>NC_140068.1:21086593-21686593 GCF_964194135.1 Talpa europaea
GAGGGGGGGGGTGGGAGGGAGGAGCGGGGAAAAGAAGGACTAGAGTCAAAATAAGGGGGGGAGTGCAATTGTACGGGGAATATAACCAAAACGAAAATGCATACATTGTGCAAAGATGAAAAATGATGTAAGAATTATATAAAATAAAACATTTAAATAAAAAAAATGTTCTCTTCAAGAACATTTGGACATGAGATGGCAAGCTATTTTGAGAGTTCATTTTGAATATGCAACTAGCGGTACTTAATGAAACAGGACTCTGTTTTTCCGTGGAAACTCTCACAGAGCTCATTCACATTTGTTTTCTTAGACAATCGCTGGAACTGTTGGCTGGTCTAGAGTCTTGATTCCCAAATCTCAAGTCTCACTGTGACGTCACTCGGGAAGTCCAGGCTTATCCAGCTTTTCCAATGGCAGAATTGCCCTGGGGATTTCAAATCCACCTCATTTGGGAAATTCAGAAAATTATGTAGAAGTCACATCAAGAAAACCTTTGCTATGATAAAACCTTTATCAAGTCATTTGTTAACATTCCTATACATTCTTGAAAAGGAAAGTATGTACAAATACCAAGTTTTTAAATAAGCGGCCAGGCTGAAAATAACTTCCCGCCCACATAGTTTGGCAAAGAAGCCACAATAAACAAAATACCATATTACTAAATACATATAAGATAGTCAGTTTCACTTAGAAGTTGTTTTTGGTATATTATTTTGGTTCAGTCGAGGCCAAATTAAAACTTCAACCAAAAATATAATCCTCTTCTTAAGGATTATTTGGTCCATTTTCACTCATATTAAACAAGGACAGATTTTCAGCTATATTTTAGGATGTGGGGGAGGAAAGTTTTTCTTCACCCTCTAGAGTCTCTGGGACTGAAAATTAAACTGATGAAGATAGATTAACAAAAGAAAAGCATGCGAACTGTATTAAAATTGTACCCAAAATTTTTATGCATTTGTGGGAACCTTCACAAGAGAGCAAAGGTCCAAATAAGTGTCCAGAGAAGGAAAATTTTATACGTCTTAGACACAGAAATAATAAAGCTGTGACGAATTCACAAGACAAAAGGATTTGGGGTAGGGATAGTAAGATGGTGAAGAAATAACTCGGCTTGTTTATACAACCCTTTCATCCCCAGATTCCTTGTCCCTGGTGAGACGGATGTCTCCCTTCTTCCGGGTATAGGGAGGGGACTTTCATGTGGGAGATTTATCTCTGACTCTCAGAGAAAAAGGGTGAGGGGTGGGAGGTCAGGGTGATCCTCTGTTTCTGCTGTTTTCTCAGACTCCTTCAGCTGAAGGCACGATGCTATGCTTGAGGGTTGTGTGTCCTGAATGCATGTCGGCAAACAGAGCTGTGTCCTTCAATAATTCAAATAATTATGCCTCCCCTTTCCCTTTCAGCATTTAGTTATGAAGATAACACAAAATGGATCAAAACAGAAGTCATTTTTTTTTAAAGATTTATTTATTTATTTATACAAGCACTGGGTACAGTCAGAAGCGCAGGAGGGTGAGAGAATTCACCAGAGCCAGAGCAGGGAGCAGAGCAGGCAGAAGGACCAAGGTACACTGCTGAGGGGAGCAGCGGGCAGCAGGAGAGGTCTGCGCGCCATGTGGGACCCTCCTCTGGTGGCCGGGGAGCAGCCGGGGATCGAACCAGCGCTGCAGAGGCTGCGGGCAGCTTCGCAACCCAGCGCTCAACCGCTGCGCCACCGGGGAGGCCCCAACAGAAGTCATTTTTTACTGAAAATATTAGCACCTCTAAAGGCAGATGTAGGATAAACGGTTTGGTAAAAGGTTTTCAGGCTTTTCTGCCCTCCCACCATTAGGATTGCCCTGCCTGATGGGGCACCTGTAGTTGTTACATTGTTGCAAACTTCTGTTGGCCATGGGAGGGGTATTGAGATAGAAGAAAAAGAAGCAAAGGCAGGAGAGAGAAGGGGAAAAAAGAAGCCAGAGATGCCCAGAGAGAAGACTTGCTGGGGGCTTGGAGGCCTCCTGGCACCTGGCACTCCTGCCTGCAGTGTACCTGGTTGCTGCTCTATATGTAAAAGCTCAATAAAAGCCTGAGAAACCCATTGAGGGCTCCAGGACTCTCCTTTACCCTTCTGCTGGATCAGAAAACCTGCTCAGTGACCATCCTGCCCCCTACAGCAGAATTTGTCAAGTAAGAGCTTGTTGTAACCTCTCACCACCTCCATAAGGGATGATCAGGCAGGAAGGTCCTAAGGGGCAAAGGAAGTGGGTTAGAGCCCAACGCAAGGAGCGTCACTACCCAGTGTCGCCTGACGCCGAGATCACTGGCAGTGTTGCTCCAGGAGCCAGCTCACATGCTCACCAGCTAACTTGGAGAGTCATCTGGCACCCCACTGAGAAAGTACAAATTAGCTTGGACTGAGAAAGTAAACATATGGCCAGCCATTCATCACACTGGAATAACAGACGTGAGAAAGCCAGCTGCAATGTTTATGGGAAACAATATTTCTCACAAGGACATGCCACGGCGATAAAGTGGCACCATAGAACTCCCTTCTTTGAGTGACTACTGCTTTCTTATTCCCTGGGAAACATTTCTCTCTAATATCCTACATGGCAGAAACGCCACTGTTTGAAATGATATCAGTAAGGAAGAAACATTCCATTTGCCTGGAGGAGCTCAGCTGCTTGGACACCGTGGGGCAGCTGCAATTTCTAACCCAGATGTAGAGCTTCAGGTAAGGGGCGTCTGGACATAAAACTCCAGGCTTAGTCTTCTTAGCTTTGTGGTTGCCAAAGAACAGCCTCCAGGCCCACATCATGAGTCAGACTTGAGGCTGACCCTTCGCTCACAATCCTGTTTTGCTTTGAACCTCTCAAAGCATTGCTTCATTGAATGTTGACCTTAATTCCATCTTCTACTCAAATCCTATTATAATTCGGCTTTCCCCTTGGGGAAAGATGAGATTCTTCACACTTCCTCTGGGGTGCAATATTGTTCATTGTTTGCTGACTCGATATACCTGGGCTCGCTGATGGGCTAGGGCACCTGGTAGGTGTCCCAGCAGGGAATGCTGTGCCACTGTCATATTTCTAAGTTTGATCTTTTAACTTCTTAGAATTTTGATTGTTGCTTCTATTGGTTTGGTTCTAATAGATAGACACATTCATTACTGAGAAACAAGAAAAATTATTTTAAAACCTGCAAAGGTGCTAAGGGTATGTGGAGGCAGGATATCTATGATTCGAGCAGACCGGACAGGTAAAGGAGGAGTTCTCGAGCCCTTGATGGCTTTCTTGGGCTTTTATTGAGCTTTTACATTCAGTGCAGCAACCATGTACACGGCAGGCAGGGGTGCCCAGGAGGCCAGGAGACCTCCACGCCCCCAGCAAGTCTTCACTCTGGGCTCCCTGGTGTTCTTTCTCCCCTTCTCTCTTGCCTGTTCTTTTTCCTGCCTCTGCTTCTCTTGGCTAATGTATCAATACTGCAGCCAAGGCCCACAGAAGTAAACAAAACAACTTAGAAAAATGTAACAAATGTAGGTACCCGCCTGTCAGGCATCCAATCCTAATGTGGGAGGGCAGACAAGCCTGAAAATCACTTACCTTACAGGGTATATATCACCAAATAAGTCATATGAGTGGCAGGAGGGCATACAAAAAGAAAGCCTCAAAGACCACCTGTATGGACAAGTATACACGCCTCTTACTTCAGCACATTCTGAGTGCTATTCATGACACTACACATATATACGGTGCCTCACAGGGCTATAGAAATTCGACAGAATTTTTTTCTGAGGAAGTAAAGAAATTGACACCTTAAAGGGGGTGGGTGGGTGGGGGAAGTGCCTTATACTTTGGAAATAAATTCATAATAAAATCAGTTTTAAATAGAGAAAAAGATTTGTAAAGTGTTCACCCTAGAGTTTTCCAAGCACAGTGCTCTTTGAGTGAGATGTTTCAAGCTGGCAGCTGCTCAATACTTTGGTCCTGTGGGGTTGCTTTAGGGCTGCTGTGACTGCTGAGATGGGCCATGGATTCACACACTGAACAACTTACTCAAAGAGTTTGCTCAAATAATATTTTTAGCTACCAAAGAAAGAAAGTTTGGAAATCATTGTCTTGGTGTCTTTTATATACATCTAGTATGTAAAGTTCACTGGTTTTAGAATTAAAACAGTAATCAATGCTCCCAGTTGCCCATATGGAAAAAACTTGTCAAGAATTTTGGCTTTGAACAGATAATTGGGAGCTGGTTGGGTCTTGTTTAACTGTAAGCCTTTCAGATTAACTTTAAAGGGCCCCCAAGAAAAACAAGATACCATAGTGAAATTCCATTTCCATCCAACAGAGGGCAGTAGTGCAAATATTATTGATAATTTGAACAAGATGCTGTCTAGACGGTCTGAGAACTGAGGTCAGGTACAGTAAATTTAGAAGCTGGACATAAGCTGGACATAGATACCATTTTTATTTTTTGCCTAGAAGAAATTAAATAATTACACTGTTTTGCTGACACTCCAGAGCTTTGGTGCCATTTATTTTTTTTTTTTTACCTTTCATCCATCAATCAACCTTTTTTATGTTGGAAATCAAAGCTTGCTCTCTGAGAGCCAGGTTACCAGCTCTCCAGAAGGTCCAGAAATTCTGATGAGTCCTGGAGCACTTTGGAGATTACTCTGTCCTGGAATTGGGGATGCTCAGAGCTTTCTGGGCCATAGGTAGGGAACTGGGCTGGCCTTTGCTCCTGATCCTGTTTAGAATTTAGATTCTGAGTTCCAGGTTGAAAAGCAGCATGGAATGTTCAAAAGCTAGTAAGCTCTGTCTAGTGAAAAACAACATCAGATAAACTACCTGTGTGTGTTTTTAACCTATAAAATCTCCTAGAACACAAAACAAAATTCAGGGAAAAAATTCTACCATTAATATTATGCTTTAATTTTTTTTAAATATTTTTTTTTTATGCATATAAGAACTGGGGTACCAACCAGAGGTGTGGGGGGTGAGAGGATTCACCAGAGACAGAGTAGGGAACAGAGGAGGCAGACTGACTGAAATACACTGCTGAGGGGAGCAGCGGGCGAGTCAGGAGAGGTCTGCTGTGCTATGTGGGTAGCTTCCCTGGCCAGAGACCGAATTTGTGCTGCAGTGGCTGCGGATAGCTTCATAGGTTGTATCTTAACCCCTTGTGCCACCAGGGAGGCCCAACAACATACTTTAATTTTTAAGTATTTCCTCTAAAAGCACCAAAGAAGCCCTAAAGTAGGAACCAGGTCCCCTGTGTATTAAAAATGTACTGTTCTTTTGAGGCAGAGTGTCCATGAAAAGACAACCCAATTGGGATTCCCAAGTGCCCAGAACCCACGCCTGACTCTCCTGTCAACCATGTGTGTTTCTTATCCTTATTTGAGACAGTTCCTGTTAGACTGTGAGCTGACCAATGTAAATCAATTTTTGCTCAAATAAACTCAAAACTTTTAATGTGCTACAGTTTATTTTTTAACAGAGTCTTTACATGCTATATACACCTGAGTATATAAACACACTAGAGAAAAAGATTGCGTTTGATGCTCCCTCATTTCTTCTATGGATATACTTTTGTTTTTCTGAACAAACAGACTTTTCTGGACCTTGTAAAGATTGTCTTAGTGCACTCACTTTATATAGAGCAACAAGAGGCCAGGATGAACTAAATAGCTTAATCCAGCACTAGTAGTTGGAACTCTGTGGCTGTTACTTTAGAGTAGGGATTGACAAATGAGACCGATGCACCACAGCCTCCACCCTGCTTTGGAAAATAAACTTTTACTGAAACACATCTACACCTCTTCATTTATGGATTAGCTAGAGCTGCTTCCCCGCAATGATGACAGGAAGTACAGTAGCGTGGAATAGTCTCAACAGAGGCCTTGTGGTCCAAAAGCCTAAAATATTTATTGACTCTCTACAGTTTTTTTTAAAAAAGTTTTTTTTTAAAGTGCTTACCTCACCCTTAGAGAAATTGAATGTAATTATTTCAAAGAATTAACAAGGTAGCTATTTATTTATTTATTTGAGGTAAAGTTAGTTTACATCACTGAATTTGCTTTAGGGGTTATAGGTTTAAACTCTACAAATGTATGTTTTTCACACCATGCTCACCTCCAAAGCCCCAGTTCTTCCCCTGTGCTCCATGGGGTCCCGTGCCTCCCCCACTCCCACCCCATCGCTGTTCCTTTCTGGCTGTCTCCGTTTTGCAGTCAGATGTTCAGGGTTTGCTATCGGTTTGGTTTTGTCTGACCCTTCATTTTGTTTCTATATTCCACATATAAGTGACACCCTCTGGTATTTGTCTTTTTCCTTTTGACTTATTTTGCGTATCATTATCCTTGCCAGTTCCATCCATGAACAACAAATTTATTTTTATCTCTCCACCAAAAGTTTGTGGAGGGACCCAAACAGAACATCGGAGAATCAGAATTAAAACTTCTATCAGAAATAGAAACCCTCAGTAAACCAGGGGAAAATCTGGCTATAATTTTTACTGCCAAGTAAGTATTGCTACATACAATATTAATTAAATAAGCATAATGAAGTAAAATATCTTTCATTTTTATTATTTCTTTATTTGTGTTCAATCACACATCTTTTGGCTTGAACTAGCATTTTCAGGTTGCCTGGGACTGAAGCATCCACTCAGTGTTCATATAATTATTAGCTGCCCCTCAAGTGTTGCCTTTGCCTGGCTCTGACCTTGGAGCTCCCTCTGCAATCTGACCTAAGAATGCTATTCCTTCTTACCTCTCAGTCATTTCTGAACCAGAATGCTATTCTTTTATCTTCCCCAATACACGACTGAAGCATGTGCTTCTCAGTGACATACTTCTGGACTCATCACAGTGCTTTTGTTATAGAGCAGCCGCGATATTGAACAGGTTCCTGGCTGTGGGTCCTCACCCACGCGCTTAAAAGGGACTTATGAATACTCCACTACAGGCACACACAAAAGGTTAATAAAAGGTTTATTTACAAGGGAAAAGGAAATAAGGAAAATGTACAACTCAGGGAGAAAATAGGGAAATAAAGTCTTTAATGCGTCCTACCCGATCCGCAGACCTGGAAACCCAAAGTCACTCTCAGAGCTGGCCAGACGCTGCGAGCTGGCGGAGAGCCAAAATGGGGGACCCCCCAAAGCCCACGTGTCTGCTTTATATCAACCTGGCTGCTTAACCCCACCCTCAGGTCCCAGCTATCTTCCCTTTGGTGGTGATGGGATGTGGAGTTCCCAGTGTCTTTGGCTTTGGCCTGGGGTGGGGGTGGAGTCCACAAAGCCTGTATGGAATTAGCTTTAGGACATCCTTTTCCCCCTAACGCTTTGGGCCCACTGGAAACTACACACCTGTATATTTTATGTATGGGATGTGCTGCAACTTCGTTTCTAATAACAAACCTTCAAGATCAGGGCAATGTTGCTTTAGTTCTCCAGCCTTTTCCTGAGCGTCACAAGATGGATGCAAGCATTCAAGTTGTTTGGTTCAAGCCAGGAAAAATAGGACAGATGGGGCCATTTTCACTCTCTTTCATTAATAAATCCACAAACTTCCTCAGAAACAGCCAGCAGTTAGGTTCCTTCTCTTTCCTAGGTCACGTGTCTCCTTCTGGTGGCCTGAACAAAATTAGGGTTCTGTTAGCAACTGAGAAACAAAAGAAGGAATAGTGGGAAGGAAACTGACAACTTATGCCATAAAGCTATAGAATGAATTGAAGAGGCTAGCAAGAAGTGGATCACACAAAGTATAAAATACTTTTAAATTGCTTTTAATATTATAGGAATTCTTCACTAACTCAACAAGTATATGTCAAACATTCAAAATTTCTAGGTCTACGATTTCTGCTCTGACTTATTTTGATTTTTCATTCAAAACGGTGTAATTTAAATCAAATTATGAAGGTGTAGCTTAATATCTTTTGATGGCATAATAGATTGGTTAAAACCAGTTGTTCTTTTGAAAGTTAGGTTGGATGAAGTAAAACACATGGATAGATAAAGCAGTTGATTAATCAAGTTGAAACAGGGGTTCCCCCGCCCATTTATTAGGTCAGTTAATGACTAAAAAGCATTTTCTTAAAATTTAAAAACAAATTGTCTTTAGACTGAGATTAAGGGTTAAAAGGAGAGACCCTTCTCCCTCTTAATTGTTGGCAGTAAAACAAAGAGATGGGTTGGAATTTCACAGAATTAATGTGATTGCTTTTGTTCTCTGATCACTAATGAATAACCTGGATGAAAAAAACTGTCCCTTTGCCAACATGCTTTTCCACCCTTTTGATGAATGAATAATCATTTACCTACAACATGCAGACTTATTAGCACAGAGATGTCATTCATATCCAGAAAGAACAACACTCTACAGATGGAATTCCAGGACTTTGAGTCCTGGGGGACAAATTTAATCCTCTTTTGTTCTAATCTCCAAGGAACTATCCCAATCTTTACTTTACTGGAATTCATTTGTAGTGACTGCAAATAAATGGGTAATTGGCTAAGGATCAAAAATCTTTTACAGAATGGTGAAGACCTTTACTATGTAGTACTTTTAACAGGATTCAGTTGCCTGTCAGAGTTTGGAATAGTGGAAAAGCAATATATATTACCAAAGATGCCAGGATTCTGCATTTCATGCTATCACTGTTGTCTAAGTCTCTGACACTTGGCTTCTCCCAAGTATACTATGAATGGTGGGTCATAAATCATTTCCCACAATCCCCTGCCTAGTAGTACAGTCCCTGTCACACTGGAGTCCTTAATGGAAAGTGGTGTCAGGAGCCATAGAGTATTTTGGGGAAACTCTTTAGGAATACCAATGTCTCACCCCTGACTGTTGAATGTGATCAACTTCATCCATCAAAAAGAACACAATTTTTTTTATAAAATCATAAATTTATTAGTTAATGGAAAGATAAAGACTTCTTTTATTTATCCATCTTCCTTCTGCAACATCCCTGGAATCCAGTTATAAACCCAGTTATAAATCACTGACTGCCAGCTATCATGGGAAATTAATCATTCCCCAAAATTACTCATTTGCTTTTCTAGCATATTTGATTGTTTGAAACATTCTTACAGTAAATGAATATTTATTTCTTTGTAACTCATGCAGTGGTCTAAGATCTACCTCTGGTAAAAGGAAAAACAAATCTTTCTCCCATATCACAGTTCTTTGATTGAAGTCACCTCCTCAACTTGCTTAAATAAATCCTGGATATTTGTTTAATTGTTATATAGATGCTGTGTTTTAAATCTTAAATGGATCTGTGAAGGAAAAGCTTTTAACAGTCAGTACTTACTTTAAAGTGCTGGTTCTAAACACCATCCCCAGAATTATGATTTAATTGTTCTGGATTGGGGTCTAGCCATTGGCCATCTTCAGTGTTCCCAGGGCTGAGAAGCTCTGAAAGTGTGTGTCCTGCCCCAAACTCAGCACCTCCTGTATGGAGAAAGTGCCAGTGGGCACATGGAATAGCTACTTTCTTTGTTATTCAAAGTAAAGTTTTGTTGAAGCAATCAAAGCCACACATTGGATTTGAGTGACAGTTACATACACTCTGGGCTCAAACTGAGCCCAATCCAAAGGCTTGTGTATATATACCTTATGAAGTTTATGAACTTACACCTTCCCAGCATTATAGAGATCGACTTGGTTTTTAGTTCTAAATCCAGAGTTTTGTTTATACTATCGCCTGTAACTGTTATCAGAAGTATGAAAGAAAATAATAGCTGAACATTAACTCAGTTCTAAACATGGAGCCAAGCCATTATCTTAATTGAGTCCCCACAACAGTACTATCAGAAAGAAAAATCTTATTATCTCTATTTCACAGGTGAGAAAATTGAGAATTGAGGCTTAGAGAGATAAGATTAGATCCATTACCCCAGTTTATCAGTTATTTTAGAATTCTAACTTTATTCTATGTTCTCTCTCTCTCTCTCTCTCTTTCTCCTTGTCTCTCTCTCTCTCTCTCTCTCTCTGTGTGTATGTATTTATCCTCCTTCTTACCACAAATGTTGGATTTTCATCAGTCCTCGCAGATGTGATCTGGGCACTATATAAATCCTTTTCAGATTGTTGTAAAAATGCGGACCAGTAGGGGGCATCCAGACTGAGTCTTTCCACTAAAGACCTCCACCCAGGATGCACTAAGAGACGTTTTAGTGCTACATCAGTGCAAGCTACTAGAACCTATCGTCATGGACATGTTTTCCTCTTTTGTCTGCAAGGATTTCCCCTTTTGGTCAAAGACATGGCAAAATCTCTATTCATTCTTCCTATTTCCCTAGTAAACCCATCAATTAAGGAAATGAGCACTATCCAGATGGACTTGCTCTAATGAACCAGATGCTGTCTCTAGAAATCACCATGTCTCCTAGGGATCTCCATGTCATTACATCTCAGGCCATCGTTTTAACACATTGCCTTAGGTTTTGATCTGATACTAACATCATTCTCGCTGATCTGTAGTTTTCAGAGGCCAAATCAATATATTACATACTTGTCTTTTTTTTTTTTAAACCTCCCTTGCTATCTCTGACTGCCCAAATATCTTTTCAAGCAGATAAGAGACATCTTTTCTGTTTCCGCACTCATTTATCTGAGACAAAGAAACTTGACTACCTGTGATAGGCTTCATTAGAACAGTTATCAACTTTTCCATAAATTACCCACAAATCTTGGGCCTTCATTGGCCTGGCTTTCCTCTCTGAGCATTTACTACAGAGAGCACTGAACTAGTGCTGTTTTGCTTTCTCTCTGAAATCCATCAACATTACCTCACTTGCCCCAGGCAGTGGGCAGATCGCTTCCTTGTTCTTGCTCAAATACAACTTAAAACCCCCCTTGTAATTTCCCTTCATATTTTCCTAATATTGAGTTTTGCATCCTTTTCAAGTCTCAGCTCATTCTGGGCGGTAGCCTTCCTGACACTTTAAGCCCATAATTGTATACTAAGTGAAGGTTTAACCTAAAGCTATGAATGCAAGGTGAACAAGTCATACATAAATTCCAGCAGCAAGAGGAAATCTGCTATCTGTCTAATCTTTCTCCTTTTATGAACAGGTCGACCACCTCTATGCTAAATTTAAAGTAATATGAAATCACTCTCCTCAGAACTTTCTTGGTATAGAGTATCACCTTTCTTTGCTTTACGTGCAAAGCATCAGGTTCCCCTAATCCTTTCAGAAGCTGGAAAATGATCAGGGTTGTGAGTCACCCCCAGATTCTGATTTTGAGTTGAGGGCATTTTACAGCAGCCTTAACTGATTCTCAGATAAGCTGAGTTGACAGTGATCTCCAGCCTTGCTCAGTGTTTGATTGGAAAAGCTACCTCCACTGCCTCCCTAGCTGACATATGGAAAATAATTACATTCAGAGCTAACAATAGTGACCCTAGGTTTTTAGGAGCTTGGAGCAATGATAAGAAACCCTATAGGCCACTGTGGTATGTCAAAGACTCAGGAAAAATCTATTTATTTTACTGGAATTGTTATGTTCCAGAAAATTATATTACAATGACTAGTTGTTATATCTGAATCCCTCTGAACCCCAGGCAAATTCAGGGATGTGGGAATGATGAGATGGTGAGCCAGTTCAGGGTCACTTGAAAGGTTAGGTAAGAATTTGGGAAGGTAAACATAAAGTCTCAGGCAGCTATTTTTAGTGGGTTGTGGCTTCTGCTCTCTAAATAGATGGTAAAAGGATTGTACAGCATGATCAACAGGGTCCTTTCTAGGTAGAACTCTGTTAGTTTTAAGGCACACACTCTCTATACTCTCTATGCCTTGGTTACTCACAGAATTCCCCCCCACACACACACCATTTCCCTGCCACGTCTACACCACCCAGTTCCTGACCCATCTACCCCAGTGGGTCTTGCAGGTGGCATGCCAAAGTCTCTCTTTCCCAGTTTGTTCTCTCCTGGCGTTATGCTGTCACCTGAGAAGGCATGCACCTTGGTTCAAGTGCCTCCTCTCGATCTGGGCATCTGAATTAAAAAATTGTTTATTTCAGAGCAATGTACACACAGAAAACCGCACTAAGCACACTGCTCAATGACTTTTCATCAGTCAGTCTATCACCCACCAGATCACACAACAGAACCATCCCCCTTCCTGCCAGCTTCCAAAACCCACCTCCTCCCAACAAGGCTCAGTAACATCCTGACTTCTTCATCTGATCTGTCTATGAACCTTATATAAGAGGTGTACACATCTGCATGCTTTTGTGTTTCAACAGTGTGCATGTGTGTCCATGCACACATGCTATTGTGTGTAGCCATTAATAGTTTCTTCTCATTGCTGGATCACCTTGCATTTGATAAATATTCCTGATTTCTTTATCCCTTGTACACTGGGAGTAATTTTGAACTTGGGGTTATGGCAAATAGCGCTGCTAGAAATCCTCCAGGCTCTTGGTGATGCCATGTACCCGTTTCTGTTGGGTGAACATCTAGAAATAGAATTGCTAGGTCACCGGGTATGCCTAATAACTATTATCTTTAGTTAGTATTGTTTGCCTTTTAAATTTTTCCGCTTACTTCTCCCTACTTTTTCTATTTCAAGTATCTTCTGTACAAGATCACGCCCTGCGTGTTGGCCTCACAGATTGGTGTTTACAGGCGAAGGATAAACATCCACTAGCTCCACTGCCAGAAATTTTCCAGCCGGAGATTCTTCCTTAGCTTTCTCTGAACATTCCCTGGTGGTGGTGTGCAAGGTAGTGAATGGAAACTATAGATTTCTGGGCCATCTTGAAGTCATGTATCCAGAAGTAGAATTACAATACAGGAGACCTGAAACCTACATAATGTTATAACAGTGTTACTGCAATAAAATTTTGATTTAAATAAAAAAGATGTGGCAACAGAGCCTTAACTTCATTTGCCCTGGTCTCTTGCTACCACTGCACAGAACTGAGGCCTGTGAAGAGTGACATCTGAACAGGCTCTTCCTGGTGACCCCCCTGCTCCAGCCAAGCCCAGGGAGTCCCTCTCTTCAACAGTTATGGCGCAGCAGAAGCCAGGAGTATTTTTAAAAAAATGGTCTTACTAAGAATTAAGGGATGCCTGAATTCTGTAGGTTAATAACCACGTAGAGCACAAGTCACATTATTACAACAGGCATGGCTTTCTCGGGGCCACCTGTCCAGGCTTGTCCTCAGATCCCTTACAGAATCGCCTCCCCATCTGGCACCCTTCCTGTCTTCAGTGCCCTGTCTGAGGGCCTGGGCAGCCTGGTCCCCAGGCCCTGCTTAACCCCAGTCATTGCAGTCCCACAGCCCAGCACTGCCAACTCCAACCAGCAGTCAAGAAACACTTGTGCTTTCTTCCTGGGGTGTGTGTTGGGGGTATGGGTGAAGGGGAGCACTGTGGACCTCACACATCCTGCAGCCAAGCTAAGTAAGGATCCTTGTTGCTAATCCTGATCTGTACAGAGGCAAAGTTCTCTCTGTGAAGTGTGAGTGTGGGTATCTCTATAGCTACATATAGATACAGATACAGACCCTGGGGAATGCATATACTTTGGCATGCAGAGACCCTGAGTTTAAACCCTCCATCCAACACTTTCTTTGCAGAATGACCTTAAGCAACTATTGCTTTCCTCATCTGTACATTTCGACTTAAAATTTCCACCTCACAGGACAGTTTTGAAGATCCTATAAGATTACACATGTAAGCCACTTAACCCTGGGCTGGCAGGCAGTCAGCTCAGAGCTGTCAACCAGAGTTGCATCAGGAACAGCTCACTGTCCAAGGAACCTGTGTTCAGGGTAGTGACCATTTTGGTTCATGCCCCACCCCCAGCAGTGTGCGCAGACTTTATATTTGTCTTGTGGAGATTTCTCAGGGAAAAGAGAGGGAGGGGGAGAGTCTGCCCTAGAAACAAATTCAACTCAGGCACAAGTTACAGTTTTATTTTTTTTAATATTTTCATCTTTTTTTTTTTAAGATTTATTTATTTTTATACAAGAACCGGGGTACAGGCCAGATGTGCGGGAGGGTGAGAGGCTTCACCAGAGACAGAGCGGGGAACAGAACAGGCAGACTGACTGAAATACACTGCTGAGGGGAGCAGCTGGCAAGACAGGAGAGGTCTGCCGCAACATGTGGGTATCCCCAAGGCCCACGAGGATCGAACCGGCGCTGCAGAGGCTGCAGACAGCTTCACAGTGCTGCGCTCAACCGCCTGCGCCACCAGAGAGGCCCAGAAATTACAATTTTAAAAGGCAGGGTTTTTTGCTTTTGAAAATGTTACAGTCCCAGTTACCTCATTATAGGAGGAGACAGAGAAAAGAGAAGGTAGGAGGGAGAGAGGAGAGTAAGAGGGGAGGGAGAAGGGGAGAGAAGGAAGGAGAGAGAATAAGAAAATAGTTTAATAATTACAAAGGGACCCAACCCCTATAAAAGCAACTGTCTCAGATCTAAGAGACAGTCTGGTAGCCAGGAGACTAGAGGGCTGAGGGGTTTGTTTGGTCTGGTTTAGAATCAGGGTCACATTGCTTACTAGTTGTATGCTCTTGAACTTGGTTTTTTCATATCTGTAGAATGAAAACACTTTTTTTTTTCCCTGAAAGAATTGCTTTGTGGCTAATTCTAAATAAATCAATCTTAAAAAAAAAAAAAAAAGAAAAGATTTTCCTGCTTTATCCCAGAGATAATGGCCAAACTTTAAATACAATGGACCCGGGCCTCCCTGGTGGCGCAGCGGTTGAGCGCTGGGTTGTGAAGCTGTGCCCGCAGCCTCTGCAGCGCTGGTTCGATCCCCGGCTGCTCCCCGGCCACCGGAGGAGGGTCCCACATGGCGCGCAGACCTCTCCTGCCGCCCGCTGCTCCCCTCAGCAGTGTACTTTGGTCCTTCTGCCTGCTCTGCTCTCCGCTCTGGCTCTGGTGAATTCTCTCACCCTCCCGCGCTTCTGACTATACCCAGTGCTTGTATAAATAAATAAATAAATAAATAAATCTTAAATAAATAAATACAATGGACCCTTAAACAATGTGGTGGCTACAGGCACCCGCCCCTTGTGCAGTGAAAAAATCCTTGTGTAACTTTTGACTTGCCCCAAATTTAGCTACCGATAGGCTGCTGCTGAGCTGGAAGCCTACCAATGATGTGGATCAACACATTTTTTGTGTATGTCTATTATACATTATACTCTTATAATAAAGTAGAAAAGAGAAAATATTACTGAGAAAATCACAAGGAAGAGAAAATCCATTTATAGCTCTGTATAAATGGATTCATCAATACCACAGGTATATTGTAAGTTCCGTTAAGTAAAGATCAATACCATAAGTGTACATGGCCTGCTTACAAGAAAGTCCATGTATAAGTGGACCTGCACGCGTCAAACCCGCATGTTCAAGGGTCACTGTCCGTGTTGTGAGCCAATCATCCAGCAGCAGGCTCTGCAGGGAAGGCCTCATGAGCCTCACAACAGCCCCTTTCAGGGTAAATGCTGACATTAGTCTCACTTTACACAGAAGGAAGTGGAGACTTAGATTTGGCTCCAGTTGGAAACAAAGTCCATATAAGCAAATTAATTAAGTGGAGGAAGAAAGTTCTACTGAACACAAAATTTCTTGCAAACTCTTCTCTCACAATTTAAATTGAATGGAAAAATCTACATAAATATGTGTGTGCACATGATATACATGCTATATATGTTGTATGTGTGTGTATGAGAGAGAGTCAGTGGGCTGGTGGGTTTAAGCTCTGCAGAGGACTATATTTAATCAACATGAAGACAGCATTGCCAACAGAGGAGTAACGAGAGAAAAGTTCCTCACCCGCTCGGGAGGCAGGGCTCAGTGGAGCCAGCACGAGTGATTCAGCTGCGTGCTGCTCCTGTCCCCCTTCTCGGCCACCATCATGGCACCTTCCACTGCTGAGGCCTGCCTACCATCCCCCTCTCCCACTCCCCATCTTTGTGACAGTTCCCAAAATCACCCACTCTCCCTCACCCCAAAAAGGGAGGCATTACTGATGAGACATCCAGTGTTGAGCGCCCCACATTTCGGCCATTGCGCATTCCTGATGTAAACTCTCCGTGCTTGGCTCTGGTGGTCGAGGATGTCCAGTAAGTCCACAGGGACATGCCAAGAGACGAGTCATGGAGCAGGTTTGCAAAGCAAGACGGCTGTTTTGTGAACAGCCCTCTTGCTACATATTTAGTAATTGTGAACAAGTATTATTGACTATGTGACAATGGCAGGAGAAACGGGTCCAGGGGGATCAAAGGGTAGTCATCTTCATGGGAGCAGTATCCAGGGGAGACTGAGGGTTATCAGCTTTAATGGGGAACATGAGGGGACATGTCAGCCACATATGCAGGTAGTAGTACTCCCCTTGCAGGTGCTAGGTGTACTTTCCAAGCTACTCCCAGACTGCCTCGAGCCTGACCACACAATCAGTCAGTGGCTGCCTGGGCGGTCCCAGCCGCCTGAGATGTGAGCCATTGTGTCAAGGTAGTCATGTGGGAAGGCCTTAGCCAATTCTTTCACACACACAAAGTGCACAGAGAGGCCATGTGCACACAGGTACAGAGGCCCTAGGAGGAAGAGAGGCCACACTTGGCTTTACCCCTGTCTAGCCACAGAACTAAGCACTGAGCTCATGCAAGATTAAGAGCAGACTCCATCCTGGATTACAAGATAATTGAGAGCAGAGCTTCTCAAAGGTCTGCACAGAGAACTCTTTAAAGTGAGCCTCTGCAGATTCTCTGCGGATCTCTGCAGAGTCTGTGATAGGGCTTGAGACTCTGCATTTTAGACAGTTCCCAGGTGAGGCTGCTGCTCTTAGTTTGAGAACTGCATTTTGGGAACACGCATCTGGCTTCTTGGAGGCTGCCCAGAGGGGTTGTGGGCACTCAAAGTACTCACTAGAGTAGTTTACCTTCTACAGACCCCATTGTAACTCAACACAGAGGAAATCTTTTGTCTTTGTCTTACATTTTGTGGGGGCTACAAGGGTTACGATTTATGGCGAATGGGAAACTTTGTGGAAGGCTTACTTATAAAGGGAGAGTTTTCAAGGATGGAGGTGTAGGAGCAATGGGGTACTTCAGTAAGGGGAGGTATTTAGTAGCAGCAGCGCTGTTACCACTCGAAGCCTAAAGGGACAATGTAGGAGGGTCTTACCAGAACCCGAAAAGAATGAGATGTGCAGTATCTGATGTCTTGATCTCTGTCAAAAGACACAACCAGCCTTGGGCGACCTTAAGAAAGAAAAAATCCCTGACCTCACTCCCCTTCCTGCAGTCTCTTGCCAGCTTCCCCATTGATGGGGCCCTGCTGGGTAGCATCTTAGAACCTGGTGGAGAAAAGTAGAATGGAGACTCAGAGAAGCAAGTTGGGGGACCCAGCACATAGGGTCTCCCAAGGTATGCATTTCTAGGGTGATGACAGGTACCCAGACTGAGTTCACAGAAGGGAGGCTGATCTGTCATTAGCGGGTTCACTTCCATGAGAAAAGTCTTAATGATGAAGGAACACAGAGCGTGTGAAGAGAGACAGAAAAGCAAAACCAATGTAGAGGGGAAAAGACAGGTCCATGTAATAATTGAATTCTACATTTAGCAACCACTTGAGATACTTTGGGGGAAAAAAAAATATGACCAAAGAGCAGATCTTCCCTTGGGGAAGTACACAAATGATTACAAAATGCAATGCAAGAAAGGGGTGTTCTATTTTAGGGGGTTTTTGATTTAAAACAACGGAAACAAATTTCTGGCTAAATTAAGCAAAAAGTGATTTGCCTTAAGGATATTATTGGGAGTGCTCAGGATGGTTGAACCCCACGAGGGACCAATAGTCTTTATTCATAGAGGAGAATTATTTTTCATATCCATTTCTCTTTAAATAATTATTCCTAATGTTTACAAGCATACTTAGAAAATAAGAAAGCTTATGTCACTCAAAAGAACTAAAAGCAAAAATGCATAGCAATGTCAATAAGTTAAAAAATTATACTTAGAGGCTGTTTATTTTCTTACTTATATTTATAGGTATTTTTCTAAGCTTTCTTCTTAGGAGTACTTATTTCTGTTAAATAAAAATCACAGAGTGGTGCTTTTCAGAATTTGCAAATCTATATTAGCAAAGTGAACCTGAGAGAAATCAGATAATTCCCAAGAAGTCAAGTGATTAACTGCCTTCTAGCTTTCATTTTTCCTATGACAAGTTTTTCATGGAATATAAATTAGACAAATGCTATGAAACAGACTTTTAAGCAGAACAACTACAGTTTGAGTACTGGTAATCATTTACTAGTCATATGGCCCCAGTAATCTCTCTTTTTTTTTTTTTTTAATTTTCTAGAGGCATGTCTTATTTATTTATTTATTTATTATTTGTTTGGTTGGTTGGTTTATACATGCACTGGGTACAGTCAGACGCGCGGGAGGGCGAGAGAATTCACCAGAGCCAGAGCAGGGAGCAGAGCAGGCAGAAGGACCGAAGTACACTGCTGAGGGGAGCAGCGGGCGGCAGGAGAGGTCTGCGCACCACGTGGGACCCTCCTCCGGTGGCCGGGGAGCAGCCGGGGATCGAACCGGCGCCGCAGCCGCGGACAGCTTCGCAACCCAGCGCTCAACCACTGCGCCACCTGGGAGGCCCTGGCCCCAGTAATCTCTTAACTTTTCTGAGGCTTTGTCTCCTTCCTATTAGATAAAATAATAACACAAGACTTCTGAGGATGCAATGCCGTGGTGTATGGAAGTACCTTATATATGACCATAACGGATGCATAATTTATTATTATTTTTTATTATTTTTACTTTAAAGATATAAAATGTGTTAAACTATAAGCTATCAATAAATAGATTATTAGGCCTGTGCTTAAGACAATGAAACTGTAGGACTAAAAAACTGTTCAGATTTTAAATCAAATCTCGTTATTTGCTAATATGCCAAAATTCCTCAGGAAAATAAATTATTGTCTATATTGTTCTAAGAGATTCCAAAGAAGGAAGCAAAGGATATTTTCTAGTTTCTCTATACATCTCTAAATATTTTCATATTTTTAAAAGTCAAGTTTTCTTATGAAATTGCTCTTTGCTTTGCTATATAACGCCCGTTATCTTTTATTTAAAATGTATGTTTATCTAAAAATAATCATCATAGTCCATATGAGTGTAGCAACTTAGAACTGTTAAAATACCTTCACAAACAATATTTCATTTTATTCATATGTTGTCACTGATGAGGAAGTCAGGGCAGGTATTTCTAGAACTTTATCTGGAAGAAGGAATTAGAGTTGAAAGTTGAAATGATTTGTTGATGTGATTGGCTTGGCTCCGTGTACTTTGCTAACAAAACAACACTCATCACAAATACCACGAAAGATTTTTCAATGAAAAGGGAAACCAAGTATCAAGTTTGACTGAAATAGCAGGACTGTAATTAAGTCAAGATAATACAACGCGTTTTACAGTGGAAGAAAAATATAACAGAGAGATAATGCTAAGAATTTGGAATTTTAAGAATATTTGAAAATTGTTTGGAATTTCTAACATTATAGAAGGTAGTACTGGGCAGTTTTTAAGAGTTGAGCTGCGAAATTATTAGTACTAAGGAGATTTTCCCATTCACAATCCTACATTCTTTGCCTGCGGGACCCCTTGCAGCAAGGCGAGTAAATTGTGAAGACCCGCGCAGAGACCAGGAGAGGGCAGTGTCCGCCAACAAAACAGCAGCTGCCCACTAGCCACAGCTGCTCGAAGCTCTCCTGTGTCTGCAGCCTCGCCCCTTATTCTAATGTTTGCAACAACAGCAGCAAAATAAAAGTCAAAAGGATGACTCAGAAGGAAAGAAAATAATTTAAACCTCATTGTTAAACGGAGACAACACGAAAAAGCAGAAGAGAACATCTGGGAACAGTGTGTGCTGGATTATGAGCTAAATGCTGCAAGGAAGACAAAACCCCTGTTTTGCTGGAAAGTTCAGGGGACAAGCCCCATCCCCAGTAGCTGCATTCTCCGGGGATTTCCTTTACCTGCTGGTGAAATAAATACCGTGGCTCATATGGCCGTGCAAGGACCCGGTACCCAAGGACCTGGTACCCAAATCCTCCTCCACGTTCCCAGTACAAAGACAAATTTAAGCGCCCAGGATGATGAAAGAGATTGGAGCAAATGCTGGTGTAGCCCATGTAGAGCTGCGTAAAAACGCACAAACCAGCAGTACTTGTCCGTTCATTCAGATGGAATACGTGTGCATTTTCATAAGTTTTTCTCTCAGGTAGAAAAAGCCATCATGAATGTAGAACGAAGAAAAATTATACCAAAAGAAATTCTTATCGTTTATTTGGTGACTTTTCTCTTCCCGGAGCCCCCCTATTCCACTCAGGTCACTTCCCCAACTTTCACTGAGCAGCATCTATGTGAGCTCAGGGGGGTATTCCTGAGAAGTGGGTGAAGTGGCCAGATGCGGAGACACTCCTGACCACACGGTAGTCCCTCCTTGCCTGCAGCTCAGCAATCTGTGATTCCAGTTACCCAAGCTCAGCCTTGCTCCGCTGCAGACAGTACGATATTTTGAGAGACTACATCCACACAACTTTCATTACAGTATGTTCTTTAATTGTCCTATCTTAACATGAGTTGCTGCTATCTCCTATTGTGCTTAATTTATAAAGTAAACCTTATCATATATATGTATGTGCAGATATGTAGACATGTGGTATACATGATGTGTACAGATGTATGGAGAAAACCCTTAGTCGCTATAAAGTTAGCACTATGAGATTTCTATGGGGGATCTGGGCACATGCCCCATGGAGAGCGGGGTAGGCGTTACTACAGTGTAAAAAGAAGAGTGAATAAAATGCCTGGAAGAGGAAGATACTGTATCTGGCTTTGGAAAGGAAATGAAAGATTGAGGGATGTTTGATGGTGAGGGGCCTCGACAGGTTTTGATGGTGGCAGAGTGTAGGGTAAATTGAAGTTACCAGGATTTTTCCGCCCTCCCGCCATTAGCATCCATGATGGACTCCTGTGGTCTTACATGTGTGCCTGATGGTGGACGCCTGGGGTGTGTGTGGGGTGGGTAAGTGGGCTCACCTGAGCCGAGAGAGGCAGCCTATAAGGACAGGGGGCAGAGGTCCTGGCGGCAGAGTGCAATGGAGAGCGTCGGAGAACAGCTAAGAGAAGAGTGTATAGGGATTAGCAGGAGGACTGAAGTTGCTGTCTCCCAGCTGGCTTGTCTCCCCTAACCTGTGGGGATGATGCCAAGGGCCCCAAGTTTCTCTTTCCAGCTGCCTGAACTGATGATGAACCTGCCCAGCCTGGGATGGTTGCAGAACACAGAGCATGGATGAGATTTGGTAGCTGTGAGGGGAATTTCAGGAGGAGGGAACAGGCAGGGGGTGTGGAGTGTGTTTGGCAAGGTAGAGAAAGTCTGTTTCCTGTAAGAGGGCACAAGGCAGGAGGTAGGTGCAGCGGGGATAGGGTGGTGTGCTGGAAGAAAAGGGCGGGAAGTACAAAAGGTAGAAGGGCAGGTGCAAGGCCTAGAGTCTTGAAGGCCACACTGCAGAGTTTGGTCTGTGTGGCCCACATTTTCATATTCACCTTATCCAAAAGACTGTCTCTAGGCAGCAAGAGAAGGCAGCAAATATTACAGGGCATGTGTTTAGGTTCAGTGTGTCTGCATGTGTTCATTTAAGATAATTTTTTTTAAAGATTTATTTATTTATTTATACATACAAGCACTGGGTACAGTCAGAAGCGCGGGAGGGCGAGAGAATTCACCAGAGTCAGAGCGGGGAGCAGAGCAGGCAGAAGGACCGAAGTACACTGCTGAGGGGAGCAGCGGGCGGCAGGAGAGGTCTGCGCGCCATGTGGGACCCTCCTCTGGTGGCCGGGGAGCAGCCGGGGCTCGAACCGGCACTGCAGAGGCTGCGGGCAGCTTCGCAACCCAGCGCTCAACCACTGCGCCACCGGGGAGGCCCCTAAGATAAATTTTTTAGAGTATCTTTACATTTTCTGCAATATTGAGAGGAAGACACTTGGATCCTCACTGCCCCTTCCCCACAAGAATAACCCTCAACCACCAGCATCCTCCATAAAAGGGTTACATTTGTTACAACCGATGAACTTACATTGACAATCATAATCACCCAAGTCTGTGTTTTTCCTTGGGGTTCACTCTTGATGGTGTACATTCCAAAGGTTTGGACAAATGTCTAACGCCATGCATCCATCTAACAGTGCCATACAGAATACTTTCACTGCTCTAAAAGTGCTCTATTTTCTGCCAATATACCTCTGCCCCACCCACTGGTAATCATTTACTTTCATTTCAGAACAATGGATTATTATGCACGATAAGATATTTTTCTCTAAAAATAAACTTCTGTGAATTTTTCATATGACATATGGGTAGGATTATTTGGTTTGGGACTCAGGTGGATGCATTCAGGAAAACAAGAGGAAGTAAGTTTTGTCTGCACCTTGACGGCCCAGTGCATTTCACCTGGGGAATCATCTGGGATGTTAACAGAACACATGGAGGTATTCATGCTTGTAATAATATGGAAAAATACTCTTGAAAAACTGTACATTTGTTTTCACTAGTACATTAAATACGTGAGTAGTCCAGTGGATTTTAATAAATTTGGTAACATGCTCTTAGTAATCCTATAAAGTTGAAAAACATACATTTCTAACAAGTTATAGTTCTTTTCAGAGGGATTTATTAACCCTGAAATTCAAGAGACCCAGGTTCAGGAAACTTAACTCACACTTTCAGAAAATAAGAACACCTGTATTGTTTTTCCTTCAAGTGCACCTGTCCACCAGACCTCCCACCCCTGCCAAACCCCCCTTGTAATACTACCTCTTTCATTTCTATGCTTAGGACAATGGCCACTTCTTAATCAATTGATGACTTTGAAACCTAAAGTGTGGTTTTATTTAAGCATGCTGCGGAAATTCTGTGAGCCTATGACCCCATGTATAAATATTTGTAAATGTGGTGGTTCCGAGTAATCCATGATGATGTGGGAAAGATCTTTGATAGTCTTACTCCTTAACAAAAACAGAAATAGAATTTGCGATCAAATTCCATTGTTTGTTTTTTATCTTCTGATACTCATGAGTCCCTGGCAAGAATGACCCTAGGCTACTGCAAGCTCAAGTGATTTAATGAAGTTTTAAACAAAAAGCCCATTACCTTTTTGCTCGTCAAGACGCGTGTTTCAGGTCTGCTCATCTGGGTTGCTCACACAGGTTCTCCCTTGACGGCCAGCACACACAGCTCAGGTTTCATGCTGCACATCTGTGCCAGATGCCCTTCTAGGAGCATCATATATAGGCATTTAATCTTCCCAAAATCCCCAAGAAATACAGAATATCACCCTGCCTATTTTATTTTTTTTAAGATTTATTTATTTATTTATACAAGCACTGGGTACAGTCAGAAGCACGGGAGGGTGAGAGAATTCACCAGAGCCAGAGCGGGGAGCAGAGCAGGCAGAAGGACCGAAGTCCACTGCTGAGGGGAGCAGCGGGCGGCAGGAGAGGTCTGCGCGCCATGCGGGACCCTCCTCCGGTGGCCGGGGAGCAGCCGGGTTTCGAACCGGCGCTGCAGAGGCTGCGGGCAGCTTCGCAACCCAGCGCTCAACCGCTGCGCCACCTGGGAGGCCCCACTCTGCCTATTTTAGAGCTAAGGAAAGTGAGGCACAGATGATGACTTTTGAGTCCAGGATCTCACAGTGGTAGAGTCAGGACTTACGTTCAGGCAGCTTTGTTTCAGAGACTGTGTACTTGACCGCCATGCTAGGCTGACTCTTATGTACAGGCGTTATTTAAAAAAAAAAAAAAAAAGATGGACTTTGGTGGTAATGTCTTCTGTTTCGGGGGGATCTGGAGCCCTGGCCCAGGCAGTTCCCTAGTAACTACCCCCTGAATCCCTTGAAGGATCTGGCTTTGCCTCTGCCTCCCATCTTTCCCCCTTTCTCTGGCAGGAGGTCACCACATAAATGCAATTCAGCTGCACACTTGTCCAATCAGGCCTAACCTCCAGGTTCACGGAAAGCAACAAATCCCAAATCTTCCACGTGCAACCTTTCCATTGGCGGTATAATGGCTACTCAAGTCCATTTTCTCCATGAAAAGAGGTCAGAGATTTCTTGCCTTCTTTTTCATAACCAACGCAAGGCAGATACTTAGGGTTTTCAAATAGGAATAGAAGAAAACTTCCAGATGGACTTTTTTTTCTCTCCAAAGATTTTTGGGTTTTGTTGTTTGGTTTGTTTTCTAGAGATAACGGTTCTGTGTTTCCAGTTCCCCCTGCTGGCAGTTTTTGTATATAAAAGTTTTTGAAACCCGTACTTCCAAACGTCTAATTCCTCTTTTCCTTTGGGACTAAAAAGGGCTAAAATTTTCAGTAAACTGGGGGTTTCTTTAAATGTAAAGTCTCTTGAATTTCATATCTGACTTTTAGCTCTTCCTTAAAATCTACACCTTGAACAATAGTCAATTCAGGTATTTTTGTTGGGCCACAACTTTGACAATTAGAGGAAATAGCACTAGCATTAAGGAAATTAAAATCTGGGGCCCGTCTTCACCTCTAAACTTATAGTGTTAACTGGACCAAGACCATGATCCTCATATAAGCTTGGACTGTGACTAGCTGGTGATTGTCCATAATGGCTTTCCTATCAAGTATAACTGATGGGTAAGGAAAGAAAGACAATGGCCAAGAAATATCTTCTTTTTAATGCTAATGCTATAACTTTAACTTTCGAAAGGTAGGAAAAAATAAAGTTTTTTAACTCTCAGCCTTTTGGAACAATTGAAAAACTCCAAATTGTATAATAAGCATTTAATATGTATTTCATTCTTTTTTGCCTTCATGCAGCATGTATGTTGAGGTCAATATATGTGAACAGATGGAATATATGGCAGGGGCCAACTAATTAACATTAAAGACAGGGATCCATTGTCTTATTCTCTAACTCCCATCCATCTACCTTCATTTCTGTCACCATGGTACCTAGTGGATGAATGATTAAGTGTTGTGAGTAAACAATTAAAGAAAATCAACTTCATATAATGACGCTACTTGGTGTTCGAGAAATGACGTGTGGAATAGTTTCGAAACCACTTAACCTTCCCAATGATTTCAGTTGTTAAACTTCCACTAACACTGGAGGTGATACTGCAGGGATTTGTGTGCAAATTGTTTAGTTAACAGATGAGTGGAGTGGGAATTGGCATATTTTAAATTACATTATGGACATTCTTGTGGCTTCTAATCATAGGGCCAATTCTAGAATACCTCAGAGATATGTGCCCAAGGAGCATTCAGAGGGATGTAGTTGTTATAAGCTCATATACTGTGTGTCATCCAGGGCATTTCAAAAGAGAGCAGGTGTAGTCTTCCCAGCTTTGGGAGTAGCTTCTGCTGCTCTTGGAGTAGCTGTTTCCTGACAGAATTGGATGAAACAAGATCAGGAGCTTCTGAGCAGCATGAAAGTTCTCAGATGTGACCTTGAATTTCTCAGGCAGCCTGTAGCAGGAGACCATTAAAAATAGACCCCTGAAGGAATTACCACATGATCCAACACCCTCACTTCAGAATGTCTCCAAAGGAGTTCAAAGCAGGATCTCCAAGAGGTGTATGCACACCTGTCCTCATTACAACATTATTTGCAATCGCCAGGAAGTGGAAGTTACCCCAATCTTCATCGATGGATGAATGGAAAAAAAGAATGTGGTGTATACATGCAATGAAATGTTATTCAGCTTAAGAAAAGCCATCCTGTCACACGTTGAAACATCGATGTAACTTGAAGACATTGTGATGAGTGAAATAAGCCAGTCTCCAAAAGACAGATGCTGTATGATTTCACTCTTAGGAGGTACCTAACATAGTCGAACCCATAGAAACTGATAATAAAATAGCTGTTGCTTGGAGCTTAAGGAAAGAGAATTTGGGAGTTGTTAAATGAGTATAGAGTTGCAGTTTTACAAGATGAAAAGTTATGAGATGTGTTGCACAGCACTGTCAATATGCTTAACACTAACAAACTGTATATTTAAAGTGATTCAGATGGTATATTTTTTGCGTGCTTTTACAATTAAAAAAAAAATGTTACTGTCTCTGCAGTGTGAACTGAGTAGGTGGTCTTAGAGGTTGCTGGTGAGGTAATTCTGATTCGAGAAAGCTATTCTCCAGCTACAAATACTTGAATTAGAGTTTACTAGTCTGTAGAAGGGCTCCAGAACTTACCTGCCTGCAGAAAATAGATCCTCTTGGGCTACAGAACCTTCTGGGCTACCCAATTGCCTTGTGAGCTACTCTGGGCAGCCTAGGAACTTCTGAAGAAACTGGGAATTCAGATATAGAGCGAGGTGAAAAACAGTACAAGTAAAGAAATGAATCAACAAACTAGCAAATATGTTTGATATAGTGGAGACATTTCTGAGAAGATGCTTCCTCAGAGTAATCTACCACCAGTCCAAACACTGACTGAACTTTATACCCGGAGGGACAATCTGTGATTCCACTCATATTATGCAAAAGGAAAGAGAAGTCCCGGACGGTAAGGGATTTTCTTACCCAAGGTCCTTTAGAGAAAAGATAAGAGTTTAGAACTCCAATTTTCTGTGGTGATATTAGACAGAATCCTTCCTTGAATTCAGTGTGACAGGATAGTCCAATATTAAGGCACACACACACAACACACACACACACACAGAACCCAGACAAGACTAGATCTCTTCTGGTTGAAATGAAAGCATGGTTTTCAGGATGGCCATTTGCTATTTCTTTTCTTCACATCCTATACCCAACCTGCCGGGGACTAGCCTCCAGCAGAATGTCGTGTCAGGGTTCCTGAAAGGATGAGACGGCTTCAGCGAATACCAATGATCTGAAACTTAGGGACTGGGGGCAAGGGAATGAGGAGACACCGACACTTTGTGAGGTGTTAGTATCTTCTGCAAAAGGCTCAGCAGGTTCTTTATTTATATGTTTTTTGCAAGCATTGAGATTACATTATCAAGTTCATAGAAACAAAGCAGAAACAATTAGTGCATCTCCTTTTCTGTGCTCTCAGCAAAAAGGCAACCTTCAGGGTTAATAAAAAAACTAAGTCTTACACTAAAATTCATTGTTTCAGCTAAACAATAGCCTAACACAATTGATAGCCACCAGAACATCCCCATCAGCTAAAGCCTAAGTAAAGAAAGAACTTTTCTTATTCTCATGGCCTTCACACCAGGGGCCAGCTGCTACTCAGCTATCAGAACTTCCTTTACCTAGAAACTTCTTAACTCAAATAGCTTCATTTAAGAACTTTCCCAAGAAACTTCAAGGGAAGGCAAAAAAAGGACTTACTATAATAGTTGTATTGTAATGCTTGTCAGGCATGTTCAATAACTTGTCTCCCATTGTCAAGTGAGCCAAACAGCCCAACAACTAATATCTAAACAAACAATTTTCTGTGCTATTTACTTACAGTATGCTGATACATATAATTTATTGCCTAATATACTTTCTGATAAATTTTTCTCTCTCTATGTTCATGAACAAAAAGCAAAGGGATGCCAGATCTTCAGCCCCACGGTGTGAGGCCCTTTCTCTTAGCTGCTTGTCAGTATCCTATCTGGCTGGGGCAACAAGACCTCCCTTGAATTCAGTGTGACAGGATAGTCCAATATTAAGGCACACACACACACACACACACACAGAACCCAAACAAGACTAGATCTCTTCTGGTTGAAATGAAAGCATGATTTTCAGGATGGTCATTTGCTATTTCTTTTCTTCACATCCTATACCCAACCCTGAGCCCCTGAGGCAGGCCTGTGGATGCCCAAGACTTGTGGGGTGCACAACTCTATCCTTTTTACTTTGTATTTCCAGGAAGGAAGTTCATAATGATAATAGCGTCCACATATTGAGGACTCTTCTGTACTGGTTTGTTTGCTAGATTCTTTACAACCAGTATTTCATTAATCCACTCCAGACAGACAGCTATTGTTTTATCCTCTGTTGCAGGACTAAAGTCCACATAACTTAAATAGAAATTGTGTTCAAATTCAGGTCGGACAAAGAAAGGCCTGTGCTGTAATGAAGCAACAGTCTGGACTGTGATGGGCTTACTCTGGGTGCCTATCACTCAGCACAAAACTAGTACATAGTAGGCACTTATGAAACATTTCTTTGTTGAGATTCCTTAGATTGATAGATATCTATTAAAATTTCTCCCATATTTCTCAGGGAGGATTGCTGACTACCGTTATTCACTTAATTTGATTACTTGACTCTTAGCTCTTGACTATAGCTGAGGAGCAGCCAGTGTAGAGACTAAAACCATTAATTGGAGTCAGGCAGTTGGGTTTTTAGAATATGTGTAATCCTGGACAAACTATTGAACCTCTCTGTGTCTAGTTTCCTCATTCGTAAAATGGACATTATAATAGAATTTAGCACATGAAATTGCTGCGGATTAGTGAGTTCATGACTAGGAAGTGTTGATAGCAGTGCTTGGTGGGTAGTAAACACCCAATAAATGTTATTATAAACTGCAGCGAAGGAAAGAGTATCAAATTTGTTTTGATTTCATTGTCATTTTTTTAAGATTTACTTATTTATGCATATAAGAACTGGGTTACAGGCCAGAGGTGCAGCGGGTGAGAGGATTCACCAGAGACAGAGCGGGGAACAGAACAGGCAGACTGACTAAAATACACTGCTGAGGGGAGCAGCTGGCGAGAAAGGAGAGGTCTGGTGCACCATGTGGGTCACCTCCCTGGCTGGCCTGGCCTGAGATCAAACTCGTGCTGCAGAGGCTGTGGCTTCACCATGCTATGCTTAACCCCTTGTGCCACCAGAGAGGCCGAGTTCATTGTCCTTTTTAAGGGAAGAAAGATAAGTAAATTTTAAGCTGCTGATGTGGGAAAACATGGCAGAGGATTGGGAAGCCTCCAAGCATCTGGGGGAGAAGGGCTTCTAAAGACCCTCAACGGTAGCACACCTCAAAATGTGCTTCAGCTCCGCTTTGTATCTAGGCAAATAGAACTTGAGTTTCTCTGCTCTTCTGCAGCTCTGGGCCCTGATCAGGACTCAAATTTGGGCTCTAACTCAACTGAACTATCAGGAAGATTTTTCTGAACTAGCATTAATATTTTGGCCATAATAAAAATGGGAAATATACCTCAAACTTGCCACTTGCTTTAAAATGAATGATTCTATATTTGGCCAGCTTTTCTCATCCAATTCCCGGAGCTCCATCTCTGCAAAAGAAAAGCAAGGACATACAGAGCAGACGCCCCAGCCTGGAGAAAGGGCAGCAAGAGCTCTGCCATGGAGCAGATGTGAAGACAAAGTCTCATGTCTTATAAGGTTAAGAACTAACAACACCTGAAGGGCGGGGTGGGGGAGGGGTGGTTTCTATAATTCTAAAACACAATGTTATGACCCAATCTTACCTCCATTGAAAAAATGAGGAGAAAGAGGAGGAGAATGAGAAGAAGGAGGAGGACGAGGAAGAAGAAGAAGAAGAAAAGGAAGGTGGTTTATACAGTGACTTTGGTTCCGGAACAAGCATCTAAGAGTTTCCTGGTAGCCTCTGGATGGGTGGTCCTCACAGAGGCAGAATCCAGTTGTTTTTTTCTCCACTTGGCCAGATGATGTTCTGACTGACATGCCTTTATAATCAAATTCTGGTTAATGATTTCATCTTAATCAGCAAGTCTATTCTCAGATCACAAATTAAACATGAACAGAAAGTAAAAGACCCAAAGTTATAGAACCAAAAATTCATTTAAAAGACACAGGAATAAAACCGCTTTTACAGAGGAAGGAAAAGTCACTTCTTAGCATGTAGTCTGGTCAGCTGCCCATTTACCCAGCTCCCTTCCTGTCCTTCCCTCTGCAGCTGGGCCCTGTATCAGAGGGGACTACATTTCCCAGTCTCCCCTGCCTCTCACTCCCAGGTTGGCTTAGCCAATCAGAAGAACTGGTGGAAGATGGGGCAATTGAAAGACACCAGGAGAAACCAGTTGCTTCCTAAGGCATCTGCAGTTGAAGCTGTGCTGCTCTGTAGCTGCAGTTCCCCCTGCACAACTACCAGGTTTTTTTTGGTCCTAGCTCTGTTATTGAGCAGGATAAGGGGCACCCAGGGATCCCCAAACGTACTTCCTGTAAATAGGTTCTGCCATCTGCCGCATCAAAACAGAACATACTCTAGTGTGTAAGACCTACAATAAAAAGAACTTTAATACAGTTTGTGTACATTAGAGACAAAAGAAAGCATATAGTTAAATAGTTCTTACACAAAACACCCAAAGTGGACATTACCATTCCCCTCATGGGTAAATGCCTAGCAAACAGGGTTGGCCCAAAGCAGAACTGCTGAGGCCCAAAAGCTTAGGTGCCACAAGTCCAAGGCACTTGCTGGTTCATACCCACAGGAAGGGGAAGAAGGAGCCAAGCAAGTCTGGAGGGAAAAGAGCAAAATCAAAACCAAGATGAAGGCTGCCATTGTTAACCTCCCCACAGGTCTCTCGCTCACATCTCTGTATCTTTCAAGTGTCTCCTTCCATGTCCCCTGAGTCCAAGTCTGAGAAGCAAGAGCAGCTTCCTCACATGGCTCTGCAACATGTGCCTCCTGCAGGCTTCTTCTCACCCCTTCCTTCCTCTAGTCTTTAGTTTCTTCTCCATGCCCAGCTCCATCCTCCCTTAGGGCAGGGCAGGCAACCTGGAACCTCCTCTTTCCCTGGGGATTACCCTGTTACAACTCCTGCCAGGAGTCCTCAGAGTTGTCCTAACCCCTGCTAAAACAGCTTGGCTCATGAGAGCCTACAATGCTACCACCTCCACAGCAGTAGCATCTCACAGCTACTGCTTGATATTAGGCTGTTTCATTGGGCCCTACCTATCTCCTGGCTCTCTCCTCCATGGTGTTATTCCCTGAATTGATTCCCCCCCAGTGTGAGATATTTACAATGGTTTCTTTTTTATTAACTACCATCTGGAAAAAGAACTCTACAATCATTTTAGAAAGAAGGAACGGGAGGCTCTTTTTCTACCCACCTAGGCACAGATTTCTTATTTTTTGAATAATTTCATAGAGTGTTATGGAACAAACAGTAGATCAGCATATATTTCTTGAACACTACTTTCTATATTATACTTTATAGTCATTTTCTAAAAATATCAATTGAAAGGTGGGCCTCCCCGGTGGTGCAGCGGGTGAGCGCTGGCCTGCGAAGTTGCCCGCAGCCTCTGCAGCGCCTGGTTTGATCCCCGGCCACCAGGGGAGGGTCCCACGTGGCGCACAGACCTCTCCTGCTGCCTGCTGCTCCCCTCAGCAGTGTGTTTCGTCAGTTCTGCCTGCTCTGCTCTCTGCTCTGGCTCTGGTGAATTCTCTCACCCTCCTGCGCTTCTGACTGTACCCCGGTTCTTGTATAAATAAATAAATCTTTTTTAAAAAAATCAATTGAAAGGTTTGCTCTCAGCTCACTGCAAACAAATGCAGTTCGTCCCAGTAAAAGCAGCCGAAGATTGAATTTCTAGACTCTGGCTTTCTTCCTAGTCTTTTAAGATTTCTGTATCATACCTTCTTAAACTCAGAGGTGAGAATAGAGGCTGGAGCATTAATAATGGTGCACCTTAGAACCTTCCATGTCCTGCCTAAGTGTTTCAGTAACCACTGTGAGCTCGGGAATCACCTTAGGAGTGACTAAGACCATAGCTGAGGAAGTATGTATGCACAGTGAAGGTCCATAATGGGCACTTGTCCATCTGTTGTATAGTTAGTTTTTTCCTTTCCTAATAGAGTGGTTTAGAGGCGCTATAACATTTGAAGGTCCACACCACAGGGGCCATGGCTAACCTTGTTAACATGAGACTCAAAGATAGCCCTGCCTTCTAACACTCCAGGAGAAATGCATACATGTGTTTCCTGCCCTTCAGAAAATGCTCCTTTAGTTTGCACACATTTTAATGATTCTGCTTTAATAATCATGTTTCAATTAGCTCTGAAGTACCACATATTTTCAGGTAAAAATTTCTCTAATGAACCAAGGGAAAAGATATCAGAATCTTAAAGCATAAGAGAAATAACATGAACTAACTTTACACAGTACTTTAGAATCTGCAAAGTGGTTTCGTAAATATTAGCTCAGTCTTCACTGAAGGTTTTGAACACTTTTCTGGCAAGAAAGATAAGATCTGGAAGTACTGCCCTCAAATCAAAAAGTGAAAGAACACAGTTCCGTGGGGCGCCTTCTGGAAGCTGGGAGTGACACCGACTCTTCCTGATTTCTTTTTCTAACACCAGTCTTTCACTATGGAAGATGTGAAGGCCAGTCCAGTTTTCTAGAAGTAATTCTAGAAATTTCTAATAATTTCTCCCCTTTCTATTTCTCCCAACTTACTTGGTTCCAGTTTTGGAGAATGGAGAGTAAGAAATGTCAGACAAGAGGCCTCCCCTCGTGGCTCAGGTGGTTGAGTGCAGCGCTGTGAAGCTCTCCACAGCCTCTGCAGCGCGGTTTCGATCCTGGCCGGTTGGGGAGATACCCACGTGGCTCGGCAGACCTCTCCTGTCTCACCCGCTGCTCCCCTCAGCAGTGTATTAAGTCAGTCTGCCTGTTCTGTTCCCCACTCTGTCTCTGGTGAGTCCTCTCACCCTCCCGTGCATCTGGACTGTACCCCGTTCTTTTATGCATGAATAAATATTTGGAAAAAAAAAAGAAATGTCAGACAGGATAAATGAGAAAATAGTTCAGTGCCATGTCTAAGATCACCAAAATGACTTGAATCTCTAGCCTGAATGCTTCATTCTCATGTGTGTCTGTGGAAATTCATGTGATCCAGTGGATTGTTGCTAGAATTTGAATAGAACCATCTCATCAGTCACAGACTGAGTTCAGAAGGATTGTAATGAATCCACGTGATAGAGTGTGAAAAGATCCCTTCCTATCCTAAATTATTTGTCTGTTGACCCAAAAGTAAAAGTCTAGTGTTATTCAGACTTGTTTACAAATGGGCCAAACCATTTTTAAGTTGCTTACAACATGCTGCCAGTTTCCATTTCACAAAAAACATCAAGTTAACATTTTTTAAGAGAAAGAACAACTTCACTAATAATGCAGCTATGAAGAGAAAATTCAGTCTTCTAATAAAATAGTAATGCTGAAAGCTCAGCCGCTTATAAAACATTTATGACCTTCAGCGTGTGAAGTGTGAAACAAGAGATTAAATGTTGCTGCTCAATGGAACAGAGAGATGCTTCATTAAATATCAACGCAAAACACATGAATGGCATTGGGTGCAGGGAACTTTTCCCCTGGTGATGGTCGGTGTCTAGTTTGTAGTTAACCAAAGTCCATGGTAGCTCATTAAATATCAGCCCAAAACACATGAATGGCAGTGGGTGCAGGTAACTTTTCCCCTGGCGACTATAGGTGTCTAGTTTGTAGTTAACCGAAGTCCATGGTAGCTTTCTGACATTTTAATTTGGCATCCTAGAGGTGAAATATGAAATGGAGTAGATGGGGAGAAAGGGAATTGAGCTGGGAAGAGGGTCCTTGCCAAATTTTGTTACAATCTCAGAAACAATAGGCCATTGAGAGAGATACACCTAGCTTGGCCACATCTAGCTCAGGTGCCCATCCGCTGTCCATAGTGCTCACTGCTGCGGGAGATGGGAGGGTGGGGAAAGTCATGTGTCAAGTTATCCAGAGGTGACTGTGCATACAATGTGTGTTGAAGTGAGGGTGAGAGAGAGTGAGAGCTAAGAAAGTGCTGAATCGTTTCCTTTTATTTGCCATTTGGGACTATAGCTGGGCATGTGTTAACATGAATAAATCTCTATTTTATAATAGGGATTTGTGTGTACAAATTTTATTCTCTAAAATAAGGATTTGTTCACGCATGCCTTCAATCTAAGGATTTGCTTTTCAATCCTGGAAAATTCTCAGCTAACCAATGATCATGTCCTCAGTTCTTTACTTTGGATCTCCTATGTTATAGCTTTGCCAAAGCTTGAGTATATCGTTCTGCCTGATGTTTTAAAATCTGTTCTATTTTCTGAGTAGATACTCCAGCATGCCATCCAAGTCATTAATTATCTTTGAACAACTAGAGTTGTTTTAATTTTTTCTAATTATATGGTGGTAATTTTTATCCCCAGGGCTTTCTCATAGGTTTTTTTTTTTTTAATCTACTTGTTTTTGTTTTACAGTCTGTTCCTACAATTTATTATTTGGATAATATCTTTTTTCTTTAGTTCATTGGGAATTTTGACATTTTTTAGATGGGTATATTATTTCTATTCTCTCAGGAATGCATTCTTTGAGGTTTTTTTTTTTTCAGTATTTTAGTTACAATTTATGACATGAGTTTCCTTTCTGTGTTTTAAAATTTTAATTGCCACCCAAGTGGAAATTTCCTTATGTTGACTTCCTTTTTCCAATTATTTTACTCACCTCTCTGTGTCTGGGAAATTATGATTGCTAATACTAGTGAGGTCCCCATTCAGAACTGAGCTCCTTATGGGTAATTTGCAGATCTTGCTCAAAGAATGTTACTGATTCCACCACTTGGCCAGAAGGTGCTATTGGGCACATATTCTGAGTGGAGGCCCCCAGCTTCTCTCTTTCATCACCCCAAGAAGTGGTTGATCACTGGTTACAACCCTGGACCATTGCTGCAACTTTTTCCAAGTCCTATTCCCCAACCTCCCAATCACCAGCTTCTATCCGCCCCGCCTGGCCCCACCCTCCACACACTTGCCTAGAAGGTGGGAGACAGGTGTCTGCTCCTCGCTGGCCCCAGGAACAGGCAAGCACAGCCAGTTTCCTCTGGAGCGCCAGAAGACTAGACCCTCCAACATTTCTCATTCCTCTATTTCTGGACTAAGGGGATGTACGATCTCCTGTATTTGAGAGCAGTTACGTATTTTTAATTTTTGAAACTTTTTTTTTCTTCTCTGCATGAAGGAAAAAGGGTATATTCCCAACCCTACTTATTCCAGTAACTTAAGCAGAAACTGTAAGACCTGTTGATCTCCCCTCCAGGCTTTTAAGTCCTGGAGAATAGAATTCTCTCTTTTTTGTCCTTACCAAATAATATACACTAGGACTGTTCATCAAATGAATGAATGAATACAGTTAGAATTCCTTTTTTAACTAGAATCCTTTTTTCTTTCCTAAATCCCCATTCTGATATCATCCTGTGGTGAGGTCCCATTCTGATATCATCCTGTGGTGAGGTAGGTTCTTCTTCCCCCAGAATCAACTTATTCAACTAAAGCCTCTCTCTGGTGCAACTCAAACCACCTGTCTAAAACCATTTGAATTATTTTATTTTGAAAGTAATATGTCCTGTTAAGAAGATAAGCAGTGCAGATATGTATTGGCAATTGGTTCAACATGACATTATTGTCTTATTAAAAATAAATGACTCAATTGTAGAAGATTTAGCTAATACAGATAAGAAGCCTAAGGAATAAAACCATTCTAAACTCTGCTGGGCAGAGCTACTTGCTAACATCTGGGCTTGCAACTGTCCATTTTTTCTCTTTGGCTCTCACCTGCCTACATAATGAAAGGTCAATTCCTGTTTTGTCACGGAATTCACTAAAATATCATGCTGTTCTTGCAGTGAATTGTGATGGTCTCCCTACATGCCAGGTGGCAGTCAGGTGTGGGTTTTAGCACAGGAGCTGCAGACGTGGCTGCATCGTATTTTCATTTTTTGTTCTGAAGTAGAAGGCGGGAGGTAAGCAGATTTTGATTTATCTTGAAGTGTGGGAATATTTTGCTGATTGTGCTGCTAACATTGCTGAAGCAGCTGATTGTGATGACCAGGAAAATAAATTACTTCTCAGAGGACAGACTTTTGCACTTGTCTTGGTAGGGGGAGACATGGCGCTTCTGCCTGTAGGGTCTCTGCTTTCCTGTTCCTCTCTCTGTTAGGACTACCTTTATCACTTTTATTTGATCAAGCTTCTTCCATAAAATAGGAATGACTGTGCTCAAGTACAAGGATGCCCCTTAAATCCAGGCCATTTTATAATTGGAATGAGGGAGAGCCTTTGGGTGACTTTCTAGGACCAAGGTAAAAATCAGGAATCCCAGATCCATGTCCCTTGTGTTTTTCAAAATGCTATAAGAAGCATCTCCCCTCCATCATGACAATATGAGTATTGCGGGCTTACAACTGCCGTGGTTCCTAACAGGGTAGAAACAAAAGGAGACAGTAGGAACCATAAGATAGTGACGGACGGGCAATCTAGATGACCATCTCAACATGGACCTAAAGAAGTAAAGGCTGAGCAGCTGATCATGCACTACACTCTAAGGTTAGGTTACTCTTACCATGTGTCCATAACTTGTAAAAAGTAAAAATGACAAATTCAGATTAAAAAATGCAAAAAATAAAAAAAAAACTCATGAGGAGGGGAGAAAGCATAGGCAAGGTATAAACTATCTAATGTTGAGGAATTCATGGCAAAGTAGATTATGTTAAGAATCTATGTAGTCTGCAAGTCAGGGAATAAAGGGAAAAAATTCATGTTCCTGAAAGACAAAGGTTATGAAAAAGTTAGAGGGTGTGAGATGGAACTGAATAAAGCAACATACTCCTTGCTGAGAAGAGTCAGCAGAGACAAAGAGTTTATAATCATGCAAGGGAAGCAATGGAAGAGAATTAGAAATCAGAGAAACTTAAAACCTCCTTTTAATTCATAACGATGGAGATATTTCCCAGGGATTGACACCTGCTCATCCATTTCAGTACCAATGCTTGTAGTCAATAGCGAGATATTTATGGGGCACTTATTCTGTCATCATTTGTTTTGATCATTTGAGTTCTGTTCTGATTATTTGAGTTGACTGCAAAGGCAAATGGATAAGAAGTTCCTGCTTTCAAAGAACTTAAAATCTAGTTGGAGAAATGCAACCCAAACCACAGCAACTCTTGCATAATGCTTCTTTATGGTGTAGGTGGCAAAGGACCTGTGGGTTGAGAGAAGCCACGTCTGGTGTGTGCTCTGTCTATGCCCAGAGCAGGTATAGCAAAGGGGCTGGGACTTGATTTGAATACAAAGGAGACAAGAGGGGAGGTGAGGAGAGGAGAGAAGGGGAGATGATAGAAAAGGTTCTTGTCACTGAGCTCTTACACCCCCAAGGCTAGCACTGTGATGAGCCTTTTATAAGGGATCAATAATACTTGTTCATAAAAGGATGGAAGGTAGGTGTTATGGAAGTATAGCAGCTTGCTCATGGGATAGAAAGAAAATGTGCCTGGAAACATGGCAAAGTGAGAAAGCAGATCATGGAGCATCTCATGAGTAGGCAGTGAGTGAGTTTAGAATGGATGGAGTAGCATGTAGAACTCCACTAAAGTCATTTTATAATTAACATATAATACATTTACTGCTGTGTATGTACAGTTCCATGAATTATAACACGTGTATAGTCCTTGTATCTACCACAACAATTAGCACTGAAAACAACTCCAAAAATTTCCCTGTGCCATCTCTCCCTTTAGAACCACATCTTTCTCCCACCCAGTGGCAACCAGTGCTGTTTTCACCCTCTGTGGTTAGTCTTTTGAGAATATCGTATAAAAAGAATCATCCTATATGTAACTTTTGGAAATTGGCTTCTTTTACCTAACTTATTGTTACGTATATTAACTTTTGTAACTTACCTGTTTAATTAGGTATTTACCTGTTTAATCAGGACCTTTGGGTTGTTTTCTGCTTTTCATAAATATAGATAAAGCTGCTATAAACATTTTGTGTACAAGTTTTTGTGTTAGCGTAAGTTCTCATTCTTTCAAGGGTCAATTCCCAGAAATGAGATTTCTGGGTGATACAGGTCATACTTCAGTGCATAAGAAGCTGCCAAATTTGATTTCCTGACTGACTGGACCATTTTGCATCCCCAACAGATATTGTGATGATTGTGGTTGAGAGTTTGGTTAGGATTCCATTACATCTGTTGCTTGATTTGGGGAGAATTGACATCTCTACTCTCACCCTGTTTTGCATAAAAAATAGTATAATCCCTCTTCATTGCTGGGAACTTCATTTGCACAGGGAAGATAACTGAAGACAATTTTTCATATTTTTCATATTATTTGCAGCCTAAAAGAATTTCTGCGTCTTTAAACCCATTCCCCTTGGTCTCTGCACCCCCCGGAATGGGCAGTTAGGTTACCATTTCTCTGGGTCCACACTGGATTGAGTCATGTGAGTTGACAGCAGCCTGTATATACAGGACCACAGGCCATGCAGCGATACTGGATCAGATGGTGGGAGGAATCCAGATGTTCAGCAGAAGCTGCTTGTTGTTTGGGAATATTGTCACCAAGTAGCCAAACAGGTTCAGGTGAGCCCTGTTTGGAGAAGACTACAGTTATTCTTGTTCTTTTACATTCCCTTACCATCTTTCCTATTTTAAAATAACATCTTTGGAAAAATTCTCACCATTAGGGAGAATTCATTCACTCATAAAAGAGTTCATGCAATACTACCTTTCTTTCTGTGTAGGTTAGAGGAGAGTAAGAAGAAAGAATGGTAAAGAGAAAGAAAGTTTTAAAGCTATAAAACTGAATGAGGGGAGGATGAGTTGTTGAATTGGCCACTGCTACTGTCAATTTCTTTTGTATCTACATTGGACATTTCTTCCAAGTAGGATAAATCTTGGCATTTCCCTTAAATACAGTTCTTTCTTTTCTTATTGTTCATATATCCTAGTAATTTTCAATCCTTTGTGCACTTTTATTATAGGTGTTATTTGCCTTCTCTACCTCCCTTCACATAGATAAGAGGACCACATTTTCCAAAATAAACCCTGATACGGAGCCCTGGCATGCAGAAAAGAGGGCAGAGGAGCAGCTCTACCATGAGCAGCATAGGAACTAGCTCTCAGCCTGCTTGGTCCCCCACCACCTGTGGGTTCCTAGGACACCTTCACTGGCTTTGAATGTACACCCAGTCATCAGGCAGCCAGGTTCTTGTGTTACAGAGCTTAGAGGCCCATAATAGCAATTCTGAATCTTCATCTCCACCAGGAGATAGACAGATAGACAGACAGATAGACAGATCTATAGATATATATCAGTTCTCTATGTCAGTGCCCCAAACCCTGCTGTGTGATGGACAAAGGTTGAGATTAGGTCATTGGACATACCATACCAGTCCATTGTAACATATAAACTTTTGTAATTTCTCAGTGTGTCATTGCATAATGTTTAATCTACTTAAGTGGCACCATCTAGGCCTTAAGTGGAGGTCAGTGATGGGTGTACTCCTGGGAAGACTCTGGGTCTATGCCACTTATCTCATCACATAGGTGTTTTGTAAGCCACACAGTGGGACAGTAGGCAGTTTTTAAGGCATTGATTCTTGCACTGAATAAATAAATCTAAAAGTATAAATGTTACAGTAATCATGTTCTCTGTAAAATATTTGTAAGATTATAAAACTGGTAAAACTTACTTTTGAAATTCCCAAACCCTGCATTAAAATAAAAGAATACATCAGAGAGAGGGAGAGAGAGAGATAATCCCTTCCCCAATCCACACTCACAGCTTTATTTTGAAAAGTAAACTCATTAATTCTGTGTCACAACAAATGTCTAACCAGTTGACTAAAAGTTTTAACAGCACACAATGAAATTATTTAAGTACCTATGAAAACATATGAGCTGGAACATCAGCTTCAATGTTTACTTCCATGTCTTTAAAACTCTTGTCAATTTTGGAGGTTCCCTGTAATAGTTTTGTAATAAGAGGTTGACAATTACATGAGGTGGTTTCCAAGCGCTTTCTACTCAGCTATCTCACTACCCTCCCATGGTCCAAGACACTCTGCCACTAGCCTCTAACTCCTATATGTACCAAAAAAAAAAAAAAAATACCAGTAATGATGAATGCCTTTGTAATCTGAAAGCTTATAAGGTAGAGAGACAGCCTTGTCTAATTTAAGATAAAACAGTCAATAGTGCTGTAGACATCTGGTCTACGGGGCCTACTGGAATATTGGGATGTTGAGAAAGAGAATTTGGCCTTCATCTTTACAAGAATAAGACTCACTTCATTTATGAGAGCTAGTAAAGGTAGAAATGGTTATAGTTTTCAGGAAAAAATGTATGCTCAAAACATAGTCTTGTTTAGTCTTCATCTGTGTTAACAGAGCAAAAAGTAAGGCATTTTTGTATGTTGGTTTTATTGGTTTTTAAAATGGCTAAGTTGAAAGGACCATAAATCTAGCCCAATTTTATCATGACAAAGTAGAGCTACTAAAACAGCCTTCTGAGTTGCATGAGGATAACTTGAGCATGAAAAAGAGTATGTGCTCCCTGTTTCAAAGGCAAAAACTACCTGTAATTATTTCCTCAGTAGGGCTGCATAAAACTTGAATTCCATTTAATCTTACACTAAACAATTTCTATATTTCATGTCATGGATTAGAATGAAAATGGAGATAGTTCATCAACACTGATCTGTGATATAAAAAAGAACAGCGAAGCCGAGGGTATGAGAGTGCATAAAAATGTTTTGTGTTCTGACCAGTACATTGCTTTAAAAAAATTTTACAGTCAGGCCCAATTGTTCATTCTCACCATGCAGAAGATACTCACATATTCATTTTTAAAAGGGCAAATCAACCATAATTCAGTTTATAAACTGTGAAGCTGGTTGCGAATGTCTGGATGAATATTCATTAGAATCTCTTAATCTGCCATCGACTGTGATTCATTAGGCATATGTAAATATCACTCACTTTAATTGCCCCTAAACTGACTTAACATAATATTGTCATTAGCAAATTATTAGTTATTTGTGTAACTAATGGTACATTATGGTGTGCACGTTAAATCTCCAAATATATGATTACAATTATGATGATGTTTTATGCTGGGGGCTTTCTAAACTATTTGATGAAATATAATGGAGTCAAATCAAATCTGCTATGTTAATAGGACAGTTGCAGAACTTTTTTCTGTACCTTGTTGCTGTTATCATATCCCAGCTACTCATTCTTCCTGACACTCAACTTGCCATAGGTTCTTCCCATTGTTTTGTCTATATCAGGTCTCAGGTGATTCCTCAATTCTGCTCTCCCACATTATACCTATTGGACTCAACCCAGGTTGCTTTTGGTAAAAGTGATGTTAATTTAAAAAATACTCATTAGTGGTGTAATAACAGGCAAAGAGAGCATAGACCTGTCTGAACATTGATGTAAAGGGGTAAGATCAAACCCTAGGAGCTTTACTACAAGTGTTTGTATTTGGGGGATTGTATCTGACTTGCATAAATTCATCATATGGGGGTAGCTGTCTTCTCATATGGGGGTAGAATTACCAACATCTATGAGAACTGGATACCCCCTAGGATCCTTCTTGCACTCTTAGCATTGCTCTTCCTAGAAATTTTGTTTACCTGTCCCTCCATCCCCCCAAACTACTTATTTTACAATAATGTCATATAGAAGCAAACTTTCTCCAGTCGTCATCTCCATGGCAATATCAGGAAGTATGTTTTTCAAAGAGAATCACCTACTTTTATCACTTACAATGATTTCAAATTCACTAGGGAGCTCCTAGGGATAAAGTTGACCCAACACACTGGTAGAGAAGCTTGCCATTAGTATTTCTTTTTTTTTTCTTTAAAGATTTATTTATTTATTCAAGAACTGGGGTACAGGCCAGATGTGCGGGAGGGTGAGAGGATTCACCAGAGACAGAGTGGGAAACAGAACAGGCAGACTGACTGAAATACACTGCTGAGGGGAGCAGCGGGCGTGACAGGAGAGGTCTGCTTGCCATGTGGGTAGCTCCATGGCCATGGGGATCGAACTGGCACTGCAGAGGCTGTGTACAGCTTCACAGCACTGCACTCAACTGACTGCGCCACCAGGGAGGCCCACCATTAGTATTTCTTTAGTCTCTTTTAATTGCCTAACTGGCCGACAGGAATGTGTTAATATAAAATGAGCCAATAGAGACAGAAAACCACTTTATCATGTTGCCTTTCTAAATATTAATGCATTAACAGGCCATTGATGTTTATAAGCAGAGGTTCAGATGAATGCCTGTTTCTGTCTTTGATAATGCTCCAGATTAATTGCCATTTAATCTTAATTTAATGAGTAATGCTTTTGGTGAAAAAAAAATGCTTATACATGAAAGGAAATTATTGAGAAAATGACAGCATAATGAGTATAGATTGTGGTACTAATCTCCCTAAGAGATACCAACATTTCAGAAACATCATCAAGCTTTATTGTATTTTGAAAAGCAAATTTTTCAGTCTAATATGCTTCAGGTTTAACAATAGTGCCATAAAGTAACATATTTCTGGTTATTTTGATTGACGGTAAGTAATGGCATATCTTCTCCTCCTCCTCCAAGAAAAAAGCTTAGTTTTAAGTTTTAGAGGTTTCTTCTAGCCAATATCATTCCTCCCACTTTATAAGGTGGTGCTTGAGGGCCACTTCTGTGCTACACATACTTTTAACATAATACCTGTTATCTCCTGGTTCACATTATCCCTTTGTAGAGTGTAAGTTCCACAAAGTCAAGGGCTTCATATCTAGTACATGGAATGGCAAATGGACCATATTTGATCTGCCACCTGTTTCTATGAACACTACTCAATTGTAACACAGCCACGGCTATTCATTTTCTCTTGTTTATCATTGCTTTAGCTATTCAGTAGCACAGTTGAGAGGCTGTAGCAAAGATCATATTGGTCCACAAAGCTTAGAACATTTATTATCTGGCTCTTTACAGAAAGGTTTGCCAATCCATGGTCTAATAGGCAATATTTTGCCAAGAATGAATAAATGAATAAAGTTCCCCAAACAGCATCTTTTTGTGACCAAAATTTATATTTGAATATAATGGTTTATCATGTAGTTAAGTAAAGTTTGATCATTTCTAACTCTGATATCACAGAGGTGTCAAAAATAGCTAATTTATTTTAGCCCTGATGATTTTGTTATATAGCTTGGCTGAGGTGTTCAGCTGGGTTTATATATGAAGTCCATTGTTTAATTTATGACTTATAGTTGAATGCAAACAGTGACTCAGACAGTCTGTCTTTTTGAATTTTTTTCAGACCTCTAGGTTCACTTTAGATTCAAACACAAGTCAATTTTATAATAGACCCACAGAAGATAAATGAAGTAACACTCACATCTAGCATTAATATTGCAATCATTTATAATAGTTAAGGAGTCACTAACTCTGTGCCAGGCCCATGCCAAACATTCTGCATACAATATCTCACTTAATGTTTACTACAACTTTATGATACAGAAATTATTTTTTGGCTACATTAAAGATGAGACTATTGAGGCCGACAGTAAATATAAGCCTTATCAAAAATCACATAGCTCATAAATAAATGTGGGCCTGGAATCCTTCCTCAGCTTTTCTCAGTCCATGACCAGGGTTCCTTCCACAGCACCATGCTGCCTCGGTACTATCTGCTGAATTATATCACTTGCATTGCTTTGTTGACATATTTCTCCCAAGATCACTAAAAGATCTTTTTAAAAAAATAGTTATTTGTAGACAATATAATTTAATTATGTTTGGTAGAAGTAGCAAAATATGAAATTAAAAATGTTGCACTTCTCATTCTGTAAAACAAATTAAATTACTATCCCAGTTTAAACGTAGAATGTAGACACTCGATCTAGCAGCATAGGCAAACATAGGCATGGCCGGTGAGCTACTGGGGTGACCTAAGCAGAGCCTGTGGGCTTGGAGCTGATGATCCTCCTCGGAAAGACCTCTGCCTAGTAGAACAGGACGGGGGCTGCGAACTTGACCAAGCAACCAAACTCTTATTTCATGGAAGAAAGGGATGGGAGTATCCTTTTAATACACTGTGAAGGTGTGGGCCTCTCTGGTGGCACAAGGGGTTAAGTCTCAGCACTATGAAGCTATCCGCAGCCACTGTAGCCTGAGTTTGATCCCTGGCAGGAAGCAACCCACATGGCGCAGCAGACCTCTCCTGTCTCACCGGCTGCTCCCCTCAGCAGTGTATTTCAGTCAGGCTGCCTATTCTGCTCCCTACTCTTTCTGGTGAATCCTCTCATCCTCCTATAACTCTGGCCTACACTCCAGCTCTTGTATGCATAAATAAATAAACCTAAAAAAAAAAAAAAAACCACACTATGAAGGTGGTTACTCAAGCTGCCTTGAGCCCAGATGCCTGAATCCAACTGAGGTATAAACATACAACTTGAGAATTCCCAGACCTGGCTTCGTATCATAACCACCTGTGAAGCTGTTGCTGGAGAGGCGTTTTGCTGTGAGTTCTGAGCATTCCTGAGTGTTCTAGCTGGGTATGCCCAGAGTGTGAGACCTGGAAGTTTCCTTAAGCCATTTTTCAGGTTGTGTTCACAGCAATCAGCCACCCGTGTCCTAACCCTTTATTGGGAAATTCTCATAATAATATGCTAGACTGGAGAGATACAATGTCCTGTACCTTGTTACAAAAGTGGAAAGAAAGAGGGAGTCCCCCTTACCATGCCCCAACAATCAATAAATGGGCCTGTGGCTTAAATTCAGCTATTGGGACTCTAAATCCAGAGAGGACTGGAAAAGCAGGGAAGGGTAGTTGGGATACCTTCAGAGAAACTGGGTTCAGAGGTGACTGAGGCAGTGGCACAGAAATAGGCAAGTTGATGGTGTCCTGATAACATTCACTAAGAGGCAAATGATATGCTTTCTGCTCTTTCCCCAGAGATGCCTCAATTTCTGCCCATTTTCCAAGTCCCGTGTCTTCTCTCCAACTTCCCATCATTTAGTAAGTGACTGTTATCTTGCCAATTAATTCCTTTTCTCCGGAACATGGATAGAGAATGTCCATGCTGTATCCATTCAAAAACCAAAGGTATGTGGCCCTAAGCATAATAGAAGAGAGATTGGAAGACAGACACCTTTGTCCACCTCTCCCTGCAACGTCCCCTTGTTGGATTATCTCATAGAAGAGTTTCAAAACATGCATAAAATAAGCTATGTAGCTAGTCTTTTCTCTTATGTCACATAGGTAGCTGTTGTGTCAGGTCAGGCATGATCATGGTACACAGGGCTCTTCAGAGATGCTGACACTTCTTGACTCAAGCCCTGGTGAAACTTTTCTGCTAATATCCACAGAATGCAATAGGCTGGCAATAAATCCCCAAATTTCAAGTAAAATTTTCTCAGAAGGAATATAAACTTCAAATGAACATATTTTCAGCAATGGGTAAAAATAATTAACCTAAAGTTTCACAGCCTCTTTTTTGTCACCAAGCAAGATGCTCAAGAGGCAAGTGTAAGGATGTACCCTCCGCCTGGCATGGGCCATGGCCCCTCACCAGGACTCAGCAGTGCTGCCCGCCATGTGCTGCTTCATATAGATATAAGTATATTTGTGTGGATATATACAAACACCACATGTGTTCTATCCATGTCTTCCTTCCTCATGCACAGCTTCACACCTATACCTTTAAGAACAGCAACCTGTGTGAGTTGTGCTACCTCTAGTTGAAGAGTCCCAGCAAAGGCTGCCAGGAAAGCCCTATTGCTGTTGCTCCTGGGAGTCCTCGCTGACATCCACTCCAGGGTATGAAGAAGAATGCCTGTGTTATTAGTGCCTCTGCAGCTTTTAGTAAAACAACTTTTTATCCTGATCATAGAATATTAATGCAGCACCTTGCACACATGTTGAGGGAGAAGTATAAAAAAGAAAGTAGAGGGGGCCTCCCTGATGGCACAAGGGGTTAGACGCAGCGCTATGAAGCTATCCATAGCCACTGCAGCACGAGTTCCATCCCCAGCCAGGGAGCTACCCACATGATGCAGCAGACCTCTCCTGTCTCACCCGCTGCTCCCCTCAGCAATGTATTTCGGTCAGTCTGCCTGTTCTGCTCCCCACTCTGTCTCTGATGAATCCTCTCATCCCCCACACCTCTGGCCTATACCCCAGCTCTTGTATGCATAAATAACTCTTAAAGAAAAAAAAGTAGAAAATATTTATAATCAAGGCATGACCACTGTGTGAATATTTATTTATCTCTGAAGATTTCCTCCTTCAGACTCCTCTCCCCAATCCCCCCAACATCACCCCCACCTGCTTCCACAGATCTGCACAGGTGACTTAAGACATTTTAAGATATTCACTGTGATCTTTGGATATCAGAAAGTTAGCAGGCAAGGAATGAATGCAACATTAGTTTGAGTGTCCTGGATGAATTCCAGCTGAAGCTCATTGTTTCAGGGTCTCATTTGCAGCTTCAGCTGGATTAGTTACCCATTAATTCTTATTCTGACCCTGGGTGGAGGCACGGGTAGATCAGGAGTGGCTGCTTTTAAGTGAAGGGAGCCCTGCCGAGTGGCTCCGTAAATCTTCCCACCACAGAGGGAGAGCTCTGCAGGGATCAAAGGCTCTGGGAAGGAGCAGGGTGTCCTTGCCTCTCCACAGCCTCTACCCACACGTACCCCCTCCCCCAGTGGGAATCTGCAGAGGTGGAATCCACCGCTAGGACATTTCTCTATTACCGAACCTCTACCCACCAGTCAGATCAGGCTTACTGAACACCTGGTCTCATCCCCTGCCCATTTTTACAAACATTTCACCCACCCTGTAGTTTAAGGGCAAGAAAGAAATCGGAGGCGCACTTGCCCAAGTTTGGCACTGAAGGCAACCTCAGTGATCCAGTTTTGATAGTCTAATCATAGACAAAACCTTGGGTACAAAAGTCATTTTACTGCCCCCATGCATATCAGATGGTGAAAGTGGAAAGTTTATAAGAACCAAGAACCCAGAGGCCAAACTGGCAGAAGATGTTTCTTAAACATTCCGGCCATGTAGGAAGAGGGTCAGCCTGCCCTGAGCCTTGAACCAGAAGAAATCTGTATACAGAGTCCAGCTATATCCAAACTGCTGATTTGAATTCAGCAGCAAATTTTGCATAATATCAATAACTGACCTTCCTTCAGGGGTGCACAGCCATGATTGTTGGGAACTTGTAACAAATACCTAGTGCCATTAAATGATGGAATGGCATATCTCTGACATGCAAATTTTTACAGCACAGCAATTAAGCAGTTTAGAATTTTACGACAGTGTTTGGGGCTTTATACAACAACAAAAAAGGGGACCAATAAAGGCCTGTGATGGATGGGCTAATCCCCACTGGAAATATACCATGTAATGCTGTGAAGACAATACATTATGGATAGCCATGTGATGATTGCTTGTTAATCTCCCCATCTCCCCCACCCCTTCGCGCCCCAGGTACGTCCTTTCCAGCCACCCTCCCCAATCTCCACACCCCCAAAGTGCTTGGCAGAAAACTAAACGGCCCCCACTTTGTTGGGACACGAGTCTGGGGTGCAGATGGGAAAGTTGGGGCATAGAGATATGTGTGCATGGAATACAGAGTGAAAGGGCCTTGCAGCTATGCAGCTTGTCAGCAGGGGACAGAACTGGGGGCCATATGCCACTCTTCTCCCTTCTGTCACCAAGTCTGCCACCTCATCCTTCTGTCAGGGGACACTAATGATGAACATGTTTTAAACAGTTTTGTTTACCTAGCAACAGCTTTTCTAAGAGGGGGTCTTAATTAGTCACCTTAAACAATTTTTGGTTTGGATTTTTTTTTTTCAGCATTCATTCATTTGTTCATTCATCTGGAAGAATCTTCCTCTTGCTCATTCCACACACACCCCCTCCCCTGCCCCCATACCCTGGAGGCTGTTGTTACTGTTTCCATGAAAAAGTGTGTCTGCATTACAAAACTAGTTTTAATAGCTAGATGCCATTTTTCTTTCTTTCATACCTACTTTAATACCACAATTAGCTTTGAAGGGTAGATTTTTCTCCACTTGTCAGAGGCAGTCTTCCTTTGTGAAGCTCTTCAAATAGGATCTGCATTTAAAATGAAATCCCATTTGGTGAATTTTTTTTTTCATAATTTTGTACTACTGGTTGTAGTCGTTTTCACGTTGAAACAGCAGGCTCAGAGCTGATTTAGCAGTTGATTCTATCATGACAGAAAGAAAACTCTAATTAGAATTTCATCAATTATGTTATTGGTTTTCCTTTCAAATTTGATTCACAAAGCACAATGAAAGGATGGTAACTTCCTAGTGTTTTCTGAGTTACTTTTGCTTGTGGGGCTCTTGATTTAGTATAAAACATTTTGAAGACTATGAATCCAAAGATTTCTATTTTATATGAAACAATGCAAAAGTCTTTAAAAATCAGTTAAAATGTAAAAAAGTTAAAATGTAAAATATTTAATTCCAAATGAATCAGAAATGAAATAACATCATCCAAAATGTTGAGAGTGAAATGATTTATTTTTAGTAATAAAATTGGTGAAGAGTGAGTTTACAGTCAAAAGACAACACCACCAAATGTGTTTAATCATTAACTCTCATTAGACATAAAAATCTACTGGCACAGGCTAATTCCTGAAGGATTACATCTGCTTTTACATTATTGAACTAGCTTCTGCCTTATTGTGAAAGAACAACACTTCTTTCACGCTTCTCATCGTTTCTCTTAGAAACTAGGAACTGTTTAAACCATGAAAGTCTTCGCCACTGAATGTCCAGCTTCATGTTTATACAGAACAAAGTTAAAATGTTGGCCTGGTGGGAGCAGAAAAGAGCCTGTACCTAACGATAGTCATTAAAATCAGTATTATATTTTTGTTGATAACTTCCCTTGTGTTTAAATAAATGCAGTAATCATTTTAAATGAAATATGTTTTCTCCATACAGATTATAATATTCCAGAAATAGGCATTTGTTTAGAACTTTAAAGATAAAATTTTATCGTCAACTGATATAAAATTTTTAATAAATACTTTTACAGCAACTTTAGGTTTAAAGAAAAATTTAGCAAAAAGTACAGAGTTCTCAAATACCACTTTATCTCCCCCTCCGTTCCCACTATTTCTAATACCTTACATTAGTGTGGAACATTTGTACAATTGATGAACCAATATTGATACATTATTATTAAGTGATATTTTGCATTAGGGTTCCTTTTGTGTTGTGTAGTCTATGGGTTTTGACATTATCCACCATTGCAGTATCACATAAACTATCCCCAGTGTTCTACTGTTCATTCCTCCTTTTATCCTCAATCTCTGGCAACCACTGATTTTTTTTTTTCATTTTACTCTCAATAATTTTGCCTTTTCTAGAATGTCATATAATGGGACTCATATAGTATGTAGGCTTTGCAGCTTGACTTCTTTCACTTAATAATATGCATTTAAGATAGTTCCACATCTTTTTATGGTTTGATAGCTCATTTTTGTGTATTGCCAAATAATATTCCATTGTATGGATGTACCAAAGTGACTTTTCACAGTGTTTAATGGTCTCATTACTGTCAAAAATCTATACCTACAAGCTAATTGAAGGAAGAAACACAGGGAGGGAGGGACAGAGGGAAAGAAGATAGGCAAGTAAATGGATCATGTGAAGAAAAAGTCATTTGTCTAATAAATTTCAATTTTGATTTCAGACTAATAGAACTATTGAGTGTATGATACATAAAACATTAAGGGAGGAGGATCCTCAATGCTGCTGTGATTAAAGAGGATAATAGGATGACATGAAGACTTTAGGTGGTTACAACCAGAAGCGAGTCTTAAAGAAATGGTGTCTACATGCCATTCGCCAAGTGCCAATGTTATGATGCTCCCTTGTCACCTGCTTGGCTGCTGAGAGGTAGTTGTTCTTGGAGTATCATCACCTTGCTGGCCTCTAGACTGGGGCTTTGAAAATATAATCTTAAATTTAATGGTGACTCCTAATCCTGATTTTTTCAATGATTTTGTAAGTACCTAGTTCCCTTTATTAAATATATTTCTTCTTAAAATTAAAAAATATGGCAAAGCCTAATTACATATTGATTGCAAGAGACACAATTTAAGTATAAAGACAAAAATAGATTTTTAAGGATGGCAAAAAACATATGCAATGCAAACACTCATCATTAAAAAGCTGGAGTGGATCCATTAATATCAGAGTAGACTTCAAAATAAGGGATATCAGCAGAGATCAGGAGGGGTATTTCTCAATAACAAAAGGATAGTTCAAGAAGACAATTATCCTAACTATGTAGGCACCTGATAAAGATAAAAGAGCTTCAAAATACATGAGACAAAAGCCAAAGAAAGTTAAAAAATAGGCAAAACTATGAATATAACATAATCTTGGTATTTCTTGCTCAGTAATTTTTTTAACAAGTTGGCAAAAAAAATAAGTGAGGAGATAGGAAATGCAAACACTATCAATCAATCTTTGGAACACTACTTTCAAACCATTGTAGAATATACATTCTTTTGAAGAGCATATAGAGCATATTCTGCTCCCCAAAAAACTCTAAAAAATTAAAAATACAGAAATCATGCAAAATATGGTTTATGACTTCATAGAATTAAAGTCAAAATCTGAGCGCAAGGATATTTGCAAAACCATTGACTATTACAAAAATTAAAGAAAATACTTTTACTCTGGGCCAAGGGAAAAAAAACATAAAAGGTATTTTATATATTTCTGAACTATATGCTAACGAAAATAAAACATCTTAAAATTTGAGATACAGCTAGAGCAGTGTGTAAAGAAAAATTGTAGACTTTATGAAGCAAAAAAACTCAGACATCAGACTACCTATTGTATGATTCAAAATTATATAAGGTACAAAACCAGACAGAACTCATCTATGCTCTTGAAAGTCAGAATGGTGGTTGTTCTCAGGCAGGCGTAGTGTGGGGAAGAGCACGCAGGGCAATTTCTAGATACTGTTAGTTTTTTGTTTCTTTATCTGAATGCTGGTTCCCTATGCTATAGCTGCATTAAATTTGTAAAAGTTAATTAGTTTACAGATGGTAATACACTTTACTGCATGTATAATTAAACCTAACTTTACAAGTTAAAGTATTCTTTATGAGTATAAAAGAAATTCAAATTAAAAAAAAATACATCATGCGGAAAAGAGAAAACCAGGATGAGTAGACTTGTTCCACATCCATCTTTCTGCAGAAATGCCTATGAATGTGGCCTGTAAAGCTAGTCAAATAAAGTTTGAGATCCACAATTCTATCTTGCAGTGTTTGACAACTTATTTTTCCTGGTCTGTTTCCTCAAATGTGAAACAGTGATCCTCTTGTGTCAGGAGTGACAGAAGAGTTGCATTCTATACAAAGGAGCTCTCAGGCCCCATGGGAGGGAGATAGAGGGAGGATCATCCAAATGGGACTTATTACTTGGTAGACATACCAGATGACTGCATTGTTTGGGTAGGCATCTTAGAAGATAGTCATAATAAAAATGCAACTTTGAAATTTTCTTATTAATTATAATTAAATAATTTAATAGAAAACATTCATGCCCAATTTTTGTACATTTTTCATGCACAAAATTTTTGTATATTTTGTTCATTGTACACAGTCATTAGAACTAATCTTTTCCCAAGGGCCTCCCTGGTAGCACAAGGGGAAAAGACGCAACCTATGAAGCAGCCTATCTGCAACCTATCCGCAGCCACTGCAGCAGGAGTTCGATCCCACAAGGTGACCCACATGGTGCAACAGACCTCTCCTGACTTGCTTGCTGCTCACCTCAGCAGTGTATTTCAGTCAATCTGCCTGTTTGTTCCCCACTCTGTCTCTGGTGAATTCTCTCACCTCCCACACTTCTGGTCTGTACCCCAGTCCTTGTATGCATAAATAAATAAATCTTAAAAAAAAATAATAAAACTAATCTTTTCCAGTAATTTGGAAGTATTCATTCTATAATGTTAAATCCAAAGGTCCGGCTTTATTACTATAGGATGTGATTCTAATTATGTAATTATCCATAAAGCATGAGGTTATATTTTGTGTTATATATGTATTTAAAGCAAAAAAAGAAAAAATATAAAAATATATTAAATATTTCAAAGTGAACTAACATTAGGGTGTACAATTATGAATTATTTTTTCTTTTCTTGTCTCCTGTTTTCTGTAACAAACATACCTTCTATATGGGAAAAAATATGTATAAGAAAAAAATCCAAAGCCTGGATATTGAGCATTTTTGTTTGTTTTTGATTTGCTTTTTATATTTGCCTACATGATCTGGTGTGATAATGAGAAATGAAAACGTCACAGTCAAAAGAAATTAAAGAAATCGGGAACTAAAACTGCTCCCCATGCTTTTAGTTTCTTTAATCTGTTGTAGACTTCCTTAAAAAGTTTACATCTTTTAGTGTAAAATGCTTATTAAAATAACTACATTTTCTACTCAGTGTGATTTCCAACATGCTAGAGAATATGTCATTACACCAAATGCATAATACAGGTGGAGGAGTTCAGGGCAGCGTTGGTTCACATCAGTAATGTCCACAAGTAGAGCACGTGATGAAGATAAAGTTCTACCTGGGAAGTCAGGTAAAATAGGAACCCTGTAAATATTGTGCTTCTGTGTAAGTCTGTACATGACTTCAGAAAAATGAGTTAGGAATCATTTGTACTGACTAATATTTGTGCAGTGCTTTATCGCTCAGAAAGATCTTTGCTTTGAATTGCTTAACTGAATTCTCACAAAAACACAGTGAATTTGGTCTGAGTGTCCTCATTTTACTGATGACTGAGCTGAAGTTCACAGCACTTACACCCAGTATTGCCAGGATAGCTCCAAAACTCTATGAACTTCGTGGAAATGATTCAACAAAGAGAAATTGTTTTGCACCATGTCTATAATGAGAACGCTGAAGATGGGAAGAACATAGGTCTTTTTGCTTGTTTTAAGATGGGTGTTGAGTTCACATAAGAGAATATCTACAGATAATATGGAAATTTTCTGTGTGTTTCTACTTTGTAAAAGGTATACAAAACACTCTTGCAGAAAACCTGTCAGAGTCCAGTTTTGACCATATGAATAGAATATTATAAGCGATAGAACATTGCACATCTTAAAAAACTTAATTTTAGTTCACAGCCTGGATATTGAACATTTTTGTTTGTTTTGCTTTTTATATTTGGCTACATGTTATGGTGTGATAATGAGAAATGAGAAGTGTCACAGTCAAAAGAAAGTGAAGAAATCGGGAACTAAAACTCCTCCTCATGCTTTTAGTTTCCTTAATCTATTGGAGACTTCCTTTAAAAGTTTACATCTTTTAGTGGAAAAATTAATTTCTCTTTCACAAGTTCCACTCACATTTTGTTGCTAATAAAACGAAGGATGTAAATACTATTAAGTACAAAACAGTCTGCTGCATAATTGTTTCAAAGCAATTACAGATTATATCGAGCTATCCATGGAGCAGAAACAGTTTTTTCCAAGACACCAGCTCCCTGTACCTTGAAATTTTATTAGTCTAAGAATTTCATGCACCATATGTTAGAATATGAGACTAGCTGCAATTGAACAAACAACTTTCTGATATATAAGTGAATGATAACCTGATTTTAAATGTGTTTATCTAATGAGATAGTAACTGTAATTTACAACACATATAAAAACCCCCACAGTTACTCCTGGTGCACCTTTTGGCTAAAAAGGGTGATGCAGGGAGATATGCTAATGACAATCGTCTTGGTTTTTACCAAGTCAGTAATAAAATTTGCATTTGATATTGTGCACAGTAAACTGGGTTATTAGCCTTGAAAATGAGTCTCATAAAATTTAAATATAGGCTTAAATCATATTAACTGTCCTGTAGGTTTTCTGAGAGGCTTTAAAGCATTGTGTTGCCCGTGTAGTGTAGGGAATGCAGATGTTTGTGTGTCTTCAAGGTGGCCCCAAAAAGGATACAAATGAGAGCTTGAGAGATGCACTAGAAAAGCACACACTAATGTACTTCCAACTTTGCGGACCCGGTCCAGGTCAAGTACCTGTGGATCCAGAGGCTGGGGAGAGAAGGTCTTTCCAAAGAGGCTTCTAAGGCTTTCTGGCTAAAGACTTGGGCCGATTGATCAGTCAGTTCCTGCACAAGGACTTGGACTGTCAACAACAGGACCGAAACTTCCAAGGTGTCACAATGCAGGAAAGTTGACACTGAGACTCCACTTGTTATTCTTGAGATAGAGACTGAAAGTGGCAGATTAAATGTTATAGGGACTAGTGGTTGCAATTTCTCCAGAGACTTCCAACTTCCGTGTCCTGCTTCTTGGTCTGCACTAAATCATAACCATTTATTGTCTGGAGGAAAAAAATGCATCGGGGGGGATTACAGACACTTTGTTGTTGACTTCCTGATGGATACACTGACCAGGTGTCCTGGCCTTACACTTCTAAGTAGATTAGGGCCCCAATAAGACCCACAATATTACTCCTCCTTTGACCCACACTCTCAGTCCCATCCACCATAGACTCTCCTAAATAGTCAAGGAATGAGGACCCATTTGTATGAGTATCTAACCAGATCAAGGCTGATTCCCAAGAGGCATGGTGACCCTCCACTTCTAACCCCAAGGCTACATGTCAGAAGACATATTCAAAAGAGAAATTTGCCATGCTTTATATACATCTCTGGGTTCCCTGACCACTACCCATCTAAGCTCCTTCTGTATATATCCCCTTCCTTTTTCCTGAGTCAACTTCCTTCTCCACTCTTTTCTTCCCATATCTTCCATTCTGCCCAGTAGGACTCTTGTCCCATGAGTAACAGGTCATACTTGCCTTCAAGTTCTTCACTAATGTCCCTGTACCACAAGAAACACTTTGTCCAAAAAGAAGCCTGGCTCACCCTTTCTGTTCCTTCTGCTGTCCTGTCAAGGAGAAGATGCAAATTTCACCTCATATATGCTACAAGGATAATGGAAGATTATCTATCCTTCTTACTCAACACTACCCATCTCAACCATGAGCCCTCCATCTTGATGGAAAATTTTCACCCATCCCTTAACTGCACTGTTACTCTCCTTTTCCATTAAAGACTTTAATACTTGGCTCAACACTTTCTTCTCTACTCTACCTGTTTTTGAAAAAGTCACATACCAGACGCTCACTTCTCAGTATTTTGTTCTTTTACCCTCTAGTGACTTACATCCTCCATCCATAAACTTCAGACTCACACTCCCATGGACACAACTTAGACCTTGTAATCTCCCAGAATTTCTTAGCTTGCATGAACAATTCAGAAAGTCCATTCTCTGAGTGAGTAAATTGATCAAAGAGGATTAATTGTATCATGAAGGATGGAAACTAGACTTTTGGTGGAGACCATAATGTAGTATATACAGATGCTGAATTATAATGCTGTACTCCTGAGACTCACGTGAGGTTTTAAACCAATGTTGCAACAATAGAATTTTAAAGAAAGAATCAACACTCCCTTACCACAAGAAAGGAAACACCTCAAATGTTCATCAATAAGTTAAATACATTTCAAATACTAGGGAGTTCTTAAAGAGGATGTTATAGAGCTGTATTTACCGCCAGTAAAAAATTAATAGCAACAACAATAAAAACAAATAATAGTAGTTAACATTTAATAAATCATACTATGTACCAGAGATGACTCTAAATGCATTAGATACATTATTTAATTTTCATAATCAGTCCTTGGGGTAGCTATATTATGATATGTATTTATATATATATGTTATAGATGAAATGTCATAGAAGAATATGTGGGATAAAAGGAGAATCCACTCTCTGACCACGTCCAGCTGACCTGTTTCTGCTAGTCCTCTGCCCTGCTAGTTTCTCCCCAACCACTTTAACCCAACCTCTTCGACTAAAAATTCTTTTGTGAAGGCCATTAAAAAAATGTACATTGCGTGAGGTAGTGGTCAAGCTTCATTCTTTTGCATGTAGCGACCCAGTTTTCCCAGCACCATTTATTGAACAAACTTTCTTTGCTCCAATGCATAGTCTTTGCTCCTTTGTCAAAGATTAGTTGACCATAAATCTGTGGGTTTATTTCTGGATTTTCTATTCGATTCCATTGGTCTGTATGTCTGTTCTTGTTCCAATACCATGCAGTTTTGATGATTATACACAAAAATCAACTCCAAATGGATTAAAGAACTAGACATAAGACCTGAAACCATAAAATACATAGAAGGAAATATAGGCGAAACACTACGGGATTTGCACATCAAAGACATCTTTACAGACACATCACCCAAAGCAGTGATAGTGAAGACAAAGATAAACAGCTGGGACTACATCAAATTAAAGAGCTTCTGCACAGCAAAAGAGACAATAACAAAAACAAAGAGAAACCCCACCAACTGGGAGAACATTTTTCCACACAACACTAATGATAAAGGACTGATCACAAAAATCTGCAAAGAGCTGATGAGACTCAGCAACAACAAAGAAAATAATCCAGTCAAAAAATGGGCAGAAGAGCTAAGAAGAAACTTCTCTGAAGAGGAAATGCAAATGGCCAACAGACATATGAAAAAATGTTCAACATCACTTGTCATCAGGGAAATGCAAATCAAAACTACCATGAGATACCATCTCACACCAGTGAGAATGGCACATATTAAAAAAACTAGCAACAACAAATGTTGGCGAGGGTGTGGAGAAAAAGGAACTCTTCTGCACTGTTGGTGGGAGTGCAAACTGGTCCAACCACTATGGAGAGCTGTGTGGAGATTTCTGGACCTACTAAACATAGAGCTTCCATATGATCCAGCAATTCCACTCCTAGGTATTTACCCAAAGGACACAGAAACATCAATTCCAAAGAGCACCTGCACCCCTATGTTTATAGCAGCACTGTTTACAATAGCTAAGCTTTGGAAACAACCCAAATGCCCAAAAATAGATGACTGGATCAAGAAGATGTGGCACATATATACCATGGAATATTACTCAGCATTCAAAAAAGATAAACACATGCAATTTGCAGCAACATGGATGGCGCTGGAAGGGATCATGCTCAACGAAATAAGCCAAAAAGAAAAAGAAAAATACCGGATGGTCTCACTCATAGCAGGAATCTAGAAAACTTAAATAAGGGACCAGGAAAATGGATATAAGAAAGTGAAAATCAAAATCAACAAAAAACTATGAACCAGAGACACTTTTTGGGGGGTGGGGGGCGGGAGGGGAAGGATTGGGGTCAGAATGGGGCGTTTGCAATTGTATGGGGAATATAAAAATAAAATTTAATATTTAAAAAAAAATGTACATTGCAAATGTCAAAGAAAACTTTCCTATCTGGTCCTAACTAACCTGCTTAGCAGCATGTGCTCCTATCGGGCCCACCCTCCACAATATCCCCTCTTGTGGCATGGCTGGCACTGCTTCCTAGCTCTCCAGCTGCTCAGTCTTAGGGTTTTTGGTTTCCCACTTTCTCTTCCTTCCTTTAGATGTTGGTGTGCCTGAGGACTCAGTCTCAGGACCTCTCATTTTGTCTGCATCTCTATACCCAGGTGTTCTCATGAACTCCCACAACCTCAAAGCAAGCCTGCAGGGTGAAAACCCCCAAACAAATATCTCCTCATCACACATATAATTTTCTACCTTGGGCACATTATCTGTGTCCATGTTTTCTCATCTATAAAATGGGGGTAATATTATCTACATCTAGATTTGTTGTGAGGAATAAATGAGTTAATTCAAGTAAGTATTTACAACAATGCTTGGTACTTGATTAACCTTCACTTAATATTTCCTACTATATAATTATTATTATTACATAGTAATTACTATGTTATTATAATTATTATTGTCAGTATCACAGGGCATTGCTTCATGGGTGCCTCATAGGAGCCTTAAACTTAATGCCCTGGAAGATGGAAATTATTACCCTTGAGCTTCTCCTAGTACGTTTATGCTTTCTCCTGCTGGATCTCCTGGCTCAATGCAAATTAATATTATATACTCAAATCAGAAATAATTCATTTTTCCTTTCCTTTATTCCAGAAACCTGATCAGTTAGGTCTTATAAATTATGCTTCACTTCAAATTGATTATTCTCAAAACTAACTGCTAATTCCTGGAATCAAGCTTTAATTATGCCTGCATTTCTGCAATAGTAGGCTAGCTGACCTCTTGACCTAATGCATTTCCCATACAGTACATGGCCTGAGTATTCTTCCAATGCCCCAATATAAGATATCTGTGGCCCACCATTACCCTCAGTGTAGAGTGCAAACTCTTTAACCAAATCTGAAAGGTAATTTGTAATGTGAATCCCAACATGTTTCAGGGCTTTTGAATCAGTGTTTCTCTCCCTTATCCCCAGAACTAACTCCTGTTCAAATGATAGCACACCTGTCACCTTGCCAACCAAATTTTCTGATTCTATAAATCAAGATTAAGTACCCATCTCCTTCATTAAGTTTATCTTTAAGAATTTTGTTCTTTCTGGTATTCTTGTAAATGAAATTGTTTTCTCAATTTCTTTTTCAGATAGTTCATTGTCAGTGTATAGATACACAACTGATTTTTATTCATTGATTTTCTATCCTGAAAAATTATTGAATATGTTACTTTTAACAGTTTTCTTAATATTTAGGGTTTTCTGTGTAGTAAATCATGTCATCTACAAACAGGTACAATTTACTTATTTCTTTCAGATTTGCATGCTGTTTGTTTATTTTGCTTAATGACTCTGGCTAGGACTACGAGTACTCCATAGAATAGTACTAGTATTAGTACTATTCTCCATTGACTAGTCCTAGCCAGAGTAGTTTCAATGTATTCAATGTAGAATAGCACTAGTAGAATAGTACTACTGGTACTCAAGAACAAGCATGAATGAGCATCCTTGCCTTGTTTCTGATCTTAGAGAAAAAACTTACTTTTTCACCAGTGAGTATGATGTTAGCTGTGGAATTTTCATATACAGACTTTATAATGTTGAGGTAATTATTTTCCCATTCTTAGTGTTTTGAATTTATATCATAAAATGGCATCAAATTGTGTCCTTTTTTTCCTGCATTATGTAAAACAGTATAATGGATCTTCAAAAAGTCTAAAATAGAATACCATATGATCTAGTTATTCTTAATCTGGGTAAAGATTTCCAAAAGATTGGAAATCAGGAACTTTCCAGAACATTTGGTGTGAGATGATGTAGAGGCTGCCTGAGCTGCAGACAGCAACACACTCTTTCCCATTCCCCTACCATCGCCTCAGGCTGCTCACAGGCTGTAGAAATGGTGAAAACCACTTACTATGATGTTTTGGGATTCAAACCCAATGCCACCTAGGAAGAACTGATGAAGCCTTACAAGAAACTGGCCTTGAAGTACCATCCTCATAAGAATCCAAATGAAGGTGAATATTTAAACAGATTTCTCAAGCTTTGAAGTGATGTCTGATGCAAAGAAAAAGAATTTATATGACAAAGGAGGAGAACAAACCATTAAAGAAGATGAAGTAGGTAGTGGTTTTGGCTCCCCCATGCACATCTTTGATAGGTGTTTGGAGGAAGAAGAAGGATGCAGAGAGAAAGAAAAGGTAAAATCATTGTGCATCAACTTTCACTAACTTTAGAAGACTTATATAATGATACATTGATAAAGCTAGTTCTGTAAAAGAATGTGATTTGTACAATTGTGAAGCCTGAGGTGGTAAGAAAGGAACAGTGGAGTACTGTCCCGATTGCTGAGGTATTGGAATACAAATAAGAATTCATCAGATAGGACCTAGAATGATTCAGCAAACTCAGTCATTATGCATGGAATGCCAGGGTGGTGAGGAACAGATCATTCCTAAGGATAGGTGTAAAAGCTGCAGTGGAAGAAGATAGTTTGAGAGTAAAGTATATTCTAGAAAGTTCACATCTACACAAGCATGAAAGAGGACCAGAAGATAACATTCCCTGGTAAAGGAGACCAAGAACCAGGATTGGAGCCAGGAGATATTGTCATGTTTTAGATCAGAAGAACCATGATTCCCCCTATGACCATATTGTTTTTACTAGGCAAGAAGATCTTTTCATGTATATGGACATACAACTGGTTTTAGCACAGTGTGACTTCCAAAAGCCAATATCTACTCTTGACAACTGAACTATAGTAATCATCTTTCATGCAGGTCAAATTGTCAGGCATGGAGATATCAAGTGTGTGCTAGATGAAGACATGATGGTTAATCATCGGCTGTATGAAGAGGGTCATCTAATCATTAAATTTAAGGTAAACTTTCCTGAGAATGGCTTTTCTCCCCTGAAAAACTCATATCTGAGAGTAAGGAAGTAAAAAATACTGATGAAATGAACCAGGTTGAACTGGTAGATTTAGATCTAAACCAGGAAAGGCAGTGCCATTACAATGGAGAAGCTTCTAAGGATGATGAGCATCATCCTAGGGGTGGTGATCAGTGTCTGACATCTTAATGGGGTCAGTGAATAATGCTCACTGTTGGCATTTTATATGCAGTAATGAATGAGTTAAAGATTATAATCAATATGATCATTACTTGCAATTTTTTAAATATTCAGCTGTAGTAGTATTTTAAAGTTAAATGAAGAATAAACAAATATCAAAGCTCAAAAAGAAGAAAGAATGGAAATCAGAATCTTGAAGAAACAGTAGTATCCCTACAATCATCGTTGCACTGTTCACAATATCCAAGATGTGGAGACATTTAAATATCAATGAATAAAATAGTAAAATTCATAGCATCAAAATGTGAAATAGGGGAGGGGAGATGGGAAGTTACTGATCAACACACATAAAGTTTAGTTAAGTGAAATGACTAAGCTTTAGAAATCTACTGTACCCATTTCATATGACCCCCACACTCTAGGTTCTTTCTTTCCCATTATTTGTTACATATGAGGGTATAGTGTTTGCAACTTCTAGAGTAGTACAAGATATAACAGGTGTTCAGTTAGCGTTATTGATTGAATTAATCCATTGAAAACAACTAGTTAAGCGTCTGTAATAACAATAAAGGCACGACTCAATCTTGCTTTCTGTGGAAACCCAAGGGGTGAAATGGTCTTATAGTAATTACTCTCATTAGAGTCGATTAGAATTTTGCAAGTCATGTCTTCCAGCAGTTCCTCTTTCTACAATTCTGAAGACTACCAGCAGGTGTCAGTGGAGACTTTTTTAATTTAAGATTAAAATTAGGTCTAGATTTATTTTTCATTTTTTGACAAAATCATTCTGATTTGCAAGACAGTATATATATTGACCAAATACAATTAATTAATTGCCGTTTTAATTCTTTTCTACATAAATCTAGTGTAAATATTGTGAATGGAGTCCTCTATTCAGGCTACAGTTTCTATAGAATCAGGATGGAAAAGAAAGGAAAAAAGATGGTTCAGTAAACTTGTTAGCAGGCCACAGCGTTTTCAGAGACTCCCACAACCCTTAAACACTGCATAGTGTCTCCTTCATGTAAACTCTCTTGGAGTGCAGAGGAATCTGCTTCTTTAAAAATATACACTCTGCTTATTGGGAGTTAATTTTTGTTTTTGTTTTTGTTTTCTTTTTATATATTCATTTTTTTATTTTTTACATCATTGTTCATTTTTAAACAATATTTGCTTCCCTCCACCCCCTCAGGTGCAGTCCCCGTAGAGTTTCCTTCACCAATACACCTGTGCAACATCACCTCAGTCCCCTGTGCTCCTCCCTCCCTCTTATTGGAGTTAATTTTTGTATGGATCTTCCTCTGCATATGTTGACAGCAAGAATCAACCGTAAGGAGAACTACTGCAGACATCAGCTTTCACCACCTACCCAAAACAAGAGTAACCTGGAGTCCCTGCCTCTGTGTGTGTGTGTGTGTATGTGTGTGTCTGTGTGTGTGTGTGTACAGTAGGGGGAGGTGGAAGGAGAGCAATTCATTATTTAATCAACAAAATATAAAAGACCCTAATTTTATATTTTAGAAAAGAATTGAAAATATGATTGTAAGACATCAAAATGTCCTCATAATTTGTTTACCAGCTTGTGAACAATGACTATATTTCTTAGTCAAGGAAATTTCTCTTTTTACAAAGTGGAAAGAGGGAGAATGTTTTCTAAACTTCTAGCCTGGAAACCCAAATCTCCAGTTTTTTCATCAAATTAGCCCTGCCAAGAAAAATATGAAAAAGTATTGGGGAAAAATCAGAGGAAGGCCTCAGTCAGTCTTACTGTTAGCCCTGCCTTCTGTGCGCTGGCCCCCGCCTTATAGGAGCATTTGAGCTGTGAGATTTCCCAGATGAAAATGGCATTTGAGGTGTGTGGGGTGCAGTTTTCCCACTCAGTGTAGCATTTTGGTTGAGGACATTTTAAATAGTCCAATATGTATGTAACAGAAAGTCAACACGGTGTGTCAACACATTCAGTGACAGCTGCCTCTGAAAAAGGCATTGCCACATATATTTATGTTGTTCTCATCTGACACTAATCGAGTACTATAAATATCAGCTTACGGAGAGGCTTCATTTAGTTAGGCTGCTTGCCAAATATGGGGGAAAATATTCCACCAAACATATCGGTGATTGTTGTCCTGAAAACTAAGTGTAGATGCTGCTAAGTGCATTGTCCTAGAGTTACTGGAAGGCTCCTGGCTTCAGTGCCATGGCCATGAGACACATTTATTTCTGTTCCCTGAATGCACCCTCATTGTTCCCTGAGAAATTGCTCCGTTTGGCACTTATTCCAGTTTCAATGATCATGTGCTAGGAAAGGAGCCTTGAGTTTTCTTGGTTTGAAGAATCTTTGCTGTTCAACATGGAAGGAAAGCTCAGCCTTAACCTCAGTTTTCTTCCTTTTTTTTAATGAAGGGATTTTCAAAATGGCGGTACTTCATCCAAATCATAGCCCACTGCAAAATGGAAATGGCAAAGCTACCAAGTGACTGCCAGATAGAATCATGATTCTCATTTTAATGTCTTACTTGTTGACTGATGACAATTTGAAGATTTTTGAGCCAACAGCATGAGTGGCTTTTTAAATTTCACTTTCATCTTTCCTCATTGCATGACCTTTTATTTGGGAACATTGATTGCTTTCTGCCATTTGCTTAATGATTTTGACTTCATCACTTTGGGCATCAGATTGGAGTAATAAAAGGAACAAAAAGTCACATTGTCCTATTCCTAGTGATATAAACAGGATTGCATGAAAACTAAGTCCAAACATAAGTATTCAAAAATGCAAATGCATTTTAGAACGGATAATAAATTTTAGGAAAGCTGCTATGTTGTTTTCAATTTGTGCTGACATTAAATTTTGACTCTTTGGGAAAAGAATAGGAGTACAGGTAGACAACACTAATCAACTGCTGTCCAGCCAGTTAGTCTCATGACACATGTGCTGTGTGCACTTGATCCCAAATGCAGAAATTAATTAGTGTAGGGTGTGTGGAAAATAGATGGGATCCTATGACAAAAGAATTAAAGTTTGGCGTAGAAGAGAGAAACCCTGTAATTATTGTAAGACAGACCCTGCAACTATCAGTCTTACTCATTACATTTCTCACAGGATGGTTTCTGCTGTTTATTCTGCCAGTAATTTGATGAGTAGATTGTGTCCAAGGTTCTGGTACATATTGCCATATGGATTTACATGTTGTCATGCCCAGGCTCTTGTTTTCTCTGAACTTCTAACATTAATTAAAAAGAAAGGGGGAATGCAAGTATTAAATATGTTCCTTAACATGTTCCAAATTACTGTTATACATGCCCCCCAAATCACTCATTTGAACATACTAGAAATTTTGTATGACATTTTGGTATAACAACTTGTATGTTAGCTACAAAGACTTTCCCAGGAGAGTGAAGAGCAGGAAAAATATTTTCTTTGACCAATTTGTCTGTGGATAGACTCATCCTTCAATCCTGTAGCCAAAGGGAAAACCAATGGCACTTCTTACACTGGTCATCTCTGCTGCTTCCTGCAGATCCCTCGTCATCCTGATCTGTGTCCCAGGAGCCAGACTTTATAGAGTGGTTCAGTGAACACCCGTGTCCTCTGACTTCTGGTTGGATTTGGCCAATTTGGCAAGGAGTAGCATGGCCAGGAGATGAGAGGAAATAGAAGGTTGCAGTTGAGGATTTATTGTGGGCTCCTAGAGAACCTCTGTTGGTGGCTGATTTGCTTAACCTACAACTCCTGTTTGGCCACCCTCTCTACATAGAATTCCCTTCCTCTTCCTTCTCAATCTCTCTCTCTCTCTCTCTCTCTCTCTCTCTCTCTCTCTCTCTCTCTCTCTCTCTCTCTCTCTCTCTCTCTCTCGCCCTCTCTCCCCTCCCCCACAACCTCTCCTTGACCTTCTCTATTAGGAATGGGGATCAAATGGAGTCCTAGAAGTGGTTACTTGCTTCAGGGTATTGTATTCCCCCTATTGTTTTCTTGGACCTTGCCCATAGGTTTGCTAATTGCCTCTTTATTAAATGCCCTTTGAGTTATCCTATCAGCATATGTTGCCTCATTCTGGTTAGACACTGTATGTTACATCTACTGGAGCAGTTAATGCAAAGTTACCCATTAATGCAAGGAAAAGTTCCTTTGTAATAAACTCTGACTCCATCTTTCATGTTTATAGACAGTTTCAAGCCTTAATCTTCCCTCTTTCTCTCTGACCCCATAACAAGACAAGCTGATAAGAAAGCCTGGGTACTCGCCCCCTTGATGGCAGGGAGTTCAGATCACACAAGTCCTGGCTGTACGTGGAGCCTTTGCTGTGGCTCCATCCCCTAACCACAATGAAAGCCATGACAGTGCCCTTGTTACTGCTTCTTTAAATCATTTCAAGGGCCTCCCCTGGTGGCGCAGGCGGTTGAGTGCAGTGCTGTGAAACTGTCAGCAGCCTCTGCAGTGCTGGTTCGATCCCAGCCACCGGTGAGGGTCCCACATGGCACAGCAGACCTCTCCTGCCTTGCCTGCTGCTCCCCTCAGCAGTGTATTTCGTCAGTCTGCTTGTTCTATTCCCCGCTCTGTCTCTGGTGGATCCTCTCACCCTCTCAGGCATCTGGCCTGTATCCCGGTTCTTGTATAAATAAATAAATCTTTAAAAAAAAATCATTTCAAACCTGCTTGTGGGATTACCCCACTGTCCCCTGAAAGCCTTGTTATGTGAGTCATCAACTGTTTCATAATCCTTAGTCGCAGGTGGCATCACTAGTCAGGATATCTATACCAAATTTTGGGTAGGGAGGGTGCATTTTGTACTTGAGGGGTAACTACAGTAATCTTCATCTATTAACTGTCAGTGAAAACTCACTGACACAAATACATCCAACACAAATGCAACCATGCAGTTAGCTAACAGAAGGAGCAAGTGTGTGTGCTGCCGGTAGCCTGCATCCCAGTCTCCAGCCCACCCCAGGGACCAAAGGAGGGGAACCTTGCCCTTCCTGGCCTGTCTCCCTCATGAATGCCTCTCACTGTGATCTCAGTGAGTGTTCAAAGAGATTTATAAAGGAAAACTTTTGGCAGAATGAGATTTTTCTTATAGATCAACTCTATAATCTAACTGCCCCACCCCCCAAAAAGATCACACAACCTCCACCTATGCTAACTACTTCAGGATTTACTGAATATTTGCTGTTTTCAGTTAAGGCTGTTTTTACCTGTAAATAATTAAAATGTACATTAGGAGCTTAAGTAAAGAGAGGAGATGGCTGGAAATAGGATAAATGGGCCGTCAGAGCCTGGGGGTGCAGCTGGGCCTCACCAGGAACCTTCCTCTCTCCCCTGTATTTCTGGATCCCTGTGAACTATTGTATTATGCAACAGACTGACAAACTCACCAACTGCTTTCTGCCTTGGAGCCTTCCAACAGCCCTTGGCCAGGCAGGACACTGGCTTAGCTAACTTCTGCTTAGCTGGCACTTTCTCTGGGATAACTTTCTCTGCCTTGGACTTCCTGTAGCTCACACTACAATGTTTGGTGATCATCTGAGAGATTCTTGATGGTCTCCCTCGCTTAGCAAAAAACCATATGAACTTAAACTTCATAGTTTAGAGTTGCAAAATAAGACGATGCCCAGATAGATGTGATTTTTCATATAAATAATGAATACACTTAAATATAATTATATCCCACACAATATTTTTATATTCTAAGCCTGACAACCATTTCAGAATTTTGGTCAGCACCTAACATGACCTGGGACACACTGAATATTCAGCAAATACATGCTGGATAAATGAATGTGGATCTGCTGAGCTGCCTGCGATACAGAAGGAATGAAATCCAAGCAGGGAATAGGATCATCACCCAGTCAAAGGCAGGAGCACTCGTTGTTCACACACATCACTCACAGTTCGCCCTTGAGTTTCAAATCGAGTGTCAATTAATAGAGGCCAATTTTACAAACAAATTAAATCATTTCTGGGAATCAATTATGTAAATGTTCAAGGACACAATCTAATAACATAATGATAATGAAGAAAACCAGAGAGAGCATGTGATAATGACTGTGATGATCATGTGTTTCCTCTTCAAATGAGTTTTGGAGAAATATACTCTTAACAAACGTTTTACACAAGAGCAAGGAAAGTGTTAACTACACTTTTGAATTCCATGTGTTCAGATTCTACCTTGAGTCCTGGAATTTATGGAGTCTGGAATTGTGTTGAAATATGTTCATGATGCATTGCATTTAATCTACCCAACAGCCCTAGGGAGCAGCAACCTCTCAAAATCGAGGTTTTGATACTTAACTGGTCTGAGCTCTCAGATCAGAGGCCTCAGAGTAGATGAGTTGATTCTAGACCTGCCCTGAGAATTGCCAAATCATGTGACTTAGCATCATTCTTGACTTTTTAAGACATAATAAATCACATATAAAATGCCCATTAGGACTTTTGTTAATTCAACCATCAATGAGCAAACACTATTAGGGTCATAACATTGAATACAAATTAGAATGTAATTGGTTTTTGCATGATTAATGAGAAAAAGTATGGGTTGGCAGGGACAGTGTGTACACTTGAGGGCCTCAATTTGGCACAAAGGTATTTGAGGTACAGAAAAATGTTGGGGCTTTGCTTCAGGAAGTGTGCTTTGACCTCCTGAACCTTACAGTTCTGCTTTTCTAATTCCCAAGGTTTGTTCTGGTACAAGCTCAGTCTCAGTTGACCCAGCCCTCACTTTCTCTCTTCCACATCAAAGTCGTGTGCTCCACACCAACAGTTCTTACCTCCTGACACTTGTCTTGAAAACAGATTTCTCTGCACTGCTCACCTTCAGCCACCTCTAGCCTTTGATCTCCCATCCATTCACTTGCTATCTGACCAACTTCTCAAAGCTGACTTTTTGCTCCAAAAGAGCAGGACTCCAGTTTTTGTTTGCCCAGAACTCAGTAATTCCAGCAGAACAACTCCTATATGGGATATTGCTCCAAACACTGCGCCATGGCTTAGTGCCACAGCCCCCACAACACCACCACAAGCTGGAGCATGGAGGTGGGGGGGTCCTCTCTGCAGGAACCTAATGGAGCAAATCTATAGAAGCAAGAAAACAGCCCATGAACAAAACTCATGCTGAGTTTCCTTCTTTAATAAACAGTTTTGGTAAGCACCTTGTGTCCTCTCATGTGAGGAATAACATTGTGTTTTTAATTTTTTATTACAAATATTATGTGTAATTATTTTTGTGATGAATAAATTGATTCCCTCAAATTACCTTGGGGCAGGCTGAACACAGGATCAGAAGGTCCGTTCCTATATAGTTCTCTGAAGTAGAATAACAATTCTATCAAGAAGAATATCAGCACAGGAAATATTATGTGGGGTTTCTTTTTGTTTCTAAACCTTTTTTTTACCCTTTTCCTTGAGGGTAAAAGCCTGATCTTTCAATTGGCCCATCTGAGGAATCTGAGCTTCTTTCCCCAATTCTCCCTCCTTGTCACTTGCCCAAAGTGGCTTCTCAGTTTGTGAACATTTCCTTAAGAAGGAGCCAGCAAGGGTGTGGGATTTACTTGCTTACTTTCGTTGTGGGTGACTTGGTAGCTTTCCAGTTAAGGGAGAGATGGGACAGGTTAGGGTAGAGATAGAAACGTTGCATTTTTCTCCCGTCCTCGAGTGTAGGCTGTGGGAAACTGAGGAGGGAGGACCGGCTAGGAGCAGTGGAGAGTCAGAAACCCTGACAGGAATCCGTTGCTCACTCACAGGGTTAAGACTCCCCTCTCATATGCCCCAAAATAGATGACTGGATCAAGAAGATGTGGTACATATACAGCATGGAATATTACTCAGCAATCAAAAAAGATAAACGCATGCAATTTGCAGCAACATGGATGGAGCTGGAAGGGATCATGCTCAGTGAAATAAGCCAGAAAGAAAAAGAAAAATACCGGAGGGTCTCACTCATAGCAGGAATTTAGAAAACCTAAATAAGGGACCAGGAAAAAGACTAATTATAATAAAGAAAAGATCAAAATCAACAAGCAACTATAAGTCAGAGTCACACCATGGGGGGTGGGGAGGAAGGATTAGGGTAAAAATAAGGGAGGGGGTGCAATTGTATGGGGAATGTAACCAAAATGAAAATGCATACATTGTGCAAAGATGAAAAAAGATGTAAAAATTATATAAAATAAAATATTTAAATAATAAAAAAATAAGGGGGTTGGGAATTGTATGGGGAATATAACCAAAATGAAAATGCATACATTGTGCAAAAATGAAAAATGATTTAAGAATTATATAAAATAAAATAATTTTTTTTTAAAAATTGCAATTGTTGTATTAAAAAAAAAAAAGACTCCCCTCTCAGAATCTGCTTTTCTCATATAGAGGTTGAGTGTAGTGACACCTGCTATGGTCTGCCTACTTGTTACTCCCCAAATTCATGTTGAAAATCTAATGCCCCGGGTGATGCTGGTAGGAGGCAGAGCCTCTGGGAGGTGACTAAGTCACAAGAATGGAGCCCTCATAAATGGAATCAGTGCCCCATAAAGAAGCTTCAGAGGACTGTCTTGGCCCTCCCACCTCGGGAGAACAGTGACATATCTGTCTCCCTGAATAAGGCCGTCACATAGCTGTGCTGGCGCCATGATCTTAGACCTCTGCCTCCAGATCTGTCCATAATAACTTTCTGCTGTTTATAAGCCACCCAGCCTCTGGTATTTTGTGATAGCAGCCTGCATGGACTAAAATAACACCTGATGAGATCCTGATAGAGATCTAGAAAATGCTACAGCGTTTTGGTGCCACAGCATCACCACAGTAACCAGAAGTTAGACATTAATTCCTTTACTTAAAAAGAAAGAAAAAATTTAAACCAGAATTCCCAGAGTGTACACAATCCTGGCCTCAAGGAGGCTCGTGAACAAGCAACCAGGCGTTGTGTTATGTGGAAGGTTGAAGTAGAGAACTTCTAACCTACAGGCTGGGATGGATTCTAGGCTTTGAGAACTGAGAGTTGTGCAACCTTGGGCAAGTTGTTTTTCCTTTCCGAGTTGTTTCCTCTTTCACTAAACCAGGAAGGAATGGAGGTTATCACATGAGCTGTTGTAAGGATGAAAGAAGACTATTTAGAGATTCCCATAGTGACCCATCTGTAACTGAGCAGAACCATGATAAAACCTTGAAACAGTTATTATGGGGAGTGAGAGAATGTGTCAAGTCAGGACATGCAGAATGACATCTGGACAACATCAGTGACCTGACTGAGGTTGCCAATCTCAAATTTATATATGTTTTTCTATAGAATGTGGTGGGTGTCTGCTATTACCAAACTGTTTCTACTTTATTGCTCTAGGAAAACTCTGAGGCATATTAGCAATGCAGACCAACAGAGGTAAATCAGGAAATGTCTTTATATGGGTTTTTATATCCTTTGCCTTTGGGGGCAGGGACGCACATAAACTTTGCAACCTCCAGGGCTCTTTTTCCTTGGTTTCCCTGTAGGGCAGTGCCAGAAGGCAGCTTCTTGTCTAGCTGAGTGACTGACTGCACATGTTCCAGGAAGGAAGTCACAGCTCAGGACATTGCTTTGTACCCAGAGCCATTACCTGCTTGACTTTAAGCCTCCCCCAAATGACGGACATCCAACTCTAAAATTGATGTGGATACAAGAATAGAGAGGTTGATCCAGTCTAAAATAATCAATTCAACTAAAATTGGCCATTAAAAAATGTAAGCAGTCTGGCCCATGTGTTCCCCATCTCTCTAAGAGCAGTCGGTGCTGCAGCATTTGGCGTTTCGCCCTAAATCCCTTTATGGGGGCTGTGTAAGGTCGCAGAAAGCCATATATAAAAGGATCCCAAAGAAACCAAACCTGGTATTTTCTCACATCCTCACGATCAGGACCTGGGAAGAAAGAGCTCTGTTTTATTAGTGTGCCTCGTTGAGGGGATAGCCACCTCTCTCAAATTGCATCTAATAGTTTCCCACTAAAATATTCATCCACCTCTCCTCTAGGGCATTGATTCCTCAACTATGCCTGAGATTCAAACGATCTGAAAGAAGTACTGCTGGATAAAGTACTGCCTGGAGTGCAATCCTTTAGAGTTGGGAATCAAGGCTGGTTTCTGTAATTTAGGTAATAGGACTAGAAATCTCATGGCCTGGGGCACTGAACCTCACCTTTGCCAGGTAATCAGGGTGATACTGGCAGGTTTTCCTAGGGAAACAAACTGATTCCAAGAGGTAAAGTAAGGTAGTGAAAATGCTCTGAGAAAGAAGGCAAATACTAAAATAACATAAAGGCTGTTCTTAAAGGAGTAGTTGAATACGGAGAATTTTAGCTCACTCTCTCGCCCTCTCCCAATAAAGAGGATTTTTTTTCTGTCTCTGAAGCCCCAAACTGCCTCTCCTAGCAGGTTCACCAGGGATTCAGTCCTCACCTCAGAGTAGCATTTACAGCATCCCCAGTTTTACCCCAATCCAGTTTGGAGCCGCCAGTAGGGGGTTAATACGAGCCCTGGTTGACACAATACTAGAGGCATTCACATATGAAGCCTACAGTTGCTGTATAGGCACATTTGGCCGACGCTTCCAAAGAGGCAGTAGCTGTTACTGCAGAGAGCACACTGCCTGCCACTGCTGGACCATTAGTATGGAAATGAGGCATGTGTGTGACAGGTGGCCTTACAACCAACACAATTAACTTTCTCCATTAGCTGAAGCTCTGACAAAACAGATGCAGCATCAATAAGCACCCCCCTCCTCTACAGAAAAGGAACAACACATTGCAAACCCCTTATTTATAAGGAGGAGTAGTATAATTTCTTCTCTACACACACAAAGTGGGTGGCACTGGCATTGCTTTTGTCTTATCACTGGGGTTGTTTATTTTTTTACATGGTCTGGCATTAATATTGCAATGCCTCCATGGGTTAATTAGGACTCCCGAAGTTTTCAAAGAAGTCATCACAGAAGAAGGGAGAGTACAGTTGGAAAAATCAAACTGGAACTCTTTGCTTTTGAATGGAAATACTCAGATGATTGCCTGATTGAGCTGCAGAGAGAAGGGGACAGATTTCAGGGTTTTGCAACAGGCCTCCCCAGCAGCAACAATATTCATAAGCAGGATCCTCATTTTTAGCTGGAATCTGGTTTTTAAGAACTTGTGGCTCAATAAGAGATGTTCAAAATAAAATGGGCTGCTATAGCCTGGGAAACCAAAATTGCCTTCAGAAATTTTCTCTATGTTGATAATAATCCAAGACTTGGGGACTTTCTGGATTCCAAAGTTATGTAATAACTTAGCAGTGAGTTGTAGTTTTCTAAATTTGTTCATGTCTTTTATTTTAATACCTCACCTTGTACTTGTCCAAAATTTTGAAACGCTTTCAGATCCAGGAGTTTATTGTAGCAAAAAGCAGGCCAACTCTAAAATAGTAACTCTGCTATCATTGCAAAAAATAGAAATATGAATACTTACCATTTGTGAAGTATTGTACAGTGAAAGGGAGATATTCCTTCCCCTTGATTATTCTTTATCAGATTCAAGATTTCCATTATAGAAATCTTTTAGAATCTAAAGTACTTGTTATCTTTCCAGTGTTACTGATCTCCCATGTGCTAGAGCAATCTAGAAAAAGCCTTTTTCACCCACCTAGATGGACGTTCACTAATGCATTTTGCTGTGTGGTTTTTGGCTTCTTTATAGAAGTTTGAATATGAGAAATTTAGCAAGTGTCCACTGGTAAAGGGACCCAGTCCTGCTGACCTGCTCAGGTGTTCAGAAAACTCAGGAGGTGGACATTTCTTCCCACAGTGCACCACTGCAGGCAATCAGAATGAACAGACACTGATGTTAGGGGCCAAGAGATGGTGAATGGACCCAGGCTCTTATTCCTACATGTTTCCCTCTTCAAGCCTCAGATCCATCGCTTTTAAATTGGGAATAAAATCACACTTCATGGAATGGTTAACAGGAGACATTGGATGAAATCTTGTGTATGAAATGAGTTGTTGACTTTATGTTCAACTATTAGACCATTTTGGATGAAGGTGGCACAGTATCAGACATTACACATTCTGAGTAGCCTGTACTTTCAATCATGTGTTCATCTAAAACCAGCTAGATTCCTCCTCAGCTTTTTTGAAATCATGAGGACTAAGGGTTCTGTAGCAAAATGTATAGTTGAACATCTCAAGAAGAAAAACACTGTAAATACCCAATAGGCCACACTGAACGTATTAAAAAATTGGTTTTCAACCCTTTCTTCTCTGTAGAAAGCTATTTTAAAAATAGCTTCATCTAGGCCCCCACAAACTAATGAAATCATGAGCTCAGAAGGGGAATCTTGGCACCGGGCTTAAAGCAAAATCCTTCCAAACTTGACTGCATAATTTATGGCAGTGGGGGACTGCATTTGCACTCTCGCCTGAAAAAGAAAAAAAAAAAAAAGAAAAGAAAAAGGAAAGAAAAAAATCATCCTAAAGGCTTTTAAAACATTAAAAATAAATCTACCATATGATCCAGCAATCCCATTCCTAGGTATCTACACCAAGAATATAAAAACACTAAATCCAAGGGAGATATGCTCTCCTATGTTCACTGCAGCACTATTTACAATAACCAAGCCATGAAAACAACCCAATTACCCAACAACAGAGGAGTAGATAAAGAAAATGTGGTAGATAGACACAATGGAATACTAGTCAGCTATAAAAAAGGACAAAATCTTGCCATTTGCAACAACATCGATGGAACTGGAAGGGATAATGCTAATTGAAATAAGCTAGAAGGAGGAAAGCAAATACTAGGTGGTTTCACTAATATATGAAATATTTAAAAAATCAAAGCAAAGAAACATATAAAGCCAAACCAAAACAAAACTTTGAAATCTGACTGCAGAACTGAGTTACGAGAGGGGGTGGTGAGGGTAGAAGGAATACAGTGGACTGTGGTGGACAATTGCTGGTGCTTTGGTGATGGGAATAGTGTAATAACATACATTTGAGGAGGTGTCATTCTGTAGACCTAACACATATGTAGAGTTGTCAACCAAAGTTACCTTAATAAAAATTAAAATAATTTAAGTGAGTAAATAATCTCTGAATTACTGCAAAGAAATAAATTTTTAAAATTAAAAGTCCCCCTTATGTGATCCTTATACACATCCAGTCCTGAGAACTTACAAGATCTGCCATTACTCACTCTTTTTCCTACTCCTTGGCCAAGCAACATCCATTTCCTTCCTGGATTCCCCCCAATCCTCTTCGTCTTCATTACCCCCATAACCCCATCCAACTTCAAGTCTGAACCTTTGCAATAGTCTCCTCACTAATTTCTTTGACTCCACAAGATAAATATTTCTAAAAGATATCTTGGATCCCTTTACAACACTGCTAACAAATATCAGTGGCTTGATGATGCCCAAGGACCATGGTTCCAAACTAGGAATCCAAAACTATTATGGAAATGTACACACATGCATAAAAATTATAGGCTGATCAGAGATCTTGTTAGGTAGATTAAAGAAATGCAGAGCTCAATGCCCCTCTTTTCTGAGCCTCCCTGACATTGGAAATCCAGTCCATCCTCACAGCATGGCTCTGCCACAATACCTTGGCTGGAAGAGTGTTACCAGCCATCCCAATTTGCCCAGGACTGAAGGTTTTCCTAAGATGTGGAATTTCCAGGGAAAAACCAGGAAAATCCAGTCAAACAAGCCTGAGTTGGTGACTCGTATCAACCTAATACAATAACTGGGGTTGAGATCTGTCACAGAAAGCAGATGAACATATCTGCTCAACTGCCACTGTTAGCCCAAATTCCTATATGAGTAATTAAATGGTCAGTCTGGATGAATTCTGAAGTATATTCCCATTCCAACCTTTTAGGTATTAAAACAGACTGCAATTGGAATTGAGAAATTATTCTGGAATCCCCACTTCAGTGATGGCTTGGAATGAAAGTGTTCAGTTGCCATTTGTATAGCATTGTTCTCAACTTCTACATTTTCTTATCTATGACAGAAGTCCCTTTATCTGAACCCCTCCCCCCAATATTTGTTAGGTGGGATCCATTTAACAGTGATGTTTTCTTGACCTACTTTATTATATCTCAGGTGATGGAACCAAGAACTAGCATTACTATCAAGGGCCATGACTTATGGGCAGAGTTTTACTAGCTGGTGAGGTTCACAATCAAATAATAAGAATGTATTGCTCTGGACAAATATCTGCAAGTGATAGATCAAAGAAGGCAAAGGGAATTTTCCAAGTAATGCCTCCACCCTCCAAAAGTGTATTGTTGTGGTGACTGAAAAGGACCCTGGTTAGAAAATAATTATGAGATGCTCATGGGGTTAGGGGAGTTTTCTCCTTCTTCATAAGTCCTGTTCAGAATGTCCATTTCTGCCAGAAGCTGGAAATCTAATATACTTTAGTTCCCATGGTATTCAGCAAGAAGACAGTCTTATTTTCAATTTTTTAGCTTTTGAATACATAATGCCTTAGCAAAGTTCACATTTCAAAAAATAAAATAAAATAAGCTCTAAAATACTAGGTAAGTAAAAGAAGACAGACACAAAAGGACACACAGTATATGATTCACAGGTAGCAAGTATCCAGAGTAGATAAATCCATAGAGACAGAAGGGAGATGGATGTTCATCAGGGATCAAGAGTGGGTGTAATGAGAAGGAGCTGGTTAATGAGGAGGGGGTTTACTTTGGGGTAATGGAAATGTTTTGGGGCTAGAGAGAGTGGTCAAAGAGCACAGTGTCTCCTCCTGCGCTGTTTACCAATCACCCAGTTCTTTCCAGAGGTAACCAGATCCATGTGTTTTCTTTCTAAAAGACTTCATTCATATTCAAACAAAATTCATATATCCTTTCTGCCTTTCTTTTTATGTAACTGGTAGCATACAATGTACACTATTTGGCACTTTCTGGTTTGTTAACACTAAACTTTGGTGATCACCCATGCCTATATTTAATAACATCCTTAATTTTTAATAGCTGCACAATATTCCAGTATATATGTAACAGTTTACTCAACCAATCTCCTATTGATGAACTTTTTGATTATTGCCAACTTTTGCTATTATTTTTTTGAGTTTTATTCCCTTAAATTGAGATATAGATGACATATCATATATTATTTTCAGGAATATACCATAGTAATTAGATATTTTATATATATTAGATTTTGTATATATTAGATAGTGATCATCTCAGTAAGTCTAGTTCATATTTATTATCATACATAGTTATAAAAGTTTTTAAATTTCTTGTGATAAATTTTAAGATTACCCTATGAGCACTTTAAAGTATGCAATACAGTATAATGAGCTTACTTGCATTTCGTGACTTTTTTTTTTTTTTAAAGATTTATTTATTTATATATACATGCACTGGGTACAGTCAGAAGTGCGGGAGGGTGAGAGAATTCACCAGAGCCAGAGAGGGGAACAGAACAGGCAGACTGAGGAAATACACTGCTGCAGGGAGCAGTGGGTGTGGCAGGAGAGGTCTGCTTGCCATGTGGGACCCTCACCGGTGGCTGGGGATAGAACTGGCACCACAGAGGCCGCGGGCAGCTTTGCAGCCGAGTGCTCAGCTGCTGTGCTACCGGGGAGGCCCCATGACTTATTTTATAACAGGAAGTTTGTTCCTTTTGACTCCATCCATTTCACATACACACCCATTCCCTGCCTCTGGTAACCATGAACTTATTTATTTGAAAAATACTTTCCACATGTAAGTGACATAGTAGATACAGTATTTGTCTTTCTCTGGTCTCACTTATCTTACAAAGCATACACGCTCAAGTTCCAACCATGTCTGCAAATGACAAGATTTCATTTTTTAATGGTTGAATAATAATTCACTTACTACATTTACCACATTTATTTATCCATTCATTCATTGATGAATGCTTAGAAATAACAAAGCAATGAGGAGTTTCGTGCATGCTATTCTGTACATATGTGAATAGATCTGTAGGATAAATTCTTAGAAACAAAAATGCTGGGTAGAAATTTTGTAATTTTTATAGGTAAAATCAAAATACCAGGTTTAACGTTTGTAGCATTTACTCTTCCACAACCAATGTGGAATGCCTGTTTCCCCACAATCACTGACAAGCCTGATTAATTTTTTAACCAGGAATTTCCTGTACCAATATATCAATAGAAGAGTACATACTTTAGTTTTTGCAGATCCATGCTTAGATACTTTTGCTTTGTTTTGTTTGCTGTGCTAATAGATCCCAAGTCAGAACTTTCTTCTCTTTTATCAAATTCACTTCATGGGCACTTATTGCTTTCAGCTTCACATAGTTTGGCCAATGTCCTTAAATATTAGATTCATGAAAAGTTTTGAGTGATCTTCTTATTGGTGAAAAAATTCTTTTTTTTTTAAGATTTATTTTATTTATACAAGAACTGAGGTACAGGCCAGAGGCGCGGGAGGGCAAGAGAATTCACCAGACAGAGCAGGAAGCAGAACAGGCAGATGGACAGAAAACACTGGTGAGGGGAGCAGCGGGCGAGACAGGACAGGTCTGCCATGCCATGTGGGTATCTCCCTGGCTGGCCGGGAATTGAACCCGTGCTGCGGAGGCTGTGGACAGCTTCACAGAGCTGCACTCAACCCACTGCACCACCGGGGAGGCCCCATGAACAAATTCTTTAACTAATTGTCAATAAAGTGAATTACAGATGTGTCGTATTTAATCTAGGATGGTTATTCAGCTTAGTTCATGAACATAACTAACATTCTGTGAAACATTTCAGACCGGCACACAAACAAAACTCAGTAAGTAGATGTCAAGCATCTTCTGTTTATAAGGTGACATGTCAAGTCCCGCAAGTAATACAATAAAAAACAAAACACAGTACAAAACAAGAACATCAAACAAAAACACGGCAAATGTTCTAAGAGGAACAAAAGAGGAAAAGATATTGAATAGGGGCCTTGGGAGTGTCAAGTTCTTATGGGTAAAGATGGGGAGTGCCTGAATGACATTCCTAGAAAATATTCTAGTGTGTTTCTGTTGAATGCATTTGTAGTAATTTTATAATTGTTATGTTTCATATTGACATTGAAGTTTTATCTATTACTTACAACCATCAGTTACATCCATTTGCTTCCTTTTCCTACATGAGGGGCTGTCAGTAGGTAGGTACTACAGAAACTTGTCTATCCCTGAGGGATACTTTTTTTCACATATTATCTGATGATTAGGTACACCGATTGAAACTTATAAAATTAGGACATTTTCACCAAGCCTAATATGAAGGGCCACATCCTAAAATAAGTCTTTACAATTATTTACTATTTTTTAAAAATAAAATTTATGTTGTATAGACATGCAACATATCTGTGTTTTTATGATATCATTGCATGCTTTTAGAAAACATTCCAATAGGGCCTCCCCGGTGGCGCAGCGGTTGAGCACTGGGTTGCGAAGCTGCCAGCAGCCTCTGCAGCTCCGGTTCAATCCCCGGCCACCGTGTGAGGGTCCCACATGGCGCGCAGACCTCTCCTGCCGCCCGCTGCTCCCCTCAGCAGTGTACTTCGGTCCTTCTGCCTGCTCTGCTCTCCGCTCTGACTCTGGTAAATTCTCTCACCCTCCTGTGCTTCTGACTGTACCCAGTGCTTGCATAAATAAATAAATAAAGCTTTAAAAAAAAAAAAAAAGAAAACATTCCAATAAGCCTAGGAAGTTAAATGTTTGTGAAGCTTTTGAGTGGGCTAGAAATGAGTGGAAAAATCTAATGCAGAGTTAACTGATGTTCTAGAGAAATGGATTTGAAATTTGGACTCATGGCAAGAATTCAACTTAAATAAATATAATTCTGGTTGGATAGAATAGATTGAGTTTTAAAGCATAATGCAAATGTGCTAAGCACTGTGCTAGTATCAACAGACAAAATATAATTTGAAGCCACTCATTTAGGAATATATTCACAGTTCCTAATCTCATGGAAAATGCAATAGAACTAAGGACTTAATAATGTTTAAACTCATCAGATAATGCCTTATTAGAAATCAAAACTAAGGGAAGATCATTTTACATTAAAATCTACAGATTATTCAAATTTCGTAACAGAGAATGGACCTTTGTAAGCCTGAGACATAGAGACCATATAGATACAGACATGCAGAAAGTCACTCGAATGGTAGTATTTTTAGTTCACAGTTTAAAAAAAGGCACAGATATTTATTTGACCAAAAGCATTCTAAGAAACAGTTATTAACTAGTGTATTGACTCTTCTTGCCTCCAGAACATGAGAAACAGTAAATTAGAATGTTCATTTTCCCAGATGTACAGATGCTGTGGCCAGAGCATAATGGCAGGGACTCCAAGATGGTGCTTCCATCAATGTGGGATTCCTTCCGTGAAGTGACAGAGAAAGCCAGTACAACAGTACTCCATATTCACAAGGGGTTCCAAACCCCCAGTAGATGCTTGAAACAATAAATAACACCAAACCCTATATGTATTATATTAGAGCAATTGTAATATGATCTAATAAAAGTTATGTGAGTGTAGTATCTATCTGTCTATCTTATTGTACATAGTATTTTCGAACAGAGATTGACTGGGGATGACTGAAACCATGAAGACAAAACCATTTAAGAATGGAGCACTCTACCTCTCTGGCCCTATTCTGTCTGTTATATTAAGCAAACCTATTTCTCTTTAGAGGCCATCGGCATGAACAACTTTCTTTAATCCTCTCCAAAGAGCTCTACCCACCTTTTCGTTGAATCTACTCTGTTTATATTTTTTATTTGCCATCTTAATCATTTTTAAGTATTCAGGTCAGGTAACTACCATTCTACTTTCTTTCTCTATGAATTTGAATTCTCTATGAATTCTCTATGAATTTGACTACTTTAGTTTCTTAGTTCTTGCTGCTATAACAAATACTGTAGAGTATAGGGCTTATGAACGACAAATTTATTTCTCAGTTCTGGAGACTGGGTAGTCCAAGATCAGGTGCTGGTGGATTCATGTCTGGTGAGATTCTGCTGCTTCCTGGTTCGTAGGTGGCCGTCAATTCACTATGTCCTCAAATGGCAGCAGGAACAAGGCATCTCTTTGGGGTCTCTTTAATAAGGGCACTAATTGCATTCATGAGGGAGCTTCACCCTTTATGGCCTAATCACCTCCCAAAGGCCCCACTCCCCTGTATCGTAATATTGGGGATTAGATATCCACATATGCGTTACCTCAAGAAAGTGAGATCATGTGGTCTTCATCCTCTTGTGACTGGCTTATTTCTCTCAGTGTAACATTCTGAAGTTTCATCCATGCTGTAGCATGTGTCTGAATTTCTGATTTTTAAAGGTTGAATAAGATTTTAACATGGGTTTATACCACAATTTGCTTAGCTATTCTTCTGCTGAGAGACATTTGCATTTCTTCACTTCTGGCTATTGTGAATAATGCTGCCTCGAACACTAATGTGCGAATCTGCTCTTGATCACAGATGTGGTCAGTCTTAGAATGCATGTTATTATTTTTTTAATAAAATTGACTTTTATTATCATTCACAATTTCATAGAAAAAGGAATGTGGAGAACAGGGCAAGAGGTGGAATAAAAGCTCTATTAACATCTAGGAATTGGGTGTCCTCCACTTCAGGCACAGCAGCTGCAGCTGTATGATGCCCCTTTGCACACACAGCCCTGGGCACACTTGGCACAGCCCTGGGGGCAGTGGGAGCAGCATCTTTTCTTGCAGGAGGTGCATTTGCAGTCTCTGCATTTGCAGAAGCACACAGGTGCAGAAGCCACCAGCGCAGGAGCAGTTGGGTCCATTTTGCACTGCAGCGAGACTGTAAGTGTGAAACAAGAGATGAAGAAGCACTTGAGCAAGAGGAAGGTATGGTCAGAATGTATGTCATTTTGTCCTCTGGCTGCAGTAAACTTATGGGCTCCCCCATTGTGGTGGATTAGTTTTGGTTGGGTATTGGGAAGGACTGACACTAAGTCTTCTTCATCTGCTGTACATGCCAAAATCTCAGCAAGGTCTTGAAATGCAATCAGCATCTTTTCCCATGCAGTTCCAGCCCCTTCTTTTTGAACCACAAGGGGCTTCTCTCTTCTTTCTGAACTGGGGGAATATCAGGTTTAAACCTCAGAAAACAAGCAGCTCTTCCAGGAAATGTCCATTTTCATATGGCCATTACACATCATCGAGGTCTGTAGAGAGTGTCAGCAATGGTATCTTCTGAGACTTCACAACAAGTTAATGAGAGATTCTTCTAGGTGGGTTAGTTGGCATAACACAACTCTACTAGTTTAACATGCGTGACTCCATTACACAAGAGTTAGCTAATGAGCAATAGGAAAGAAGTTACAGGTTAAAACAAATGGTGCCTAAATGAATCAAGTGTCGCCTTTCAGATGCCCACCGTTCAACAAAGACCTGGCAAGACATTTTCTTCACTGGGTATGAATCATCCTAATAAAAAAGGAAAACCAGGGGCCACCTACGTTCAGAGCTTGTACAGTATGACCTCGAGGCCCAACATCTACCAGGAGCTTCCTAGCAAAAGGCCAAGCTCCAAGGATAAAAGGGCTTACACATCAGCATTAAATAATTCTCTTAGAGATGCAAATTTCTAATTAGTTACTGTGGCAACTGTAGAGGCCTAGAAGTAAGCCCCTTACACAATGAACCTGAGAGTTTACTTTTTTGATTTACCATAGTTCTGTAAGAAGCAGGGAGGAGGAAAATAAATATTGCTTTAACTGTGACAAGAGAATAAAGTGCAACAGTGAGGGATTTCATCTTTTTGTTCAAATTCCTACAGGTCTATGGAGACATTATACTTGACATGAATCTTGCTGCAAAGAGAAGTCACATTCTCAAAGGTTTCATAAAACCATGATTGTTATAAACATGACTCAATATCAACAGACTATTTTTTAAGCTACATGGACATTTTTACTTCTATTTTTTTTTAACATTTTTACATCTTTACGGTAAATTTGTTTAGGATTTTTTAAACTGCGCTTTGACAAGTGTTTTTGTTGCTTGTTTTTGTTCTTTCACAATTATATATTTCTTCAAAACCTTTCTTTAGAACAGGGAAAATAAAATCTTTACATTTATGTTTCACACAGATTTTACTCTCCAAAATCTACATACTGGAAAGTAATCTATTTTCCAACTTCAAATAATGCAGGAAAAGAAAAGATAAAAGTACTTCAAAGAAAGTCTCTGGCACCAAGGACAGAACAGTAATTTTGTAGAGACAGGAACTGAAAAGAGAATTTGTCCCAATAGAATTTTATAAATGGGGGCGAGGGGTGTTTGGCAGTGAGGGAGGGGAAAAACTGATTATTAAAAGTTCTGAAGATAAATACATATATATTTTCCCTCAGTTTTCATAGGCAAAAAAAAGAAAAATTAATGTCAACAGATTCATAAAATTTTTATTATTGAATATATTACCTTCATCTGTCTTCTTTCTGAAATGTTGTAAGTCAAATTTAGAATCCTAGTACTTGCACAAAAATAAAAAATAATTCAGATCAAACCTTATAATCTTATAACTATGCTTTCTTTAGATTGGGAACACATCTTCCACAAATACATAATTAACTGAAAACTAACTGCATTGAGACAAAGCTAGGCTTAGTTAATATTGAATGGCAATCTTACATGCTTTATAAGAAATTTATTCCCACCATCACTTCACCCCCCAAATCCCAACCCCACTCCTCATCCCCCCCACCAGTACATTCTAATACTTGGTTCATGACATACTCTCATCTCAGGCTCTCTTTTTGTTACTTATTTGTTTATTTTTATTTAATAAAGTTATAAATAACAAAAGGTCATCATTCTTCTAGCTGAGCTGTATTCCAGCTCTGTGTGTGTCTGTGTGTCTGTGTGTCTGTGTGTGTGTGTGTAGCACATTTTCCTGATCATCATCACTGTTCTTGGGCACTTAGGCTGCTTCCATAATGTGGCTATAGTAAGTGAGGTTGCAATGAACATAGGAGTACAAATATAGTGTTCTTGCATTCTTCCAGTAGATACCCAAGAGTAGGGTTACTGCACGTATGTTAGGTCTATTTTTAATGTTTTGAGGAAACCCCATACTGTTTTCCATAGGGGTTGAACCAGTCCACATTCCCACTAACAGTGGGAGGGTTAAGAGGACTTTTTCTTTTTAAGAAAGGAGAAATAATAACCTGTTTGCATGCTTAGAATCATTCAGTAGAAAAGAAATCAAGGATGAAGGGAGAGGCAGCGTGTTGCAGGAGTAATAAACCCATAGAGTGGTTGGTCTGAGATAAGAGCGAAGAGAGTTTACACCAAGTAAGAGTGGGACCAGAGCAAAGTCTGTGGGCCCAGAGCTTAGAGATGCATGTGTGGGTTGGTCCCAAGGTTACACTGGGATTCTGAATTCTTCATTTTACCTCAGTGAAGTAAATTAAGAGTGAAAATGAGAAGTGTGTCAGAGATTTGAGGATAATAAAGAAAATATGTAATAATGGTGTAGGAAAACCAAATAGCAGATTGCCTAAGTAAACCAGTAGAACTTGCAGGTCATATGAGGGATTCACCTGGGGTTAGAACTATTAGATAACAGCATGATGGAATGTTCTTCTCCAGCCAAGTTGAGCTGCACTGATTCCTGGTGAAGGACAGAGTAGGCAACATATTTTCGTCACTGCAGAAGGTTTCTAAATATCTTTTCAATTTCTTCCCATTTAGGAAAGTTGAAAGCCTTGGACTTAATATGATAACCAATCCTGTGAACTTCAATAGGTCAGGATTTCTCTCCACTTCTCATTTCTCCTGGCCTTTGTGTGTATCTCAGCATTCTTTATCTGACTCTGACCTTCCTTTGGAATTGTTTCCTTGAGTGACCCAGGAGACAGAGGGTGGTGTAACCAAGAGGGGAAAACAGGAGAGAAACTTTTGGACATGGCAAGTCTGAACTTTCAATGAAACATCATTTAGAGATCTCAGATAGCTTGGATGTAGCAATGCAGATTTCACGAGAGAGGTCTGCAATGGACAGAAAAGTTGCTGTCCCTATTTGTAGTCCCTATTTGTAGTCATTGAAGCCATTAGACTGTAATTGTAATCCCTGGAGAAGAATGTGTGCATGGGAATAATGAAGCAGTTATGGTAGGGTGTCCCTTTGGGGAATATTGATGTCGGAGGCAGGGAAGAGCTCTCAGAGAAAGAGGAGTAACTAGAGCAGCAATAGGAGAGCCTGAAAAAGGTGTAAAATGCAAAGATGCAAAGAATTCCTAAAGGAGAGTGGAATCATCTAGGTTAAACAGCAGAAATGCAAAAGACAGAAATGCTGACAGTACAGCTACAGTAACTTTCAGATTGGTGTTGACTCAAATGGTGTTTGGAGTCTATGAAATATGAGGGTTTTTTTGTAGTTACTCATCCATGCATTCATTCACTCAGCTAATATTTATTAACCATATACTAACTACCAAGCACTGTTTTAGGTGCTTAGGGCATGTCAATGAGCAAAACAAAGAACGATTTCTACCTCCTTGTTTTTCTGTCTGTCTCCTTCCCTTTGTCTTAAAGTCACTGGAGCCTTATGATGGAGAATGAGCGAAGGCCTGAAGAAGACTTCGTGCTCAAATAGCATCTTTCCTAGATAAGGAAACTGAATGAAATTGTGGAAAAGGGCATTCAGGCCTGCCAATCTGATAAAGTGAGAAGTGATTCAGGCTAGAGATGAGAACTGAGCTGTCAATGGCAAACAACACAGAGACAGCATTCATGCACCCACACATTCACCTCTTCTACTAGTAGCAGGAGGCAGAAAAGAAACCAACAGAAAAATATAAAATGAGTGAGTTAGCAATAAGTGCAGTAGAGACTATTGAAACTTAACAGATGGAGGGAGAGACTGCATTATGAAAGATAATCAGAGAATCCCTCTCTGAAAAGGTGACTTTGGAACAGACTGGGTCATCCAAATATTGGAGGTGGGGGTATGGGTAGACCTAGGCAGAAGAACCAGCTAGTGAAAAGAAGTATGCTTGGCATGTTTCTAAGAACTGTCATCGGGAGTAAAACTATTAAGAAGGAGAATGGAAAGACTCATGGAAGAGGAGCTTAGCCATTAAAAGAAACTCATGAGGGGGGCGGAGCAACATGGCGGCGAGGAGACGCTGCGAGTAAGATCTCCCATTAAAAAAAAGTTAATAGGGAGGAAAAGCGGCAGGTCCCAGTGAGAACTGGGACACGGAAGATAAACGGACGACTCCAGCAAACTGCCCAAAGAAGAAAGTTGCCATAAAAGAGGACGAGAAGGGAGGGAAGCGCAGAACCCTGCTCCCCTCCCCCGCCCACAGAGGCGGCACTCTCCGACCGGCAGAGAGGAGGGAAACAACAAACCAAAACGCCCAACAAGAAAAACGGACGCAGCAAGTGGGACTGTGAGTGGAAAGGAACTATTTCAGCCACCACACCCCGTGAACGGGAGCTGAGGCGAACCCTGCAGGATCCGCCGCGGAGGTGAGCTCCAGGCGCCATTAAAGAGAGCCCCGCCCCCCAGGAGGAGACCAGCACCAGCACACAGCCCCGAAAGCGGTGCTCGGATTGCAGCTGCCCAGGTCCCCGCGCCTGCGACCTAGGCTTGCGGGGAGACGGCGGAGGCCCTCCCTGAGTGAGCAGGAACAAGGTGCCCAGGCAGGGGAGCGGGATTCAAAAGGCGCCATTCCCGCGCCACTGATCTGGGCTACAGCCCGCGTCCTGGAACTGAGGGCTTTGGAACTGAGACCTGGGGCACGAAATTAGGGGCGTGGGTTCCCCACGACGGTGGGGCACAAGGCAGACACAGCACCCCAGAGCCGTTGAGGTGTACCCTACCATCCCCGCTCTGCTCCCTGTCCCACGGGGTGGAAAATCAGCTCCCCAAGGGCTCTAGGAGAGATCTCTGGCGCCATCTAGCGACTTGACCCCAGCACAGGCTACTGAAGGAGCTAGTGGCCAGCTGGGGAGTTAGCCCACACCGGGCCCCTTCCGAGCAAGTAGTCTGAGCCCACAGGGAGAGCGAGCACCCACAGCCGGGGCAGACCAGGCGCGCAGAAGAGTGTGCCTGAGACCAGAAGCGCAGGGAGTGTGTCCCACATCACCATTTTAGAACAGGGACATTTCTTCAGTAAAGACTACCTGCAGAAGGCTTCCTCAGGAGCCAGAGGTGAGCGGGGGAAGTTCGCCCACGCCAGACCCCCTCTGGCCTGCAGTCCAAGCCCAGAGGGGAGCAGGAACCCACCGCCGGGGCAGACCAGGCGCACAGGGGAGTGTGTCCCCACATCGGCATTTTAGAACAGGGACCTTTCTCCAGTAAAGGCTGCTTGAAACTGACAGATGACTCCTGGAAGAACCAGAGGGGAACAGAGAAGCCCACCCAAGATGCCGGCCAGTCCCAACAACACAGTGTCCCAACGCATACGGCAAATTAGAAAACAGACAGTAGGGAGGAGAAGAACCACACGCAACCTAGCAACTCTCCAGAGAAAAAGCACACCACAAAAAGAAAGCCAGCCCCCAGATTGCAACGACAATAACTTGGAAGAATTTCTGAGCCTTCCAGAAAGAGAATTTAAAATTGCCGTGATTAAAAAACTGACAGAAGTCATAAAGGAAAACAATGATAAGGGAAAAATAATCAACGATCAGAAGAATGCAATTGAGTCCCTAGAGAGGGAAAACAATGGTCAGAAGAAAGAAATTGAGTCCCTAAAGAGGGAAGTAAAAGAAATGCAGGAGATCAAAGAATTAATGGAAGAACTAAAGAATTCTGGGAAAAGCAATGAAAGCAGAATAGATGAAATGGAAGAACGAATAAGTAATCTTGAAGACACAGAAATAAAAAGAACCAAAACAGAAAAGGAAAGAGAAGTACGAAGGAAAAAGAACGAAGAAAGACTTCGGGAACTATCTGACTCCATGAGGAAAGGAAATATAAGAGTTATAGGAATACCAGAAGGAGAGGAGAGAGATGTAGGAACAGAGAAAATATTCAAAGAGATAATTGAAGAGAACTTCCCAAATGTGAAGAAGGAGCTGAAAATTGATATACAAGAAGCAAGAAGAACACCAAACTTCCACGACGAAAGAAAAAATACAGCAAGACACATAATAGTAAAGCTCCCAAGAATCCAGGACAAGGAAAAAATAATGAAGCTGGCAAGAGGGAAGAAACAGATAACATTCAAAGGAAAACCAATCAGGCTGACATCAGACTTCTCCGAAGAAACACTACGGGCAAGGAGAGAGTGGAGGGACATAGTCAACAGACTCCAAGAAAACAGATGCCAACCAAGAATACTCTATCCCGCAAAGCTCTCCTTCCTCTTTGAAGAAAGAATATGGACCTTCCCAGACAAACAGAAACTCCGGAATTTCATTGCAACTAAACCCCCACTCCAAAAAATACTACAAGGAGTCCTAAAGCCAGAACCTCAGAGGGACGAATAACAATGAAAGAAGGCCAAAAAAAAAAAATTATTAAAAGAATAAATAAATAAAATCAAAGGAAAGACAAACACAATGGCAAATACAGATGTTAACATATCAATATTAACTCTAAATGTAAATGGACTAAACTCTTCAATAAAAAGACACAGAGTTGCAGCCTGGATTAAGAAACAAAACCCAACCTTTTGCTGTCTCCAGGAAACACATTTAGCTACAAAAGATAAAAATAGGCTCAAAGTTAAAGGATGGAAAACAATCCTACAAGCAAATGGACCAAAAAAGAAAGCAGGAACAGCTATACTTATATCAGATAAAACAGATTTCAAACTCAAAAAGATAAAAAGAGACCCCAATGGTCACTACATTATGATCAAGGGGACAATACTTCAAGAAGAAATAACACTCATTAACATATACTCACCAAACGAAGGAGCACCAAAATATATCAGACAACTGTTGTCCTCTCTGAAAACAGACATCAGAGAAAAAACATACGTAGTGGGAGACTTCAACACACCACTATCAACAATGGATAGATCAACAAGACAAAAAATAAGTAAAGAAACCAAAGCTCTAAATAAAGACCTAGAGCAATTGGGCTTAACAGACATCTATAGAACACTAAACCCCAAAAAAACGGAGTACACATTTTTCTCAAGCGCACACGGATCATTCTCCAGGATCGATCACATACTGGGGCACAAGACAAACATCAACAGATACACCAAGATTGAAATCATATCAACCATCTTTTCTGACCATGAAGGCATCAAACTAGAAATAAACCATAAAAAGAAGGCAAGGAACTTTCCTACCTCATGGAGATTAAAAACCACACTACTGGAAGACCATTGGACTAATGAGGAGATCAAAGAAGAAATTAAAAAATTTTTTGAATTGAACGACAAGGAGGACACCAATATCCTAAATGTATGGGATGCAGCAAAAGCAGTAATAAGAGGAAAATATATAGCAATAGAAGCTCACATCAAGAAACAAGAAAGAACGCAAAGAAACAACCTAATCTCGAAGCTCAAAGATCTAGAAAAAGAACAACAAAAAAACCCCAAAACCAGTAGAAGAAAAGAAATAATAAAAACCAAAGCAGAAGTAAATGAAATTGAAACTAAAAAAACAATCCAAAAGATCAATGAAACCAAGAGCTGGTTCTTTGAAAAAATCAATAAAATAGACAAACCCCTAGCCAGGCTCACAAAGGAAAAAAGGGAGAAAGCACAAATAAACAGGATCACCAATGAAAGAGGAGAAATCACAACGGACACAGCAGAAATCAAAAGAATAATCAGTAACTACTATGAACAGTTATATGGAAACAAGTTTAACAATCTAGAGGAGATGGACAAATTCCTACAACTCTACAATCACCCAAAGCTAGATAAAGAAGAAATAGAACACCTAAACAGACCAATTACAATTAGCGAAATTGAAATGGTAATCAAAAACCTCCCCAAAAACAAAAGCCCAGGACCTGATGGATTTACAAATGAATTCTACCAAACATTCAGAGACGAATTAGTGCCTATCCTTCACAAACTCTTCCAAAAAATTGAGAAGGAAGGGACAATACCAAACACGTTTTATGAAGCCAACATTACACTAATACCAAAACCGAACAAGGACAACACAAAAAAGGAAAACTACAGGCCAATCTCCCTAATGAACACTGATGCAAAAATCCTCAATAAAATTTTAGCTATCAGAATCCAACAATGTATCCATAAGATAATTCACCACGACCAAGTTGGATTCATTCCAGGGGCACAAGGATGGTTTAACATCCGAAAATCAATCAACGTTATCCAACACATCAACAAAAAGAAATATAAAAACCATATGATAATATCAATAGATGCTGAGAAAGCTTTTGACAAAGTGCAACACCCATTCATGATAAAAGCCCTTGAAATTCTTGGGATACAAGGAACATACCTCAACATCATAAAGGCCATCTATGACAAGCCAACAGCCAGTATCATTCTCAATGGTGAAAAGCTGAAAGCAATTCCATTAAGATCTGGAACAAGACAAGGATGTCCACTCTCACCATTGCTTTTCAATATAATACTGGAAGTCCTAGCCAGGGCAATAAGACAAGAGAAAGACATCCAAGGAATCCAAATAGGAAAAGAAGAAGTCAAACTATCACTATTTGCAGACGATATGATATTATACATAGAGAACCCCAAAAACTCCACAGAAAAGCTAATTCAACTCATCAATCAGTTCAGTAAAGTGGCAGGATACAAAATCAACACGCAAAAGTCAGTAGCCTTCCTATACACAAACAATAAATCTGAAGAAGAAGAAATCAAAAAGACCATCCCTTTTGTTATTGAAACAAAAAAAATCAAATATTTGGGAATAAATCTAACAAAAGAGGTAAAGGACCTATACAAAGAAAACTATAAAACACTGTTAAAAGAAATAGAAGAAGACACAAAGAAATGGAGAGACATCCCCTGCTCATGGATTGGAAGAATAAACATTATTAAAATGGCCATCCTTCCAAAAGCAATATACAGATTCAATGCTATTCCAATCAAAATTTCAATATCATTCTTCAAAGAAATAGAACAATTATTGATGAAATTCATATGGAATCACAAAAAACCCCGAATAGCCAAAGCTCTCCTGAAAAAAAAAGAAGGGAATGGAGGCATCAGACTCCCAGACTTCAAACTATACTACAAAGCCATAATCATCAAAACTGCATGGTATTGGAACAAGAACAGACATACAGACCAATGGAATCGAATAGAAAATCCAGAAATAAACCCACAGATTTATGGTCAACTAATCTTTGACAAAGGAGCAAAGACTATGCATTGGAGCAAAGAAAGTTTGTTCAATAAATGGTGCTGGGAAAACTGGGTCGCTACATGCAAAAGAATGAAGCTTGACTACTACCTCACACCATACACAAAAATCAACTCAAAATGGATTAAAGAACTAGACATAAGACCTGAAACCATAAAATATATAGAAGGAAATATAGGCGAAACACTACGTGATTTGCACATCAAAGACATCTTTACAGACACATCACCCAAAGCAGTGATAGTGAAGGCAAAGATAAACAGCTGGGACTACATCAAATTAAAGAGCTTTTGCACAGCAAAAGAGACAATAACAAAAACAAAGAGAAACCCCACCAACTGGGAGAAAATTTTTGCACCCAACACTAATGATAAAGGACTGATCACAAAAATCTGCAAAGAGCTGATGAGACTCAACAACAACAAAGAAAATAATCCAGTCAAAAAATGGGCAGAAGAGCTTAAAAGAAACTTCTCTGAAGAGGAAATGCAAATGGCCAACAGGCATATGAAAAAATGTTCAACATCACTTGTCATCAGGGAAATGCAAATCAAAACTACCATGAGATACCATCTTACACCAGTGAGAATGGCACATATTAAAAAAACTAGCAACAACAAATGTTGGCGAGGGTGTGGAGAAAAAGGAACTCTTCTGCACTGTTGGTGGGAGTGCAAACTGGTCCAACCACTGTGGAAAGCTGTGTGGAGATTTCTGGACCTACTAAACATAGAGCTTCCATATGATCCAGCAATTCCACTCCTAGGTATTTACCCAAAGGACACAGAAACATCAATTCCAAAGAACACCTGCACCCCTATGTTTATAGCAGCACTGTTTACAATAGCTAAGCTTTGGAAACAACCCAAATGCCCAAAAATAGATGACTGGATCAAGAAGATGTGGTACATATATACCATGGAATATTACTCAGCATTCAAAAAAGATAAACACATGCAATTTGCTGCAACATGGATGGCGCTGGAAGGGATCATGCTCAGCGAAATAAGCCAAAAAGAAAAAGAAAAATACCGGATGGTCTCACTCATAGCAGGAATCTAGAAAACTTAAATAAGGGACCAGGAAAATGAATAAGTATAAGAAAGTGAAAATCAAAATCAACAAAAAACTATGAACCAGAGACACTTTTAGGGGGGCGGGGGCGGGAGGGGAGGGATTGGGGTCAGAATGGGGGGCTGCAATTGTATGGGGAATATAACAATAAAATTTATAAAAAAAATAAATAAATAAAAATAAAATATTTTATCGTTATTAACAATAAAAAAAAAAAAGAAACTCATGAAATATGAGTAAATCACAATGGTTGTTATTTAAACTTTATTTCAGATAAACCATAAAAACAATTATGAGACTATTGGATATTTATTTATAGTAATGCATTTTTGTTAATTTTGGGTATTGTGAATATTATTAACCCTTTAGAGTTATTGAAATACTAAATGAAAAGACTTCTTATCTGAGTTTGCTTCAAAAGAATATAGGAGGAGAGGAATGGATAAGGATATAGATGACATAAGATTAGCCATGAATTTAATAATGTGTTGTATATTTGAAAATTGCTGAAAGTAGATCTTCAAAGCTCACATTATAGGAAAAAATGTAACTATGGATGGTGATAGAGCTAAGCTTATTGTGGTAGTCATTTTGTAGAACACACATATATGAAATCATTATATTGTCCATCTAAAACTTGTGGAATATTATATGTCAATTACATCTCCTTCAAAATAGCCATGAATTGGTAATTGTTGAAGCTCAGTAGTAGCTGCATACAATTTCAATGTACTATCTATCCTCTTTTCTTTTACTTTTGTTGGTGTTGGAAATTTACCATTAAAAAGTTATTTTCTATTTTTTTTTAGAAAAAAAAAAAAGGAGAATGGAAGTTAAGGAAGTGGGAGAAATAAGGTAGCCAGCAGGACTATTGAGGGAGGGTTGTAGTGAAAGATCATGTAGGGCCTTGCTGCCTGAGCCAGGACCTTGCTCTGTACTCTGAGTGAAAAGGGAAATCACTGGAAGCCGTGGGCAGAGGTATTCATGACCTGACTCGAGCTGCTCTGAGGTAGAAACAAGAAGACCAGTTTATGCGGATTGTAATGATCTAGATCAGTGGTATCAGCAAACCTTTTCCTTAAAGAATCAATTAGCAAATATTTTTGACTTTGCAGGTCATATAATCTTGGTGACAATTACTCCACCCTGGGATGGTAGTGTGAAAGCAGCCTGGGATATCATGTAAATGATGGGGTGTGGCCAGACTTGTTCCCTCCCAGCATCCTGGCTAGGGTTTTCACATTCTAGTTGTTGATGATGGTGTCTAGGCAGAGGATGGTAGCTATGGAGGTAATGAGATGTGGTTAGCTTCTGAGTATTTTTTGAAGTAACAACCAATAGGATTTGACAATAGATTATATTTAGGACATGACTGAAAGTAATTGTGAGTCACTTCAAGATTTTTGCCCTAAAAGAAATTCCAGGGCCTCCACAGTGGTGCAGCGGTTGAGTGCTGGGTTGCGATGCTGCCTGCAGCCTCTGCAGCGCTGGTTCGATCCCCGGCCACCGGGAGAGGGTCTCACAGGGCGCACAGACCTCTCCTGCCGCCCGCTGCTCCCCTCAGCAGTGTACTTCGGTCCTTCTGCCTGTTCTGCTCCCTGCTCTGGCTCTGGTGAATTCTCTCACCCTCCCACGCTTCTGACTGTACCCAGTGCTTATACAAATAAATAAATAAATTCCAAATAATTTAATTATTGTGGTACAGTTATACAGGCTGTGCACTGCACAGGACAGCACATTAAGGAGGACCCCAATTACATCATAAATATATCCTTTGTATATTTTTTATTGTGATTTTCTATCAGATGGCACTAAAGTATCCTTTGTAACAAAATTGTAGTGCACAATAATTTCTCAAAAGATACAAAGTACTTAAGGGAGAAATACCTTTTTCTAATTTACACCAATTTTCTCTATATGTTAGTGGTGAGCCTGCCTTAATTTTATAGAAATCATGACTTATTTTCATAAGTTTTCTTGACATATCTCCGAAGAGTATTAATAAAGAAATTTAGGGCCATGTGATATAAATCCATCCTAAAATTTTAGGAACTTTGAATAGCCAAAACAACCTTGAAGATATAAAAACAAAATTAGACCTCTTGCACTTCCTGATTTCAAATCATATGACAAAGTTATGGTAGTAAAAGCAAAGTTATAGTAATAAAAGCAATGAGTCGCTGGCATAATATGGACATATAGACCAATGTAAAAGAACAGACATCTCAGAAATAAACCCTCACATATGTGAGGAGAAATACATATGTGGTTAAATAAATAATTTTTTTAAGATTTATTTATTTATGCATACAAGAACAGGGGTGTTAGCCAGAGGTGTGGGGCAGGGGTTAGGGGGGCTGGTAAGAGGATTCACCAGAAACAGTGGAGAGCGAAACAGGCAGATCTACCGAAATACACTGCTGAGGAGAGTCCGGGTGAGACAGGAGAGGTCTGCTGCGCCATATGGGTTGCTCCCTGGTGGCAGGGGATGACCTTGGGCTGCAGTGGCTGGCGGTAGTTTGATAGTGTGTCTTTAGCCCCTGCGCCACCAGGACATAGCTGCCAAAACCAGTAGGGACAGGACAGGCTTTCAAAAAATAGTTTTGAGAAAAACTGGATATCCACATAGATATCTTACACTGCAGAGAATTAACTCAAAAATAAATCAAAGACCTAAATATAAGACATAAAAAGTTTAGAAGAAAACATGAGGGAAATCGTTCGAAGCAATGGATTTGGCAATGATTTCTTGCCACCAAGACATGACACCAAAAGCATAGATGACAGAAAAAATATATAGCTAAGTTGGACTTCATCAAAATTAAAAACTTTCCTGAATCAAAGAACGCTATCAACAGAGTGAAAAGGCAACCCACAGAATGGGAGAAAACACACCTGAGAAGGGATTGATATTCAGTACATATTTTAAAAAGCCTTGCAGTAAGAGTGAAGACTGAGAGAGACCCCAGGACCTCCAAACATGCATGCTTTAAAGAGGTTCTGCCAACTACCACATAAAGATAAAACAATCTCTAAGGATTAATGTGTGTAGAGAGAGGAGAAGAACAAGAGTAGTTTCCCAATAAAACACCCTAGGGCCTCCCAGGTGGTGCAGCGAGTTGAGTGCCACGCTTTGAAGCTGTCCACAGCCTCTGCAGTGCGGTTTCAATTCCCGGCCAGCCAGGGAGCAACCCACAGGGTGCGGCAGACCTCTCCTGTCTCACCCGCTGCTCCCCTCAGCAGTGTCTTCAGTCCATCTGCTTGTTCCGCTCCCTGCTCTGTCTCTGGCAAATTCTCTCACCCCCACCCACACACACACCCCTCTGGCCTGTACCCCAGTTCTTGTACAAATAAATAAATCTTTAAAAAAAACACCCTAAAGTTACCTATCCCCTCATGGGTAAATATCCAACCCTCATGGGTTGGCCCAAAATCTGGTTACTAAGGTCCAAAAGCTTTCCACGAGTCTAGTGTACCTTCTGGCAGGAAGCCCTAGCTAAAGGGCAGAAGGGCGCAGGCAAATTTGGGACAAAAAGAGCAAAATCAAGTACAAATAAAGTTAAACACTGCCACTGTCAGCCTTCGCATGAGTCCTCACCCATGTCTCTCCTAAATATCTCCACATGGGTTGACTTCACATGTCTCCTTCCATGTCCCCAAGTCCCTGGTGCAAGTCCAAAGCTGAGATGAAAGCAGGACTTCTTCATATATCTCTGCTCCACATGCATCCTCCATGTCTTCTGGCCGCTCAATTCCACCCTTCATTAAGTGGGACGGGAAACATGGGACCTCCCCTTTTAGAGAAATTACACTCTAACACTATAACACAGCAACGAAAAAGAACCTTCATTTAAAAATGGGCACAGGGCTTGAACTGAAGATGTTCAGCATCATTAATTAGGAAAATATATATTAAAACCAGAGTAAAATATCATTTCACACCCATTAGGATGACTACTATGAAAAAACAAGCAACGAAACAGCAACATTATTCACAATACCTAACAGGCAGAAGCCAGCCAAGCGTCTGGGACTGGATGAATGAATGAGGTTGTCCACGAAGTGAAAAGAATATAATTTGAGTACTAAAAAATAGAAACTATATACATGCAATGAAATATTTTTCAGCCAAAAAAAAAAAAAGCAAATTCTGACACATGCTACTAATGCTACTATTGGATGTATCTCAAAGTTATTATGCTAAGTAAGAAAAACAGTGACAAAGAGCAAATATTGTATGATTCCACTGTAGCACGAGTTCAAGACCTTGCCTGTCTCGGCTGCTGCTCCCCTCAGCAGTGTATTTCAGTAGATCTGCCTGTTCTCCCCACTCTGTCTCTGGTGAATCCTCTCACCCCCAGCACCTCTGGCCTACACCCCAGCTCTTGTATGCCTAAATAAATAAAATAAATCTTAAAAAAATATATATGTTAGAAGATCTGGTGTTTGTCTTCATAGAAAACTGTTAGAGAAAAAAAATAGTGGAACTTCAATGTGATGGGAAAAGTTCAGGGGGGAAAAAAGTTGAGAGCCTATAATTATGAGTTGAATCAAAATATAGATTCCTTTCTGAGGGCATCGCTGGCAGCAGTGTCTGCCATGAACCTCGCTTCCTGGCACAGAGTTGGGCTAACGGCCGGAGAGGGGGACATGCAACTTGGTCCTTGTAGCAACGCTCTGGGTTCTACCGCAGCTGTAGAAAAGTGACGAAGAATAAAATACCATCTCCAATCAACTTTCCTAAGTAGCCTTCATGTCAAGAACAGTAAAAAATTAAACTGAGGCAGTAAAACACTGTAGAAACAAGAGGGGAACCGGCCTTCTGTAAACCACGAAACTCATTGTGCTGCTGCATTAGGCTTTGTAGAGAGCATCGCAGCGGAAAGCAATTTGAACAAACTGTCCCGGCTGCTTGTGCTTTCTTTGTGATGACTGCTGTTACCTTGTGAATTCCACCAGGCTGCCTGCCTGTCCCTGCTTTCAGCGCTCTCCCCCTCAACAAAGCTCTCCCTTTCCTCCAGGTTGGATGGCCTCATTGGTGCGGCCATGACAATGGATGTTCATTTTACCACCATAAAAGGGTTTAATGATTAAAAGGCCACACCACAGCACTCAACCACAAAACTCTTTTGCTCCCATGAAGCTCCTTTGATTCAAAATGTTCTTTTGACAGGATCAAGAGCTGTTCTCATTCTACTGGACTGCAAAAACATCTGCATTTTTTTATCTACTACCTTCTACTCAGTGCACATAGTTAATGTGTAATTAATGAAACACCCTTTCTTGGAGTGACGCACAATCACACCAGGTCTCCCACCAACCTCGCTCTGGCTCCAATAAAGCAGGCTGCCTTTAGATCCTTGTTCCCTCATTCAGAGCTGGTAATAAAACCGGTCACAGGCTTATCTAGCCAGCTTACATCTTAATCTTTTTTTTCCCCCTCTATTTTCCCTCTTCCGACTCCTTGGGGAAAAGTAATGACAAAAAAAAAAAAAAAAAAAAAAAACCCAGAGGGGAGGGAAAACCCACACACAAGAGACAACAGCCACTGACTTTCTCTTTCTTTCACAGCATTGGAGCTTATTGAGAGGGGTGAACCAAACACAAAAATGTCGAGGTTGGATGGGGACAGAGCCGAAAGGGGGTCTAGAAAAGAGCCAAAAAGAAATAAAGAAAAAGAAAAGCACTCCAGCATGCATGTAGTTTAAGCAGATAGGATGGATTTTAACAGTGCTGTAGGCAGATTCCTAGTATAGACTGATGACTGGGGAATAAACTGCTTTTTGACTGCAATATTCCCACTGGGAACCAGTGTTCCATTGCAAATTGGCCTGTCTCCAGTAGTCCTTCTTTGCTGCTGGTTCTGCATAAATATCTTTCCTGAACTTACTCTGGCAATGCCAAGTTTCCACAGTGACTGGTAACTCCAGAGATTAGATGGCACAATCTTCTAAGCGCCTGTACCTTGTACAGACTCAACAGCAGGCAGAAAGGGAAAGAAGGTGACTCAGAGAACATTCTCGGTGTCCTCACTTGAGCTTTCCTGGGCATGTGAGAAAGTTTGCTATCTTCACCCCTATGCATCCCATTTCTTTTTATTAAACAAGCTTTAAATCTGAATTATCTCAGAACATTTACCATGATTTCCTTTAAATTCCTGGTAACAATAGCTAAGCTATGGAAATAACCCAAATGCCCAAAAACAGATGACTGAATCAAGAAGATGTGGTACATATACACCATGGAATATTACTCAGCAATCAAAAAAGATAAACACATGCAGTTTGCAGCAAGATGGATGGAGCTGGAAGGGATCATGCTCAGCGAAATAAGTCAGAAAGAAAAAGAAAAATACCGGATGGTCTCACTCATAGCAGGAATTTAGAAAACCTAAATAAGGGACCAGGAAAGAGACTAATTATGATAAAGAAAAAAATCAAAATGAACAAGCAACTATAAGCCGGGGGGCGAGGAGAGGAAGGATTAGGGTCAAAATAAGGGGGGGGTGCAATTGTATGGGGAATATAACCAAAATGAAAATGCATACATTGTGCAAAAATGAAAAATGATGTAAGAATTATATAAAATAAAAAAAAAAATTCCTGGTAACAGTCGTTGAGAGTTGAATACTTTTCTAAGGTTAAACGCTGTCACTGTTTTGTGACGGGCCAGTCAAATAAATACATTTTCACTTTGGAAAATACTGAAGGAATTCTTCTTGAAAATTAAAGAGGTCTACTTATTTCTAGAACATCTAGTAATGTACAATCCAAGAGATGTGATCAGTAAGTGCTATCTTTTTTATTCTTTTGACCTGGAAAGGAATTTATATGCCAGGTATATCAAATTGTATTGGAAGAACTGTAACATCTTTTTCCCTAGTTTAACTAGCTTTATTTTGAAGTGAACCAATTCTCAAAAAATTATACAAATGAGTCAGTGTGTCTATTTGACTCTGCAGTAAGGACTACACAGGCTCTCTTTTTTTCCATAGCTGGACAGAGTCTGCTCACTCAGGCCAGGCCCTATTTGATATTCCACCATCACAGAAGCTTCCAGAAATCCTATTCAAAAACAGCAGCTGGGAAGCCCTCATTTCTATGATCTGTTGTTTAACTGCCCTAAGTGACTTTACCCTACCAATAAATGCCTTTACTTGAAAATGCAGACTAAAGAAAATCAGCAAACCCCCTTTCATCATAACCAAATATGATAGTGTTGCTGTGTTTCTTTTCTGCTACTTGTGAAAATTTCAGTGAACACCTTTGTCTGAATCACTTCTGTTTCACCTATAAAGTGAGGTTAACAGTACTCATAAGGGAGCAAACTATTTTCTGTTTTCTCTCCAAATGTAAGAAAAGCTGTGAAGAAAAAGCTGAAAGAATAGTGTACTATTTGCTGTGATTATTTCTTTAATCCCAGGGTTCTGCAGAAGTTTATAAAGGTCCGAAAATACAGGCCAGTCCTCTATTTGTCTCTGGAATAGTTTTGTCTAATTTTCATTTGTCATACAATGATGTTTTTCTTTCTCTATAACAAATAACCTGCTTAAACTTCCTGGACTACACTTTTACTTAAAACCAAGTTGATAAAAAACTGTTGATATTCTCCATACCAGATTCATTGCATTTTAACAGAACATTGAAAGTCTTACCATGGCCCAGGATGACATTGAGGTCTACACGAAATTATATTACAGTTTAAACAATAGTAATAGCTGTCAATACCTTAGACTTGCAAACAATAAATAAATTGCTGTGAAGTTTATATTAGATGAATGCCCAAACAACTTGATAAATAAATTGTACTAATGATGGTGAAAAGCAAATGACTTTGTAGCTAAGCAGTTGTTTTTGTTTTGTTTTGTTTTGTTTTGTTTTGTTTTCACTCAAAAATGCTACAGTGAAGATTTAGAAAAGTAGCCAGAGGAATTTATTGGTCTGATTTGGAATAATTGTTGATAGCCCTTCCACTGCTACTAAGATTTATAAACTGGAAATACTGTGAGAGGGTAACTTGCATTGTCCCAATTGAGGTACTATCTGTGATGGTTTAAAAAAGGATTCAGTTTAACAATAACCTAATATTCTTGATACAGATAACATCTGTCCCAAAGTTTTCTATTAGAGTATTATTTATTCAATATTTTAATTAGTGTAGTTTAATATGATTTATGTCAATATCAACCTTTTTTAAGCCTGTCTTTTTGTTTTTTAAAGGCTAGGAACCCCATGCAACCCTATACTTCACATTCTTGTAAACCCATATATAACCAGCCCTCCCACATTGGTGGGGATAACTGGTACTGAAACCTGCTAGAATCACTGAGTATCTTCAAGTTGACCAGACTAGACTCCCTGATCTCAAAGCAGAGGTTAGCTTACATTTGGAGGTACATTAATAAAGAAGGAAAGGAAAGCTTCAAAAGAAACTTCTTACCCCCATTCCAATGCATGCAGGGTCAGCAGAGGTTATAATGTTTGGAGAGGGGATTAACCTCCTGCTGGTCCCTCTACATCTGAGAACACTGAACCCTCCACTCACACCCCACCATGGAGGGGGTGGGGCCACTAGGACCAGCTGACCCGTCCAGAGTTATAATTTCCCCCAGTATAATTCCCTAGTGACAAATACCTAAAATGCCAAAGAATCATACAGGTGTAATGTTGGCAAGCTTCATATTCTCCAAAAGGTTTCTCTTCAGTCAGAAAAATAAAACCAGGAGTGTGGAGAGGAGGGGGCATGGGGGTTTCACTCTGAGAAAGTTAAAAAGGTCAGGCAATGCGGCCTTTAAAGCCAAACTAATGATAAGACAACTTCACCCTTATATAAATGTATATCGTCTTTGACTTCTGGGTGGATCGAGATAAAACTGTCATCTCAGAGCTTATGTTCACCAGAATGAACAAATACAATTGATAAAGCCCCAAATTTCCATCTAGAAAACTGAGTGAGGGAAAAAGATGTTAACTTGATGTCTTTTTTCTTAAAAACAAAAAAAAAAAATTAGAGATAGGATCTGTCTTCAAGTGCCCAATAAATGTTAAAATTATTTCTTCTGCACCGTTTTCTGGGCACTGGGACAAGATTAACATGAATTATTTGTCTTTAATCATGACTGTGTTTATCTCTGCTACCCTTATTCCTTTAGATCATGAAAGGAATTCTAGAATTCTAGAATTCTAGGATTCTACTCAACATTCAATATTCTACTCAGAACAGTCAGAAGAGTCTTAGTCCTCATTGGGTATCTGTAGTAACTGGGCTAGTTCAAGTCCAGGGGTTGCATGGGCTTCCTAGCCTTTAAAAAACCTCTGAAGGTCAAGGATGATGTGCTTACCTTGCTTGGTAACATATTTAACACATGGCTCTGTGCAATGAGCAACCAGTAAATGCTGTGCACAGTCGTGGTTATTCTCATGGAGGTGGCTGAAGTTGCTTTGGTTCCATTTAGTTCTTTTTGTTTTTTTTTTAAAGATTTATCTATTTATGCATACAAGAGCTGGGGTGCAGGCCAGAAGCTTGGGGGGTGAGAGGATTCACCAGAGACAGAATGGGGAACAGAACAGACAGATTGACTGAACTGCACTGCTGAGGGGAGCAGTGGGGGAGACAGGAGAGGTCTGCTGCACCATGTGGGTAGCTTCCTGGCTGGGGATCAAATTTGTGCTGCAGTGGCTGAGACTGCCCCATAGGTTGTGTCTTAACCCCTTGCACCACCAGGGAGGCCCTCCATTTAGTTCTTAGTTGAGTAGGTGGTGCTTGACCAACCACCGGTTTAAACCCCAAGCTGAAAAACTTACAAGTTTCACCCAGGGTGAGTAGCTGCTTGGTCTTTAGCAGGCTCCCACCCCACCAAGTCTTCCTGGTATAAGGAAAGCCAAGGAGAGTCAATCATTAGCAAGTGTGAATAATGCCCAAATAATACCACCAGATTGTGTTTGTCTAAAGTGCCAAAGTGAATTGCTCATTAGCATTTCTGAGAAATACCCGAATAACACCAACAAGGGGTGTTAAACCATTCCAGATTGTTGGTGGGTTTTCACTTAGGGGAAAAAAATCCAGCTAAGCTTCTTGGATGAGTGTCTGTGGTCTCACATTTTTGAGAGGGGCACCAAAAGAACATATAGGAAAGGGAGCAAAGGAGATAAAGGAGTCAACTTCCCTGTCACTCTTTTTCTTTTTATCTACAGGTAAAAACACAGGCAAAGGGAAAGAAATGCTCATTGGCTTTTAATTCCATTTCCTTCAGTAGTTGTCATTTCTTCTTCCTTTAAAATTATTTTTCTACAACCATTTTACATAGATAATGATGAACAGAATTTTTTGCTTTCAGTAATTTGTAATAAAGTCTTTTAATTTGCTGAATAACCATGTTACCCACACCATATGTTACTAATCGTATATAACAAAAAAAATAAAAGTGCCTCCTTGATTATTCCAAAGGAAGAAAGGCCAAGTAGATAGTGTTAGAGTCACATCAGGATCTTATTTTACTTCAAGATGCTTTGAAACATGTAATTAGGAACATAGCTCTGCTTGTGAACTTGTCCTCATTAATGTAATAATTAGCAAGATCTTGTTTGATCTTGGAATTCATTACACATTGCAGCTGGAAGATTGATTCAGTTTTAACACATCAGAATCAACAATTAAGGTGATAATAAAAAAATCAATATCACTTTCCTGCTTATTACATTTTGCCAAAGCTGCACTGTGTCTAATTAAACAGTGCTTTACAATAGACATATTTTTCAAATAGCATGATCACATTTCTGTTAACACAAAGAACGAACGTCAGCTTAGTGGATGGCGGTCACCAAGTTATCAGCAGAACTCGGGAGCTAGGTCCCTTTCCTCATCTACTGTCCAAGCACTTCTGCTTGTAGTAGAAGACAAAGTTGGCAAAATAGATCTCAGAAAGTTCCTTCCTGCCCTTTCATTCTCAACGCATCCCCTCTGCATTCTAGAATTCTACTCAACATTCAATATTCTACTCAGAACAGTCAGAAGAATCTCAGTCCTCATTGGGTACCTGTAATAACCGGCCTTGTTCAAAGCCCAAAAATTCTCTCATCAATAAACTGTGCCAGACATTCTTGTCACTTACTTAATGCAAGTGTGACTTTGACTCACTCTGAACTTAATTTTATTTTTCTCATTTTTTTTCAATAGTGGGAATTTCCTGATTGTAAATTCTGTGAAAGAATACTAAAATACTTTTACATCAGCAATGTCAGGTTCCTAAGAAACGTGACTATGTGCTTGATCCTAAGAGCTTGTATAGCTGCACCTCCTTGGAGTCCTATCTTTGCACCTGGCCACATTTGTTCCCTTCACACCAACTGAGAAGCATGCTACATGGCAATGCATTTCCCTTTCCTTCAAAAGTAAAGATTCTCACATATAAAAATTTCTTTTAAAATTGCATCTTTGCTTATTTTGCCATCTCTCCTTTTATATTGCTTTCTATTTTTTTAATATTAAATTTTATTTTTATATTCCCCCATACAATTGCAAACGCCCCATTCTGACCCCAATCCTTCCCCTCCCGCCCCCCACCCCCCAAAAAGTGTCTCTGGTTCATATAAACTATATTTACTTCTCTCTTAAAATAAATAAATAAATAAAATTCATCTGAATTTGAGAACTGATTTTATCAATTATGAACAAAAGACTACTGGAATTGTGGTAGAGATTACATTGATTTATAGATCACTTGGGTTTATATTGGCATCTTGGCAATATTAAATTATCCATCAGTAAAAAAAAAAAAAAATTGCATCTTTGCTGCTTCTACCCATCAACCATAGAAAATTCTTCAAATGTTTACTAACGTAGCTTTGGCTCTCTGATGAATACTAATTTTTATGTCCAACCTGCTGGTTTCTCACCACAACTTTCAGATACTTTCATATTTGCACTGCTTCCTCCTAGGGCAATTCTGCCTGTGGATGCCTTCTTGCCTTATAATGTCAAATTTTTTCGGAAAATGAATGTAGAGTTATACACTGGGACTCACCAATTTGTGAAGGAAGATAGTATCACCTCCCGGTTCTGAAGAGCAGACACCTTTACATGGAGTCTAATTGATTTTGTTCGGGGGTTGGGGGGATATTCTGTCCAGTTTGAGATAATAGATTGGATGCAGTAAAAGTTTGTGTGCAGATAGTATATTTGGGGAAGTAGAACCAGGAAATAGGAATAGGGAATGAAAAAAATAAAACAGATTGAGGAAAAGTCAGAATAGGGTCACCTCTGTGGATTAGCAAAACACTGTCCACTCAGGAACTTCTGCAGAACTGAAAAGAATGCACCTCAGAATTGTCTACAGGGAACAGAGGAACATGTGATTCCACTGATCTCTTCCCTCCTTGACTCATGGTGCTGGGATGTCATTGACCAGAGGCTATCCAAGCCCCCACTCTTCTGGTCTGCCTGTGCACAAGCCCAATTCTGGCATCACAGAAGACCCAGTGTATCGACAAGAGATGTAAGAGGTATGAGTGCCGTGTCTGGAGCCATTGCCAGCAACCACAGTTTTAGGAAACACAGGCTGACAGTGCGTGGGGGGGGCTGGGGAGGAGTGGGGGGCACAGGAGTCTGAGGTGTCTGGACCCCAGAGCCAATTGTTTTTAAGTTCAGTCTACTCAACCCATATGTCTTTTGTTTTTACTCCAGTGAGTTTATTGTTGCTACTGTCTGAATTTTTCAAAGTTATAAAGTCACAACCACTTAGATTTAAACTGGACCTTAAGATTATTTTAGAGGGCTTCCCTGGTGGCGCAGCAGGTTGAGCACAGCACTGTGAAGCTGTCCACAGCCTCTGCAGCGCGGGTTCGATTCCCAGCCAGCCAGGGAGATACCCACATGGCGTGGCAGACCTTTCCTGTCTCGCCCACTGCTCCCCTTCGCAGTATTTTCGGTCCATCTGCCTGTTCTGCTCCCTGCTCTGTCTCTGGTGAATCCTCTCACTCTCCTGTGCCTCTGGCCTGTACCCCAGCTCTTGTATAAAAATAAATAAATCTTAAAAAAAAATCTTATTTTAGAGATAAGTCAGCTGAGCCACAGATTGAAGAAACAGCTGTGCCCACAAGTCTAGAATGACGAACTGCCTCAGTGTTCTGCACTTTGTAGAAGTCTTTTAAGCTACATATTTGAGAAATATTTCTTAGGCCCCAGGACATGTGGAGGATTAAGTGGCATTTGAAAGTCATCAGCTTCATTAGGAGTTTTCTTAGTATTCAATTATACCTATCACGTGGATATTTAATTTGCTGTGGTTCACGTTTATACTGGATTTTGCTACCAGGAGATGCAGCAAATCATTGTGTTGATTTGCTTTTTCTTATCTGTCAGCTAAAACCCTTAAATGTTTTTGGATTTTGTTGTTATTGCTGTAGATTCGAGATCTAATGGGACAGATAGCCATAGTGTCAGAGCAGGTGTAGAGAAAGCAGGGCAGCTGGGGAGAGGCAGGAGCCTGCTTACCTGGGACCATTACAGGTTGGCTCAGGGACTTGAGCCTGGGGCAAGTTACCCTGTGCCTCCTTGTCCCATTTTCCTCATCTGTAAAATTGGGGAAATGGTAGCATGAGGCTTTTATGATGTTTCAATGAGTTAATATTTGTCAGTCTCTTAGAATAGTCTCTGATGCATAATAAATTTTGTTAAAGTAAATAAAACCTTTAAGGGCCTCCCCGGTGGCGCAGCGGTTGAGCGCTGGGTTGCGAAGCTGCCCGCGGCTTCTGCAGCGCTGGTTCGATCCCCGGCTGCTCCCCGGCCACCAGAGGAGGGTCCCACATGGCGCGCAGACCTCTCCTGCCGCCCGCTGCTCCCCTCAGCAGTGTACTTCCGTCCTTCTGCCTGCTCTGCTCCCCGCTCTGGCTCTGGTGAATTCTCTCACCCTCCCGCACTTCTGACTGTATCCAGTGCTTGTGTAAATAAATAAATAAATCTTTAAAAAAAAAGTAAATAAAACCTTTAAAATTATTGTCTTGTGGGGGAAGTTTTTTTTTTTTAAGATTTATTTATTTATGCATACAAGAGCTGAGATTTATGCATTTATTTATGCATACAGGCCAGAGATGCGGGAGGTGAGAGAATCCACCAGAGACAGAGCGGGGAACAGAACAGGCAGACTGACTGAAATACACTGCAGAGGGGAGCAGCGGGCAGGTCAGGAGAGGTCTGCCGCGCCATGTGGGTTGCTCCCTGGCCTGCCAGAGATCGAACTCATGCTGCAAAGGCTGTGGATTGCTTCACAGTGGTTGCTTAACCCCTTGCGCCACCAGGGAGGCCCAAGTTTTTTATATTGCTTTTGGTTTTGTTTTCTCTACATTATGAAGGCTACCTTTTTTTCAATAAAAACTATCTCACCCTTTCTCCCTTTCTCTGGTAGGAGTGGAAGAAATTGTACAGCTCTGTGTTTGCTTATTTATCTCTATTTAGCTTGTAATATATTGTAAACTCTATTTCAGTTACTTAAGGCACAGCTCTCTCAGTGTTAAGTATAGTAAGATCTTTTCTCTACCAAGTGCTAGGTTTTGAAAATATTGTATACCTAAATTTTTTCAGTTTTAATAACAATTGACAATTTAAAAAATAACAAATGAACAACCAAGATGAAGCTAACGAAATAGAAGCAATAGAGATATTTGAATTGTGCCTCCTGATATAACTTTTAATTATAATAACCACCTAATGGTGAATTAGATTGATGATTCTTTTAAAATAGTCCAAGCTCATATGAGTTAAAAAAAAAGTCCACTAAAAATAGTTCCTAAATGAACTGTATTTAATAAAATTATGATACCTTTTCTATTAAGTAAAGGTAGCATTACCCACCTCATCTTTCTCAAAGGGTTTGCAAAATTGAAAATTTCAATGTTTTGGAATGATGTAACACTTGCTTTTATTGTTGATCAACCTGCTACCCATATAATTTGATTCAAAGCTCAGTAATTAAATATTCCACAAACTTTAAAATAGTTCTGTTTGCAAAAGTTATTATTTGTGAATGGATGGATTCAGGCATTCTTCCAGACATTGAGAATGCAGCCACATTTCCTTTAGAAGCTTCAAAAGCTGCCAGCCTCCTGGCTAACAATCGCAGACAAGACAGAGGAGGCGCACAAGTTGTCGCAGCAAAACAAAGTAATTTAAAAACTTACTGTGTGTCTCTGCTTCTGTTTGAAAAGTCTCGACAAGGTGGTGTCTGTAGGATTATTTTATTTCTTGATTTTTCAACAGAAGTTTCTGCCCCTCCCCACCCTGTTTGCAGCAGGAGTGCCAGCTCAGAAATCTGTAAACACGCCGGCTGTTTTAAAGGAAATTCTGGGGCTTAATGAAGTCGGCACGTCCCCGGGCCTGGCCTGCTGGGCTCAGGACACTGAAAGCAGCCGCTGGGTGAATTTCTCAGCCTTTGGAAACTGTCTCAGCTCGGTGCGTTTGCTCAAGTATTGCAAGGCTGTTTGCAAGGGAGGATTCCTGCTGGGTGGGTTTGCTCTCCTCCCAGGAGCTCAGAAGAGGTGAGAGGGCTGCTTCATATCTCTCCTTTCCTTGAACTGACACAATGGTTCTGTCAGCAGGTCCCTCTGCCAAGGGAGCTCTCCCTCTCGCATCTCTCACTGGGACATTTTTCCACATTTCCAGGATTACGGTCACTTTCACTTAGATCTATGTGTGCTGCCTCCACATACAAAGGAGCACTCGGGGACAGGATTAGTAGGATTAGGAGAGATTCACATATGTCCAGTTCAAGCAATTGGTATTCAAAGCTTTACACTTTCAAATGCCACCAAGAGAGAGAAAAGGAGCAGGGAACTTGCTTTGCATTTCAGCACCTTCAAGAGAGGAACAGTGCTTTTGATTGGTGTTTAAAGCGGAGGGGATAAACAGATTCCTCCTCCTCGGGTTTAATCCAGCCCAGCATACCATGGCCTCTAATCAAGGCAACCAAATAGTGGTGCTCTCAGACTCTAAAATCAGAAACTTCTGCATCAGCGTTCCAAGTAACATGCCACAGAGCATGCGTTTACAGCAAATTATTTTCCCAGTTGTCATTAACTATTTTATGTATGGGCCTTCCTTCAGGATCTCCCTCCCCAAATATCCATAACTCTGTTTGCACCGGTGGAACAATGAAGCCCAGCTTCCCAGCAGTGACTTAACATTTGTTTTGATTTATTAATGGTGGAGGGTTAAGGATAATGGTAGAGGGTTAAGGGTAATGGAAATTAAAGGAAAATCCAGAACGAGAGTGGATATTGGATATAAACAATCACAGCAATAGCGAAATAATTTCTTCCACTTTGAGCAGAGACAGAAGGTGATCCCCTGCTTAACTGTTTCTTAACAACCACTTCTGTGTTCAGGTCATAAGTAAACATTTCCCACCCACCCACCCCTTCCTAGAAAGACCTGTTTCTTTTATAAAGAAACCAAATATCCTGGGAAACAACTACCACAATTTCAGGTTATATTGTTTCACCAGTGATCCTATAACTCCAATTAGCTAGTATGTGAGAAGTTTTGCTCAGATTGTATCGCATTTTGTATTTTATTTAGCCACAGAGAATCTTGATTACAAAGTCCTATTTTTGTTGTACTTTGATAGTACTTTCACTTTTCCAATGTGGTGGATTTTTTTTAATTAATTTCTCATAAATTCTGGAATATTCTTTTTCAACAAAAAGGCGATACTAAAAATTATATGCCTTTTTAATGGATAATTCTTTTTCTAAATTCTTTTTATTAATGGGAAAAGATTTACCATCATTGTTATTAGACCTGGGATCCTGTCCCAAATTTGTCATTAATTAGGTGTTAACTTTAAACAAGTCACTTATTTTCTCTAGCTTCAAATGCTTCATGTATATTAAATATGTACATATTAAAAGGTTTGAACTGAAATATTAATAGATTGCATTCTTGGCACCATACAATTTAGAAGCTGCATTTACATACTTCTTTAAAGTGTTTCGGATTTTTAAAATTCTGTTTTTTTTTCATAATCTTTTGGAAAGAAATGTTATCTCTTACATTATCTCTTTCATAAGAACAGTCATGTCTTCATAAGACAAAAAAAAAACTTGCTCCTAATATTATTTATTTATTTATTTATTTATTTTTAAGGCCGTTTTAAACAAATCTTAACAAATGCCTTTTGTGTGAACACCTGTGCAGCAGGAATTATTTGGAAGAGATATTTTGAAATGAGGCACCATCTCTGCCAGATATGATCTCAAATACCAAAAAGCTGTGTGTCCTGTCAAATGACATCTCTTTCTAATCACACTTTTAAATGTATTTTCTCTGGGTTATTCAGTTTGGGTAAACCTGATGTTTTATCTTCAGGTTTGCTGCTTCTTGACTGGAATATTTGCTTTCTTCAGTTGATGCCCTCTTGTGAAATTTTTTTATTTGGCTATTGTATTTTTCAGTGAAAAAAAATCATAATTTGCTTCTTCTTTCTCTCTCCAAATTCTTTACTAAGATCTTTTACTTTATTTTTTCATTTGTTTGCAGTGTGTTTTTAATTGCTCCTTGAAATATTTTTATGATATCTGCTTTAAAATCCTTATCAGGTAATTCCAACATCTGTGTCATGTTGGTGCTGGTGTCTATTGATTCGTTTCTCCTTCAAGTTGAGATTTTCCTGGTTCTTCCTATAAGCAGTCATTTTCAATGCATCCCGGACACTTAAGATTCTGGATCTTATTTAAGTGTCCTGGTTTAGCAGATCCTCTGGAAACCGTTTCAACAGGGGGAGGAGAGGCACTAACTCTTTGCCACTGGGTGGGGATATAAGTCCAGACTCCCTGTGCCCAGTAATCAGACTTTTGATAACAATCATCAGAATGTCAATAGACGAAGTACATGCCATTGCACACTTGGAGCCAGATAACTCTGAGTTTTATCCTGTTCCCCTGTTTACTGCAGGTCTCTGGATAGGCTACACAAACTTTGTGAAGTTCAGGTTGCCCATATCTAAACAGGGATGACAATATAGACCTTGAGAGGCTATTTCAGGATTGGAAGTACTCAATGTGAAGAACCTTGAACATGGTATGTCTTCAACAAGTATTAAGCACATCGAGTTATCAAGTAAATATCAGTGGCTTGTAGGGTGACTTGCTGTTGAGCTCACCACCCATGAGTCTGGATACAATGGATGAAAGTTTTCCAACTCTGTTTTCTCTCCATTTATTTTACTAAACAATTTATTTTCTAAAAGTTAATTTGTGTATGTTACAAATATATTTGTAAAAACCTCTCGTGGTGTCAGTGGCAAAATAGTAGTCAAAAGACATTCCAGTTGGGGCCTCCCTGGTGGCACAAGGGTTAAGACGCAACCTGTGAAGCAATCGCAGCCACTGCAGCTTGAGTTTGATTCCCGGCCAGCCAGGGAGCAACCCACATGGCGCAGCAGACCTTTCCTGACTCGCCCACTGCTCCCCTCAGCAGTGTACGGCAGTCAATCTGCCTGTTCTGTTCCCCACTATGTCTCTGGTGAATCCTCTCACCCCCCAGCACCTCTGGCCTGTACCCCAGCTCTTACATGCATAAATAAATAAATCTTTAAAAAAAAAAGACATTCCCATTGACTTGTTTAGCCTCTTATTTACCTCTTGAAGTACACCATTTACTTCCACAATTCAGTGATTGTTTTTAAAGTTCTGCTGAAAACTTGTCATGGTAAAAAAAAATAAATAATTCCCTATAGAATGTTTGATTTTCATGGATACTATATTTCTCAATAAACTTCATGGTTTTCTTTGTGAGTTATTATCTTGTTTGTCAATATTTTTTTTTTAGTTTTAGTTTTGATATTGGTAAAATGCACAATGACAAAATTTACCATCTTGAACATTTTTTAAAGATTTATTTTTATTTATTTATGCATACAAGAACTGTAGTGTAGGCCAGAGGTGGGGTGGGGGAATGAGAGGATTCACCAGTGACAGAGTAGAGGGCAGAACAGGCAGATTGACTGAAATACACTGCTGAGGGAGAGCAGCAGGCAAGATAGGAGAGGTCTGCTTTGCCATGTGGGTTAGTTCCTTGGCCAGGGATAGAACTTGTGCTGTAGTGGCTGGTGATAGTTTGATAGTGCTGTGACTTAACCCCTGTGTCACCAGGGAGGCCCTGTCTTGACCATTTTTAAGCATACAGTTCACTAGTATTTAATATATTAACATTATATAACCATCTCCAGAACTTTTTCATCTTACAAAACTGAAACTCTGAATCAATTAAACAACTATCAACTTCCCTCCACCCCCACTATCCAGAAACCACCATTTAATTTCTGTTTCTATGAATCTGACTGCCCATACAGAATTTGTCTTTTTGTAACAAGTTTATTTCATTTAGCAAAATGTCCTCAAGTTTCCTTCATATCATAGCATGTGTCAGAATTTCCTTTCTTGGCTGAATAATATTCCATTTTATGCCTATGCCACATTTTGCTTATCCATTCATCTGTGTTAATGGCACTTTGGTTGCTTTCACTTTGGAGGGATTATGAATAATGTTATGAACACAGTTACAAATTCACCTTTGAGATCCACCTTTCAATTGTTTTGGAATATATACCAGAAGTGGAAAGTCAGTAATATTTTTTAGTTTAGTCACCTTGTTTGGGGAGAAAGAGGGATGGAATCTTCCCTTTATATAACGCATGCTATATGTATTATAATGTAAAATTAAAAAAATTGATTATCATCTTGACATCCAAAAATATCACTTGAAATGCGTATGGCTACAGATAACAGATTACCCAAGTGGCTTTAACAATATAAGACATTTATTGGACTCAAGGGAAAGACTGTTGGGGTATTGATACAGATCTAGTCTAATGGCTCAAACAATGTTTGCTCTTTGCTTCCCTTCTCTTCTGGCGGTAGGTTGGCATTTCATTCTCATGCAACCTCAAGGTCACAAAATGGCAATCACCAGTCTATAGAAACTTTCAGTCTCAAAGCAGAAAGTAGGAATAAAAGATTTCCAATTTTCAAGTCAGGAAATAGCCTTCCTAGAAGCTTCCAGCAAGCTTCATCTTATTCACACTGACCAGAGCTGGCTTACTCTATGTCAAGTAGAGAAAATGAGAAATAGATAAGCATGATTGAGCCCAATCTTGAGTGGTCTCCACAGTTGGAGCACATTGTCAAATATTCAAAGTTAGTCTCTGTTTACAAGGAAGAAAGCAGGGCAGGACTTGAGCAGACAGTTAGTGTTATCTGTGTGGAAGACCCAGCATCTCAGCCCTTCTTATGTTTAGTGGATGAATCAAGAGCCATGCCCACATTGTGATCACTGGGACGTGGTTGCAGTACACTCACATATGTGTGATGCTGGAACCACTTTACATTTCCTTAATTCACTTGCTTTTCATTCTCCTAAAACACTAGTTCATATCTTCTGCCTCTTCAAATCCCTGATTTCTTGTTCCCCAACTGTGACCTAGTTCTTATTTAACAGAGAATAGAGAACTCATTGAAAGTTTGCAGAATGAACTACCTACCACTGCCACGCACCTTCCTGCATCTGGATTCATCTATTCTGTCTTCTTTCTTGTCACTTCTGTATTACTATTTAAGGGCTATCCTCTTCACTCACATATAGTCTCTGTCCCTTCTCATCTTATCAAGAGCTTGTATGTAGCAATTAGGCCCTCTCCTCTATCCAGCTACCCCTCTGCGTGATCAAATACCTCCCACTGCTCTATTAAATAACTACCCATTTCTTCCCAGCCCCTGCCATCCAGTAACCACCATTTAATTTCTTTTCTATGGATTTAACTGCTCTGGACACCTCATATAAACAGAACCATACAGTATTTGTCTTGAACTATGCTGGCCTGATGGTTATTTCTCTAAGATTCAGTCTTGCTCCTGTTTCCAAGCCTCTTTGCATATCTTGATCTTTCTGCTAGAATCATTTCCCCTTAGTAAATCTAAATTACTTGTTCTTTTATCTCCTCCAGGTTTTTACGAAAGTATCAACTTCTCAGAGATCTTCCCTGACAACATTATTTACTATTACAACTACCAGTATCCTACTCCTTCTTACTCAATACTCCCTTCTCCCTGTTTTATTTTTTCTAGAGCAATTTTCACCATTGATATATGCATATTTTACTCATTTATGTGTTCCTCTTATAATTTTAAGCAGTTGAAAGAAGAAGGGATATGGAATTATTTAGTCTTTTAATTACCTGGCATGTTGTAATTGCATGATAAATCTTTTTTTATGAGTGAATTATCTCTAACTTTTATGAAATGACTGGGGCACTATAACCAGACAGTAATGGTGGTGCAGGCACAACTTGAATCCCCAGTCAGACACTAGGTGCAGATGATACAATGCTATCAGGTACATGCCCTGGATTTTCAAGGAGCTGTGTTTGAAGGTATTAGACTGAATAATGCTCAACTTGGGACTTTCCCGGGCATAGCAAGGATCTTTCCCTGTACAGGCTGAATATCATCATTACCAATCCAAGCATGTCACCCTTGAAGAACTAGGAAGAGGCAAAAGAAGCCACATTCTCCAAACAACCCTCAGCCTGGCGCCTTCTGCTAAGCTATGTTGGTAATAAATCATTTAAACCAATCAGAGTAAAGTGCAAGTTCTACAAACATTTTACGTGAAGGTGCTTACTCTTTGCAAGCTTTAACCCCAGTCGTCTGCAGACACTGGGGATGAGAAAGACCTCACCAATCTCCTTGGAAGTAGAGCTGTTTCCATATGTTGTATCTCGTACTAACATACTGATATGGCCTCTCCCTGGCCTTAATAGCAGTTATCAATCTTGTGAATTTTTTTTTTCTATCCAACTAAGCAGAAGGCACAGTTTACTTTCACCTGGAAGTGTCAGTGTCATTTGTGCTGTTATTTTAAGCCTAGGTTAACCCTTTTACTCTCCAATGTTAATTTAGTCCATTTAACACCACTCTTAGTGTATATAGTAACTCACTTGCAAAATGTTTGTTCTCTGTCTATATAAAATAGAGTAAAGCAAGGCTTCTCTAACAAAGAGAGCTAAAAACAAAATGACTCATAGAACAAAGATGTTAATAGGTTTAGAGGTAAATCTAGCGTGGTATATACACATGCTGATTTTCAGTGATGCACACCTGGGACTTAAATAATGTTATCATGCAATTGTCAATATTTTTTTAATTTAAATTATAGGAAAAACAACAACGAAGAAGTTAATTTAGTTTTCATTTAATAGTTCCAAAAGGAATGGTCCAGATCTTTAGCGTAGATTCTACAATTTGGGGTTTGATTCTCTTTAAGTAACTGCTTTTCAATACATAGGGTATTTTCACTGTGTGTATGGCTCAACTATGGCCAGAAAGTACATAGGAGGAAGAAAATGTTGAAGGAGCATGTGCAGTGTCTTAAACCCCAAGTCTTGCAAATAGCACTATAATTTGCACTGACATTTCACTGATGATTACTTGGTCACATAGGCCTATGGGTATTGAAGCTAGTCAGGGAAAAACAGTATTTGATAGGCTGTTGATGATCTCTGTCCACTGCCTTCATTACTTTGAGTTGTGTTCATTTAATAGTACTAATTTCCAAGGAAGGAATTCTTGCATAAGACATGATACTATTTTTTTTAAAGATTTATTTTATCATACAAGGGCTGGGGTGTGTAAGCCAGAAGTGTGGGGAATTGTGGTGAGAGGATTCACTGGAGACAGAGTGGGGAGTGTAACAGGTGAATTGACTGAAATACACTACTGAAGGGAGCAGCAGGCAAGACAGGAGAGGTCTGCTGCGCCTTGTGAGTTACCTCCCTGACTGGGGATGGAACTTGTGCTGCTGTGGCTGCGGATAGCTCCATAGTGCTGAGATTTAATCCCTTGTACCAACAGGGAAGCCCAAGGCATGATACTATTTTTAACAAAGTAGAAGTTGAAACTGTCACCTGGCCTCTTTTGTTCATGACATCATTTAACCACAGGAAGAAAAAAATGATATTACATTGGGTGAAGTTATTTTTATGTTGATTATCAAAATAAAATAGTCTTGCTGAAAATAATAGGGAAAGGGAAGAATGTGTTTGCAATCCAGGAAACCTTCAGGGTACCTACCACTACTTCCATATTCAACAGTAAAAGTTCATGGAAAACCATAAACATTTACATGCAAGGCTACCAAAGAGTGTTAGTTTATCTTGCTCCATCAAATTAAGAATCCTGGCCAGTTGAGATGTTGACAAAGAGTTAAAAGAATAGGAAGCCAATAGTAGAGGAAGAAAATTTTAAAATGTAGTTATAATTTCATCAATAGTGGCCAACAATTTTTTTTAAAGCATCCTTGTGTCCTTTTTTCCCCCCCAAAGATTTATTTATTTATACAAGCACTGGGTACAGTCAGAAGCGCAGGAGGGTGAGAGAATTCACCAGAGCCAGAGCGGGGAGCAGAGCAGGCAGAAGGACCGAAGTACACTGCTGAGGGGAGCAGCGGGCGGCAGGAGAGGTCTGCGCATCATGTGGGACCCTCCTCCCGTGGCCGGGGAGCAGCCGGGGATCAAACTAGCGCTGCAGAGGCTGCGGGCAGCTTCGCAACCCAGCGCTCAACCTCTGCGCCACCCGGGGAGGCCCAATTTTTTTTACTTGAGTTTAATTATATGTAAGTATATCAAACAATTTCCTATTTTCCCTTCTACCTTTCCCCTACTATCTCATATAAATTATCTTAGTGGTACTTAAATGACTAATTTAACTTATAAGTTGCCTGATATCAAAATGGAATTAACTAAACTGGAAGAAGAATAAGAATTACTCAGGGATAGATGCTGGTAGGATGTTATGTCTCCCCTTTAGGAGAGAGGGTGAGTCCATGATTTTGTTATTCATTTATTTGCATGAGTGGCAATTGCATTGTGTTGGATGTATGTTTGTCTTATAAAAGTTAATGATCAGAAGTTTAACTGGGTAGAGAACATGCATGGATGCTCATAACCAAAATGGGGGACAATGGTGGACATGATAGACTGATTTTTTTAATTTCAATTCTCTTTCTAATAAGAGAAAATAAAAAATTAAATATTCATTTCATCAACTACCTTCCAAGTGGGTGCACACTAGATTCCTTCAATTACATGCATTCATGGAAGACTTGGAAAGTGGAAGTGAGGCAGAAGTAATTTTCTTGCACCTTTAAAAAAGTTTCTCATAGCCGGTCATATTGTAGAAATGGTACATTAAAGTAGTGGTCCAGTATCCATTCTCCTGCTTCTGATTACAAAGAGTTAATTAGGACACATTTCTTCTTGAGTCTCACTACCTATTTCCTGGGTTAATTTACACTCTACATTCTTTTTTTTAAGATTTATTTATTTATGCATACTAGAAAGGGGTTACAGGCCAGAAGTGCAAGTGGGGCAGGGTGGCAGGGTGAGAGGATTCACCAGAGTGGGGAACAGAAAAGGGAGATTGACTGAAATACACTGCTGAGGGGAGCAGCAGGTGAGTCAGGAGAGGTCTGCTGCGCCATGTGGGTTGCTCCCTAGCTGGGAATCGAACTCGTGCTGCAGTGGCTGCTAATAGCTTCATACTTTGTGTCTTAACCCCTTGTGCCACCAGGGAGGCCCAATGCTCTATATTCTTGAATTGATGATTCTAGTTGCAACCTGAGAGGTAGTAATTCACTAGCAGGGTAATTTTTGTATTGTTCTGGAAGTCATTCTCTGAACATACAGCCTGGTTAGACCTTCCAAAGTATTTCAAGCAGGTGTAAGGTCCTACATTAAATCTTTTATTGCTATAAATAGCAGGTTCTGAATTCTCACAGACACAATAGATATGTGATGTTTGCCCCTTCTGTTTTTTTCTATTTCGCCATAACACTTCTGAGAATGCAGATGAGAAAGCTACCATTTCAAGCCAAGAGCATAAGATCACATGTTAGAGATGCTTCAATAAGATGGGAGTAACAGTTCTTGAGAATGTTATGAAGCAGAGTCATCTTCCAGCCCTGGACTGCTTTCTTCCAGTCAGATATCATGTTAACAGAAAAAGTTGTATCTTTAAGAGAATATTCCTGGTTACCTATTCATCTCAGTTAAATGTGACCTTACTGATACAAGCAATAAAGGGACTCAGCCAAGGCCTAGCACATAAAACAAATATGTAGTAAAATTAGCTCTTACCATTCCCCTGGCCCCCTACCCCAGAATGCTCTCTCCTGCCATATTTGCCTTTAGAGATATTTGTTATCTTCCAAGGTCCAACTGAGATGTCTCCTGTTCTGTGATGCCTCCCTCCATTTTCTACCCAAAACTCCTAGCAAACACAGCTAAAATTAATTACCTAGTATGGTGGGGGTTTGTGCATGTCCATGCCTTCCCAAGAGTCTTTGTAAATAGATCAGACAATAATCAAATGTCACCTTATAACAAAAATACTGAACCACAAATTATACATATTTATGAACTGATGCTGAAAAGTTTCACATTATTTAAATAACCAGATTTTGTGCTACCTAGATTCAGTTGCACTGCATGCCTCTTGCTTTCTGGCTGGAGACCCTGTGACACAATTATACAGGACACTCTGGACTCCTTTGTCAGTCCCATATGTGGGGCCCAGAATCGTGGAGCTATTTACTGACCCACAACCAGTTTTAACCCTTGTGTGTTGGGGATAGGACTAGAAACAATAACTGAATTTCCATATTCCATCTTTGGGTGAACATATCAATGCTGCATTCTCCACACTCATGATAAGGACCCAGGGAGATGAAGGCTGCTTATCAAGTGGCCAACCTGCTAAAACACCTTTTCATGGACTATTCCTTCTGCTCTGCTTCACTCTCCCATGGCTTCTCCTGGGATCATTTTCCAAACAAATGTCCCACACAAAGAGAAAGCAGGCTAAGACAAGAAGACATTTCTGAGATTCCCCAGATCTGTTCTCTGTGCTTCCAAGACGAATGCCTAACCTGTTAAAGTGATATTAGTAACAGTGGCCTAAAAATCATGTGCATAGATATATTCAGGAGGTTGGCTTTCTCATGATTTTAACACCGAAAGTACAGAAAGCTAGCTAAGTTTTACTTAACTTTGTTCCCCCCAGAACCTTTAATTGTGCTGGTATGTAGAGGAACTCAAGAAATGCTGAATGGGGGGACCTCCTGGTGGTGCCAGGGTTAAATTCAGCGCAATCACGCTATTGCCAGCAGATCTCCAGCAGCCAAGGAGCTGATCCAAATAGCTAGCAGACCTCTCCTGTCTCTCCCACCCACTGCTCTCCTCAGCAATGTATTTCAGTACATCTGACTGTTCTGCTCCTCACTCTCTCTCTGGTGAATTCTTTCACCCCCTGCACCTCTGGTTTACACCCCAGTTCTGTATGCATAAATAAATAAATCTTTTAAAAAATGCTGAATGAATGAATGAAAACAATGTCTTGTGGTTTTTCTCGAGCTCTTAGTGGTAAGACTCTATGGCCAGACCATAGTAGTAGTCAGTGCCGGTCATTAGAAGGACTTTAGGACAAAGTTTGGAAGGAATTCCAAATCCAAAATAGCAGGTGCCACATACCTCCTTCTCCACCTGAGGTAAATCCAGGTCTAATAGGTGCAAAGAGCCTCCACTCTGGGCTGTGAGGTCAGGAATGGGCATATGAATGAAGGGCACAAGTAGAATATTGAGCTTATAATTTTTGTTTTTTAATCATCAGATGAGTTTACAAGGCTTTTCCCTTATCAGGTCCCTTTTCCAACTTCTGAGAGTTCATTTGGTATGCTTAATATTGTTAATTCTCAAGTTGCCAAGCAGTGGGGGCAAACGGAAAGGATATGCATGAAAAAATTAAAATGCCAGCATAACATTTTTACAAGACAAACTACGAAAGAATAAAGCTGAACAAATATTTTTGGCTGGTAATATAGGTCCAGAAAAACATATGAGAAGATGATTTATTTCAAAAGCATAACACTGCATGATTTAAAATGGTTTGTCAAACACTATAATTTGTCACAATGACATATGTCAAAGTTATTATTCTCATCGTGCAGATGACAAAGATTCAGAAATAACAAGAAACTTGTCTAAATGTGCACAGTTGGTGAGCAGCAAATCCTATCCAGAAATTTGATGGGTTTGGAATTTTTCTTGTGAAATATCTATCTCTGGTCTTCAATGGGAAGTGACATCTCTATATTTGCAACAGAAGAGTTATAAAAAAAAAAGAGTTCATATTTCTCTAAGAGGCCATTTTTTCTATGACCCCATAGTATTTGCAAGCGCTCTGGCCAGAAAATGAGTTATTAAAGAAATCTACACAGTATTCTTTGTGCTGATGTCTATTTTTGCTCCCTTTGTTATTGATAAATTTCTCAATCTGGAACATAGGGGACACTACAAACATTGAGAGGAATTATGTCTCTGTTAACCTGGTCTTGCCTTTAGAAAAAGATTTTCAACTTCAATCTGTATATGCCCTTTAGTTTTAATGTTCTGCAGTTAAAACTCTTGAGTTGATTACAGACTCTTGGCCCATGTCTTATCTGCCACACATCTTTTAGCAATATTTTCCTAGTGGATGTCTGTTCTTAGCATTACTTTCCCCAAAGGCATTATTTCCCATTTAATGTAATTACTTCAATTAATAAATCTAACGGGAGCAAAAGAGCTATTATCCCTTGCTTTACTTTCACAGGAAACAAAACTTTGATAAAGATGAAGAGAGGGCAATTAGAGCAAGTATACTTGAAAATTATGTGCATAATTGCCCTTGATTTTTTTATACAAGTAAATCATATATCAAAGTTTTTCCTAGAGATAAAGAATTTTGAGTCTGGAAAGAATTTAAACATAATTTTATAAATCCATATCAACAAAATAAAAATGGTCTAACTGTGGATTTTTAGTCTAGTATTCTTATTAATTAAATGCATTATTGAAATATGAGCAGTTATTGGGACACTAGTTTGTCCTTTAATAAAAAGTTGAAATTTTTTTTTCCTTTTGGCAATAGTTAAAATTAAGAACTTTCTTGGGCCCACTGCTCACAACAGCACTAGGATATCTATAGAAATAATTCAAAAATATTTTATTTCTTAGCAAGGGTCCAGACTGATAATGTTCTCACTTTAATAGTTTGTGTCTATGACACTTTTATCCACAACAATTTCCAAATCATTCTGTAGTCAGAAGTACCATCTGCAAAAGATTACTCAGTATCTCTATTCTCACAGCTCAGACAATTGGATTTTACGTATTGCATGTTACATATATGGTGAATGAGAGAGTGCCATGGAGTCCTCAGAGCACTGAAATAGGATCAGCAAACTTGCTATACCTTGAACTCTGAAAAACAGTTATAAATGTGCTCACTAAATTTTCAAAGTAAACATATTTGGGGAGCACTTTCATATAAACAACACTATTAAATACACTTAAGAGTAGGATTATTTTGTGTATTATGAAATAAGAAATTGTATACAGTGTTTTCTATGCTCCCCTCTCTTCTTTCTTTTTATTACATTTGTTTCTAAAAGTCTCTCCACTTTCATTATACCTGCCACAATAAAAAAGAAAAAAAGTTTGAAATTATCTAATTGAAATCAATAGTATAATATTCTGCTACTTCTTACTATTGAGGGTTTTAGATAATCAAAATTACTAGTAAAAATGAAGGTTTGGAAAATTATATTTCTTCAATATCTTAAATAGTATGCTATGAAAATGTATTAATTTCTATGATAATTTTATGTTGTAAACATTAATATATAGTCAGTTATTAAACAGGAGACCCAGACTGCTTTTCAAGTAAAATATAGAATGACAAACACTGAGAAATGTTGAGTGATAATTTGTTTCCAATATGCTTCCTCTATCCCTAAATTTCTCACCCACCAAATAAAAGAAAAACAGGAGTTGAGGTATGAATTGTTTAGATGATTGCTTAAAATTTATTATAGTTTATAATAAGATGTAAAGATGAAGGTAAAAATTCATCAATTTTGTAAATGGTGACAATATGGTTTTATGAGGTTTATATTCAAATTGTTGTTGTTATGCCTATAAAATAAAACATACCTACAAAGAGAAAAACACAACAGAATAGTGAGAAAGGATTGTATTTTTATTTGTTTTTAGAAAAGATGAAACAGAAACCACCTGGTCCATACCATAGATTTTTTGTAAAATTGTTGATTTTTGAAAACTGCCTTTTTGACTTTTTAAGATTCAGTAGCAGACTCCTTAATTATTATTTTCTAAAAATGATGTCAATCTATATTTGCTAGGAGTCAATATAACTTTCCAAATCCAACTTTCCTCATAAATAGATATGCAATGTGTCTCCCTTGTCTTTATTTGCATCTGAAAAATGCCTTATTCCTTTTTTATTTTGGACTCATAAGCTTTAAGTACATATTTTAATGATTCTAATTTTATGCAAGTATGCATGTAAGATGCAGAACCTACTTATATAGGTACCTGTAATAAAAATGCAGTGTAATCCATTGCTGTCAAACTATTAGCCGCTCTAATCCAACACATAAGCTCTTATATCTTCACCGCTTTGTGGGATCTATTTATATATTTTGAGTATAAATGTGAATTTCAATTAACACAAAATGAAAATAATACATATGCTATGTAAGATATTCATCTCTAAAACAGTTATTTCTAAAAATAAGGCTAAATTTCTTAAGCACTTTAGCAAAGAATGCATTAGTAGATATTTAAGTTAACTATCTAATAATAGACTGCAGCAAAGAGATAATACAATAACTTCCAATAACAAAAGCAGAGTTTAGTATTATGTATTATTTTATGTTGATATCAAATTGCATACAGTGGCTTTAACTACAAAAAAACTATCAAAAAAGAAGTAATAACAATAAAATACTAATAAGAAATCATCTACTCAGTGGTTCTTAAAGTACTGTTATTAATGGAGTCACAAATCCAAAATGTCAGGGCCCATGCCAAGACTATGTGTATAAGGATGCAAATTTTAATATAATTCGTCAGCTTCCGTGATTGATCATCAGTGAAATTTAAATCAACCTCAACATTCCAATCTTGGGGGGAAATGTTTTTATTTTAAGGCTTTCTTTAGGTGGAAAACTCAGTAGAGCTTTTGGCAATTAAGCAAATGTTACCAGAAAAAAAAAAAAACACCTATTGAAGTATGCCTACTAATTTAGCAAAATCCTATAAACTGTATGGACTACTGTAGGCAATTTAGTATTTTAATATAAAGCCCAGGAGTTCCTATCCCCTTTGACTTTAGTTCATCTTTAAAAAAGTATAATGATTCTGTTAAGTTCTAGCCAGTCTTGCTGCTAGTTCTGCCAGTGTATTAACTTGTCCATATATTCACATAATTAGCACCTCATCATTTTATGCTATTCTGGGACTGCCTCATTTCCTCCAGTCTCACATGCAACATTGGGAAATATCGCCTCCTGAAATCCTGTCCTTCAACTTCTGCGATTTTTCCTGTATGAAAATCAGACTTTAAAAAGATGAGGAGAAATACTAGACAACCAGTGAATGCTGAAAAATATCATGTAAAATATGAAGAAACCTAGCATCTTTTCGGGCCCTTTTAGCACCTATTTAATTGTTGGAATTTCGATTTTGGCAACTTGGACTGCCGGAGCTCCGTGCCTAGTGCCCTCACCACACTCCTTCAGCCGGGATGCGTTGCTTCCAGAGGACATAATTCCTCTTTGGCTGCGAATTTAGTTGACATTTAATTTCTTTAAAATTCTTGTCTTTTGGGGGGGGAGGTCGGTGGTGTAAGGATTTCTGTGACCCACCTAACAGCCTTGATAACCCTGCCTGCACCGTTATTATTGTAAAATGATTGTTTTGCATGGACAAAGAAAAACTACTTTTGGACAAGTTCCTCCGCGGTTAACTAGTTTTAGGAAATCCCTCCGTTTGCATAAGACGGAACACCGTTTGGATTGTTCTGTTATCTCTTTTTATTTAGGAAGAGGGATTGGGTTGAAAAGTGAAGGCCACAGGGCAGACTCCTGCTGTTCGGTCTCGGTCAAAGTTTTTACCGGTCAAGTTTGAAGCTCGTAGAGCGAGAGGAGCCCCGGGCGCTGCTGATTGACCGGCTCCTTACTGTAGCCATCCTGCAGGTCAGCCGGCGCCACATTTGCCACTGGACTCTTCCGAGGGGTGGGGGTGAGGGGTTGCTCCGGAGCCAAAATCGCTGCGGCCTCGGGGAGAGCCTAAAGCTTCTGGAGGGGAGCTCGCTGGCTGCATCCGCTGAGCGGTGGGCTTCTGGCATCGAGCGCCTCGCACCCGGCATCAGGTAAGAGTGGGTCCGGGAGTGCTCGAGGGACCTCTGGAAGAGGGTTGCGGGGCTCGTCGGGAAGAGTCTAGCAGCTTCTGGAGCACGCGATCCCCAGAAACCCCGGCAGCATTCAGACTGAGTCTGCAGGGCTGAGGCTTTGCGCACGGGCGCGCGGGCCAGGCTGGGGAGCTCTTCAGACCGATCCCGGCGCTGACCCGCTGCTTTCTTGTGTTTGACAAAGGCTGAGAAACTTGCAGACTCTTCCAGGAGCCAAGACGGCTTGGCTGGAAGCCGTGCCCCGTCCAGGGGACGCACCTGTTGCCAGACAACGACCCCCGCCCCCCCCCCCCGCCGCCCTCTCCAGCTGTGCGGGCGCGGGGTGTGGCAGCAGAGAGAGCTGCCCCGCGCTGTCGCCCGGTCGTTTGCTCCGGTTCCTCACGGGTCTGAGCCCTCTGAATGGGCCCCGGCCCCACGGCCAAGGTCACGGCGCGTCTCTGGCTGAGGCCCCTTCGGGCTGCTGCAACCCCGGCCCGAGCCGACTCTCTGCGGCCCCTTCCTCGCGCGCGCCGCCGCGGGTGGGCTGTGGCAGCGCTCGCCCTCCTGAACTCCGCGCTTGCTCCTCCTAGGGTTTGATGCCTACCCCGAGGGCTGGGCGGGAGCGGTGGTTGACCTCCTCGGAGCCAAGAGCTACTCGACGAGGAATCGCGGCTTGGTGGGGGCGCCTCTGCCTTTTGGACCCTGGCGAGTATCAACCCATTTTACTGCGAGCAAAGTTGTGGCTCCTTTGCACACGATCCCTCTTCTTATTGATTCCTCTAAGGACTAGGGGATGGGGAGAGAGCTCCTAGGCAGAGTCTGGGACTCTTGGAAGGCTTCACTAAACGAGCTTGCCCGGCTGGGACCTGGCCCTTCAGCTCCCCACACCCACGCATGGCAGCCCTTGGGGAAACAGAGCGCGGCTCCCTGGGAGGAACAGCGCGCCGCGCCCCGCACTGCGATCGAGGGTCCTCGGCCCGCACGCCGCGGATCAGCCACTTTTGGCATTGCCTTGTTTGGGGAGCTAAAAGCTCTTTAGGAGTGAAGAGGCTCTGGTCGGCTCCGAGAGAGGCCCCCGCACCCCTTACACTTAATAGCGCAGCCCCACTCAGGGCTGGTCGCCGCCCGCCTTAGTCTCTGCACGAAGAGGGCGGTTGATGCCGGCTCTCCGAACCCTGGCCCCTGTCTTTCCACCAAGTGAGCTTTTCAGTTTGTTTCGAGAACGATTTCTCACCCCCACCCCCACCGCTCATCACCGCTTTCTCTACAAATTTGCGGAAATTTTACACCTTACGCCATGTTGTCCACTGAGAAAAATGGACTTAAGAAAAGGTAAAAATACTTTCCAGCAGTCTGATTCTTTACTCCTTCATTTGCAACCCTTCTGCCCTAACTAGAGGTTGCACTTCCCGAAATAAAACTGAGGAGTAGCATTCCCAGCTGGGGCGTGGGAAAGACAGAGGTCGGTGCCAGCAGTCAGGAGATGGCTCCGGAGAAAAAGGAGGAGGTGGGCGTGTGCGCACTGATCGAGAGGTGGGGAGGCCCTTTCGCCTCTACTAGAGCTCTCCCGGCCCTATACCCCATCTGTGCATCAGCAGGGAAGCCACAGAGGGCTGTGGTCTGGACCACGCCTCTCCCCCAGCTTCGGTCCATCACCTGGGACGGTGTCCAAACATATGCAGATGTTTTGTAACCCTGTTTCTCATAAGCAGCTCGGGGAATGTTGTTGAGCTAAAATGGGTGAGTCTGATGAATTAAGAAGCATTCCTTTGGCTTGGATATTAGGAGTGTGTTGGGCATCAGTCTTTCCACATCCAAATGAATCTATTGAACTCTCTATTTTAAAAAAAACTTTCCTTCTACTAGAGGGAGGTGATACAAAGATAAGAGACTTGTGTCCAGCCCTTAAGGGTCCTAAGGCCCTGGCCTTGATGAAAGCCTGTTGGCCACTTCCTGTTTTCTTCCATTTCTTTTCTTTCTCTCTTTTTTACAGAGAAGCAAAGTTCAGTGAAGAAAAAACCCCCATTCTAATGTCAGCTCTCCCCCACCCCACCAATATTGCCCGTGCTGCTTTTGCAGCGTGACTGCCAAGGAGGCAGTCTTTTTATTTATTTCATTGTTTAATTTGGGGTAATATTGGGACAGCCCCATCAGGTTTTACCACCATAGTGCACCCACCACCAATTCACCCATATTCCACCACCACAGACCATTGTACTAAGAAGGCACAGCCTTGCAGAACATGCAAACTCTGGACCTTAGGGACTCCCTCTTCTGTTGACTTCTTGGTTTGTGTCAATAGAAAGTGAGGCCTTCTCTTCTCTGCCAGTCCTAAGGACTTTCAGGGACTCCACCCAGCAGCCTGGGATCCAAATTGCCCGAGATTCTGGGATTGTTTCTGTTTCTCACTTTCTATCTGGATACTGAACCCCAACCCAGCATCTGTCTCTGTTAGCTCTGAGCCGGGTGTGTTCCGGTGCCCAGATGCTTTCAGCGGCGGTCCCCGGGGCTCGCTCCCTTTCGGGGGATTTCTGCCTTTCCTCCCCTCGCGCAGCTTAGCTCGTTTCGGTCGACAAAAACGCAGCAAAGGGGAAGAAAGGTCGCGCTGATCTCCGCACTCCAGGCCTCCTCTTTATCCCCAGAATCGACTTCCCGCTGGACTGCAGTGCCCACGCGCAAGAGGCTCTCCAGATCCTTTGGCAGCCAAACGCCACCACACGCGCACTCCTCATTACTCGACCCTGTGCTCCTGCTTTCCCAGGCCAGTCTGCTCCGGGCAGCCCCTGCAGGATGGATGCACCCGGCCAGAAGGCCCGATGGCCAAAATTACAGACGCTTCCTCCTCACGCCTGCACCGAGGCCAGAAGGCCGCCCAGGCGAGCTTCGGGAGGGGACTGCAGCACCATCTTTTGCTATCCCTGGGTCCAGGGGTTTCGGGGAAGCCTAAGCAGGAACAATTTCTCCTGAGCTCTTCACACTCCCCAACTGCCTCCCCGCCCCCTAAGCTGCTTTCCACCCCTCCCCTTCTCAAGTTACTCTTCTGTAACACTAGGATTTTTCCCCCTTGGTTCCAGTTCTAAGAAGTTAGAGAACTGGTGAAAACTGAAATTCTTTCAGTAATCTGCTTTTTAAAATGAAAGGAAAGACATAAAAAGCAACAGATCCATGCCCACAACAGCGTCAGGAGCAAACCTATCGCCAGATACGGACATCCATGGAAACCAGAAGAACACAATAAATAAAATTAACACAGTGTCAATACTTAAAGAGATCTCATGGGGGGGAAAAATAACTTCGGACCACGCACATCAACCCACAGCCTTTCTCCTGCCACCCCAGTGCGACCAACCGGCCCTCCACTCCACATATCTGTTCTTTTTTTTAACCCACATTTCCTAAAATTCGGGAGTAGCTATGAAGGAGGGAGACTAACTCAAGTCCACTCTCCAGACCGCGAGGAATCTCTGACAACTGCCTGGATCCCTTTAGTATCCTTTCTTCCGTTCCTTAGGTGTGATTTGGTTAGGGAAATTGCGAAGGGGCTGGGGTGGAGGCTGGTTTAAAAAAAAAAAATCAGGAAGGCGTGAGCTGGAGCGGTGAGTGTGTCAATCAGAGGGTTTTGTGCCTGGGGGCTCCTAGCGGCTCTGAGCAGAGGTGTCCCAGGGCGGCCCCACAATGAATATGAATAGGAATCCTTGCTAAATGGGACAGCAAAGCGCACCGCCCTGAATGATGGCACGTCATCCTAACCAGCCCAGGATAGATAGGAGGGTTCCTTTTGTCTCTTTTCTCCGCCGCAGCTCTATAAAAGCCCCTCTTTTTCAGCGTGAGGTTAGTTCAAGCACACACCAACTTGCTGTCCAGGAAACAGCCTCACCAGAGAGAGGGGTGTGGGGAGCGAGAAAGGCGGGGAAAGGCAGCGCCTCAGATCTTCTCGCGTCTTGCCGCAGAGACGTGGGTTGCTAGGCTGTTCAGGTTTTTTTTAATTCAAGATTTTCTTTAATTTCCCGCCTAAAGCCTCCCCACCGTAGGGCCGCATCCCCTATAATAAAATGAATTCTGATTCGAGCTCTGTCTCCAGCAGAGCTTCCTCTCCGGACATGGATGAGATGTATCTGAGGGACCACCACCACCGCCACCACCACCACCAAGAGAGCCGCCTCAACTCGGTCTCGTCCACGCAGGGAGACATGGTGCAGAAGATGCCTGGGGAGAGCCTCTCGCGGGCCGGTGCCAAGGCCGCGGGCGAGAGCAGCAAGTACAAAATCAAGAAGCAGCTGTCGGAGCAGGACCTACAGCAGTTGCGGCTGAAGATCAATGGACGCGAGCGCAAGAGGATGCACGACTTGAACCTCGCCATGGACGGGCTGCGCGAGGTCATGCCCTACGCGCACGGGCCCTCGGTGCGCAAGCTCTCCAAGATCGCCACTCTCCTGCTAGCCAGAAACTACATCCTCATGCTCACCAGCTCCCTGGAGGAGATGAAGAGGTTGGTTGGCGAGATCTACGGGGGCCACCACTCGGCCTTCCACTGCGGGACCGTGGGCCACTCCGCCGGCCACCCAGCGCACGCCGCCAACGCCGTGCACCCGGTCCACCCGATCCTGGGCGGCGCGCTCTCGTCCGGCAACGCCTCGTCGCCGCTGTCCGCCGCCTCGCTGCCGGCCATCGGCACCATCCGACCTCCCCACACGCTCCTCAAGGCGCCCTCCACGCCGCCCGCCCTGCAGCTGGGCAGCGGCTTTCAGCACTGGGCCGGGCTGCCCTGCCCCTGCACCATCTGCCAGATGCCGCCACCACCCCACCTGTCCGCTCTCTCCACCGCCAACATGGCCCGGCTGTCCGCCGAGTCCAAGGACTTGCTCAAGTGAGCAGCGGGCCCGCCCGGCTGCCGAGAAGAGGCGGGAGGGGCCGCGGTGCCGGGCCGGGAGGGCAGAGGGAGGCTGAGCGCTCCGCCGACGGGAGGGAGGCGCAGGTCCTCGTGGTCTCCCGCAAGGTCCGAGAGACCTCAGCTCCCACTTGACCCCCCGGAGGGGAAGGACCGAAAGCAAACTGCAATTTCTAGGTGGTAGCGAAGGGGGACTCGAACCAGACGTCGTGTGTTTTGCATGCATGCTTCTTTTCCCCGTGCCGCGCCAGTGTTTCTCACTGCCATATGCTCTTGTCAAAACTGCATTTGTTGTATAAAGACGGGATGGGTGTCGTTGAAAACTTGCGAAGGGACTTTCGAGTGGGCGTTCTCTTGGCTCTGTTTTCACCTTGGAAAAGACAGCCATCCGTTTTGTGCAAAACAAATGTAAATATTTCCTTGAGATGGATGCAATTATGATTGTCACTAAACTAACGCTCCACCGTGGTTTTTCTACAGACAAGACAGAGAGCGAGCGAGAGCGAGAGAGAGAGAGAGAGAGAGAGAGAGAGAGAGAGCGCCAGAGAGCGAGAGAGCCCCCCATCTTTTGAGTTTTGAATCTTAGTTCCGGTCCAGGGCATGACATCTCCTCGTGGATTTTCCTTACGACGCAGTGTAGGTCAAAAGAATGCATGCACGCTTCTAAATGAATCTTGTCTAAACATGTTGTGCAGGCCGTGATGCCATTTTCCTTGTAACAAGGATTTATTAGTGAATTCTCCGAAGTACTCCATATATCTGACTGTGGTTGTATGAAATGAAAAAGGGGGCCAGAGTGCAAAGACCCATACTCACGCACACTTGCTTCTTCCCTACCCTACCCGCTTCAACTCCCTCCCCAAGCTTCCTAGGCTGTTCTAGGGGCCAGCAATTGCAAAGCTTGGGCTCCTGCTACTAAGCTTGACCCACTCCCACCCCACCCCGCCCCTTGCTCAGTGATTCTGCATGCTGGGTCAGCTCTCTCTATCATCAGCTTTGAAAACTTATTGTGGTTTGGGGAGGGGTGCTGTTTTTTATTTTCCTGAACATTTGCTTGAAATATTTTGTTAGGGCCTCAAAGACAATACTTGTCTTTATTTTTTATATATTCTTGATAACTATGATATATTTATTAACAACCAGTGTTTCTGGATGAGATTTCAAATAAAAAAAAAAAGAATCTTTAAATCCTGGCTTTGCCTTTGCCTAAAATTTTTGAGGATGGGGATAGTGGGGAGAGAACATGGATCCTGTAAGATGTGCCTGGTAGTGGGTGAGAGATTTGGATGGTGGGCACATGCAAAGATTTTTCTCTCATTATTTACAGGTAAATAGGATGGATACATTGGTGTTAATGATTACTACTAAATATCCTTCCAACAGGGGCCTTGTCCACACTGGTGGTCTTGTGCTATTTGAGCTCCTTATTTCTCTACAGTAATCACAACCTCATAAACTCTGCAGTTGAGATTTTAAAAAAGAAACCTGGAAACTCAACAGGAAATGAGAGAGAGTGTGGGGATGCACTGGCTGTGTGGGTAACAGAGGAGAATGAAGCAGTAATTTCTTTTCAGTTTAAAGGGACTGCGTGGCCCTCTCTCTTCTTTTAAAACAGGTTAAAATCCAGTATATGTTTTAAAAGTCAGCAGTGTGGTCTTAGAAAATAATCAACACACACGCGCTTGCACACAGACACAGACACACACACACACACACACACACACAAGCAGGCCTCAGGTAGAAAAAGGGCAGCCCTCCATCATTGTAAGGTGAGCTTGGGCTGAGGCCAGTAATGGTCCAAGTCTCAGCTTCTGCAGTTTTATAGCAGAAATTCTCTCTTCTCCATTAGAAGATTGTGGTTTCAATTTGTTGAATACCTCGGGTTGTCTTTTACATAAATGATGACCAAAACAGTGGTCACTTTAGTCCACTGCTTTTCTTTTATCACCCCCACATAAACTTCCAAACAGTTTGTATAAGCAAAATTAATATAGCAACAAAGTTTTGTTTATTGGTTTATAGAAAAGAAGAGATCTGCCCCAAGAGCACCCCCCTCTCTTTTTTCACCAAGGACAATAGGAACCTAATTGAAATGTGGCACCCTTTGCTTCTGAAGTAGATGTAACATTACACCCTCTTGGTTGAGGCCTCTGTCTTTTCCATCCAGGACAACAGAGCTGTCCTCTCCAAGACCCAGCATATGGGGTGCACACAGAAGAAGCATCTGCCCCTTCTTCGCCCCCTCCCACGGTGCCTGCCTGGGTGTACCTTTCTAGAGGGCATCTCTGCAGCTCCCCTCCCTATTCTACTCATTCTCTATTTTTCCTTCTCCCCTGTGTCCCTCTAATTCCCCCAATGCCAAAGTGAGAAAGACCAAAGTGAGGGTCTACAGTGGAGGTTTCTTATTTCCCCTGGTTTTAGGTAGACAAATGGGGGAATAATCGTCTGTTTCCCAAGGGTGATTCATTTCTCGGGGTGAGGAAAGAGCTGTGGAGGATTTATTTGAAACCAACACTAGGCAGTCCTCCAGCCTTTCCCGGTGAGTTTATTATTTAGAAAGAGGAGGGGAGAGAGGAGTTTCATTAATCAGGAAAATGACTTTCCCCTAGCCACTTGCTTCTTTGGAATCCTATTTCCAAAGACCCGATTCTGGAGAAAGACTGACTTTGAAGTAGGCATCTAGAGTTCGAGCTTAAATTGGCAAGGAGTAAGAATTCACTCCTTAAACCAGAGAGTTTAAGTTAGTGCTGCTGGCATAAGAATCCCTTGACCACCTCCAGTGGTCTTGAGTTAAACTCAGAGGGGAAATTTGCAAGAAAAGGAATCTCCAGCCCAGGGTAATCTATCCCAAACTTTCCAACTAAAGCAGAAAAGAGATGAGGGGTCCAGTGACAAGGAGGTCCCCTAACCAGGCTGAGTCCTCTGTGTCACAAAAGTTCTTTTCACTTAGAGACAGGGAGAAAGGTTTTTGTTGTTTTTAATGAGAACTGGATAGGAACTCAAGGAAGAAGGTGATTTGGGAGCCAAGTCATCACAGATCTTTTTTGGTGCATTGAGAAGAGACCATGGCCACCTGGCTCCAGGGGGAAGGGCCTCTGGCTCTGTGGGTTGACTCACCGCTGGGAGTTCGGAAGGACTCTCACTTACATTTCCCATTAAATTCTGCAAAGACTGAAGCCAGAACAGGATTACAAGCCTTCGAAAGGTTCTTGATGGGGCTATTTTTCATTGCATATTTGTTGCTTCTCTGAAGTTCTCAAGTTTAAGGCGGTTTTTAATTCAATCTAGAAACATGACCACGATATTTTTCTTCTAGAATAAATATTGCTTTACATTTAAAAAGAAGGCTATAGGCTTGCCGGCAGAGATACTGTGAGAAGCCAGTATAGGTGCCCTTTAAGCCCCAGAACAAACTAAAGGCTGGGGAAAGCGACACAGGGAAAGGGAAAGCAAGACCGACTTCTGCTGAGACCTTTGCTCCAAGCCAGCCTCTCTCACTCCCTTGGCTTCTAGAGCCTTGGGGTTCCTCCGGAAAAGGGGTGGGGAGAGGCCACATGAGGAGGGTCTGGAAACCCAAGAAGTCCTAGCTCCTGCAAGGAGGACTTGTGTCTCTTTAAACTATTTTCCCAAACTGTTAGGTCCAGCAAGTTTGTGTGGTTTCTACGGACACCTTAGGCAGAAATTGCCAAACCCTTCCCTGGGGAGGGCGCTGGATTTTCTGAGCACTTGGCTAGTCAATAAGATTTAATTGAGCTTTATAGATTCCAGAGATTTGGGGCTCCTCTGTAACCCTCCCTCCACCAGTGTCAAGAGTGGGCTCCCATCCCTGGCACCCAGGCTTGCCCACCCGGCTGCCGCCGGCTCCTGCCTCTCTACACCCGGTGAAGTCTGGAGAAGGCCTGGCTGCCCCGGCTCCGGGGAGCCTCCGCGATGCGAAGATGCACAGAGGAAGCTCAGCTTCAGCCCTGGGGATTCTTTGAAGACCCAGTGACACCAAAAAGTTGGTTCCTGCCAACCGGCGCACCGCTCCGGGGGGCCCCCTCCGCGCCTGCAACTTGGAGGCCACCGCCCGGCCCGGGCCGGCAAAGCAGAGTGTGAAGAGCAACAGCCCGGCCAGGCTCCGACCTTCGCCACGGGGGATTTGGGTCTTTCCAGGTTAGCGCGGGCCGGGTCAGGGCCGGGTTCCGAGGGCTTCGGGAGCCACGCTGGAGAAGGAGCCGCAGCGCAAGGGCGCTGAAGTGTCTTTGAAAGAAACAGACCAGGAGAGGGGCCCCGGGTAGAGCCGGTGCACCTGCATCTTCCACCCGCCTCCAGGCTGACCTGCGCGAGAACGCTGGCCATGCCCTGCCCTCCCCAACCCTCCCCTGCAACGTTTCTGAGCCTCTGCTGCACCCAAATTCCTTCTAAGTAGCCGAGAGGCGGCGAGCCCGGATGGTTGGGGTCTGCGGAGTATTTTTTTTTTCCCCTAGTGAGTTTTGGTTTTCACTCGAATCTTTCCTGGGACAAAGCGGTTGCAGTGATGCCAGGGTCCCAAGTGGATGGAATGCTGGGGATGGCGCGGGAAGAGCAGGAGAGTCTCGGATAAGGGCCCTCGGCCCTCGCCGCGCTCCCAACCCTCGCCTTCTGAACTGAAGCCTCCCCGAGTCTCTGGCTTCGTGCTCATCCACTGCGAGAGTGGTTACCCCTTCTTCCTCTTGCACCCGTTGGCGGGGAGCAGGGAGCCAGGTGTCCAACCGGGCGTTCAGGCCCTGCGCAGCAGAAACTGGCTCCAAACCTGGCCGCAGGGGCTCCAGATTGGGGCTGGGTCCCTTGGGAAGCGCTGATGGAGCAACCCAGTTCCTAAATGATCACCTTCAGGCCCTGAGAGTCCAGGGGTGGGGGTGTAGATGACAAAGGCGCACTGGAGGGACATCGTGGAATAAGCCCCAATTTAAACTGCGCAAACACCTGCAAAGAACCTGGAAATCTCTGGGCGTTGGTAGAAATTGGGAAGCGCAACAATTGCAACATTATTACAATAGCAGACAAATCAACACTGGAACCCAGAGTTGCAGGAGCGCTCCATCCCGGGCCAGTCCCCTGCTGACATTAAATGGTTTCTGAATTTCGCTAAGGAGATTCCGTCCGAGTTGGTTGGCTGTGTGGCCCCAGCTGTGGCGCCTTTTCCAGTCGCCTTTCCTCGCGGGGCAACTCACAAAGGACTGTGAACTCTCTCCCCAGCCACAGTCCCTGGCTCGGAGCCTCTGCTTCTAACCCAGCTCGGGCCCTGTTCCTGTCCCTGGCAGCCGTGCAGGCTAGATCCCCGAGGATCGTGCTCAGAAAAAAAGTTCGAGTTGCTCAGGCAGTGCGGCCCAGTCCAGAGAATGGGAAAGCGGGATCAGCTGGGGCTCACTGGGGGCAGGAGAGGGAGGAGTCAAGATCTGGGCATTCCAACCGGGAGCCTGGATTTTGCTGCTAAATCCTGAGTTAGGTCCTAAGTTAGGGTTTTGCTGCTGCTGAGTCCTGCCCTGAGATAGTGCAGGGGCTAGAGGAGGCCTGATTCTGGGGGCACCACAAAGCTAAGTGCAAGATGTAGCTTTTCAAGCACCTCCTCATCTTCCCTGGACCTGGAAAACTCCAGAGCCATGTTCTGAAGAAGCAGTGTTCTGAAAGTCCCCTGCTCCGGCAGCCTGCAGAGCAGGGAACACATTTCTGCTTCAGGCAGGCGCCTTCACTCCTTGAAAAGCAAGTTTGGAGAGAGCACATTGGTGACTCTCTTTTCCTGGTTTTTCAGCCTTCCTCTTTTCTGAATCTCTTGGATAAGAACAATTCTCTCTTTTCCTCATTTTTCAGCTTTCCTATTTTCTATCTCGAAAAAGAATAAGGAAGTTCACATCATCCCTTGAACCCACATGTAAACCCATATAGTTCAGCCCCAACTATGTAAATCTTGACATTTCTTCCTTTAGTTTCTCATAATTAATCATTCTCCTATTCAGCAATGAACACTTTCTGAGTGCTTACGAAGTTCTAGGAACCATGAGGGTAGGGAGATTATGAGCAGCAAAACAGCAAAAGTGAGATACTCATATGCAGAAGGAGTGACCCCAGCCCTCTTGATCCTCACACCCCAGTGGAAAAACACAGGTCGGCAAAGTTTGATGGTACTAACTCCACTGACAGCGGAAAACCCAGTGCTGCAAACATGTTTTTCCAGAGGCTTTTTCAGATGCTGGAAAGCTCACCGCCCAATTTCTGCTACTACCAGATAGAGAGGACAAGAGCAGATGCCTTTGATTAATATGGAAATAAAAAGAAGCAATGGTGGCAGTACTTAGTTTCAACGCAGTTGTTTAGAGATTTAGTAACACAGAGATAAACTTTAGTCTGGGGCATCACAGTAATTCATGTCTCCATTAGTTATGACCAAATGAGCAAATCGTTTTTCTTTTAACTGGTTTTTAAAAGAAAAAAATAAAAGGAGGGGGGGAGAGTGGGAGAAATCTTTTTTTAATGGGATTATGGTCATTATCTACCTCATCTTCTTGGGTCCCTAGTCACAGAAACTTCCCTCTGGACTCCAGAGTTCACCAGGCTGTGCTCTAAACATAAAACAATCCTGTAATTTCCTTCAAGAACAAAAGTTTTCAAAGAAATGACCTGCATGGTATCCCCCTCAATAAAGCAGAATTGACTTAATGATCTGTTAATTACTCCATCCCTGCAGGGGGAGGGAAGCTGCCCAAAGAATTGCTACAAACCCTCTGTTCATTGAAGCTGTGGTCTATCCCCAAATGTACAGCTGGGGCTGGGCCATTGAAAACCCAGACAAAACAAAATCCCTGATAAATAATCCCACCTAGAACACAAAGATTCAGCATACAATTGTTGAATCTCTGCTGGTCCTCAGAGAAGCTCTGAGGGCCGCGCCTTTGGCGCTTCCGGTAATCTTTAAAGCTGGAGGCCAGGGGTTCCTCCACAAAAGTTAAAAAAAAGATTGTTTGACTTTTCTGTCCCCTTATTGTTTCTTTTTCATTTGAGACTCTAATACTTTTTTTAAAAAAAATCTAGTCTTCTTTCATATTAATTAAAGTGTGTTTCATCATTTAATACATTTTTGATTTGGTGATCTTCCAGTTGTTTCTCTCTTAATGATTTAAACCAAAAAAAAAAAAAAAAAAACCCAGAATTTCAGTGTCAGTAAAAAAGGACAAACTAGAGAATAAAAAATAAGAGGCAGTTTCAGATTATTATTCTCTGTGACTTCTGCACAGCTGTAAGCTAACATCTGCATCATGCAATTAAATATATTCCTAAAATTAAAATTTTTAAATCCATGCAAATTCAGTTAATTTGTCATTAGAGACAATTAAGCAAAAAATAAAAAGAATCAATTTTTGAATCATCTCTTTAAGGAAGAAAATACAGAGATATTCTAATCTGATTGAGAAGAGTTTGGTCTCAGCTTTGTATATATTTGGCCTTTGCGGCTTCCATTTAAATAAAAACATTCAGAAGGGTGAGATCTTGCACCTATAGAGTTGGGTATTGTGAAAGGGATCAAGAGGAGGATAAGATTTGTTTTGAAAATCTGTAATTTATCTGAACTAGGCAGTATCAAGACACATGGTTTACTACATCGACCAGCACTTCATAAGGAAGTGTCCTTAAGGGTCATGTGGTAATTAAAGTCAACCTTTGCCTTCCTTGTCATAGCCGACTAGTCCATGCATGGTATAAACATAGAGGTGAGGGAGGCTGGCTCAAAGGTGATTGGTAGAAAAATGTGTCCACAACTGTTTCATTCAGAGTAATGGCAAATACACACTTATCTAATTGCAAAAATCCACAAATCCTTTAAATCAGAAAGATACCCGTCATTTAGATTCAACTTGACCCCTTAATCAATGGTAAACTTTGGTTTTGGTTCTCTGTCGATTTCAATTACCTGCAATAAGGGCTCTAGACAGAGTGATAGTGTGATACATAGAGTCTGAATAGTGTTGTTTTTTCCAATAAAATTCATACAAAAGTCTGTCTTTGCATGTCTACTCAATGATGTCCTCATCATGTCCTCATGCACTCCCCACAGAACTAGAGAAGTTACAAAAAAGAAAAAGAAGCCCTCCTTCTTGCCAAACAGTTTGTGGGGAATCCTAGCAATGTAGCAGGCAGTTTGTTTCTAATTTTTGCTAGAATTTCATTATGAATCAATTAGAATCCAAGGTTGAATGAAGTACAGTTTCAGAAATTATGCTGGTTAGACCAAGCAATGTAAAGACAGGTTAGTTTCTCTTTCCATCTCTGAGAGATCAATGTACTCAGGAACCAATGTCCTTCTCCAAAACCTCTGAATTGCCAAATCAAAATCCCAAAATAGGAACTTTCCTCATTTTTGCCCATGGGTAATATATTATTTAGCATTTCCTTCACCTAAGAGTGTTATTCGCTTGACTCTTCAATGAGACATTTGACCTTTTCAGGGTTACAGAGTACAAAGAGTTAAGATCAGTACTTCTCATCATTATTGATATGGGCCTGTTTTGAAATTGAAAATAGTAAGAAACATTTACTGTATTTTTTGACTAGAAACACTAGCTCTCAATATAAGGAATTTGTGAAGGATTGCAATTTTAAGGAAAACATTAGCAGTGCAAATTTTGTGGATATATTTTAAATAATGCTAACTTGTCCTTGAAGCTGGCAGTAATGGGGAGCAGGCACAGAGGAGGGAGGGAGACAGAAGAAAAGTGCTTTCTCTGAGCTCTCACTATGCAGACCCTCAACTTCATCAGTTCATGGAAGGAGAGATCACAGTGCGAGGAGCTTTCCTTATAGCTATTTACTCGAGCACTAACTTTCTTTTCTTTTTCTATAATTTACTTTCTCTGAAATTTTATATTATGGTTGCTCATTTAAAATATATACTATTGTGGGCTAAAGGGATATTCTAGAGCTTGTTAAAGTTAAAATTATGTTCAATGAAACATTCGATGAGTCAGATCACAATAACCTTGAAAAAAGACATCAGCATAAAAGATAGAAGGTGGACTCTAAAACAGGCATGAAATGAATTTATTAAAGGGAGTAGGAAAGATAAGAAATCGGTGGCTGCTTTTTAAAAATGCAAAACATTTCTGATGGTAACAGCATCGGGACTTACCCTCCCTAGTTTAGTTGTCACATATACAGGCTTTGGGTCATTAAGGCATCTGTTTAAAGAACTATGCTTTGCCTGCATTCAAGAAATAAAAGACTTGTGGGTGGTTTTCTCTCTCGACAGTCTGTTACTTAATTTTCCTTTCTTCCTCTATTTCTTAACCTTGCTGCACAATCATATCATCATCTTTTTGTTTCCTCTCTTCTACTTTTTTTTTTTTAATTTTTTTTTTTAATAGAGGCATGTTTTTTTATTTATTTATTTGTTTGGTTTTTGTCTGTTTGTTTGTTTATACATGCACTGGTACAGTCAGAAGCGCGGGAGGGTGAGAGAATTCACCAGAGCCAGAGCGGGGAGCAGAGCAGGCAGAAGGACCGAAGTACACTGCTGAGGGGAGCAGCGGGCGGCAGGAGAGGTCTGCGCGCCATGTGGGACCCTCCTCCTGTGGCCGGGGAGCAGCCGGGGATCGAACCGGCGCCGCACAGGCCACGGGCAGCTTCGCAACCCAGCGCTTAACCGCTGCGCCACCGGGGAGGCCCTCCTCTCTTCTACTTTTCTGCTTCCAGTCTCTAGTCTCCATTCCAATTCATCACTCCTTTCTATTTGTCCATTTCTTTGGCCATTTCATTGCTTTCAGGGAGCATGGGGTTGACATTCCACTAGTCTTTTCCCTCTTATACACCATCTGCCTATCCTCCAACCAGTTTCAGTTTCTGGGAAGTCCTCAACACCCTTTGCATAGCTTTACCCTCAGCCTGCGTTAGATTATCAAAAAATGACTTACATAGGTGTGTATTCCAGAACTAAGGGTGTTCAAAAGTGCTTTAACTTTCAAAACAGTGTTATCATGTGATGGGATATTGTGGTAGATGCTGTTATGTCTTATCAGCTTGTGTTGACTTAGGGAAACATTTATGTTCATAATCACACAAAGTGTTTAAAAACCCATATGTGCCACTTATGGGTTTAATTTTTTTATATTTATTTTTTATTTTTGCATACAAGAACTGGGTTGTAGGTCAGAGGTGCAGGGAGTGTGTGTGAGAGGATTCACCAGAGACAGAGTGGGGAACAGAACAGGCAGAGAGACTGAAATACACTGCTGAGGGGAGCAGCAAGAGAGCCAAGAGAGGTCGGCTGCACCACATGGGTAGCTCCCTGGCTGGCTAGGGGATGGAACTCATGCTGCAGAGGCTGTGGATAGCTTCATAGTGCTGTGCTTAATCCCTTGCGCCACCAGGGAACCCCATCCTGCCGATTCTTATGCACTAGCCATTTCCTCATTCAATGTCCTTGCCCAGGTCTGGCTATGGTGTGGCATTCTGAGGGCACAGTCCGGAATAACAACGATGTGGTGTCACCCCTGAGAAAGTGTAGCCCAGTGGGGAAAATAATCAAGCAAATTGCAAAACATGTATTTATTATTCATTGCTTATTTTTTTTTTTTAGAGGCATGTTTTATTTATTTATTTGTTTGTTTTGTTTATACATGCACTGGGTACAGTCAGAAGTGCGGGAGGGTGAGAGAATTCACCAGAGCCAGAGCGGGGAGCAGAGCAGGCAGAAGGACCGAAGTACACTGCTGAGGGGAGCAGCGGGCGGCAGGAGAGGTCTGCGCGCCATGTGGGACCCTCCTCTGGTGGCCGGGTAGCAGCCTGGGATTGAACCGGCATCGCAGAGGTCGCAGGCAGCTTCACAACCCAGCGCTCAACCGCTGCGCCACCGGGGAGGCCCCATTGCTTATTTTTTGTCCCCTACTTAGAATGAGATCAGGGTGACTTATCTATCCTGTTTACTTTATCCCCAGGAATGGTTTTCTAGCAGTTAAGTGCATGGACACTGGACATGGGCTGAGTTTGAATTCCAGTTTGGTCACTTAAGTGCTGTGTGACTTTGGGTAAGTTACCAAACATCTCTGAGCCTTGGATTTCTTAAAACTGGAATGACGTTAGTATTTAACTTGTAATGTTGTAGCTATGATAAAATAAGTTCAGATATAAAGTACATAAAACATTGCATGGCACATGTTAAATGTTATGTGTGCCATCTATTCATTAACTTAAATCTATGTTGAAAAAGATTAGTGGATGAATTGCTGTGCCTCTTGGCTACTGGGTCTCACTTGTCTCTACAGCATCTTCACCCCACTTTAACTGTTTACACACGGGAATTCTACACTCCCAGTGCACTGAAAAGTCTATTGAATGTCCTCTGCTCTTTTGCTTCTAGACATGTTTCTGTTGCTGCCTCTCAGCTGACATCTGCACCTAACAGCACAGCTTGACACACTCCTAGGAAGGCAGGGTTTAATGCTCATAGGGATCCTGTAGTGCCCTCTGTCGCGGTGTTTCTCACTAACACTAACAGCTAAGGAGGAGATGCATGAAAAAATCCAAGCAACAGAACAGCTTGAGTTTGACTTGTTTAATAAAATTCAGCAAGAGAAGCAGGGAGGGCTTCACTGAAGGGTGACACATGAGCTGTGACCAGAAGGAAAAATGCGATCAGAGAAACCCAGGCAGTGGGAAGAGGCATATGTGGTCAGGTGGTGGACATGTGTGATAGTTAGATTTATGTCCCCCTGGCTGGGCTAGGGTATCCAGTTGTTTGATCAAACACTGTTCTCCATGCTGCTGTGAAGGTATTTTGTAAAGGTGGTTAACATTTGTAATCACTTTACTTTAAGTGAGGAATTACTTTCCATAGCCGGTGGGCCTCATCTAATCAGTTGAAGGTCTTAAGGGCAAAACCTGAGGAAATCTGCATCAGGACTGTAACAGAGCTCCTGCCTGCATTTTCAGCCTGCTGGCTTGCCTGCAGATTTTAGGCTTAGCAACCCCACATTCAATTCCTTAAAATAAATCTCTCTCTCAATTGTGACCAAATTGTGACCAAATTTCTTTCCTCATGAAAATTTTCTGTTTATATCAGAATGCATGTACATCTCTACATATTCTTTTTTTTTTTTTTTAAGATTTATTTATTTATTTATACAAGCACTGGGTACAGTCAGAAGCGCAGGAGGGTGAGAGAATTCACCAGAGTCAGAGCAGGGAGCAGAACAGGCAGAAGGACCGAAGTACACTGCTGAGGGGAGCAGCGGGCGGCAGGAGAGGTCTGCGCGCCATGTGGGACCCTCCTCCGGTGGCCAAGGAGCAGCCAGGGATCGAACCGGCGCTGCAGAGGCTGCTGGCAGCTTCACAACCCAGCACTCAACCGCTGCGCCACCGGGGAGGCCCTCTATGTATTCTGTGACTGATACCAAATGATTAGTAAAGAGAGGCTCAGCCCCTATCCTCACAAAGCTCCATTAAATAGAGACAGACATGAAACAACTGATTACACAATTAAGAATTTAATTTCAAGGGCAAAGATGTCTCTTTATTCTTCTTTATGTCCCCTTAAACACCAGCATCAGACGGAATGTAAGAAACACTAAGCAAATATTTACTGACTGAGAAAATGATATTTGGAGTCAGGAAAACAGGATTCTAGTGCCCGTTCTGTCCTAGTCAGCTGTGCAATGGGTCCTACTGCCTTCCTCTGAGCTTATTTCCTTCTACATGAAATGAGGGCATTTGGGATAAATGTTTTTAGGTTCTTTCTTTTTTTACTTATATGGGATTCTTTGAGAGCAAATAGAAGGCTGATAAGGATAAAAGGCTAATTAATGATCTACTGATGAGAGCAGCAAACATCAGAAATACAGTCCTAGAAGATGACTTTTTATTTCAGGCAACACGTGAGTGAGATTGCTAGTATCCCCAAAACCTCATCCCAATCTTCAGCTGCTGGTACCTTAGTGGGGATCTTGAGAGTCACGTGAAAAGAGCATGGAAACCATGGGAGTGTTTGATACCTTCCGGTTTATAGAAGCTCAAATTAGAATGTTTAAGTCAGAACAATGTTTTTGTTTTCCCTTATAAAGACCATTGGAAGGAGAAAAATTAGGATTTTTCCAAGATGAGAATTTACCTTTTCTCTATATTAGTATAGTGTTTCTATATTTAATTTTATACAAATCAGTTTGAAGAAACAATTGACTGTATACTGCTCTTTCTGTACTCAGATTAATATTATTTTCTACTTGCTCAAAACTATCTTTCTTTGACAACAAAGAAGAACAAATTTTTCGTTAAATAATGAAGATGTGGTGGGGTCTATTATGTGGTAGGTTCTAAAGATACTGCAGTAAACGATATTGGTTAAGTTCTTGGATCTTCCAGAGTTTATAATCTAGTATTATTATCAAAAAAATACAGTTCTATGGGACTTATTGGTTTATGTTCTTTCCCCCAATCTATGTTAGACACTTAGTATTTTACTAATTAATTTGTGAGATCTCTATTAGAAGGAAGTTTTTTCTTAAAAATACCTTTTCTAGCTTGTCTTTGGCCTTTTAATTTTGGTTACACTTTAATTCATAAAGAATTTACAGTTACATATAGTTATAGATGTGAATCTATTTGTTTCTGATTATTTTTAAGTTTTAGCAAATCCACCTATGCACAGAAATTGATATGTATTGATCTTTTGTATTAATAATATACACATAATGAGACTCAATAATACTAACTAGTATTAACCAAGAACTAAAATTATCTTTAAAAAATTTATTATATTTAATTCTCAAACTCGCTTCAAGTAGCCATAATTTCCCCTATTTTATGAATGAGCAGTGGTTTGTGAATTATTTTGAAATGTGGTGCAATGTCAGGACCAAAATAAATTTTCTCCTTCATAACTAATCATACTTCCCAAAATGATTTATTGATTTTTCCCTTCTCATTCTCGTTATTGAGTATGTCTCAGCAACATATTCAACATTTTTATGTTGTAAAGACTGTGTAATCATGGCTCCCTTCTACATAGTAAGTACATTAGGAGGTGCTCCTTCATCTTTTTTGGGGGGTAACAAGAAACACTTTTTAAAAGATATTTTTAATATGAAAATTTTCTACTCATTCCTTTTTTTAGTCTCCTTTCTCAAAGACCTCAAATAAATTTCTTTTAGTTATAATAATTATACTAAGAACTTACTTTAGAAAAGTAAGAAAACTAATGAACATAATAATTTTAGGTCAGCAGGTTGGTTCTGTTCTTCAAGAATTATTTCAAATTAAAAAGATAATTTTTAATTAGGTTCTTTAATTTCAACGTTCCTAATTTTTTCTTAATTTATCTAATATCTAGAAAATGACATGTGTGCTAGTAGATGTTTTGCTAAGGTTTCAAACAAAGATTCACTCTAATTTTTACTCTTTGCCAAAGTGGATGTGGTGAACTTGAGGCAGCTTTATGCAGATGAATAGTGTAAATGACCCAACTGTGCTCCAGTGGTTCAAGCCCCACCCCCTTTTAGTTCCATTAATCTTCAGGACACAAAATTACTGCCATAGAAGAGAAGGGAGTGAGACAGTTTATGATAGACTTGAAAAGAGGCAGCAGAGTGTGGATTTCTCCTTTAAAAAAATTTAAGATGCTTCTGAAACTAGTAGGAAAAAATTATTGGTCACTGAATAGAACCCCCATAGTAGCTAATTTGGGTTGTTCTTACATGAGTCAGTTTTCAAGGGTCTCTATGACATCCCCGCCACCTTTTACTGCCAGGCTGCTCTCTGTGGAAGTGAGAAGACATGGATTTTCAAGATGTCATTGGCTGATCAGCCAACCTCGGTGACCAGCCAACCTCAGGTCTGCAGTCTCAGAATTTTCAGGGGCCTCTCACACCTCCAGCGCGCATTGAACTTTAGCCCTAATTCCATACAAATCGTTGTCCATACAGTTTAACACTTGACTTCATTAAAAACAACAACATGTCTCTTAAATCTTTCATTCAAAAAGATGGCTTGTTGCAGAAATCCAAGGAAGTAAAGACACTAAATCTCAGTTCCTTGCTTTACATATATCACCACCAACCAGCTTGTAAATTTTAGTCAGTCCTCAAACCAGTCTTTTAAAGGAGCTGAAAAATGTCCCTGTGCCCTCAAAGGACACACCTGTTATCTGAAACAGTTTTTAACCAGCTTGTTAAGCAGCTTTGACAGATCAAAGACCACAGACAATGGACACAAACTTTAACAATAGCGTAGCCTTGAGCAAAGGACCCTGTCAAAGCCAGGCTTGTGCCCCTGGCATTATGGCCGGCAATTGAAAATAAATTTTACTTGAATAAGTACCTCAGCCGATCAGAGGCACTGCCGCTACTGAAACAAAAGCAGTTGGGGATAAGTTATTGACTCCGCTGACAGCCTGAATGAACTTCATTATGCCAGCCCACTCTTGGTAAATGTGTCAGGTTTTAAACTGAATTAGGTGGCAGGTGCATGGACCATTTTCCTGCCCCCCTTGAGACAGCAGACAGCCAATCATCACCTGATTCTACAGACAAATGTTTAGATTTGTTTTTCATATTGCACGGCCATAAGTGAAAGCATATTTAAATCTTTTTTCTCCGCTCCTCCATCACTGCTGTGCTATGTTCCCTGAGCAGGTCAGACCAACATGTTGGTGTAATGGGATTCATAAAGACCTGGACTCCCCCAGCCAACCCTCCTCTCCCTCCAAGGCACAGATTTCAGGGATGATCTGGATTCTTCACTTGAGGTTATTGGATTTCAGCTTTGGAACAGAAGCTACTCTTCTGTTCTAAGAGATTAAAATGCAAAAACACACATCCGAGGTCTCTTCCATCTTAAGAATTATGAAAGGACAAAGCTTGGCCGTTCCGGGTAGGTTTTGACAGAGGGAGTAGGTGATGGATTGGCTTTTCAGTTGGGAGCTAGAAAACAGAATTCAGATATTTTACTCTCTAAAAGGTATTTCCTATCAGCAAATCTTGTAACCATTGCCAAGACCCATGAATCCAAGCAGAGAGTCAATAAAACTAATATTTTTCTACTGTGTATATTCTCTCTCTGTGTCTCTTTCTCATCTACTTGTATATTTGCCTTTAAAACATTTTGTTTTATGGTCTTCCCTGGCCTATAAGGATAAATGCAAGATCAGCTAAACTTTAGATACTTTGATGCCAGCTCTCATTACTAAATCATGAGACACAGGACTATTAAGACTCCTAAAAATGAAAACCCAGACTTCCAACCAGAGAGGGAGAGGGTTGGCATATGCCTTTGGCTGTATGCCTTATTAAAGTTAATGAGCAAGAAAGAGTCCCTTTTCCTAAGTAGTGTCTTAAAGACCTGAAATCTTTCCTCTCAGTAAAGTATCTTTTATTTCTACATAATTTCTCATCACTCTTGATAAATACCTGTACATTTCTTGACATCTACTTTGAATAGTAAAGTAGAACTCTTTCTAGAAATTGTCCTGTCCCCTCATCCTCCCCATACAGAAATAATATTTTTTAAATCTCAAACTAAAACATCGAGATATGCACAACATGATTCAAACCTCCAACGAAACTTTATTTCCTTCTAGTCTGTATTTATTGATATTTCATAATGATTTTTGATGGATTCAGTGGCTTAGTGTTTGCATTTTAGTATAAAGATGGATTCGGATTTACCACTTCTAGAAAAACATTGATATTCTATAATTTACATCCATGTGAATCTGGATGACCAGGACTTACTGACCAGGAATACGAAATTGGTTTCCTTTAGGTCTACCTAGAGGCTGTCCTGAGTTAAACAGACCGGGGCTCTACAGTGGCTCTCACTTGCTGGAGCCTATCCTCCCCCAAACACAGCAGATGGTGTTTCATAGTTGGTCACAAATGGCTGTCAGCGAGTGTTTGTCTGCCTGCCAGTAACCTGTGGTTCAGGGACTCCCTCAGAGAGTGTACCAGCTCTGACTCTGCTGATAACAGCATCTGAGAAAATGATCCGTCCTTTCTTGTCAGGCACAAAATTAGCCATCTCACTTTCAAACTGTTGACAAGGGGGACATGAAAGAAACAAGGACTGTGCCAGCCCAGCTGATGTTTCCTCAGCTCTGGTTCTATGGGCCTAACACAGATGAATCTAAACGCAGACTTTATGACAATGGTGCTGTCACCAAATCGACGGTGTTGGAGCAACCCCAGTTCTGGTACCAGCATGTCCTGCAGTGACTTGGGGAACGCTCCATCGGGCAAGTTTTGATCTTTGAAGCAACAGATATTTTCTCACCCCAGGGTTTCCATCCGACATCATTCTGAAATGGCCATTAGTGGCCTGGCCTTGGATGAAGGGGAAGAAAGAACAGAATTGCAAAGTGTCCCAGTGGCTCTGGGCACTGCCCCCAGCAGGACGTGCTAGCCCTTCTGCCCCTGTGGATGCAAACAGTCTTAAAGCACAAGATGCAGTCACTGATGAACCAAAGGGGGAAAGGGTGAGGGACAGTGGAGGGTGAGAACGAGGGAGAAAGGAGTGGAGACTTAAGAGGGGATTTAGAAGAAACAAACATTTACTGAGACTCTGCATGACCAGGCGCTGGGCTGGTGTTGATGCATCAAATGTGTAATCCTCCAGCAATTTCATCAATTGGGATTCACCACCCCTCTGTTAGATGAGGAGAGCAGGGTTCTGCAAGCTTAAGCAAGGTCTCTAGAGTCCCCAGACTAAAAAGTGACAGAACCAGCATTCCAACGCTGGCCAATGCAGTTCAAGTTAACCAACTACATTGGATTGTTAACCAAATGCATTGGACTGCACTGGATTGTAGGGTTCCTGATTTGGAAGCTGGCTTTGCTTCCTACTGGCTGCAAAAACTTGGGGGAAATTGCTTAACCTCTCCATGCCTCAGTTTCCTCATTTCTAACATGGGCTACTAATAATACCTACATTCCATTGTTATTGTGGAGGATGAAATAAATTAATATCTCAAGTACCTTGAGCAATTCTTAGGCAATAAAAAATCTGCTAGTACATGTTTTTATTCTTTCTTCACTGCTCTGCATTTTCAAGTATTTATTTCAATGTTTGATAGCAAATAGCCCTTCTAGAATCTTCAGTATAACAAAATATATTTGTTCTGACACTGTTTATTTTCTCGCTTGATATTTTTTAAGCAGATGAATTTGAATTCTAAATATGTCTTATCAGTTAAGTGTAGAAATGTAGGAAGAACAGTGATTTTTATATCAGAAAGTAATAGAATCTTACTTAAGCCATCTCCTAGTTGTGTAATCCTAGGCAGGTTAATAAACGTCTTGCTTCCGCAGTGTGTCCATCTACAGAATCAAAAATACTTAATTTATGGAAATTCTCCAATGATTAAATAACAAAAAGAATGTAGGGTGCCTAGCACAAAATAGGTATTCTTTAATTATAGTTACTATTATTTTACTAAACTGGCTTATATTATGTAGCTGCCTATGTATGTCAACTCATGTGGGTCATAGATGCTATAACCTGAATGTCAGGGGGACTTGCACAGATTGATGAAGCTGAAGACTGAAGCTGCCCTAAATGTATCTCTTTTTCCACCTATGTCATTTCTCACATTTAATTCCCCCAGAAGCAATATCTGGGTAATGACCACCAACTGCCATAACCATTTTGTCTGGCAAAGGAGTTTCAGTTCTTCACCCTAGATTGTGCCCCAGCTGCTCTGAGTGAGGAGATGCTGGGGCCTCAGGGAGTCAGGAATGGGCTCCCTTTCAAATAGCGCTAGCCTGTCAGGTGAGGTCAGTTTGGTGATTTGGGAAACATCCTTCGACCCTGTAATCTCTCCAGGAAAAATGATAGGAGCCTCCTGCCAATTGTTAATGATAATGGTCTTATAATTCCAACACCACATTTTACCCGGGAGGATCCCAAATGCTTTACAGATCTACAAATTGCTTCACCCACTTTGCCCAGAGGTGTTAGGTGGAGGAAGCTTGGAACACAGCCATTACCGGGAGCGTTACCCTCATATTTTAAAAAGTATGCCAAAATGTGTTCCAGTAACTATAAAACATAGGAATGCAAATGTCATACTTAAATGCATTACTTACTAACTAAAATAGGAGTGAAAACATTCTTGTCCAAAAAATTATTCATTTTACCACTTCTTTATGTAGAACTCGCAAATGAGCATAAGCTTAGGTTTATTGTCATTAGTACCTTAGAAGGATCTTCAGGGGCAACAATTCTTAAAATACTAAAAAGAACAGAAGGTAGTTCTGAAATTATGAAATAAATTAAGGAAAAATGATGGCAGATTTATAAAAATAGCCCTGACATGGAGTTTTTCAGCCATACTTCAGTCCCAATAATAAGCAATCCCAGACGTTGGTGGTTTAAAGTAACATTTTCCTTGTATCTCACACTTGTGTTTACCAGGCATTTGGGCAGAGCATGGTTGGGCCCTGAGTTCCACTTGGCATTGACAGTGGTCATTCAGTGGTACTCTGAATGCTTGACCACTTGGTGGTGGCTTGGCTAGCCACATGAATACCTGGAGTCTTGGCTGAAATGGCTGGGACACTGGGCTGGAGGTTCACCCAGCCATGAGATGCTAAAAGCAAGTGTTCCGAGAGAGGAATGGAACCTTCCTTCAGTCTCTGAAGGTTGGGTCCACCTCCACTTGTGGTCAGTTAGTAAAAGGTGTAAAACCACCGATTCAGATATGAGGGAATAAGATGTAGCCCTCTGTTCTCAATGAGAAGAGTACTAATGACTTTTTGCTTTTGTTTGTTTGTTTTTAGTTGGCCACATTTTACAGGCATAAAAGCAGCTTGAGGCAGAAATTGACATGGATATCTGTACTTTGTTTTGGCTTTCTTCTTTCTTTCTTTTTTTAATATTTATTTATTTATGCATACAAGAACTGGGGTACAGGCCAGAGGTGTGGGGGGTGAGAGGATTCACCAGAGACAGAGTGGGGAACAGATCAGGCAGACTGACTGAAGTACACTGCTGAGAGGAGCAGCGGGCGAGACAGGAGAAGTTTGCTGTGCCATGTGGGTTGCTCCCTGGCCAGGGATTGAACTCATGCTGCAGAGGCTGCAGACAGCTTCATAGGTTGCATCTTAACCCCTTGCGCCATCAGGGAGGCTCCTGTTAAAAAAGTTTCTAAACAGCAACTTTCAATTTCCAAATTTTTGTATTGTAGTCTAATAGCACCCAGTTGGTGATCTGCATGGACTGGAGAACACAACTTTGAAGAGAGCTGCTATGTTTCTACTTCTTGTAGGTATATTATTTTAGCTGTTTCTTGATGTTATTTTGTTTACTTCTACTTACAGGCATGTTTTCCCATTCCATGGTTTTTGTACACAGCAAATATCTTAACCAAGCAAGATCCAAAAGGAGAATTCTGGAACTAAGAGATGCTCCCAATGATAAAAATTGATGGAAATTTTAGAACTGTGCTAGCCAAACCATTCTGAGTTAAGGTGCATCACAACACCAGGGAAAGGATCTTGTTGATTCATTCAGAACATTACTGTATCCTGTAAGAGGAAATTCCAACTTTGCTAAGAGCTGACTCACAGATGGTATTAATATTGAATCTTCAATGGGACATTCCATTGTTGTAGTGAGGTGTGTGTCATTATTAGTAAATCCCAAGATCTTACAGCCCATTCCCCAGTATAGAAGAGACTGGCATTCATAGAACAAGTCATCTTTTAATATTAAAAGTCTTCTGTCACAGGGAAGTGAGTTGGGTGAGCATTCAAATAGCATACACACATGCTTGCACCCTGGTCTGATTCTGAGAGATCCACTCCCATACCCCTTCCTCAAGTGCTGTCATGAATTGTCTAACTTTTTCTTTCCAGGTTCCAAGGGATTGGCTAAATCATAGCAAATGATTAAGAAGGAGAGTACTATTGCTCATTTATCAGTGACATCTAGTAAAACAATTGTGATTCTTCCCTCTGTGTGGAATTTCCTTCCCCATTGTCCTTAAGAACCTCAGTGTTTTCTCAGATTGTGCTTCTGTGTTACCTAAACTTCTCAAGTGGATTCCTGAGCTCTCCCAGAGCTATTGTCTTTTGTAGACAACTGTCTAGTTATTGATCATCATAGGGGGACTGAGATAGGCGTCTTCTCCACCATCTTGGTGACATCCATTATAATTCCTTTTATACATTGCTGGATTAGATTTGCCATTATTTTGTTGAGGATCTTGCATCTATGTTCATGAGAGATATTGATTTGTAATTTTTGTTTCTTGGGATTGTCTTTTGTTTCTTTGTCTTGGTATTAAAATAATGGTGGTCTCAGAATGAATTAGAAGACATTTTTTCTCCATCAATCTTCTCAAAGGGATTATGGAGAATTGGTATCATTTCTTTTTTTTTTTAAGATTTATTTATTTGTTTGTTTGTTTGTTTGTTTATTTATACAAGAACTGGGGTACAGGCCAGAGGCGCGGGAGGGTGAGAGAATTCCCAGAGGCAGAGCCGGGAGCAGAACAGGTAGAACGATGGAAAACACTGCTGAGGTGAGCGGCAGGCGACGGAGAGGTCTGTCGCGCCATGTGGGTTTCTCCCTGGCAGGCCAGAAATCAAACCCGCATTGCAGAGGCTGTGGACAGCTTCACAGCACTGTTCTCAACCCGCTGCGCCACCAGGGAGGTGATATCATTTCTTCCTTAAATATTTGATAAAATTCTCTGGTGAAACTGTTTTTTAAATTTGGGGAAAACTGTTAATTATTAATTCAATTTCATTAATAGATATATTTCTATTTAGATTATTTCTCCTTGTGTGAATTTTGTGCTTTGTTTTTTTTAAGTAATTAGTCCATTTTACCTAAGTTACCGCATTTGTAGTTACAGAGTTGCTCATGTTTCTTTCTCTGCCTTTTAAATTGCCCATGGCTGAGTTGGGATGGCCCATTTCATTTCTGCAATTAGTAATTTGTATTTTCTCTCTTTTTGTCTTGATTAACCTGGTTAGAGATTTATCAGTTTTATTGGATTTGTCCATTTTCCCTATTATTTCCTTGTTTTCCATTGTATTAATTACTGCTTTATTTTTGTTTCTTCTGCTTACTTCAGGCTTTATTGCTCTTATTACTCAGTTTCCAAAGATGGAAACTAGGATTCAGAAACTAAATGCAGATTACTTAGGTCTTTATTCTTTTCTAATATTTCATACCATAAATTCAATGTTATTCAATGCTATAAATGATATCATACAGTGTGATAGATTTCTCTTTAACTCTGCATGCATGAATTTTTTTAAGATTTAATTATTTATTTATACAAGCACTGGGGACAATATGCAATCCCCTCCTTCTGAGGGGAGCAGTGGGTGCAGCAGGAGAGGTCTGCACGCCATGTGGGACCCTCGCCCCTTGGCCGGGGATCGAATCTGTGCTGCAGAGGCTGCGGGCAGCTTCACAACCCAGCGCTCAACCGCTGCACCATCAGGGAGGCCCTGCATGAATTTTTTAAAGTTATATGTTCATCTTCTTATTTTCCTTTTGTTCTCTGGTCCTTTCCTGATGGGCTAATATGCTGTTTGCTATTTGGCAATGTTTGTTATTGCCTTCAAATATCATGGTTTAGTTATTAACATTTTATTCAGCTTACATGAGTATGTTCAATTTGTGATCACGAATGGCAAAAGCATACCAGAGTGATTTATTTAATATCTTGATTGTATCGCCATGCCTATGACTCACTGTAATAAAATAATACACAATTTAAGGTCTCATTCCTAAATCTTCACTTCTCTTGTACTTCACTGCCAATGCTGAACAGAATTTCAAATGTTTCACTTTGTGGATCCCATTCACACATTAATTTTGTGATTTTATTCTCCATTTCTAGTCTCCTTTTGGCTAGCTTATTTCTGGATTTCTGTTTCAATGAATCACAGCATTTAACCAAGCCCAGAAAATGGGGACACATCCAAGGTCATTCCCTCTCCCTCAGCTTCCAATGTTAAATCACTCATTAAAAGTCTGTAAATTTCATCTTCTAAATAGCGCATAAATCCTTAGTCCCACTATCTTAGTTTAAGAAGAACTGCAATTACGAGGCATTTTTACTTGGCCTGAAAACTAAGAACAGGTTTTTCTCCTTTTAAGTAGTGTATGTGTGTAAGGGGTGGTGGTGGTGGAAACCACTGTTCTCATATTAGTCTAATACCATTTAAAGTAATTCCATATTATTTTAGAATAATATTTTGTAACATGAGATATTTGAAATTCAAATTTCAGGATCCCTAATTTCTTGAAACACAGTTACGTTCATGTAGTTTATGACCTTTTCACACTGTAATGACAGAGTTGAGTGGCTGCAACAGAGACCATATGGCATGCAAAGGTTAAGATATTTACTCTGTGGTCCTTTACTGAAAGCTTACTACCCCCTGCCTTAGATTGTGATCAAATATTACGTGCATGGGTGATTTTAAAGCATAATTGGTTTCCTCATCTTAAGAATTGGTCCCCTCAGTGATCCACCTCCCAACTGCAAGAGTAATACTTTAAAAAAAAATTTATTTATGCATACAAGAGCTGGGTACAGGCCAGAGATGCAGGGGGGTGAGAGGATTCACCAGAGACAGAGTGGGGAGTAGAACAGGCAGATTGACTGAAATACACTGCTGAAGGGCGCAACCGGAGAGGTGGGAGAGGTCTGCTGCACCATGTGCGTTGCTCCCTGGCAGGCCAGGGATCGAACTTGTGCTGCAAAGGCTGTGGATTTCTTCATAGTGCGGTGACCCCTTGCGCCACCAGGGAGGCCCTGCAAGAGTAATACTTTAAGGCATATATTTGGAGAGACCATTCCCATTTTTTAAAATAACTCTTTAGTCATTTTCTAATATATCTATTAATAAATTAGCCAAAATAAAAGTTCACGCTACACTATCTTTCATATCAGAGTATTGTGAAAAATGGACTATATTTGGTATCTGATGTCCTCCTAAATGGCTCTTTCCTGAAAAACTTAGATATTTTACTAATGTGTAGTTACTTTTGATTCTACTACTCTCAAGCTATTCAAAACGTATGTCTGTTTGGTCAACCCAAATTAATGCTGTTTTTACTTGGATTACATAACATTTGTGACAGAATTATGGACTCTAGAAAAATAGTAATGGTTCTTTCAACATTATTATTACATTACTGTAATATTACACTATTGTTTCTTTGCCAAAATTAAATTAAAAAGTTTCACATGTATTCCCTTTAAAGCATGATTCACTAACTTGTAAGATCTTTGGTAAATATGACTATATTTCAGAAGTATAACATGGGTGTCTCAAATTATAATGGTTTCTGTCTTTCATTGGCTGGTCAGAATGTCCTTTAGATAATTTTTTTAGTCTGCTCTATGATTCAAAGTATGACCCTGGGTAAATAATGTGCAATTGAGTGACAAATTTACTTAACTTCATGCTTAAATTAGGAAATGTTTATCAAAATGGAATTTATTGATAACAAATATACTAAAAAGTGATGTAGAAACTTGAAAAGCATTAAAAGAAAAATAGGAAATAAGAGAAAGCAAAACCAGATGTTGTTTTTGAATTGTTTATTGGATTGTGGTTGGATTGTTCTCCTATGGAGAATTCTGTCTATGGGGTTTCCCAACATTTAGCACTATTTTACATTTTGTTATACCCAACATCAATATTGCCTGGAATTTAACAAATCATAAGCAATATAGCAACATGAGTCTGCTGTGACTTGATTACCCTTGAGCCAAGGGATTTTCCTCTAGCCTCCTTATACCTGTCTTGTGATAAAGATATTCCATCCTGTCATCAGATCCAAAATTTCAAAAATCTTAACTGATGATCTGGCAAATCATATTTTTTGTTCTCATTTAATCATAAAGAGGACTTAGGTACATATCTTAACTCAATAATAATAATATATTCTTTCTATTTATAAGAAATTCGTAATTCAGTAGGAAAGAATGATGAACCAACCTATCATGTAAAACAAATCCATGTATATTTGTGTATACAGAAGTAAACCTATGTGGGAAATACAGCATGGGAATCATTAATAACAGCAAAATATTTATGGAGTTTGTGATATGCAAAGCAGTTTAAAAATAGCTCAGGACTTCCCTGGTGGAGCAGTGGTTAAAGTCTTAGCACTATCAAGCTGTTGCCAGCCACTGCAGCATGAGTTCCATCTCTGGCCAGGGAGTTATACACATGGTTCAGCAGACCTCTCCTGTCTCTTCCCTGCTCCCCTCAGCAGTGTATTTCAGTAAATCCACCTGTTCTGCTCCCCACTCTGTCTCTGGTGAATCCTCTCACCACCCTCCCTCCCCGCACCTCTGGCCTATACCCCAGTTCTTATATGCATAAATTAACAAAAATAAATCTTAAAGAGGGCAGACATAAAGACTACATACTGCATTCTATAGATTGGCAAAATAAGTTTTTGCCAACCCAGAAGACTATGCAGGCTTTGGCAAGGGAGAAAATGCTAAGTACCTTTGGACAGGAGACAGTGGAACACTTACAAATAGCTCAGCTGAATGACCTGGAAATAATCGCGCCATTTCTGGGTGCTGGTATCTGTATTCCTGAAGTGGTTCAGCGTTCTGTGTGGGCATCCTGCTTTTCAGAATCATTGGTGCATTCCAGTATATTTGCTACCCCTTCCCCCAAAAAATGGAGGTTTGGCTTTTTTTGTTGGATGTGGAGTTACTCATTTAGTTGCTTACAGGTTGCTGAAGAGTAAATTGTATCTGCATGAACTAATTATTTTCTAAGAATTCTGTACTTCCAATTTATAACGAGTGCTTTCTTAGATTTTAATATGAGAGCAGAAAAATTTAAGAATTGGGGAAAATCTATTTTCAATATTAACATCACAAACATCCTTTGTTCTTATTTTGTATTTACACTAGAAACTTAATATAATTCTTAATCTTTTTTTTTTCTTATGCTAGAAGTACTGCATTGTGAATTTTTTTTTTATAAATTATGCACGGTTTTTTTTTTAGATTTTTTTTTTATAGAGGCATGTTTTTATTTATTTATTTGTTTATTTGTTTTGTTTATACATGCACTGGGTACAGTCAGAAGCGCAGGAGGGTGAGAGAATTCACCAGAGCCAGAGCGGGGAGCAGAGCAGGCAGAAGGACCGAAGTACACTGCTGAGGGGAGCAGCGGGCGGCAGGAGAGGTCTGCGCGCCATGTGGGACCCTCCTCCAGTGGCCGGGGAGCAACCGGGGATCGAACCAGCACTGCAGAGTCTGCGGGCAGCTTCGCAACCCAGCGCTCAACCGCTGCGCCACCGGGGAGGCCTGCATTGTGAATTTTTATTATCATTTGTAACATTCTTTCATTCAACACTTTACATTCTAAATCTATAAAAACATTGATTGCATGTATGCCAAACCTATATTTTAAAATTACTGGATTGGGCATATAAAAAAAAGAATCTAAAGAATTGGAAAAAAAGTAAAAACAGGTACCGTATATTGAAATTTCAAAACATACCTCTACTTTAGGACCGTGACCCTACAGTCTGGTTAATCCATTGTTCATATAAAAAACACCATAGTTTCCCTTATTTTATGTGTCTTAAGTGGAAAGCATAGTAAGCCTCTTCTACAAAGCACTTTTCTTACAAAGGGAGGGGGAAGTTTGCTGCCTCCCAATATCTGCTCCTCTTTGCATGAGGAATTTATGTTCTCACACTTATCCATAATTATTTGTAGTTCTTTGGCCAAATGCTATGAAGGAGAATAAAACTTCCATCTTTGAGACTTGATACCCTTTTTAATTAACATAACTATATATAGGGATACTAATTAGATTGATATAAAACTGATGGCAATGCCAAAGAGCATAAGTATTGATACTAAATAGCATCAAATGAAAGAAACTAATGAGTCAGAATGATTCCCAGAGCAGAGCATACAGAGCTATTAAAAAACTTATTCATGTAAATGAAAGACTGATTAGTTTAAGCCACTGCTAGGATGTTTAGAATGATCCATTTACTTTAATCTAATTTCTCATATTTTATAATAAATATAACATTTTAAAATTTAATTCTAAAAATAGTTTATTTTTAAAATTTATAATTATTTCCTTTTTTATGAATGGGGAGAAAAGTAAACCTTTACGAAGATAAATTTTTCTGGGTATTCAAGAAAAAAAATTAACTTAAGGTTTATTTTATTAGGCATGTAAGCCAGATGTTCCTGGCTGCTTATAAGCATTCCAAGTTGTTTATTCACAGAAGTTTAATACCAGGAAGAACAATCAAGTGATTCTTGAGGTCGGAGATTTGAGTTAGTGATAGTCTTAAATGTAAATCAGTCAGTTTGTTTATGGGGAAATAAGAGATCTTAAAATACTTAAATTAAAAATTAAAACATGTAAGTAGATGTTAGGGAAACACTGAGAAGAAAGTAAATATGGGAATAAAACTCCACTTGGTGCCTTTAAGTGATCTCAAAACATACTTTCAAAACAACTGCTAGCTTAAATCTTTTAACTAAACCTCTTTTCTTTTAGTTATTTTATCCAAGGAATGCAAAGTCTATTTTTTTTTGTTACTGAGATTTTCAACAAACTTTTCTAGATAAAAAGATGATTCTTTAATGTTCTAAGAGGTTCAAAAAGCTGTTTACAGTTAAATGTTAAATCAATGAACCAATAAATAGTTTGAGTTTATGACATTAAGTAATTATTCTGGCAAAATTGTTTTGGTCCCCAACTAGAGTCTTTGATGTAGATACTGATATAACATCAACATACATGTTCACATTTTATTCTTTAGCTCTAAATTGTTGATGTAAAAGTATGATTTTTAAAATTGATGATATTTAGTATTCTTAATGTTCTGAATATGAAGTTATTTACTTATAAAATTAAGCTATTGGATTTTCTTTTTAAAGAATTATTTTGGAAGAAGGCAAAAATAGCTAAGATTTTTTTTAAAGATTCATTTATTTATGCATACAAGAAATGGGGTACAGGCCAGGGGCAATGGGGGATGAGAGGATTCACCAGAGACAGAATGGAGAACAGAACAGGCAGATAGACTGAAATACACTGCTGAGGGGAGCAGCGGGAGAGACAGGATTGGTCTGCTGTGCCATGTAGATTAGCTCCCTATCAAACTTGTCCTTCAGTGGCTGTGGATAGCTTCATAGTGCTGAGACTTAACTCCTTGCACCACCAGGGAGACCCAAAAATAACTAAGATTTTGAAGAAAACCACAATTAACATTTTGATAAATAGTTTTCCAAATCTCTTTGCACAAAATATACATAAAATATTAAAAAGGATCATTTTATATATGCTATTTCATAACATGCTTTATTACTATTTATAATATTAATTTTAATTACTTTTTGCAATTAAAGTGCTTTTGATGTGTGTATGTTGATTGTATGGTCCCCATCCTAAAGTAAGCTGATTTTATAATTTGTTTATGGATTAAATTGTTTTATTCCTAAAGAATTCCGTGAATAATGACAATCTCTTCTTTGACTTTATACCTTTTAAGCTTTTTCCGCTATCTATGATCTTAGGTTTAATGTTGAATGGAAGGGTCAGTGACATTAGACACTATTGTGTATTCCTTACCTTAAACACTTCAAATATTTCATCATCTAGAAAAATGTTTACTGCTCTTGTAAAAATTATGAATGAATGTTATAAAATAAATGAGTCATAGTGATATTATAAACAGCATGGTGATTATAGTTAATGCTGTTACATATTTGAAAGTTGCTGAGAGTAGATCTTAAAAGTTCTCATCATAGGGGCATCCCCTGGTGGCTCAGCGGTTGAGCGCAGTTCTGCAAAGCTGCGGGTAGCCTCTGCAGCGCCGGTTTGATCCCCCGCCACCGGTGAGGGTCCCACATGACGTGCAGACCTCTCCTGCCATGCCCGCTGCTCCCCTCAGCAGTGTATTTTGTCAGTCTGCCTGCTCTGCTCTCCCCTCTGGCTCTGGTGAATTCTCTCACCCTCCCGTGCTTCTGACTGTACCCAGTGCTTGTACAAATAAACAAATAAATCTTAAAAAAAAAAAAAAAAAGTTCTCATCACAGCAAATACACCCTGTTGTAAATCTGCATTATCTCAACCAAAAAAATTTTAACTATTTAAGGTGATGAATATTAACTGCACTTATTATGGTGACCATTTCACATTACAGTCGACCTTCAAACAAACATGCAAGTCAGGTTAGATGGGATTTTTTTTCTATCCATGAATTTCATATTCACTAGCTCAACCAACCTTAGATATGAGTTGGTCGAACCCACAGATGTGAACCCCCCCACCCCCCGCCTCTATAGGGAGGGCGTTTCTAAGGGCCTTGAGCATCTGAGGATTTTGGTATCTGTGTGGGATGGGGGGAGAGTCAGGTTGGGGTGAGTTTGAGGTTGTGTGTGTTTGTGTCTTAAGGCAAATCCCCTGAGGATAACAATGAGCAACTATAGTTACGTTTTGGGTGAGTCAAAAATTATACATGTTTCAACTGAATGGGGGTCAGTTCTCCTAACCCTCATGTTATCCAAGTGCCAAGTATGCAGATATCAAACTATTATATACCTGAAACTAATACATTATGTGTCAATTATAGCTCTAATTTTTAAAGAGACGCACTCTGAAAAAATTTATGTGGAGGGATGTTGAATTTTATCAAATGATTTTCCCTGCAAATGGAATTCACATGTAGTGTTTATAGAAACACGAAATAATGCAACCCCTGGGAAATAGCTTGATATTTCCCTGTAATATTAAATATATTTTTGCTGTATGACTCAACAACTTCATTCTTAGGTGTTTACCCAACTTAAATAAAAATATGTACACCATAAGATTTATATGCAAATATTAATAGTTTTATCCATACTGTTCCCAAATTAGAAATAACAAAATGTATAAGTGGTGAATATATAAACAAATTATGATCTATCTATACATTGGAATATAATTCAACATTAAAAAGGAATCTGGAGAGCATTGAAATAAGTTAAAGAGGGCAGACATTGGGGGCCACCCTGGTGACACAGGGGTTTTAGTCTCAGCAATATCAAGCTATTGCCAGCCACTGTCCCATGAATCTGATCCCTGGCCAGGGAGCTGACCCACGTAGCATAGCAGACCTCTCCTGTCTCACCTGCTGCTCCCCTCAGCAGTGAATTTCAGTAGCTCCACTTATTTTGCTCCCCACTCTGTCTCTGGTGAATCCTTTCACCCCTGCACCTCTATCCTACACCCCAGTTCTTGTATGCTTAAATAAATAAAAATAAATTTAAAAAAAAAAGAGGGCAGACATAAAGACTACATACTTTATCATTTATTCCCATGAATTCATAATACAGATTAAACTATAGGGACAGGAAACAAATCAATAATTGCCAGGTGGGGGTAGGAGACAGGATAGATGCAAAGGAGCATGAGACTATGTTTGGGGATGGAAATGTTCTATATCTTGATTATAAATTGTTAAAAGACTTTGAATTAGATGATTAAGTGTGGTAAATTTTAGTATATTTTAGTTACATCTCAATAAAGAGAAGCTATGTAGGCAGAATAAGTGGTTGGGAAAATGTATAAAATTGAAGTATATTTGAGGACTAGAGAGTGTGTTTCAGTATGGCATGCAATGGGGAGGATGGCTGGAGGGGATGGTTGGGATCAGACTGCAGAGGCATTTGCACTTTCTTCTGCAATCAAGAGAAACCAAAAGTGGTTAAAACGGAGGCATGGAGGCTGAGAATGCCATGCCTGCATACATATACCACATTTAGCTGTGATAAAATATGCACAGTATAAAATGTACAGCCTTAGACTGAGCAGTTTGGAGGCTTATTTGAAAGAGAGACAATAGGCAATGAGCTTTGGTATAGGGCATATGTGCATGGTTATTAGCTGATGTTAACATGATAATATGTCAAAGGGATTAACATACAATTGAATATAGAGCAAATTCAGAAAGACAAGACTTGGATAAAAGCAACATGAAAAAAAAAAAAAAACCCTAAGTCCTCAAGGTCAATATGAATGCAGAGCAATGAAGTTGTTGAGAGTCCATGATGTGACCTTAGGTTGTTATCTGTAGAACTGAATCAGATGAGGTCCAGAATCAGGTAGAATCCTGCTTCAATTGCATGTCAGATACTCTTAGGGACAGTTTCTCTTGGATTCAGCTTTGAGATGAAGGGTAACTCATCAATAATATTTGGAAGAGAAAGAGGAAGAAAAGGTAGAAGGGCTAAATACCACCAGATGAAGGTGTTACACTTGGAGAAGGAAAGTCTAGATAAGAGCATAGATGCTGCCTTCAGTTAAGAGGGGATGAGAGTCGCTTGGCTCCACTCTCTGCAGTCAGTGAGTGGGAATCTCACAGGTGCAGATTTCAAATCAACTGAATAACTGCAATTCTATCACTTACCCAGAATTCAACATTTCCTTTATCTGGGAATGTCATCCATGAGATTCCCAAAGTAGAGGCTTGCACTGTGTAACCTCTAAAAACTTCTAATTCCAATTCTGAGTTTCTACTATTCGTTTTCAAGTGCTTTTCTCCTGTCATGACCCAAAAACATTGAGGGGAAATATGTTTCTGAGATTCCAATATTAATCAGCATAAGGTTTAGATATTGTTGTTCAAGAATACAAGATTTCATGAACCATGAATACCTCCATTCCCAGAATAGGTGTATTAAAGTCAAGTCACTGAATTAAGCCAATCATGTTTTCTCTAAAATTTTTCAGTTGTGTTCTGCAGTTATTTGCTCTCACTGTCAAACTACTGAAGATTTCAGGTTGAATGTTAACAAGTTTGGTTTCACTAAGCAATAACTTCAATGAAGCTGTTACATGTTATTAGAAGTTCCTATCCAGAGTATTTATGATCAACTGATTTGCTAATTCTAGTTGTTAAAATTCCTCCTTCCCCATTGCCAACTCTTTTTCCAAATGGGAGTGGGAGGGGGGATTATTTTGGGAAGCCATGCCCACTTGCTTTTATGCCTTTATCCCGAATCTTTCTTCAGAGAGCTGTTTGTTAGCCAAGCTGAATACACCATGCGTGACAGATATTAGTAGAACTGGCCTCAGGGCGAAAGTGTGCTTTCCCTGCTCGTGGAGGGTGTTCACAATTCTCTATGGGGCTGAGATAATCAGCATTATCTGAGCGCAGGCACCTTATCTCATGCATCTTTGCATCCTTCCCAGCCCTGAGGACAGCGCCTGGTACATAGTAGGCAGACAATATGTTTACTGTCTGAATGAATGAATTAGTGAATATGAATAAATGAATGGTTGGATGATGGCACAGATGGCACTGAAGAAGAGTCTGCTTTATGCTTTAAGTTAAGCATGTCAGGGTTCCACTCCAGTTCCTGAGTTGAATCCCTGCCCCTCACCAGACCAAGTTTCCTCTGTGGGGCTTGACGATGATGGTGCCTGTGGGTAGAATGTATTCAGGGGGAGATGATAGCTGCCTGATATGAGAGATGATATCAGAGATTAGTTAACCGTATGGGCTTTGTCCCAGGGGAGGTGTGTGAAATGAATCAGATTAAACAAAATTGATAATGTGAATGCTTAATCAAACAGACAAAGGTAGTCTGCGCAGCTAATTAGGGGCAAATAGAGCGTCCCTCTTGTACCTCATTTAACTGACAAATTGTGCAGACAGTTTTAATGGGAGTCTGTTTAGCAAAGAGAAGGCTGTATAGTTGACAGCTTGGCAAAATGTGGTTTCTGTAACACCACATGATGCTTATGGAAATGAGCTGGTGCAGCTGAGCTCTGAGCAGTCCTGGGCTGTGCAAATCACAGCAAAATGGACCTTTCATAGACCTGCTCTTAAAGGCAAAGAACTCATTTTCATTGTTTTGAAAGGTCAAAGTTTAGACTCTGAACATGAAGTGAAATCTGATATTACCAAACTTAATACAGTAGTAGAAAAGAGAGAGAATTGCTGATTAGATAAGCAGAATCTCCATCGAAGTAAATAAGCTGCTGAGGTGTCTTACAGCTAGAAGCACTGGCTTCCACTAAGCAAGGCATCGCTGAGAGAACAGAGTGACACAGGAGTGAAAGGAATTGGCCTTCTGAAGTTTCAAAAGGTTTAGATAAACAGTACCAGCATCTCTCAGCATTTTCACCATGCCCTAACCAACATCCTAGCTTCATATCTTATTATTTCATTCTGCTTTCCAAACCTTAATAGGTCCTACTCCTTCTTGTTTTCCAAATTAAGCACCTTCCTCCTCTGATATTTTCAGGCTTTTGGACTTCCATGTTGTTGGAGACTATAAAGAAATTCTGGGAGCAAGGGTTGTCTCTAGAGTAGAGAGCAGATAGTTTGGATGGATTTTCCTGTTTGACAGGGAATAGAACTGTCAAGGGCCCATCCAGGAGTCAAAGGCAAGGCCCCATTGGCCTCCTCTGTTGTGAATAGCATCATTTGGTGCTCCATGGACAATTGGGTGAAAGATTAAAACAAGGGTTGGTATGAAGTCTGGGGACTCCGGGGACGCGCCTGTGGGTTGGTTTCCCTAGTGCCGTGTGCTGTGCTCGGTGGCATAGGAGCAGGCGTTCCAGGGACAAAAAGAGTCAGAGAGTTTGCCTGAGCCAGCATGCCAGCCCCGGGATGCCATTGTCTGAAAGCAGGAACTGGAACCTGAAGTTGGATTCACGTCGTGGCAATGAACTCCCCTCCTTGGGTACCCAAGCATGGCTCACAGTTTTACCCCACTAAAGGGAATAAGGCCACGCATGAAGAGTATTCGTTTAATGAAGTGATTTTTGTGAATCACTCCACCAGTCAGACATGGTCCCTTCCGGAAAATGAACAGTTTTGCATAAAACGGTCCATTAGTGTCAATGGAGAGGCACTGACCTCCCTCGGCTGCTCTGTAAGCCCAGTCAAGTGGAACTACTTGGGGGTGTGCTTGGGCTGGGAGACGATGTCTCTTCATCCCAGGAGGCTTACTCTACATCATTATGCATTAAATGTAAAAACAAGAATAATTCCACTTTCAATTTGCAAAGTATAAATTTAGCAGAGGTGCGTAAGCACTTGAACACATGCAAATATATGTGATTTTTTAAAATTGGTGGCACATGGTCTATTGAAATATTTTAAATATTTTAAACCAATAAAATGGCTGTGTTTTCATCACAACAAAGCCACACACATACTCAGAACTGTATGGGCACTAATACAAATCAAATTTATTTATTGCTTTTTTTGTTGTTTTTGTTCCTTAGTTGGCTTTTTGAGCAATGAATGAGTAGAAGCAATGAAGGATTTGGCAAAACACATTTTCTAGAAAAATGGGTAAAGCTGTTGGAGTATCTGTATAAATAACTTCTGGATTTTCTTTATTCATTTTTTTTTTACTATTTTTCAGTTTTTTGTTAATTACTTCCTTTTAAGAGAAGAAAAATGGGCAAAAAAAAAAAAAAAAACGAATGTATTAAAGAAAATGAACAGAGTGTCCAAAGCAAAAGAAAAAAAATGCTGATCATTTCCTATAAAGAATCCATCTGTGTCTAGGAAATTAGTCTTGTCTTCTACTTTTGGCAACTTGACCACGACCAGAGTTTGTTTTATGTGTATGAAAGTTTGCAAAATATGCTCATTTCTGGAATTTTAACCTGGTGCAGGAACCATCAATCTTGTATGATAGATGGACGCTATAATACATAGATATAAAGGTAACACTTCTTGCTTGAAAAAAAAATCAAAATACTGAAGCAACAGCTTTCAACATTAAAGAAACACAAAGGCAGTGTCATTTTGATTATAGCATGTTATATTATTTATATAGTTCTATAGAGCAGCTTTACAATTTGATTTACCCATATTAGTAGCAATTTTTTCCCCAGATATTGCAATTTGAAATCAAAGAGGTTCATTGTTGAAAGATCTTGAGGCCAAAACCATCCAAATTAATGGCTCAGGATTTCGTACTGACTGACTTCAGTTTCAACCTGGACCAGCCAGGATCTTTCCTCGTTGTTTCACCTCAGGAGGCACCTTCATTGATGACAGACTTTTCATTGCATTTCCTTTAGCAACCTGCCTATCAGGCACCTCTTGATTAAATCACTAGCATTCAACGTGAAGTGGAGAGAAGTTAATTACAGAGGGAGTGTTGTCCGCACCCTAGTAATCTATAGCCGGCAGACCTCTCCAGATCCCATCAGACCTCTCCAGATCCCATCGGGGCTAAGTGACCAAGTGCCATAATTCACAGAATAATAGCTTTATGACTGAGGTTGCTCGACCTCACCAGGTAGATCTAGTCATTGTACCTGAGGGGAACTCTGAGTCCTGAAGAAAGGTCAGAGGCTGAGAGGAGAGATGAAGTAGCAGCTACAAGTGTGACCCAGAGAATGAATGATCAACAAAGTCAGGCCCTCAGGCCACAGTCAAAGGTGCGCTGGACAACACAAGCAAAACTCCATACGGTCAGTAAGAAAGAAAAAAGGAAAAAGGTATTTGGACTTTTATAAAATGATATTAAAGGACTGTTCATATTTTTGTTTAAAATCAACACTTTCATTTTTCTTTCTGGGCACTGACACTAATGGGAAAAATATAGACATAATTATAATTCATTCCAGCCAGTTTTTTTCTGTCTTTCTACCATTATTTTATTTCACACATTTTAAAATTTACTGCAGTGACTCTAATATGTAGATCTGACTGTTGTTTACAATACTAAGTACCTGGTAATTGGCTAACAGCTTTGATGTTAATTCTAAAATTACCTTTTTCCACTCTAGATCTTAGGTCTTTGATGGCAAAACACCTAGATGGCGGAGCAGAAATTCAGGCATCTGTCACACCATTTTTCTCATGTGATTGGTTGACAGATTTACTTTCTTTATGCTAATTTAAGTGACATATGAACTTAAGTTACTTGTGTCAATATTTAGTCACAATGCTTCACATACAATTAAATTAGGAACTAGATGTTTTATTGAATAAGTGACAGCATGCTGTTATATTTTACCTTTTAATGTCAAAACCTGAATTAACTAATATTTTGCAAAGTATTAAAACAAATATTCTTCTACATCTTTTTTGAACCAAATAATTTTAAATGACTGTTAAGATCACAAAACAACATACTAAAAGAGCTGGCAATCTCTGTCCCTGCATGTCTCAGTTCAGTGAAATGATGCAAATCTCACCTTTAGAATGTTTTTAATGAAAAACTTAACATTCATTTCAGAGAAAAGGTATTCACTTATTAGTATTCAGTAAAGATTACAATTATTTGATTGACTGCATTTTTTTCACTGTTTACATTCAGCTGATAGTTGCTCCTAATAAATCTATAAAATTCATGTAAAAGTTTTTAAGGAATCCTGTAATTCAGTAGAGTCCTGGTACTATGAGGTTTTAATCTTCCTCCACCATGTGAGCAGACAAGCCTTCTGCCATCCGGGTGACTTCCACATATAAATCTCTAGGCATCGCTGCTTGTGAGGAAGGAGAGAGAATGAAAACCATTTGAAAAGACAGATAAATTCACTTTATTAAACAGCAAAGAGTTTCTGATCTTTTTTTTCTTCTTTCAGACTCCTTACTGTTTTTACCATCAGCAAATCTGAAGTTTTCCTGGAGCATTTCCTCAGCATGGTGTAATGGCAGAGGTGTGGGCAGCCAGTCATTGCCTACACAGCACTGTTTGAGTTAATTGATAAACCTCTCCTTTTTATTAGCAGTACTAGCCTTCTGTCTACAGCAGCACAGCCTATTGCCCCTGCAAGGCATTGAGATTTCCTTGTGGAATTCTAGCAGATATTGGAAATTGTGGTGGCAAATTAGCAGGGGCCACAAACCAGAAGTGACAGCTCCAGTACCCTGATGGGGGGAATGTAGCAATCCCTTGCCCATAGCAATTGGCCAGGCTTATCATATGGACTAATCACAACAGATCTGGGGAAATAATGGGCACCAGATGTTATCGCTTTGTAGACTTGAGCTCTCCAGAGAGTATGTCCATGATAGGAAAGCTCCCTGAAAACAGGAACACGATTCTGTTGCTTATTAATCAAGCTGAGAGGCTGAGTGTGATCATCTACTCCTTCCTCAGCTCCACGGTTTCTCTGTACCACATGGATGAATAAAGGAAGCAGTTTCTCTGTGTGTGTGTGAGTGTATGCATATATTTGCTTGGGAGGGTTGGGAGGAAATCTGGATATCGTACACGTACAATTCAACTTATTATCTATAAGCATATTTCCCAGAATTAACTTTCTTTCTGGAGTCAATTGTATTCAGCATTAAAATATGAGGAATAACTGTTAATTAGATCTTTTTTTTCTCCATTTTATTTTTTCTAATTACTCTCAAATTTAAGAAGATTACATCACTGGGGGGTCCCAGTGATGAACCAAATTCTCATTTCTCTTGGCCTTTCTTTACCGTTCCCCATGGATATTTTTGAGCTAGCACAAACTTAGCTCAATAGAAGGAATGGGGTTGAGGGCACATTACCCCAAAATGTGGCACAAGGACATATGGATTTTTTTTGTGTGTGTGTGGGACGGGGAGCTAACCAGCTCTGCAGAGGCTGCGGCAGGGGAGCGAACCAGCTCTGCAGAGGCTGCGGCAGGGGAGCGAACCAGCTCTGCAGAGGCTGCGGGTAGCCTTGCAGCCCAGCGCTCAACCCCTGCGCCACCAGGGGAGGCCCAGGGCATATGGATATTTTAAGCAGGAGTTCGGAAACAACAGAAGACAAAAGGTCCCTCTGACTTTCCTCAAACCCATCCCCTGAAGTGGGAGGTAGATCCTCATGTGAGAGGTGCCTTCCAGACCCAGAGGAAGGGAGTTTCCTTACCTTTAAGGTGGAAGGACATCAAGAAGAATATTAACAATCTTGTTTTTTACCCCAGTTCATTACACTGACCTCATACTTCCTAATTTATCATATCTCTCCACAACTGGCCATTCTTTATCATTCTTCATATAAAACACTCAGGTTTAACCATCTCTTCAGATCTTCATTTTCTGATGAAGACTCCAATTGCATCTGGAGCCCTGCACTGTTGTCTGCAGGACAAGGCTGGCGTTTTCTCTGCTGCTGCATAAGCATCGGGAACCATTAGAAAAACGTGGTGGGCTTACCGCCCCCCCCCCCCCAGCCCCCGCCGTGCCAAAAGTTGCTGCCTGTGGGCAGCCCCTCCCTTGGGTGCCAGCCAAGTTAAATGGTCCAATCAGGAGGTATCAAACAGGGTGGAGGATTGCAAGACACTATAAGGCAGCACAGGAGCCAGCTTGGGGTTTCCCCAAGACTCCCCCCACACTCAAAGACAGCTGGACAGCAACTTCCACACTCCTGGAAAGAAGAAAGAAGGTTCCCAGGAGCCAGCCTCCAAAAAGAGGAGCTGAAGGGTTTTTGCATGCACCGGGAGGTTGAACTTGCCTCTGGTCTTGTTGTTGCCACTGTTGGGAAAGAGCACTGAAGGCCCTGGGCCTGGTATCTCAAAGAGCTGTTTATCTGATTATCTGGCACTACCTTGGTGCTGCTGCCTGTGTTGTTGTTTGGTGCAGCATCTGGTGCTGTCCATTTCAGCCTTCAGACTGTTGCTGCAGGCTGCTGAGGTGTCACCTCAGTGGCCTCTCTTAGGAGTGCCTCCAGCTGCCACCATGAGTCGGATACCAGCTGCAACATGCTCCAGGCCCTTGTTGGTAGGATTGTGCCATCTTGGATGAGCAACTTTATGTTTGGGACTTCTGAACACTGTGGACACTTTCTAGGGTGAGATAGCCAGCCTCTCGTGACCTTAGTAACTCTTTGTTTCACCCATTTGTTAAATAAACCCCATTATTGTTCTCTGAGCCTGAATGGTCTTGAAATAGCGTGCGCAGGTAAAGCATCCTGTAGTGTAGGCATGAGGGGCAGCCCACAACAGTGATCTGTTCTTTACTGGGCACTGTCCTTGGATGGCTATAGCATCCAATAGCCCTGTTTCACTCTGCCATACAAAACTTATGTTAAATAAATATGTATGTTTATTTCCTCTTAATCTTGTCTTTGTTTAATTTTCAGACCCAGAAAATCTAGCAAGCAGTGGCAGAGAGAGGACACTGGGCTTGCCTCCTCCATATACCCACAACTAAACTGCAGTGGACCAAAATCAGTAACTCCTAGAAATAAAAAAAAGGACAACAGCATACATCAGGAACCAGTCCAGGGAAAAAGGGTGGGAAAAGCTTTCATGGAATTGTGTTTGGAGCAAAGCCGATACTGGGGCAGTGCAACTCATGAGAAAGGGGCAGCTGCTATAGGGAGCTCCCCTCCAGTGCCGACTAGGGCACATGCCTTCGTCTTCAGGCTTTGGAAAGCTGCACTGTGTTGGATAGAGGGTGCACAGAGTTGGCATCCAGGACAGAGGGTACACTTCTGCAGACCTATAGGAGAGAGAGTGCAGAGAGAGAATCACTCACTTCAGACAGAACCTGAACCTGGGAAGAGAGTCAGGTCCGGTCACCTGTCTCCTCAGAGAGGATGCTGCTATCTACAGCCTGAGGCTATGATATTCAAAACACATTATATTCATCTCCCACCCCCAGTGCCAAAACTGAGACAAGTGAGTTCTTCCACTAGACAGAATTTAAATTTGTTATCTTAAAAATAGGGGTAAGTACCTGAGAAGAAAGCTCTGTACTGGGAAAATAGAAATCAACTCTGGACTTGAAGTCCTACCTCAACTACAGCCTGCACCCAGTGCTGCAGCTACTGCTTAAACACAACCTAGATACTGAAGGGGGGATAAGACTATATGAGGCAGTTAGGCCAAGGAGTTGGGGAAGGGGTCACTGGGGATCCCCATCACATGACTCTGGTACCTACAGCACAGTAAGAAGCTTGAGTTCCCAATGCCCCCTGGAGGTAACCCTTTGGTGCCCCACTGGCCTGGTCCCTTTCTATTACCCTTTGCTGCTGATAGGTCTCCAGCCATCCATGATAGGTACAAAAATAGCAACTTAAAATTTCATCCCTATTACAACTCATAAAAACTGAAAATGAAGAAACAGAACATATCACAAGTGCTGGAGCAAAATTAAATTCAATCCTGGAGAGAAGTCTCAATTTAGCAAAACTGTGGAATACGCCTGAAGAAGGTTTAAAATAATGGTTATAACAATGCTTGCTGAATTAAAAAAAAATCATGTAAAGCAGGAACAAAAAGAAGACTGATAAACTATGAAACTGTTGAAATTAGAATTAATAGATCTAAAAAATACAGAACCAAGTTAAAATATACAATAGAGGACCTCAATAGTCACCAGATACAAGCCATGGAAAGAATTCGTGTACTCGTAAGCACAATGTAGGAGAACACACAAATAGAAGAATATAGAGAATAAAAAATCTAAAAGCTAAAAATAGTGTAAGAGTCCAATAGGAACATAAAGAGAGCTAACATTTATATAATGGGGGTTCCAGAAGGAGAAAAGAGAAAATTTATAAAGGAATACTAACTAGGAAATCCACCAACTTTTTAGTAGAAAAATACAGGCAAGAAGACAGGGGCAGGAGATAGTTAAAGTATTCAGAGAAATAGATTTCCACTGTTGAAATCTTTTTTGTCTGGCTCAGTGAGGATTGAAAATCTGGTTTACTCTCAGGCAGCAGATTCCTGCATAGACGACAGGGCAGAGTCTATTCCCATTTTAAGAATATGCAGATGTCTTTGCTCTCTTGCCTGCCACACCAGAGAGGGGTGTTCCAGATGATCCGATCATATGCTCAGGGTATTAAAACTTGTCATACATCTACAACTCAACAATTGCCCATCCATCCCCAATTTTTATGTACCTATTTACTGCTACTGTTCCTCCCTCCCTAATTTCTGAATCAAATCTCCCGTACAATACCATTTTATCTATCATAACTCTATTTTTTTTAAGGGGCACCTATTTTTATTTATTTATTTGTTTATTTATTTATTTGTTTGTTTTTACAAGCACTGGGTATAGTCAGAAGCGCGGGAGGCTGAGAGAATTCACCAGAGCCAGAGCGGGGAGCAGAGCAGGCAGAAGGACCGAAGTACACTGCTGAGGGGAGCAGCGGGCGGCAGGAGAGGTCTGCGCGCCATGTGGGATCCTCCTCCGGTGGCCGGGGAGCAGCCGGGGATCGAACCGGCCCCGCAGAGGCCGCAGGGAGCTTCGCAACCCAGCGCTTAACCTCTGCGCCACCGGGGAGGCCCTCATAACTCTATTTTAAGATGAGAAAACTGAGGCACAGAGAATTAAGTCGATTGTTCTAGATCACCTAACAAGGAGAAAAACTCAAATTTGAGTGTATGTCTTGCCACTGGCAGTCTCCTGAACGTCTGCTTTTTATGCTGATGCTCCAATTGGCAGTCCTCCGACATCTGAGAGATTGCACTGGTTGAGATAATCCAGGAGAGAGAAATTATAAACCAGTAGGACGAGTTGCCCCAAATCCTGTTTGAACATTGGACTAAATCAGGGACTGGCAGGCCCTTTCCAAACAACTTGGCCCTCCACACTGACCATGAGGCACCATAAAAGACAAAAAAGGGTTAGATCCTGACTAATGATTATCTCAAGACGTCCTGAAGGGAGACAACTGAGAGCCCCATGCACAGTTGAAATGAAAGCCCATCTGTGCATGCCTGGGCATAGCCCAACCTAGAAGAAGCTAGGAAGCTGCTCTCCTCCTACCCGCATCTTGTGGACTTACCCATTACACGTCTCCTCCTAACTGCCTTCTCGCCAAGCTCATTCTCCTTTCTAGCACTGGCTCCCTCATGCATGAGTCTTTCTAATAAAGACTTTCTTGGTTCACCTATACCTAGTGCTCTCTGGTGAATTCTTTCCCTAGAGTGCCAAGGACCCACGCTACTGAGTAGAAGCCCGTAACATGATGACCAATATATGCTGCAGACCCAGATGGGCCAAACCAGGGAGATGCTCATCAGCCAATAGCCACTGAAATAACTTCTCTGAGTCCATTTTTTAGGGGGTTATGAAACAAGAAAAGTTTGAATTCTTCCTTCTCATTCATGCCAAGTCCATTCAGTGTCTTTTCTCCTCATCTTCTACCAGTAGGAAAGAATTTCAAAGTTAGTCCTCTTTGTTAACAATCTCCCTGTTTGCTGGTCTAATTAGTCGGTGACATTGTGTCCTGATTATTTTATGTTTCACTTAGAGACTCTCAGAGAGTTAGTAGAGTAAGCTGGAGGTGACAGAAATCTCTGCAGGTGTGCACACAGACAAAATGCCAGGTCCCAGGTCCCTGGGTGCCCCTCTGGAGATGACAAGTTGGTAGTGCTTGGTCAGTTACGCTGATGTGCTGCCAGCTCCTGTGCTATGCAGAGTCCTTTGTGGCTGTGGAGTAGTTCATGGTCAGGGGCTTCAAAGCTATAATGCTAGTTCTGTTATAGGGCAGCCCCGATATTGAACGTGTTGCCTGGCTGTGGGTCCTCACCCGCGCGCTTAAAAGGGACTTATTAACCACTACAGGCACACACAAAAGGTTAATAAAAGGTTTATTTACAAGGGAAAGGAAATAAGGAAAATGTACAACTCAGGGAGAAAATAGGGAAATAAAGTCTTTAATGCGTCCTACCCGATCCACCGACCTGGAAACCCAAAGTCACTCTCAGAGCTGGCCGGACGCTGCGAGCTGGTGGAGAGCCAAAATGGGGGAACCCCTCCAAAGCCCACGTGTCTGGCTTTATCCCAACCTGGCTGCTTAACCCCACCCTCAGGTCCCAGCCACCTTCCCTTTGGTGGTGATGGGATTTGGAGTTCCCAGTGTCTTTGGCTTTGGCCTGGGGTGGGGGTGGAGTCTACAAAGCCTGTATGGAATTAGTTTTAGGACATCCTTTTCCCCCTAACAGTTCTTTCATGGGATGCATGTAACATGCAGTTCCTTTTATTTCTCAGTCACATGGAACTGCCAACATGTTACACTTTTTCTAGCAATACTTCTGGTGTGTAAATGTTTGGATTCCAGGTTACTTAAAGATAATAAAAACTCATTATTACATTCTCACAAAATTGGAGTTTGTGATTATTTCAAACAGTTGTTACAGGACAGGGAGAGGGGCAGCCCAAACTCCGCAAACCTGCCTATTTTATATAGGGTTCTGCCATCCGCCACATTAACACAAAACATGAGACTTTAATGGGAAGGAACTTTAATACAATTAGGAAACAATACAGGAAAGGCAAAGAATCTAGTTTCTAAATCAAGCACCCAAAGTTACCCGTCCCCTCGTGGGTAAAACTCCATCCAAATGGGGTCGGCCCAGAGCAAGGCCCCAAAGCCTGCCACAAGTCCAAAGCATCTTCCAGTGGGGACCCACAGAAAAGGGTCAGAAACAACCAGACAAGCTCGGAAAGAAAAGAGCAAAATCAAAATCAAGATAAAAGCTGCCATTGTCACCTCCCCACGGGTCTCTCACCCACATCTGTGTCACCCAGTCCACGATCAAAAGACAAGCACAAATTCTTCACGTGTCTCTAGGCCCCATGTGCCTCCTCCAGGTCTCCTTCTGGCTCCATCCTGCTTCCTTCCTTCCTCAGTCTCCTCTGAATCCTCTTCTCTTCCAGCTCAGCTCCACCCTCCCTTGGGTGGGGCAGGGAACCTGGAATCTCCCCCTTTCCTGGGGACCACCCTGTTACACAGTGACTGGGATGAAGTTTAACCTCATCTTTTCTCTGAAAGGATAGTTTTCCACAGACACTAGTAGTGTAGGCATGATTGAAGGGAACATTTTTCAGTTCATTATAAAACTAGGCCATTCTCACAACCTGAGCTAATGCTAATTTATATCCATTGATGTGTTACACTCAGATTTGATTTGTTGCTGACATGTTATCCTCCAGTCAATCAAACTAGTCTCCTAGAAGCTACCACTGGAGAACACTAAGTGTTTGTGTGTACTTGAATGTAATAAAGGTTTCTTTTTGTAGAGGTGCTTTATAATTCAGACTTTTCCCTAGTTTAGCCAGAACAAGTTCTTGTTAGTGAGGCTTGCTCGTAAATCTGTTATAGGACAGGGAGAGGGGCAGCCCAAGCCCCACAAACCTGCCTATTCTAAATGGGTTCTGCCATCCGCCGCATCAACACAAAACATATGAGACTTTAATGGGAAGGAACTTTAATGCAGCTAGGAAACAATACAGGTAGGACAAAGAATCTAGTTTCTAAATGAAGCACCCAAAGTTACCCATCCCCTCGTGGGTAAAACTCCATCCAAATGGGATCGGCCCAGAGCAAGGCCCCAAGGCCTGCCACAAGTCTAAAGCATCTTCCAGTGGGGACCCACAGAAAAGGGTCACAAACAACCGGACAAGCCCGGAAGGAAAAGAGCAAAATCAACATCAAGATAAAAGCTGCCATTGTCACCTCCCCACGGGTCTCACCCACATCTGTGTCACCCAGTCCACGACCAAAAGACAAGCACAGTTTCTTCACGTGTCTCTAGGCTCCATGCGCCTCCTCCAGGTCTCCGTCTGGCTCCATCCTGCTTCCTTCCTCAGTCTCTTCTTCAGCTTCTCCTCTTCCTGCTCAGCTCCACCCTCCCTTGGGTGGGGCAGGGAACCTCCCCCTTTCCTGGGGACCACCCTGTTGCACATTCAGGTATCTGTAGCTCAGAAGAAATTTGTGTTAGTGCAAAGGAACCCCATCATTCATGGCTTCCAATAAACTGGTCAATCCTGAGAGGCTCCCCCATTTGGCCTTCTAGCAGAAAGCAGGGTAACTGAGTAACTAGTCCTCCATCCTCTCATTTCCCAAAGTGGCTTTAAATTTTGAAATGTCCTTCTTTCATTTTCCTTTCTCTAGTTACTCTACAAATTTCCTGAGTTAGATTCTAACGATAAACTTGCCCTGAACTTTTTGCAAAAAAATGGGAAATATGAAAAAGAAATCTGGGAAATAAAACAATCTTCTGTGAGAGAGCAACGTAATGAGAGAGATTAAATGCTAGACTGAGAACAGAGAGAAGGACTGAGTAATGGAGAAAGGGAGAGAAGAAGATAAAAGCATGAAAGATGTAAAGAATTCAGCTCAGATGGAGAGAAGGAAAAAGACAAGTGGATATACACTTACACAAAGCAGGGTAGAAGAGAGAAGGTGAGAAGAGAGACGAAGTAGGAGAAAAATAAAAGAAGGACCGTAGCAATAAGCCCCCATCAACCTCTGACTGGGGTGGGGCCACCATTTTCCATTTCCTGAAAGCTACTTTCCTTTTTTTCAGCAGTCATTACCAGTTGTAAGGCTTCCCTCTGTCTTTCTTCCTCCAATTCAAAAGTCAGAAAAGAAAATTATTTTCACATTAGCAACTCATTAAATGCCTCTGGGTTTTTTTGTAGCTAACTCTCTGCTGGCCTTGAATGCTTTGTTTTTACACATCTGAATGCCCACTTGGAGGCATTGTCAGCCAGGGAATCGGGCTGGGAGCCCTTCTGTCATGCATATGGGTAAGTAGGTGGGGTGGGGCTGTGTCAGAGTCATCCATCATCCTCCATCAATGTCACCACCACCTGCAGGGACCCAGTCAATGGTCAGTCAGTCACTCAGGCCTGACAGCTGGTCATCAGTCCCCGGCAGGGGCTACACTCTGGGATCTCAAGGTATTAGCTATGGACTTACTGTTGTTGTTGTTTTGCTAAGACCTGTAAGTTCTTGGAAGCTTTCCACCTTCAGAATTACCAAAGATATTGGTGATTTTGCTCACCTGCATGACAAGTGGGCAAAGTCAGGCAATCAAAGGTAAGGTTTGCTCTATAATTACCTAAAATGATAAAGGGTCATCAACTAAAATCAAATGTTGGGCAGTGCAGGTTCACATAGTAGAGACTTTCACCATTGGCGAAAACAATGCACTTTTTAAAAAGGTGCGTTTATTTCTATGTTGGCAATTTAAAATCAAGCAAATTCAGATTTAAACCATGTAAAATTAGTAGACCAATTATATAAGGGACTAGTAAGTTAAGCCCGCCTCTGTCATAAAATCTCTCTTCCTTTGAACTCTTAAATAATGCCTCTTGTTTAAATTGAGGGATATCAGTGATAGCTCAATATACAATGAAGTTTACAATCTTAAGGGCCATGCCCTTTTGCACTTGTATATACACATCACCATTACCATCCCTAGATCACAATATGGTATATGCTTCTTTTTAAATCCAAATCTCATACCCAATTGCAGTAACTTATGAATACTTTTATTGAATTTATTGGAGAGTAAACACTTAAAAGACAGGATCCTAGGGCCTCCCATGGTGGCACAGGCAGTTGAGTGCAGTGCTGTGAAGCTGTCCGCAGCCTCTGCAGCACCGGTTCGATCCCTGCTGGCCGGCGAGGGTCCCACATGGCGCAGCAGACCTCTCCTGTTGCGCCAGCTGCTCCTCTCAGCAGTGTATTTCGTCAGTCTGCTTGTTCTGTTCCCCGCTCTGTCTCTGGTGAATCCTCTCACCCTCCCACGCATCTGGCCTGCACCCTTGTTCTTATGCAAATAAATAAATAAATCTTTAAAAAAAAAAAAGACAGGATCCTAGTCTTTTAAAAATCTTACTTTAACAAAATTATGTTTATTGAGGTGACATTGACTTAGAATACTGACTCTTTCTTAGGTGTGTGTTTTCACACCTCTACAAATGTACATGATTACATAGGGCACAAATTTTTTCATATTTAAAGTTCTCACAATGCCAGGCTTGATATCTTGCCCATAACAGTTGTTTTATTTTCATTTTTTTAATTAATAGAAAAATTCTCTAAGTAACTTTGCAGTTAAAATGGGTCTTTAAAATCTCACGTACTTAGTAAGAGGCTTAACAAGTAAAAGATCAAGTAAAGAAAACATACAAACTACTGAAGGGAAAATGAAAACTATTCTACGCCTCAATTGTCAACACAGAAATTCATTCAGCAAAATGTTTGCTGGGCTCAATACCAAGTTCTAAGGTCTTTGAATAATTGGTAAATAAACTTCTACCCTTGCGTAGTTTGCATTCTGAAGGGGAAATCGCTATCCAGTCTTCGAGAGGAATACAAAGTTTCATATGTGAGATTATGAAAAGAGAGCAAAAGACCTAGACAAATATGAATTGTGCTTTAGCAAAATTTAAGTGGAATGTAATTTGCCATGGTTATCCTAGTCCAAAAAGAGGTCCTGCTAGTGCAAAATGTCCTGCTAGCCCAATACTGAAGGGAAGGCTACAGGGAGAAACTGACTGATCTATTTTAATTCAATATATGAACACACTGGACACAGCAGATCAAAACTTAATCCTGGGATGGAGACTTAGTACTAACTTGAAAGCCACTGCCATAATCACAGTGAATAAAAATCCCCTGAGGAGCACTAAGCTGACAGCCAATGTCCCTATTTTTGATGTTTAGATGAGCTCTACCTTCTCTACCAGGACTAGTCCTATATGTCTCTGCTTTTCTTTCTTCTGACTTGGTCTCAACTCAGTTCCACCAATCTGTTCCTACTCTCACGCCACTCACACAGAAAACCACCTTATTTTTTAAGTCGATCCTGAAAGACTTTTAAACATATATAGCAACCTTCATTTCAGAGTCCATGGGAATCTGAATTAAGTTCTACTCACAGACCCAGTGCTTGAACTGCCTAGCTCTGACGCTCTCTCAGCAGTAACCCGGCTACCGAGCTTCACAGGGTGAGGCCTTGGGTTCACCTTCCCCAGGTTGCTTCACTTCCAGCACCCGGGTTGGTCCTCTTCTCGCATTTGGGATCCTTTGGGGGGACCCCCACTCCATGGGCTGCCCAGTCTCTCTGAAGATCTGAAGGTTTTACCCTGAGTCCCCATGTGCATTGTTGAAGTCCAGTTCTTACCTTCATCTTTCGTAGGCTTTCCCCGCCTTCTCTTTGAAGCTGGGTCACAGTCTAGCAGAACTGTCAGGATGACTCAGCTCATGATGTGTCCACCTTTTTAGTTTTCCTCTGCTGTGCTGGACTGGAAATTGGACTGTCTGGAAGGGACTGAAACATGCTGAGCAACTGCACTTTGACAATTGTTCCCATCAGGACCAGGCTCTGATCTGTCCCATGCCCAGAGTACAAACAGGTTCCCACCTGCTTTCTGGCCTTGGGTTACCAAAGTCCAAGCCTGCCTTGCAGCTGAGTGTACCACACCCTACACCTTTTTGTGATTTAATCATGGAGCCCAGAACTGAAAGAATAAAACCTCGCAGTTTCTATATCCTGTCCACTGTCTTCAACATGCACAGTTTTTAAGTAATCCTAGATGAGAATATTAATTGTTTGGAAAATTGCAAAAATGTTAAGGTTGATGTAGAGATATAAATAGATATTCCCACAAAAGGAGAAAATATGTGAGCAGGAAAAAAAAAAATACGTTTTCATGGCAGATCTGAGTGATGTGGAACATTTTTAATGTGTGATGACTTTAACCAAATTTTTATTTAGACTTTGGGTTTCTGATTTTTATGGTCACTTTGATTTTATCCAGTCCCCATACAGACAGAATCAAGAACACTGAAATGAGAAATCGCTCAGAAAATCTTAGAATTAAAAGAATGTCCAAGTCTTGAATTTACTCTGTATCAGTAGAACAGGGTATTTGGGGTCTGCTTAACCCCCCTCACCACCCCAACTGCAGTGATGGGCAGCTGCCTTTTCACAAAACAATAAATGCTGACTGTGGAAAGTTCTCTTTTTAAGTCATTGTTTTCTTATTACTAATTAAAATTACCTTTGTTGTTTCTTTTAACCATAAATAAAGAATAACAAATATGTACATGCTTACATTCTAAACATTTTGCTAGATTAGAATGTAAGGCAAAAACAGATATGATCTTCTCCCTTAAATTTGGATAGCATACCCTCACAGTCATTAGGCTCTGGAACAGGTGAACTTTTAAATAAATAATTGCAACACGTGAGAAAAATGATAAAATGAATGTGAGCTATTTCGAGAGCATTAAGAGAAGCAACTGACCCTGGAGGATGGATGTAAAACTGGTGGAGTATCTGGAAGGGCTTCACAGAGAGGGTGAGAGACAGCCTAAGCCTGGAAGAATATATAGTAGTTTTGCAAACAAGAGTGTTCACAACAAATTGCCTCAGGAGAAGATGATTTCCTATACGTGCTAGAATTCCTTATGCTGAAGGTCACAGATTACTCAACTCAAATTGATTTGAATAAAAATATGGGTAGATTCGTCTTCATACGTAGCTGGTTTAAGAGCTTGAAATGATGTTATCAAGATTTAAGTCCCCTTTTTCTATAACTCTATCAACTCTTCATTCCTTCATCTTTAGACTGGGTCTGCTCATGGAAGTAAAATGACAACAATAGTTTCAGACATTTTGTCTGAAGCTACCATTTCCAAGAGAAATGTGCACAGAAGTCTTGGGATTTACCTTTGTTTATTAGAGCTAGTTGGTTATATTCTCATCTCTGAATTTATCACTGTAGTTGATGGAAAGGAGATATGGATTCAGCCCATCAAGAACTACCCCTAAGGCTTGAAGAGGGTAAATTCCATCAATGAAATGTAATAGAGGGCCTCCCTAGTGGCGCAACGGGTTAAGACACAGCCTATGAAGCTATCCGCAGCCACTGCAGCACGAGTTTGATCCCTGGTAAGGGAGCTACCCACATGGTGCTGGAGACCTCTCCTGTCTTGCCGCTGCTCCCCTCAGCAGTGTATTTCAGTCAGTCTGCCTGTTCTGCTCCCCACTCTGTCTCTGGTGAATCCTCTCACCCCTCGCACCTCTGGCCTGTACCCCAGTTCTTGTATGCATAAATAAATAAATCTTTAAAAAAAAAATGTAATAGAGGAGACTTAAGTTCCTCAAAGGGACACCAATACATTGTCACCAAGAAAGGGGGATAGATAATGAAGAGGAAGTTCATATTATCCTCTGTAAAAGGGCTAGAAATCCTATTTTATGTAATATTGCAATATAATTAAAATAATTAGAGGTTATAGTTGGAGAGTAGGGAGCATTTGGATGTATGGCTTGTGGAGATTGCATTAGTTAAGGCAAATACTAAGCTGCTGTAACAAATTTGCTTAAATTGTAATTTGAAAAAATTACAAAAATTTCTTCTGAGAAGAAGACAAAAATTATTTCTGATCAAAAGACAGAGCTGAGGAAGAACATGGTGGTTTTATTTTGAGTGCTTATTCAGAGACTGGGTTCCTTCCTTCTCGTTGCCTCACATTCCCTGAGGCATCAACCTTGCAGCCCTGGTTGGAGCTGGATCATAGTATCTCTATGTTTTCTTTCATGGGCGAGAGAAAGAGAGAAAGGCCAGGGCAGCAATTTCCTTTTAGAAATGTGTATGTTACTTCAGATCATCCATTGATGAGGACTGAGTCACATGACCACATAGTCACAAGGGAGGCTACAATCCTCATAACATACTGTGAGCTCTAGTTCAAGCTATACCTGAAGACAGACCTACATATATATATATATATGTATATATATATATATAAGATTTATTTATTTATTTGTACAAGAACAGGGGTACAGGCCAGATGTGTAGGAGGATGATAGAATTCACCAGAGACAGAGTGGGGAACAGAACAGGCAGACTGATGAAATACACTGCTGAGGGGAGCAGCAGGAGTGACAGGAGAGGTCTGCTGCGCCATGTGGGACCCTCGCCAGCCGGCCGGGATCGAACTGGCACTGCAGAGGCTGTGGACAGCTCTACAGCGCTGCGCTCAACAGCCTGCGCCACCAGGGGAGGCCCAGACCTCCCTATATTTTGATAGAGATAAGTTGTCTCTAGCTGGGGCTAAGGTGTAGTGAGTGAATCCAGGAAGAGGGAAGAAGTGGATTTGAGAAGCAAAGAACAGTTTGCCAAAGACACCAAAAACTCTGGTAGAGTTATTTGTTAAACAAAGGGACAGCATGAAATGATCAGATTCAGGGTTGAAGGTTTAAGATTCATTTTACTTGGTTGTGGAAAGAGGGCTAAAGTGAAACACAATCACCAGCTAAGAAATTGTTGCAATTATGAAATGTGGAATGATGAAGGCCTGACCTAACATTGCCTCAGAAATAAAACAGTTCACCTACATGAGCCTGTAAGTACTTTTGGTATCACCTTGTATTTTGCATTACTCTTCTAAGATATGAGCAGCTTCTTGCTTCCATGGGTTGCCAATTCTCAAAAGGCCTAAGTAAATTTAAGCAATGAGTTTAATCACACACATGCACTCATTGGATGTTCATAAAACACTAAATGCTGACAGGAACACAGACAGAACCATTTCTATAACACGACAAGGGAAAGTGCAATTAATTTCTGTTCGTTACAATGCAACACACAATTAAAATGCAGCGTGTCCGAGTGAGAGATGGGAGCTCGGCCGTTCACTGCAGTCCTGAGTAGGATACTTGGTCTCTCTGACCTGCAGTTTCTTAGGATGTAAATGTGGGACACTCACTATCTGAAGTGTTGTGAAAATACTTGAAATAACCAGCACATCAGTCAGGAGTTCAGTAGGGGGCATCGGAGTGTCCCATCCCATCTAATGTGTTTATAAACTTGCCTTTGTTCTTAAAACATCTCTGATTCATTTCTCAAAGGGAAAGCAGATAGATATTCTGTACTCTGTGCTGGCCCTCCACCCTAACTGTGGCTCATTAACCTTGGGGTGCCTGGTGACCGAAGATCCACAAGCTCCTTGCAGCTGGTAGAGGTACCGCATTAGAAATTCATTTTTTCCTGTCATAATAACAAAGTGCAGAGTGGCAGCCCGGGCATAGTTTCTTATGGGAAAACCTGCAGAAAAGGACAGCTGAAAGAAGCTGTGCTTTTCTCCGATATTTCTTGTCAGGGAGAACCATCCTCAAAAGGAAGGGGGAAAAAAAAGAAAGAAAAAGAAAAAAGTTCCTGTTGAATTTAGGTGTCTTATTTCATTCCCACTGGTAAAATTGTTCTCTTTTCACAACAGACCCTGCAGCCTGCCTTTTGCTGAATGGCGTGTGCCCACCTAGACTGGACCGGCAGTCAAACAGCTACCTGGCAAACTCTCTTTTCAATGGACTTCTCTTCATCCTAGCAAGTTAGATTACTGGACAGGCTGTTTCTCTGATTTGCCTCTGGAAAGATTTCCTAAGAAACCAAATTCCTACGTTCATTTCTTAAGTCCTAGATATGGCCATTTAATTGGGGATAGGGGATTTAAAAGAAAGGAAATTAGGGGTGTGTGTGGATTTTAGTGGGGGTTTTTTTTTGAACAAATTAATGAATGTAAGTGGGCATGCCTGTGCAAGTACACTCACTTGTAACTTGGTCCAAATGTCACCGGGTTCAGTGAAATGATCACAGGAAATTAAGTCTAGGTCTTCAGTTCAAGAGGCAAGTTGGATATCCAGGGTTGGTGAATGTAGCAGCTGCTAGAATAAAGATGGGGTTCAGGACATGTTGCAATGAATGTGGCATCGGGACCATGGGCTATTTTAATTTGAAGGAATTTGAGCAAAAGCAGGGATCAGAAGTTTCCTTTGACCACACGCCTGTCCTTCTTTCGTGAGGTAGTCATCAAACCATGTGAGAGGTGCTCTCTGTAGGGAAGGAACTTCCTTGTCGCCAAAGGCAAGGTAAAATCCTTACAAATGGCACTGGCTAAACCTCCCTCAATTCATTACACCGACCTCAGATTCTTTATTGTATCCTATTTTTTCATGACTGTCCACTCTTCATCAAAGCTAGCATAAAAACACACGGACCTACCTTTTTTTGGTTCTTCTTTTCCATATGAAGTCTCTTATATCACATAAAGCTAACATTAAATAAACTATATGCTTCTCTGCTTATCTGTCTTTGTTTGATTTTGAGAACCAGCAGGTACTCTGCAAACCTTTTTCTGCCCCTGCAGTGAACTTCTTACCAGTCACAAAGTTTTGCTTAAAAATTCACAACATGGTATAGCAGGAAACAGTTATAAAAAAAAATTAAGGAAGCACCAGCGTCCTAGCTAACAAGTAAAGCAGCTCTAAAGCATCTTTAAACATAAACATAAAGAGAGAGGGAAAGAAAGCACTCCAGGTTCTGGAAGGAATGTTTGGAAGGGCTGGGCTGCATGCTCCATGAGCAGGCTCGGTGTCCTTGATACTTTTAAGGACCCATAAATCTATATTTTGCCTAAAAGAGAGAAAAAAAAACATTGACATAGTTAAAGTCATACAACAAAATGTTGATGTTATTTTGGTGAGAGGATTCCTGAAGGGAAAGTTGCTCAGAGGCCATGAAAGTAATAATGTGGCCAGAGGAAGAGCCAGATTTTAAAAACAGAGACAATATAAAAAATAAAGGAAGATAAAATTAGTAAACTTTTAAATGGAATATTGTGTTTAATAATAGGTAATCAACAATGAAGTCCCACAACTCTTACTGAAAATCAGTGTAGATTTCCACTGATCCACTATTTTCCATCACACCAAATATTAATATTCATTTAATTTGATTTTCTTCTCTTGGTCATTTGGACAAGTCAACACTAATTGCTCTTACCTTTTCATATCATTCGCCTTTTTCTGTGCTTACAGCATTTCTCCAACCCTGTATTTCTCTCCTAGTGGGAACGAAGCAACTGCTCTTTGCTAGTCTCCAGCATTCAATGCAACCAGCAGGGGGTGCTAGTGAACAACCCGGGCTATGTGTGTGCGTGAGTGTGTGGTGAGTGTGTGCGTGTTTTGAAAAAGATGGAGAAAGTAAGCCCTCAGAGAAAGCTAGCGCTTCGTTGCATTCTGGGCTGGCAGGACCACACAGCACAAGTCAGGTTTTACCAGTCCTTGTGGGTTTACAGAGATTAAGAAACAAAGCACAAGTAGTGTATCTTGCTGCTGAAGGCCCTGTGTCTTTGAGCTCTATACATACGTTTTAGATCTTTGAACTCCAGTAAACCCAGTTCCCCTGTTGACTGATAACCTGAGGGAGTAGGCGTGAGAAGGCGCAGGAGTTATTCGACTCTCTCCCAAGAGAGCTAGAAGCCCTTCTCTGGATAAATGCTGAGCCTGACTACTTTCTAGGTTGAGTTTTGTGTTTTGTTTTTTGTGAGGGGCAAGATTTAATTTTTGAACTCTAGCTGACCCAAAAAAGGACTCCCTGGAATAATCCCAGACAACAAGTTGAAACTTGAGATGTGTTGTCTGTTTTCTTGTGGATGAGTTAGTTGAAGGCTACAGGGGCTGCTGCGTGGTGACCATTTTAGTAAGCGGAATGGAGAATGGCAGCTACTTTTCCTTCAATGGCCAGTTTCAGGAACTCAGTTTTGAAAGGGCATTTGCTGTCTTGTTGCTGCCTATTGTGTTAAAGAGGTTTTTTTTTTTTTTTTTTTTTTTTTTTGGGCCTGATTGTAAATGTTTTGAATTTAAAAGACACCCAAATTCATTAAATGTGTGAAATGATGGGAAAAAAAGTGTGAAATTGTAGCAGTCGGTTTGTAGTTGATTAATAGAAATCTCTTCTAACAATCCCCAGAAGCTTCGGGGGTCATTGGAACAGAGCAGCTGTAGAGACAGCAGGAGTGATTTTGACACTGCCCGACAGGGCTGCACAGAGTTCCAAACACGTGGGGAGAGTCCCATGCACTCTGCACTCTCCCCGGCCTCCCAGAGATGATTGGCTGCAAGGTCAAATTAATATGCAGATCAGCCAGCAAGGTGCTGTTTGCTCTTAGTCTTGGAGGGATTGCATTTTAAGACCCATTATGGTTTCATAGCAGTTGACTCATTGGGCGTAAACTGGCCACTCTGGCCATGGGTTACTGCTCACAAAGAGCCAATCTGATTTCTTAGCTTGACCATCTGTGCCACAAGCAGAGATGCATAATGTGGTGTGTGACAGCAACTTTGGGGTGTCCAGAAAGGGGCTATTTAATGAGCACAAGACTTGGCAATTGATCGAAGTCTCCGGTTTGCCACACCTTCTCTGCTGCAGACAAGTCTTGACAGGGGCAAGGAAGGGAAAGCCAAAAATCGCCTTTCTTTGGGGGAGCACATTTTTCCATAATTTTTTGGCCTCTGCCCACCCCAAATCTGTAGTGTCTTTTCTCTTTGAAACCCTGCTGCAGGCTACCATTCTGAAGTTAAAGGATTTTTGCCTTCGAAGAGGTACAAAGGAAACATCAAAGTAAATGTCCTCACAGTGACATAAGGATAGAATAATGGTGACCTAGCAGCTAGAGACTTGGCCAAATGCTGAAAGTAATTCACGCCACTCACTAACAATGGGGGATGTGTGACAATGATATATACCAGGAGACAAGGACAACCACTTTGCAGGGCTTCGATGCCCCACAAACCCAATTGTAGGCAGATCAATACTGTCATAGGACAATTATCAAAGACCATCAGCACATCATATTTTCATACCATAAACAGCTCAAGGCGCCAGGGATGGCTTTCCTACAGAAAGCACATAGCATAAATTTGAAGGGTGTGAAATTGACATGATTAATAATTATAGTTATTAGCACATGTGCCAGCTGCTCATGTATGGTTTATCCCTTGATTTATGGTGCCATAAATGCCCATCTCTCCCTCTGATGCCGAATCAAGGGGGCACACAACCGTGGGCAAAATGAGTCTTTCTCATTGCCAGGAGTTTCATCACAAATAAAAGAAAAAAGTGGGTTGAAAATCACCCCGGATCTGGAGACACCTCGGTGAGAGGGAAGCTGCCTTTTGTTTGCATGGCTGCTTTATCGGCTGCTGAAACCTGTCTGTTCAATGTTCTCAAAGCCTTTGAAGTTTGGACTGCAACTAACAAGGGGCTATAGTTTTCCAGCCCCCCTCACCCATTGGAACTGTTGCCAGGCTGCAAACAATCACTATACATGTTACAGATGAAGCCACTAGGGCCAACAATGGAAGAAGCAAAAACTAAACTTTGGGTGCCAAAAGTTAAAGCTTTTGTTGTCAAATGCAATTTGGGAAGGAGGTCCCTCAGTTTTAATAAGTGTTTTCATTGTTTCATAAGGTTATGAACAGATCTGAACATTCGTAGTAAATCAAAATACACTTTAGAATGTGGTTCCTCAACAATCATCATCTTTAGGACAAAGAGACAACTCTAGCAAGCAGGAAAGACCCAAGTCTACAGAGAGGGATTTCTCTCATTCTCTCAATGTTAACCTCCTAAATTATGAATGGATAATTGCAGTTGTCATTCATGACTTATTGAATGTTAAATTACATGTTCAAGAGAAAGAGGTTAATAAAGGATAATACCAAGTGATATCTATTTTAGCCATCTAAAGGATAGCTTTCTTTATTTTTACACACTAAAAAAATAAGAAGAAAACAGGTAGATGATATAGAAAGGTTATTTTTATTTTAGTCTCATAATTATTGAAATACAGTTTTAGACATATCGAAGGCAAACACATGTTAGGAGAAAAGGCTTTTTTAGAAGGCAAGGCTTGAAACCTATCATCCAAATGTTGAGATGATGGGGCACATAAAAACTTGCTAACAATGATTGAAAATACCCTTTATACATCTCCCAACATTTTAATAAAATATTTCCTCCTGTTCCCACTCAGGGAGAATGGCAGCCTGGCTTCAGGGATTTGTGACCAGTCCAGATGGAGAGAGACCTGAGCAGTGGATCCCACCACACTTTCCATCTTCTCTAGCACAGAATTCACCTTCCACTGTCCCCACTCCTGAACCAATACCAAGATGTGAGACGCACATCTACTAATAGATTCATTTTGACAAAACATGCCCTTACAGAACTTCAAAAGAATGTATACTGACTTATTTTGACCCTGGAAACAACTCAAATTTCCAAGTATTAATCAGCTGATGATTTTTTTCCCATGGAAAAATTTTTTTTAAAGATCAGCCAGCTCTTTGCCGACAATAAACATTCCAATGATGTTTTTGGAAATAATTCAGAAAAGATTGTTAAACTTTAGGTCTCTTTAAGTTAAGACAAGGAACTCAAGAATTCATGAAGCCTCAGTAGCTTAAAAAGAGATGATTTCGTGGGCCTCCCCGGTGGCGCAGCGGTTGAGCGCTGGGTTGCGAAGCTGCCCGCGGCCTCTGCGGCGCCGGTTCGATCCCCGGCTGCTCCCCGGCCACCGGAGGAGGGTCCCACATGGCGCGCAGACCTCTCCTGCCGCCCGCTGCTCCCCTCAGCAGTGTACTTCGGCCCTTCTGCCTGCTCTGCTCCCCGCTCTGGCTCTGGTGAATTCTCCCACCCTCCCGTGCTTCTGACTGTACCCAGTGCATGTATAAACAAAAAAACAAACAAACAAATAAATAAAAGCATGCCTCTATAAAAAAAAAAAAAAAAAAAAAAAAAAAAAAAGAGATGATTTCAGCAAGTGGTACTTAAAATTAAAATTCATTTTTTCTCATTAACGAATATAAATAAAAGAGGGAAAGCTCTTCATCTAAAACTCAGTAAACAAGGCATCAGAAAAGTGTTCAATGTTTTAATTAAGATGAAATTTAAAATAGAAGCATTTTCTAAATCAGCTACTTGTTTTAAATGTAATTATGTATGTACATACCAACATAATGCTTTTAAAATAAATTATCATAGACAGGGACACAGAATTAAATGGTATTTCTAACTTGAAGAAAAAGTGAAAATTGGAATTTAAGAGATCATTTTAGAAATCAGAATGAAGAGTGGATTGGATTATGAAAACTCAGACAATTTGTGTTCTGAGTTTTTTTATTTGATTTTAAAGAGTTGCTTATATGTAACAACAATAGGATTGCGCATTTAAATTGAGTGATTAAGAACACAGATCTTAGCAATAGCAAAGATAACTATAAAGTTGAAAGATAACTTTCCATTTTGTGTATAGCATAATTTTAATGCAAGGATTAAGACTAACAAAATGTCCTACAAGATACTACGCACATAGACTCTTAAACCACTATTGGTCAAAGTACTTTTCAAGTCTTGCTAACAATGCTTTACTCTACAAATGTAGGAACTAGAAGACATTGAAAAGAGTGGATGAATGAAGTAATAGTCACATACTAAGAAAATAAATTTGGTAAATTAGAAGAAAAATTATTTTTTTAACCAAAGACTAAATTTTGGGCAAATTTTCTGCACAATGTCTAGAAAAAAATAAAGGAATAGCTACTTCTAAGAAAGCTACAGAAAAAAATTCACTTCCAAATGAGACTTGAACTTGAGTTTTCTAAAGAAGAAAAGGAATGGATATGAACAATGAATTAGAAATATGTAATAAGGCAAAATCAATGGTTTTGTCCACATTGACTGGACACCTTTAACCATTTCTTTTTATTCTTGAGTGTGTCCTCATTGAATAGTGCTGATGTCTGCATTCTAGACATTCAGGGTACAGCTCAAGCCTACTGCTGCCCACTCTTTAGTGTCTGCTTGCTTTCCTTGCTATCTCTGCTTGCTAATCTTGGTCATTCCTAGTCTTTCTCCCTCTGTTTGATTTTTCAGAAATATCTTGCCTTGATTGCTGAATCTTGGTCCTTGCCTTCACTTTCAATTTTGCCTTTCCAACCCCTTGAATCTGCTCTTCATCCCTGTCCACTGCTTTTTAACACTCAAACCTGGTTGCGTCTACTTGTCCTCTCGAGGAACTGAAGTCTTTTGCAATTGTCAAAATCTTACATATAGCATCCTTTGCAATAAAGTTGATGAAACAGTATTTGTTAAGAGGCTTCCCCTATTTGCTCCCTTCTTAAGTGCTCCAGAAAATACTTCCTTGGGTTTCTGATATTACTTAAAGCCATTGCGATCAGCAGAGAATGGCAGGAGCCACAATTTGAGTGCTGGTAGGTTAGCTGTGTTCTAGGAACATCACATTGTACATGTCAGTCATGCATGACATTTTTTTACGTCCAAGACCTGCTCTCCATAAAGGAAAGAGGCCACTCTCATTGTCTGACACGTCTCATCTGCTGTTGCTCTGACGCTTGACAAAACAGAAGGGTCTGACATTGAGAATTCTGTCTCTTACTTCTTGGCTGATGTTGGCATTGTTTAGCAAAGTACTGCTAAAGTAATGGATTTTAGTCTGTATTTGAAGGGGGAAAATCTTATTGAATACGTCTCCCTGACTGCAGGCCAATTCCTATAGTTTAATTACCAGCTCATAACTGAGCTGGGTCTGAAATTTAGCCATAATCTTTAACATAACTTTTTTTTAAAAAATATTTATATTTTTAAAAATTCTTTTGTGTTTTGATTTATTTTTTATTGAATTAGAATTGAATTATAGCATACAAGTATCAGGTGTACTGACATGATTCTTTGTCTACGTTTTTAGAGAGTTTGAAAATCTATTTCAGGGACTTGAATGGCATTCATAGAATGTCACATTGGAATATTTTCCTAGAGAAGTTCAATACTAGCTTCTAGATCTTTTATTGCATCCCAGGGTCTGACTTAGTAAGATAGATTTAATAAAACTGAACTTAATCTGTAGCCCAGAAGTAATTTCTTGGTAACAGAGAATCAATTAAATAGAACATCGATTCTGACACAATTGGCACATCATGGAGGAACAGGTTTAGGATCTGAGTCAAGCTCTCCATGGAGCCAAATTTCCTTAAAAGCTGCCAGAGACGAACCTACTAATGTTATTAAATGTTTCTGGAAATTGAACCATACACATGTGGCCACAGTTTATGCCAATCAACATGTAGTTTGGGCTTTGCCAGGGGTGGAAGTTCTGGGGGGGGTGGGGGGGCTGGGAGGGAGTCACTACTCAGGGGAGTGAGGGTACCAAAGAAAATTTAGCTTTGACCTAAAAAATTTCACCATACCATTGAGGAGGATAAAACACAGAACTTTTGAAATCATAAAAATGGTTGAAAGTGTATGATAAATGAAAGCACAGAAAAATATGCCACTGGTGTTCTGAAAAATGAGAGACCAAATGAGATGGGCCAAGGAGGCCATAAAGAATACATGCTATTTTGATTTGTTCTTGAATGGAGAGATGGATTTGCTAGGCAGAAGGATATGGAGGGTTGAAAAAGACTATCTGGAAGAAAGTGAGAATATTGCAGAGGACTAAACCCTTAACACTCACCAACACTAAAGCGAATTTATTGCTACCAATCTACAATGTATGTGGGGTGGCAGAAACCCTAATTTCTAAGCAGTTTGTGAATTAGACTAGAAATTTTAATTGAAAAGCTCTTGCTGTTTATTGGAGATCCTTCCCAACTGTTAAGATATTAGTACCATTTCTCTGTAGTGTCCTAGGTGTCACTGATTAATATATTTTGTGCCTGCACATTTTCTTTGTCTTGTGATCTAACAACAGATTCTTAGCTGATTGTGCTACCACCCAGTGTATAGGAATACAACAGTCTTGAGGTGAATGTGTCCAGTCCTCTATTATTCTTTTGGGAAAGATAATAATCCCAGTGTCTTTAACATGGGATGGTGGGAAGCCTGACAGAGCTCTCGTGTAGTCAAGGAAGGAATATTGATATGTCATAATGAGTATAATGAGTTATCCATTTAACTGGATTCAGTTACTTAGATTTAGATTTCTGTATTGGATAACTGCAGTTGTGGGTAAACCACCACAAGTATGAGGAGCTAAAGGGATCTTCTGTGCCTTTCAGAGGCTTCATCTCCTTACTCACTCTCTTTCCTTTCCTCCTTGATGAGGAATGTCCTCTGTCATCAGTGTCCTCTGGCCTAAGGTTAAAGTGATGTCACCCATGGGCCTCCCCGGTGGCGCAGCGGGTTGAGCACAGCACTGTGAAGCTGCCCGTAGCCTCTGCAGTGCAGTCTCAATTCCCAGGCAGCCAGGGAGATACCTACATGACATGGCAGACCTCTCCTGCCTTGCCTGCTCTTCCCCTCAGCGGTGCTTTCGGTCTGTCTGCCTGTTCTGCTCCCGCTCTGTCCCTGGTGAATGCTCTCACCCTCCCGCACATCTGGCTTGTACCCCAGCTATTGTATAAATAAAAAATAAATGAAAAAATGTATTAAAAATATTCCTTAGATATAAAGTGTTAAAAATTAAAAAAAAAATGGTGTCACCCATGCTCTATCATCATGGCACCTCTCATGTGGGCTTGGGGGTAATTAGATGCTCTTTGTTTCTCTTAGGGCCCAAAGGATTCCTTTGCAACTTTGCCTTCCTGTAGGCTAGATATCCATCTTTATTTATTATTAATTATTTTTTTCTTACATCATTTTAGTCCCCATAGCCACCATATCATCTATGAACCATCACCATATTCCCTTGTATTTATCCCTCTCTTGTTTTGCCTCCCTGTCCACCTCCCTCTCCTTTGTTGTATGCCTCAGTTCTATGGTCAGCTTGGTAGTTTTGACTTTTTCTTGATATTTTGTTTCCCCATCTTTATTTTTTTGAATTTTTTAAAAGATTATTTATGCATACAAGAGCTGGGATGCAGGGGTAAGAGGATTCACCAGAGATAGAGTGGGGAGCAGAACAGGCAGATCTACTGAAATACACTGCTGAGGGGACCCTTGGGTGAGACAGGAGAGGTCTGCTGAGCTATGTGGTTTAGCTCCCTGGCCGGGGATCGAACTGGTGATGCAGTGGCTGCCAATAGCTTGATAGTGCTGAGATTTAATCCCTGGCTCCACCAGGGAGGCCCTGCACTGCAGATTTCAACAAGATGAATTCAATGTGATATCCAGACTAAATCCAACACTCTACTTATAAATTATTCTCCCAGGAGGGCAGAAGTAACAGACCACATTGGTGGAGATTCAGCCATCATTTGAACAAATAGCAAGTAATAGCACAGCAAACATTCTTTCATTGCGCTGGTAGAATACAATCTAATAAACACTAATAAGACTTCAGAACAAATATTTTATTTTTAGATGGGAAAGAACAGAAATGAGAATGTATATCACCATGCCTGTGTGATGTGCAGGTGAAGTGAGGTGGAGAACTTGATGTGGAATGCCCTCTCAACCCTCAACAGTAAACCTTTTCATGAAGGTTAATACACATAAATGATCAGTTACAACATTTCTCCCCTTTTTTTTGGAAAGGAAACACAGTTTTTTTTAGAACTCTCTGATTCACAACCTACTAACTCTTGTAATATGAGTGTTCACAGAGTTATTGGAACTCTTACTTATAACTGTATTACTTTAAGTAAATGGATTTAAAATGGAAAGATTTTTTTTCATTTGGTGTTTCAATTTATTCTCACTTGGTTTAATTTACTTCTGCCTTCTGTGCAATTTAAAAGAAAACAATTAGAAAATGTATTATCAATTTCAGGCCACTAAAATATCATTTAACAAACTGCCATTGAGTCTTTTAATAGGCTTATTATAACCTTGGAATACCGGAAACTAGATCAAATCAGCAGTCTTTATTAAGACACTCTAAAGGAATCAGTAGTGTAAATGAGACATATAAGGCTTGAATCCCTGCCCCTAGGTTGTTATCTGGGTCTTGGTAAGACAGTGAGTCAATAAAACAAGTACTTTCCAGGTACATTACCCAGCATTGCTAGCAGCGTTGTCTCATCAGCTTGTATCCCCAAAGTCATGTCATAGAGATAAAGTTTTTATAGAGCAACCTATAAAAAGCTGGTACTGGGCCTCCCCGGTGGCGCAGCAGTTGAGCGCTGGGTTGCGAAGCTGCCTGCAGCCTCTACAGCACCGGTTCGATTCCCGGCTGCTCCCCGGCCACTGGAGGAGGGTCCCGCATGGCGCACAGACCTCTCCTGTTGCCCGCTGCTCCCCTCAGCAGTGTACCTTGGTCCTTCTGCCTGCTCTGCTCCCCTCTCTGGCTCTGGTGAATTCTCTTACCCTCCTGTGCTTCTGACTGTACCCAGTGCTTGTATAAATAAATAAATAAATCTTTAAAAAAAAAAAAAAAGCTGGTACTGACCATTTTATGTAACTGGTGCTGCAGAGGCTGCAGATAGCTTCGCAGTGCTGTCCTTAACCCCTTGTGCCACCGGGGAGGCCCTATCTCCCAGCTTCTTTTCAAAACTTTGTTACTTTAGGAAAAGGTAAAAGCAAAGAAAACATCATGATTGTTACTATATAGTCCAATACATTCTGCAATATATGCTGCTTGTTTCTTTCCAATGTGCTGTGGCTTAAGTCCTATCTCCAAAATTCAGAGACAAATGGTAACTGCATGTAGAAATCACTTTTTAAACTCACTTCCATGATGTTTATATATATTATATTTTCCTTTCATCTCCCAAGCTTTTTTTAAAGATTTCCTTTACCCAATTACTTCCTTGTTCAAGTTTTATTTTACTTAAAAGAACCTGTGTTGTTTCTAAGCAGGTTTCTATAAAGGAGCATAAAACTACCATTCTTATCAATTTTAGCCTGAAACAGAATGAAAGAGAAATTTTATCTTTTAAAGGCTTTTTCAGAGTTTACATTCAATAAATACAGATAAGGAGGTATCATTTGGAAGATGGACAAAGTTTCAGTTATACAAAATGAGTAAGTTCTACAAACCTGTACAATCCTGTATTGTACACTCAAAAGTTTGCTAAAAGGGTAGATCTTAAGTGTTTTTATTACACTGATCACACACTCAGAGGTGATGATTAGGTTTATGCCAGAGATTGTGGTAATGGTTTTATGGATATATACTTATCTCCAAGCTCATCAAGTTGTATACATTAAATATGTATGGATTTTGTATATTAATTATACCTCAATAAGTTGGTTTTCAAAGTAAATGCATAAAAATACATAAATAAATAAGAACTGATGAAACCACTCTTGTGTTGGTAAATCTATGCAGTACCAACTTAAAAAAAAAAAAGACACCAGCAGAGATGCCAGTATTAGATAAAGGCAAATTACTAGACAGCTGGGATCATATTTACTTAAGTGAAGGGGGGATTACAATAAATTAATAGGTTCAAAGATGCACCAGAGTAGATGGGGACCTAGTTTGGTATCTCACTATTAAATGAGGAATTGAATTTCAGCACTTAGCCTTAATATAAAGTGATCTTAGAGTTTTCCACATAACAATGGGAAACCCTTGATAATTATTGTCTGTGTGGAAAGCAACATTAATCTTTATATCCATTTAGGTATTTTTACCACGATATGTCTATTCAAGCCGTTTTTCTGAAGACTGTTTATGCTGAAATGGGCATCTGCTCAGCTCACCCAATTCAAAACAAAAATTAACATAATCTCTATTTGCATAGCAGCAAGTGGGTGGAGTTAGGCAAGTGCACAGATGAACATAAAAATCAAATATGGGCAGGAGGAAACTCAATTTCATTATAAAAAACCATGTTTGTTTAAACATAAAAAAGCTGTGTAAACAATCCAAATGTGTTTACTGTAGTTTAGCCTACAAGGCTCCCATTTTGTTCTCATCCTTCTAGCAGCCTGGTCGAGCAAATGCAAATAAACTTGGGCTGCTCATAAGAGATTCAATTTAAAATTTTCTCTTAGAAAAACATAAATAGGCTGCAAAAGCCTTTTCTTCTGTGTGAGCTGCCTGAATGAAAAAAGTGAAATACAATATTACTAGATTGTATAATTAGGAGTGATTTGAAAATTATTTGAGCAGTCAAAAGAATGGAAAATTTAAAATAAAAATACTATAAATTAGGTATTCATCAGGATTTAAAGACTTTAGAAGAGGAAGCAAATATGACAAGAAGTGAAAGGGATATGGATGAAATTTGGGTTAGAGAGAAGAATTTAGAGGGACAATAGCTCTGTAACAATAGCCCTGGAAAAAAAAGATCATAGAAAAAAATATTGACTTACAAAGTTTTGGTACAAGTAGAATGCTTATCTTGGTGGGATCTGTGTATATGTACAAGACCTAAGAAAGTAAGACTCTGACATTAGATATATAGTAATATGTTGTGGACCCGAATCTTACCAAATGTATTGTCATCTGTGGTCAGCAAATCAGACCATAATGTTAGGTCTATCATAACACAAACTGTGTATTAATGGAGCCATTAATCACCATCAAAACTGTATTAGGAGTGAAGATAGCCAAAGAGAGCTTAACTGACAGCAAGTGGCCATAAACCTGTCCAAAAACTAATTTGATTACCATCATACCAGCATCTGTGCCACTTATGAGGGTTCATTTTTTTGATGAAATTAAGTAGACAAGTCATTCATGCGTATAATAGACATCTAAATCATGGTAAACATGTTGTTGGCAACAGAAGTAGTTAAAGAAGTATGGGATTGTTTGGGTGTCTGAATATAGAACCAACTCAATGGAAAGTGTCTTTTGCACAACAGTTGGGTACAAAATGCCATCAAAGAGGCTTTGGATGAAGCCAAACGCCAAGTGAGAAATAGAGAGATGCAAAGTCAGCTGGTGAGATTCAGAGAATGTTGGTTGTTTACAAGAAGGAATGTTTTGCCAGGATAAACTCTCACTCTTTATGGGTCATAAATGTTCCAAGCAAACAATCTGTTTTATTTGGAGACAGTTGGATCTGTTAGATTTCGGTCCTGACAGACGGAATTATGGGATGTCATATTTAATGACAGCCTAGAGAGAGAGCCTAGAATGTGCATGCTAAATGAAAAAGAGAATGAATGAACTTGGCCATAAAGAATGACTATGTTCTACCCACTGACTCATTTTTTCTGCTCCCTATTTAAAAAAAAATGTGGAATTCCTTATCCAATTTATCCTTTTATAATTTTGTATTAAGACAAGCCTGACTTAATGTTCTACGTCTTTTTATTATTCTGTCCTCTTGTGAAAGGTTTTCTCTTTCCATGAACTCTAACTTATTCAAAGTATTAGAAGGTGACACTCTCCACTGACTGAGTGAAAGAAAAAAGTTCTAGTATTTATTTCACAGAGAAAAGGTTTCATTTAAAAATATGCTTTATGTGTAAAAATACCAGGCATATTTGAATATAGAAAGAGCAGGTTATTTTAGGTACGTAAAATTTTAAAGGACCCTATATTCATGTACATTGTCAAAATTTAAATATAATACATTTAACTTCTGCTTGCTCAATAGTCTCATCCTTCTAGACAAAACTGTATCTGTGTGTATATGTCTACTGGTTACATTGTCGTAGACATGGGAAAGATTTAAAGGAAATAATTGAACTTGAGGAATAGGAACATTTTTATGTTCATACCAAAACTGAGAGCACTTCTGCCGTGAAACATCTCAGGAAAAACTAGCAAGAGTGACATTCGTCTCCAGCGCCTCCCGAAATATTGTGCTGCTAATACCCAACACCTTGCACCACAGCGAGAAAGCCTCCAGCCACGGTGCTGCCTGCCGTTCACAAGCTGATGCCTTGTAGGCCTCCAGTCTTACCTGAGTTTGCAGATGGGCCATTTCCCAGGTGGGCCTGGCCAAACACTCCTCATTAATCATGGCTTAAACCTCTCTCAGTGGGAAGACCTCAGGTTAGACATCATTTGGAAACAAATTGGGTGAAAAATAGCTCTGACAATAAGGAGCCCACACGGAATTCCCCTGTGAGAGCTTCAGCGGTGTGAACACAGACTCTTCCAAGACACTAAATGATCTGTCAGTTAGTGAATGACATTATAATCCAGTTTTATGTCATCTGCAGCTTGAAGCAGTTGCTGCAAGCTCCAGCCTTTCGCGGCTGCTGCGTTTCTGACTCTCTGGACTCACTCATTTACAGAGAGGCTTTGGAGTTAGAAGCAAAAAGAGAGAGAGAGAGAGAGAGAGAGTGTGTGTGTGTGTGTGTGTTACATACGGCAAATGCACATATGCATAGGCACACAATAGCAAACAAAGTGCTTTGCCATATGCTGCTTCACTAAAAATGAAACTCGCTCAAATATCCTGGTGGAACCAGAGGAATCACCAGGGTACAAAGTCCTAAACTGAATGATCCTGTGTGATAGAAACACTAAACAAAACAAAAACCTGGGAGCATGACAACATGATTTATCCTCTGGGTAAGAAAAACTCAGCTTCTTTCCTTCTACTGCATTCCAAGCCTTAGAGCCTTGGGAGAAATTTATTCTTCCTAAGCCTTTATTCTTAAAAGTAACTGTATGTTTGCCTTAAAGTGACAGATGGCTTTCCTGCCACATTTTAGCCATTATTTATACTAACAGATTGCAACTGAATTGACTATAAACCAATGTATTTTGTTTTCCATCTATTCCAATTCTTATTCTGGGTGGATGTAGTAGGGGAACAATAGAAGACAAATGTTTACCCGTGTACTACTCGTAGCTCCAGGATTCCATTGATAAGAGGACTATTTTCCAGGGCACAGACCTTGATCACTCTCTTGTCCAGAGTAAGCCCAGAAAAGTCCCTTTAGGTAGTAACACAGGTTCTGGGAAAGAACATAAGATTTTGAGCGCCTGGTTTGTTATAACCTGGTGAATCTTAGGCACTCCTGATACACCCACATTCCTTGGCTTATGCACGACCAGCTCCTTCTTCTGAACTGCAGAAGTCAGAGGTGGACAAATTCCCTACCTTCCCCTTTGGGCTCTCAGAAGGACTTCTTTGAGTTTAACTCATGAGGGGATCTGTGCCTTGAGAGTCAGAAATTCCTATTATTTTTATTTCCTTTTTCAGAGATTTATAGGAAGGATGTTTCCTGACTCTGTACTTTGAGGTAGTCCTACAATAACGTATTTTAGTAATCTGGCATTTAGAAATAATAGAAATCTGTATCTTTCTTTTCTTTTTCCTTTTTCTTTTTTTGCTCTCAAAACGTAAACAATGTAAATCATTGACATGAAGATGCAGTTTGTGTTGAAAAGCATATACCGAGATGAATGGAGGTGGGGGTGTGCCTCAGGGATTCACAATGGCCCTTCATTTTGGGGAGGAGAAGCAATGACTGGTCTGAATCAGAGATGGAGCAGCGCTACCAGTAAATTGCATAAGACAAATCAAAATGGTCCATTAATAGGGTCTCTTGTTTTGGCTGATTTTAAAATTTAAAATTCACACAAATATTAAATTTAAAAATGAATCTAACTGTTGCACCTTGTTGCACTTGTCACTGTCAACTTAGTTGTTTGCTTTCCTATGTACATGCTTCATTTGGCTGGTACTGATCCAGGCCACATCTCTTCTGTGAGCTCCAGCCTGTAGTTGTTTAGTGGCAAACACCTATGGGATGGCTCTGCTTGACTGTCACATAAGCATTTTGTATGTCCAGAATGAAATTACTCATTTTTCTTTCTCTCCTATTACAGCAAATGTCAGCATCATGTCGCTAAATTACCAGGGATCACTCTTTCTTTTTCTTCCTTAAACCTTCATGTAAGCCTATTAACAAGACTTGTCTCTTTTCCTTCCTCAGCACCCCAGAAATCTCTCCATCTCCTTTACAGTAGATGGGAAAGGGGAAATGTTAGTGAATTAGTGGATCTCATGGTAACACCTGAGAACGATTGCCCTTTATTAGTTTTAGCTCTCTGTAAATTCCTAGAAATTTATGCAGAGGCCAAGGAAAATGGATAGTTTAAATCCCCAATAGGGGTTTAATGAAAACATTCTAAGATATATGAAAAATAATGGTTCACAAGTAGTGAAATCAACTTTTATGAAGGACGATGACATGTACATGTTAATATGTAGGTTGTATTTTTTTAATGGCATTGAATAATAGGGATTTATTTAATGAGTTCCCCTTCATGGGAGTTTCCTCCTTCTCATTGTTTACTTTCACAATTGATACTTGAATAAATTCTCTTTTCCCAGTTGTTTTATAAGTTTAGGGGAATAAGGAAAGACTAAATTTAAGCAAGTCAGTTTTTCAAGATTTAGATTTAATGATAGATTTATGAAAGAGATGGCTGCAATTAAAATTTGGAAAGATAATTGTTTTAGCTTTCTCCATTTAAACGTACAGTTTCTTGAGACCACATCTTCCTTTTACTTTTAATTTTCTCCAAAGATAAGAAGCAATAATCTTGAATAAACAAGAGGAAAAGTAGAAGTTGTATCAATCTGGATGAGTCATCAAAGGTGAATGGAATCAAAGTTTGAAATTGTGTGATTTGTGAATTGTTGTAAAGTTCCAAGTTAAATGTCCCAGGGAATGACATTGAATATATAGAGATTTCCTCCTCTTATTTCCTCATGCGAACAAAACACAGATACAATCTTCTTAGTCAAGAACTGACAAGGAAGATTGGCTAGACCAGGTGGTGGCTTAGGGTAACAATGGTCAAGGAAGTTCAATTGATTTACAATGACTGACATTTGTTCCTCAACTTCAAGAGTCACTGGAAAAACAGAAGGTAAAAGTTGGGCAGATACAATTTATTTAAAAAGTAATTTTTTCCCAATTCATGTTATTTACAAGTAGCCTGTGAATTGATCCATGTGTCCCTTCTCCTATCTATAGTTTATTTTTTTTGTTATTCTCCAGAAATTATTCCACCCACAGGTTATGCTAACACAGATTGTTCCTGCTCTAGTTGCAATGAGGGTGAGAACAGAGAAGGCAGAATCACCCAGACTCTGATTTCAGCCATGGAGACGGGACCAGGGCACACTGACCTAGAGCAAAAGGTAAAAATGCAGGTTATATCTCTGAGAGATACCTGGGGTCAGAAAAACCCACAAATCTGTCTTCACTGAAAAAGGCAGACCCAAGGGAAAGGATCAGGAACTGAGAATGTACCAGAATCCATAGAGAAGGAAAGAATAAGGAAAAACAACGTGAAATGCTCCCATCCAATTACTATGAAAGAAGCTGCTTATCAATCACATAGTGTGAGGAGTAGGTGCTTATAATGTATCTGTTTCCTTAGGAGGGACTTGAAGATATAAACTTAGAGTAAAACCAGCATTTAAATATCTAAAACACTCAGAAGAAGACAGCTTTTAGCAGAAATAAAGTGCTATTTCTCCTATAAAACAAATCTTAAAAAATAAAACTATCATAAAATTATTTCTTTTAATTTTAGTCCTTGGTTTATACATTTGCCTGCACATCAAATCCTTTCTTTAGAGAAACGACATTCTGAAAATATATTAAGGCCCAATTTATAACTTTACCAATGATATTCCTTTGTCTCTCCCCCAAATTTATCAATTTCCTGAAGTCAATTATCTCCCTCCCCTAATATGGTTTCATATTTTTATTCATATTTCATTAATACATAATAATATATTCATTTTATTCACAGTCCATATTTTAATTCCATCTTTTATTCAAGGCACTTTTTCCTTTTTATTACATAATTACATATTCATAAACAATACAAAGCCTTTTCTTTTTAAATATTTACTTCAATTGTACTTTTTTTTTTTTTTTTAGAGGCATGCTTTATTTATTTGTTTGCTGGTTTGTTTGTTTGTTTTGTTTATACATGCACTGGGTACAGTCAGAAGTGCGGGAGGGTGAGAGAATTCACCAGAGCTAGAGCGGGGAGCAGAGCAGGCAGAAGGACTGAGGTACACTGCTGAGGGGAGCAGCGGGCGGCAGGAGAAGTCTGCACGCCATGTGGGACCCTCCTCTGGTGGCCGGGGAGCAGCCGGGGATCGAACCGGCGCCGCAGAGGCCCGGCGCAGCTTCGCAACCCAGCGCTCAACCGCTGCGCCACCGGGGAGGCCCAATTGTACTTTTTTTTTACCTAGTATTCTGCAATGGACCTTATGCATGTGACATTTTGAGTGATACATGTAAGATTTAGTTCACTAATTTTGTACTATTCTACTATGTTAACAAACCACAGTTTATTTATTCATTCTCTTGTAAGTGGACATTCATATGGCACAATATATCTTGTTATTATGTTAAGATCGTGGTTTTGAGACAAGAAGGGAACTCTCATTACTGTGAATACCAAAGGACAATACAAGGAATATTTTACATTATAGGTATTACGGAAAATTCCTTCTCTTCACTGAAATAGTTTTCAAAGACTTAGGGATCATGGTCTTGGTAAAGGTCCACTGCTAAATGAAAATATTTTTTAAATGCCTTTTTATCCCGATCAAATGTTCAAATCAAGTCCTCATTCAACATAAACTTTATAATATCATTATAATATCATTCAGCGAGCAATCCACACGTTTTCTTTAACACTGTATAACTGAATGAATGAATTGCTTCATTTAGTACTCTGTAGCAGAAATAACTTGTTCACTGATTAATGAGCCTCATAATAGCCTTATTTATTGAGTTAATACTACATGCCAGGAAGTTATATCCATTAGCTCAGTTTATAATCACATTTTATCCCCTTCTCATTTCACAAAAGAGGAAACAGATTCAAAGAAATTGCGTTCCCAGGGTCATGCAGCTTTCAATCAAAGTCAGAACTCTTTTCTGTTAATACTTCAGGCTTTCTCTAAAGGAAGTTACACTGATATCTCTTTTGGTATGAGAATTATTTCATTCTGAGATCAAAAGTCTTCATGCATAACATTGAATTCCTCTTCTCAGAAATAGTGCGTGATGAGCTAACGCATCTTTTTGAATAATTGCTTTTGCATAGACTGTCATGTGGAAAATAAAAAAAACTAGGAGAAAAATCTAAGACTTCAAGTAAAATATAAAATAATTGCATCTTTGGAATTTTGCATTTTACCAATTCCTTTCACAGAATCACATCATGGAATCTACAGAAGGTGTATTCTAGATTGTTAACTATGTTTAGTTAACATGGACTCTTTGACATGGAACAAATAATCTATTTTTGGAGACAACATACTTAATACTTGAGCTTGAGCTGGAGATATACAGGTAATCCAACAATTCCTCTGTGGAAAAATGAAGAATTTTAACTGAGAGGATAAATTCTGAATCCATTTATACAATCAGTCATCAGAGATTTGCTAGGCAGTCAAACTGAGAAAAGAAAGATTATTTTGCTGTATCTGTAGAAACTTCTGTGGGGCCCAAGTAAATTATAAAAGAAATTATCAGGAAAACTTGTACTTGGGTTTAATTTCCCTACCTACACCTGAAACTTTCCCTTACCAGAGGAGATAAATATCAATATTATTCTAAAGATCTCACCCTCCACATGCTTGCCATAATATGATTCTCTTGTTCCAGGAATTGGAGAAAAACAGACTAGGAGATGATAAAGGGATCGCTTTATACTTGCCTCCAGCTAAACAATGCCTTGACATGTTCAATGTTAAGGTCATTGAATTTCTCCCAAAATGAGCAGTCAAATCCCAGTCTTATACCTCACAATTCTGATAGAAATGCTGACTTTAAACACACCTGCATGTGCGTGCACACACACATATACACACACAAGTAGTAAATAATTGTCAGAGGTAAAATAACAAGCCAAGGCCTCCCTGGTGGCGCAAGGGATTAAGCACTGCACTATGAAGCAGTCTGCAGTCACTGTAGCATGAGTTCGATCCCCAGCTGGCTAGGGAGCAACCCACATGGCACAGCAGACCTCTCCTGATTCACCTGCTGCTCCCCTCAGCAGTGTACTTCAGTCGGTCTGCTTGTTCTGTTCCCCACTCTATCTCTGGTGAATCCTCTCACTCCCTGCATCTCTGACCTGTACCCCAGCTCTCGTATGCATAAATAAATAAATCTTAAAAAAAAATAACAAGCCAAGGTCAACAATGAACATTAAATACTAAATCCCAATCAGTAATGTTATACTAATAATGATATACTTCCAAAATATGGGTGTAGTACCTCAATACTAACAGGCATTGTATGCCACTGGCTTTATGCAGTAAGTGCTAATATGCTGTGGAAGTTGAGACACAGAATATTTAAGTAACAAGCTTAGAGTCATCCAGCAGAGGTAGAATACAAATCCAGCCTGTTTAGAATCTCTGCTTTTAGCCATTGAGTGACAGATATCCTAATTTCAGGGATATTAAGAAAAGAGCTCTAGATATTTTTTTTGCAGCACAGTCATATTTAGAAGAAGGGAAAAAATACACCTCTCTAGACAGTCTCTGAAGGAGCAATGTTTGTGGCTAGATTTCCTGAATCCACTCTATCCTATCCCCAAGTCCTTATGAAAGTCAACTCACTGCCTTCACTCTAGAGAAATGACTAAGGGGACAAACCTAATAAGGGAGAAGAGAAATCCTTCATTTTCTGTGTGGTATACCACTGAAGATGGAGATTATAGGAAAACTTGACTTCTTATCACTTAGATAAAGAAATATGAAGAAATCCCAGCTTTAAAAATCCTCACACAACAATCCTAACCACCAGTTTGCCAGGACCATGCTAGTCTGTGAAAAAGTTGTCAAATCTCAGGAAGGAGAGATTCCAAAGAGGCATTGAGCCAACATAATTAGCAGACTCACATGGCAGATTGCCTTTGGATTTCCAGTCATGAACTGAGGGGTCGGGAAAGCAGGACTGATCCAGCAATCATCCCATCTCAATATGTTTGCACCTTGATGCCAGTCCCTGGAGAATGCAGGGCTGCCGCCAGCCTCACTCATCACACAGAATTAGTGGGTATGTGAGCGCTGTGACATGGCGGCACTGCACAGCAGTCACTGAGCAAGAAGATTTATTGCTCTATTTGACAGTCTGTTATTCACTAACTGAGCATGACACATCTGGGATTTAGAATCATCAACTTGACATCTAACAGGAGAACAAACCTTTGGGAGGAGGACAGAGGCTGGGAGGAGAGAGCAGAGAAAAGCAAAAATTTTCAGAATAGATTTCTCTTTTCCCTGGCTGACGCCCCATTTCTGGTCCAGGCTTGAGGTCATCAGCAGACTAAAGGGCTGAGTCAGAAGCATGGAAGGCCGTGGTCTGGATTATTAGAATGAAGCCTCAGATCACATTGAGGAAAGCATCTGGGGTCCCAGCAAGGGCTGCATGTCACGCCTACTGACATTGGACAGGCTTTTGTTCTTGCAGGAAAGCATGTACCATGGGGATGTAGAAAAGTTCCCCATTTCTATCCTCCTTTTGTAGTTGAGGCAAAGTCTAGCTGGTGGAGGAGCATGAGCGTTATAACTGAAGTCATCCTTTCAGTCTAAAATTGCAGCTGGCGAGAGGGTCCCTCACACCCTTTTCCATGCCCTGGCCATGTCCCATCAGTTGTATGGGTTGAGCTAGTTCCAGGCACCATCTTCATAGTCCCCCTTACACCAAAATATAGATGAAGACATAATCTTTTCTTGTCTTATATAAAGCTGAAATTCTGTCCACTGTGTTACTGCAGGCTCTACCTTTGCCATGAAAAAGAGTGGGGCTCGCTAATGATTGGAAGCATAATTTATTTAATCTTCATGGATCCGTTGGGAGCCATGGCTCAGAAGCCCATGAATAAAAATGGCAAGTTTGCTCAGAGCATTTAAGACACTTAAGACAATTTGTTTAGCCTGCTGCTAAGCACTCCAAGGATTTATCTATCCTGACTGAAAATGGCATGCATAAACCCCCATCGAAAGCTCCTAATCTCTCTGCTTCTATTTTAGCAAGTAAGTACAAGATGAAATGAAAGTTTTAATGCTTAGTTTCTAGCTCTTTTAGTTCTCATATGCTACACCCTTAAATATTTATTCCCTCCCCAGTGCTGTCCTCAGGGTTGCCTTGGGTTCTCTCTGCCTACACAGTGTTTCTATTTTACTGTTATAGACAGAGGAGGGACTCTGCTAGGTTTGACATCATGGGGTTCTTCTCAGAAATAGAAGCTCTACCCCCTCTCACCATGGGATTTGCTACCTACATGTCCTTTTTTTTTTTTTAAGATTTATTTATTTATGCATACAAGAACTGGGGTGTAGATAAGAGGTGTGGGGGTGAGAGGATTCACCAAAGACAGAGTGGGGAGCCGAACAGGTGGGTCTACTGAAATACACTGCTGAGGGGAGCAGTGGGTGAGACAGGAGAGGTCTGCTGCATCAGCTCCCTGGCTGGGATCAAACTCATTGCAGTGACTGCAGGTAGCTTTGTAGTGCTGAGACTTAAGCCTTTGCACCACCAGGAGGCCTCAACCCATACCTTTTTGTCTAGAACATAACTGATGGTTTCCCATTAAAGATGTTCATTCTGGTATCGAACGTACTGTCCAACTCTGCTTCTCTTCCTCCTCTAGTTGTAAAGATCGTCATCTCTTCTGGAAGGAGAGGCACATGTGCCCATTATCTATATGCCTAACCTGCTATTTATGGCAAAAATGTTGATCCTGGCCCTCAAGTTTGTATATCCAAATTCTTTCCTCTCAATTTTTTTCTCTACCTTGATTTAGAAAAGTTCATTTTGAAACTCAACAGCCAAGAGTTGATACTTCATTTTCTTTTCCTGTTTTGTGACAATAGTACCCCCAAAGAAGAGAGTGCTAATAGTGGATGGGCACAGAGGGCAAGATTAAAAAGTGATTTCTGAGGAAATCAGCAGATTAATATTTCAGATTTTATTTATAATCATTCATGCTACTTCACCTGTGCTTTGTGTTATGTCTATTAACTAGCCCTCAAATAGGATGAGTGCTTCCAGATTCTCATGCTGAGAAGACTGCATTTAAAACCATTTCTCTTTGAAACTAAAATCTATTCCCTTTTCACAAGTGGGTACTTTTCATTCATCAGCTTGACGCCAATGATCACAAATAATACATGAAGCTCTGGCTTCTGTCCATGACTTGAATGAAATATTTTTGTCAATAAATAAATGCTCATCTAATCTCCTTCTCCAAAGGACTTAAAGTATCTTATAAGTAATTTCAAAACATGTTATTCAAAATAAATGAAGATGTAAACCTAGGGAGACTAGATGTAGAAAAATAAGATAAAACCAAGGATAGAATTATTATATAAAACAGAATATCATTAGGGCTTCCCTCGTGGCGCAAGGGGTTGAAGCACCACACTGTGAAGCAATCTGCAGCCTCTGCAGCACGAGTTCAATCCCTGGCCGGCCAGGGAGCAACCCACATAGAGCAGCAGACCTCTCCTGACTCGCCCACTGCTCCCCTCAGCAGTGTACTTCAGTCAATCTACGTGTTCTGTTCCCCACTCAATCTCTGGTGAGTCCTCTCACACCCCCGCATCTCTGGACTGTACCCCAGCTTTTGTATGCATAAATAAATAAATATTAAAAAAAAACCAGAATTTCATTAGCTTCCATGCAGCTGATAGCTCTGTTCCTCATCTGGGCTGGGACAAGGACAGGTGTCATGCTTATCATCTTTTTAGCTATTCTATTCAAAATGCTGGATAAGATTAATGCAGACTAAATTTATAATCAGAATTGACAAGGGGCTCATTGTAAAAGAATCATGGTGGGAGAAATTACAAATATTAAACAAGAGGTTAGCCCTTGGTTGGGTTGTACAAGTCATCATGTGAAAATTCCTCCAAAGAAATGAGGAGAAATTAAACTTCCTGGTGGCCCCTCAGCAAGATCTTGGGAACAATATCAGATTCACCATGTGGATTGGACCATTATTATGTGGGTTATATGGATAACTAGACAAAACTACATAAACGTATAAGCAGACATGCCAAATGATGAGAGCATGCAGTGGTGTCCCTCCAAATGGCCTCAAAAATAGAGTTTTAAGAGTCAAAATAATACCTTTCAGAAGTCGTGTGTTCTTCATGGTTCAGGTTAGTCAATGCAAAAAGAAATGAAATATCACAGCAAACAATTTCTCACCCAGGGTAACTACACTGCATTTCATTTCCCCAGTTCACTCTTTGTTTTTTAAACAAAATGGCAGATCATGGAGTTATAGGATCTAAGGAGAGTGGAGGCCATTGTTTCAGCTTTTGCAAATGACACTAATTTTGTAGGGAAATAGATCCTGGTGAGGTCTTTCTGACTTACGTAAACTTTTTTTTTTTTTAAGATTTATTTATTTATGCATACAAGAGCTGGAGCACGGGCCAGAGGTGTGGGGGGGGGGGGTGAGAGGATTCACCAGAGACAGAGTAGGGGACAGAACAGACAGATCAACCGAAGTACACTGCTGAGAGGAGCAGCAGGCACGACAGGAACAGTCTGCCGCGCCATGTAGGCTTCTCACTGGCCAGCCAGGATCGAACCCACTCTGTAGAGGAAGCGGACAGCTTCCCAGTGCTGCGCTCGACCGCCTGCGCCACCAGGAGAGGACCTGACTTATGTTAACATTTTAAAGAAAGTTCTTTTTTCCACGTAAAGTGATCGGGAGCAATAAAAATATTAAAAATTGGGCCTCTCTGGTGGCGCAGCGGTTGAGCGCTGGGTTGCGAAGTTGCCCGCAGCCTCTGCAGCGCCTGTTCCATCCCCGGCCACCAGGTGAGGGTCCCCCATGGCGCGCAGACCTCTCCTGCCGCCCGCTGCTCCCCTCAGCAGTGTACTTCAGTCCTTCTGCCTGCTCTGCTCTCCGCTCTGGCTCTGGAGAATTCTCTCACCCTCCAGCGCTTCTGACTGTACCCAGTGCTTGTATAAATAAATAAATCTTAAAAAAATATTAAAAATTTTCTCTCTGAAAGGACATTTGCTTGTCATCACAAACATTCATTTGATGTTACCACCAAGTTAATATGGGCACAAAACAAGTTCTTCTACCTGACCTGATGCAGTTTCAGGAATGATGACTAGGGGGATCAGAACCTCAAAGACATGGATGGAGGAGATGCTCAGAAATTACATGATGTGTAACTGAATTAACTGAGTAAACAACTGAAAGGAAAACCCAATCTCTGGTGGGATGGTCTGTGATGACTTGAGCAGGCTTCTATTTTCATTCCAAGGATGACATAGATCTTTTATTTCTAAGACTGGGATGAAATGTTTTTTAATATAAAAAACTAAGATTTAAATATATTCCTACTGGTTGTTTTTCTATGCTTTTACAACTATTTATTTTTTTTAACTTAAATGGAACCATACTGCATAGCTTTTTATCCTGCAATCTCACTTAATATTTTATAAAATCATTTTTCTATGTCACTTAAGCTTCCCTAGAAACATTTACTGATCACCTAATATTTCACTATATGAAGATGTCACATGTATTTTTTAAGATTTTGTGTAGGTACTTTTTGTTTCTTTAAAATTTTTTTAGTTGAAGTAACATTGGTTAACAATATTGTATGCTCTCAAAGGCATAGGAGCACACTTCCTCTGATGCATGTTCCCACACTACATCCACCACCACAGAACCCTCAACCCTCTACATGTCCATTGTGCTCCATCCCATCTTTCCCCACAGGTCTCTCACCCACATCTGTTTTACCAGGACCAAGAAGCAAGCACAGTTCCTTCACATGTCTCTCTGCTCCTTGTGCCTCTTGGAGGTCTCCTTCTGGCTCTCCATCCTGCTTCCTTCCTTCCCTACTCTCCTCTCCAGCTTCTTTTTCTCCCCACTTAGCTCCACCCTCCCTTGGGTGTGGCAGGAAACCTAGAATCTTCCCTTTTCCTGGGGACCACTCTGTTACAGTACTTAATTATTTTTATTCAATCACAAACTATCTGCATTGAATATTTTGGTAAAATGTAGTTTTTCTAAGGTCTTTTTTTCCTAAAAACAATGAAAGGATATTATCTAGTGTCGGTCCGTCCCACAGGCCAATGGGGTTCAGGAACACGGTGGAGGGGCTGGGGATGAAAAGCGCATCTACTCACATGGATGGCTGCAGGAACTCACGCTTTATTTCCGAGGGGGCAGGGAGATATATATATATATATATATATATATATATATATATATATATATATATATATCTGAAAGTCTGCGCATGCGCTTTACGTGGCTTGTGCATGTGCTTCGGTCTGCGCATGCACTTTGGTTACTGACAATCTAGTATCTGTATCCGATTCTGGTAAAGTAGGTAGGTCTCATTGTACACAGAGGAAAACTGGGATGTGGAGTGATGACTACTGTAAGGCAGAAGGCAATAACAACCAGTGTTTACTATGACTTTATAGCTGATCCTCATGGCAATCCTTCTAGGTAAGTATTATTTTTATTAAACTGAGGCAACCAAGACCACAGGGAGGGTGAAATGCACATGGTTAACAAAGGGGTAAGTGAAACAGTAATGTCTCAAATCAGTATCTCTGTCCCCAGTCTGCATCCCCCCAACTCCCACAGTTGCTTCTTACACAGGACATGGGGTCCAGCTCTGGCCTGCCCACCCAAAACTCACCAATTCCTTGCTTTGGAGACTCAGTAGGCATCCGCAACAAAAGACAATCAGATGTTTTGCATAAATCCTTTTTCTAAATACATGTCTTGCAGGCAGGTGGCTGTATTTGCATTAACTCACCCAGTTGCTTTCAATTAATGTCTAGGAGGCATCAAGCTTTAAATCTTCCTCTTGTTTTTAATAGCCTCTAGCCACACTTTCCAGAGATATAATCCCACCAGCCCAGTTCCGGTGGTGAATGAGCATAAACCTTTCCTTAGCTTTTGTAGTCATCACCGGCAAACTGCTAGGCTCATTGAAAAGAGTGTTTTGTTTCTGAATTCAGCCCCATCCATCTGCGAGTACTAGAGTGTGGGCATAAACTAAAAACTTAGTTTTACAAGTAAAATATCTAGATCCACTCCTCACATTCCTTTTAGATGGTGCTGGATCAAATCTTAATATTTATCATGGCTTTCTTAACTTATAGTACTGCCTTGCATGCACTGTTAAAATTAGCGTATTTTAACATGGGAAAACTTAGGTTTGCCATGAAAGTTTTTATTGGTCTCTGAACCACAGCTGCACATTGAAGAGCTTTAAAAACACACAGATTCCTGGGTTTCCCTCCCTCTGGTGAATTCTTCCAGTTTTTGGTGTTTCCTAAGGAAGAGAACAAAGGGGACAAGGAAGGAGAGCAAAGAAGCAGGGGATTCCCTTTGTATCTGTTTCCAATATGGTTTCTTTTGATTTTTCATTATCCATAGTCATTGGGATTTTTCAAAAGAAGCATTCGTGCTTCTGATGAGCAAAAATATGTTTCTAGAATATGTTAGGGTCTAGAAAGGTGAACCAAAAAGGTATAGTACCTACTTTTTGGGAGAATACACTACTAAATAAGTTTATATAGATAGATGATAGGTAGGTAAGTAGGTATGTATATATGTATGTATGTATGTATGTATGTATGTATGTAGATAGATAGATGATGCATGGATAGCTGGATGGATGGATGAATGGACAGATGGATGGATGAATAGTCTTTTTCCTAATTATGGTAATTTTTATAGAGAAAGAAACAGGATGCTATGATAAAATAATAGGGATGTTGGCAATTTATTCTGGGTTGGTGAGTAAAGAAAAGTCTCTCTGGGACACTGACATTTCAGCTAAGATGAAATAAGACAAAAACCAAGTGAGCAAGAAGAGAGAGAGGATATCCCAAGTGGCAGACAGAGTAGTCATATTTTGACTTACAGAGGAATATATTTGGGAAACACACTGACATTGAATAAGAACCTCAACAGCAACTTTCTGCAGCAAATGCATCAGAGAAGCATTCTTTATCTATGAAACCAGACATGCATTAGACTTTTGATTTATTATGCATTTTCATTACCAGTGATAATGAGCAACAGTTTCGTAAGGCGAGCGAGCCATGATAGAATTCTAAAAACGGTTGGGTTTTCACATACTGTACATCATTTCACCTCTGATTTTAAGATGGAATTAACCCAAACAACCTTATCTTGACAGACAAAAAAGAAATGACTACACGGTTGCAAATTTCTAGAATAGATCATTAACAGATGATGATCTTTTCCAGAAATTCACAGCCCTAGCTCCACACAGAACCCTCACTTTTGTGCTCATTTCCTTAATAGAAAAGCTGTGATACTAATAGATTAAGAGGCCAGTTCAAGAATGACAAATGGAGCATCATCCTCTCCCATATACCAGCTTAAGTAAATAGTAGTGATTAAAGAATCGCTGAGAAGGATTCTGAGACTGCAGCAGGGTGTAATAATCATGACTGATTATTGATGTCTGTCATGAGTGTGGAAGGAAGCACATGTTCCCATACTTTGTATCTCCAGATCAGTCATATTATTTAATTAATAAATTTATGGCATAAAAGATAAAGTTTTCATCAGGATATTAATTCGATTAATATTGAAGAGGCAAATGTAGGTGATCATCATATTGTATACTTTAAAAATATCCTTTAAACATTCCTGTGTATGTCAAGTTCATTTGTGCTTCAGCTCTGAGTTTGATTAAATATCAAGATGGATTGAATGGAAGAGAAGCACTGAGGTGCTATACTCTGAAACCCAACCAGAGTGAGCACAGGAAAAGTTGTCGGGAAATATTTCTAGTTCTTGGGCTTCCCCAGTTGCGCAAGGGGTTATCACTGCACTATGAGGCAATCCGCAGTCTCTGCAGCACAAGTTCAATCCCCGGCCAGGCAGGGAGCAAGGTGAGGCAGACCTCTCCAAACTCACCTGCTGCTCCCCTCAGCAGTGTATTTCGGTCAGTCTGCCTGTTCTTTTCCCCACTCTGTCTCTGGCGAATCCTCTCACCCCCCATCCCCACCCCAGCATCTCTGGCCTATGCCCCAGCTCTTGTATGCATAAATAAATCAATCTTTAAAAAAATATATATTTCTAGTTCTTGGTTTGCCTTTTCCTCCCAGAAAAAAAAATGAAAAAAAAAAAAGACATGCAGTTGGGTTAAAGAGCATCTCCCCAGGCAGGAAAGGGTGGAAACTATTTGCATAGAATAGCATCTGGAGTCCCAGTGCACTCAAATGCTTCCAGGGGAAAGACAGCTTTCCGCATTCATTGATGTTTCCTAAGGAAGGGGAGAAAGGGAACAGGGGAGGAGAGAAAAGGAGCCAGGGACTCCCTTTGTATCTGTGTCCAATATGGTTTCTTTTGATTTTTCATTCTCCATAGTCAAGGGCCCCCCAGGGGTTCTCATCTGTTACCAGGCTCTGCTGTACCTGCCTGTCTGTGTGAAAGTGGCTCAGCTGCTGCCCTGGATGAGGCTAACACATCACATCTATCTCCCTGGCATCTACTGAGCTCTAGGGCCGCAAGGATCAAGCCCCACACGGAGCACAAAGGCAGGTCTGTATAGAAAGAATTGACCTTCTTTATTGTCCAATGCTCTTTGTGTGGACGCTGGGGGTCAGCGCTCCCTTCACATTCCTGCCTCTGCCATGAGAGAGAAGGAGAGGGCGTGTGAGTGTGAGTCCATACAGTAAACTCTCCCTGGACGTTCATTTGGGCAAAAATGTAGGATTATTGATGGATCCACCATTTCCCTGCCATTTGGTTCCCAACTTAAAACCTAAGGCATCACTATAAGTCTTGAGTCCAGTCTTACATTTTCTAAGGCCTGATAAAATATTGGAAATTTTAAAGGAAGATATTAACAATAGAGAACTGAGTTCCCTTCCGATTTAAACTAGAATCCACTGACCTCAGAAGACATTAAATGTCCTATTATCATCTTATTCGGCATCATTATTCTCCTCATCATTTAAGAATTTATTTTAAATAGGACATAGTTGTTGGCTAAAGGTCAGCAGGAGAAACACAGAGGACATAGGACCTACTTTTTAGGACAAAGCACTTATAATGAATGATGAGGAAGAAACCAAGATAATTTTAAAACCAGATGGGGACAGGTTTGAAGTTCGATGGATATTTTACTTAATAAAAGAAAGAAAAAAATTAAATGACAAGCATTTAATAAACATTGAGTATCTTAGATCCAGATGTGAAACTCATTCTTAAATTTCTCGTCACTTACATACTTTGCTTTCTGCCAGAAATGACTCTGGCTCACTTCATCCTAACCTTATCATACTTTCTGGCAAGCCTTCCTTTTTCTTTCTTCCAAAATGTTGCTGTATGGTTTAAAGAGGAACATTTGCTACAATTCACATCTTTTTTTCCCCATGAGATTGATCCTTCTTGAAAAGTATTTGCCATGTCAGGGTTAGAAATGATAAAACAGGGTTTCTGCCCTTGTTCTCTATAACATTCCATATGCTACAGACTCACATTTTTCTTCCTTCAATTAAAAAATTTCAAGTTTCAGGCTCAAAAATAGAGCATTTTTCACTGACGTCTGTCCTATGCTTTAGTCGATGGTCATGGGCACTGGCTTTTTCTAGTTGTACTGAGTCTTTAAAACTTCCCTAGATGTTTTCCTCCACTCCTATTTCCTGTCCGTCTCACTCCCCTATCATTCTTTCTCTGCGAAGACTCAGAAAATGGGCAATCAAAAAAAAAAAGGCGCTGCTGTTCCATTCGTTACGCCCTGCCCCCATAAAAAGCTAATATTTTCAGGTTGACTGAAAGTTTAACTTTGTTATTTTTTTTTATTTTTCAAGAAAATCCAGCGTGACGTGGCACGTGTTAGTGCCCTCTTACTTAACAAATTACATGTTTTTTTGACCTAAGTTAAAAGCTGTGCAAATCTCCCTTGTGTGTGTTTTCATTGTGTATGGACTTCCCTGGTACAGCTTCAGACATGCCCGCGGTGGGACTGGGGAGAGAAACTCCCTCTTTCTGTCTTTCTGCCGAGAGGCCTCTTTGTCCCTCCAACTCTTGAGAAGACACCATCCTCCGGGAATGTGATACGTTCTTGTGATGGAATGTCCTCATTCTCCGTCACCATAAAGCACAGATGACTTGGGGTTTAAGTAGCCCTATGTCGTTGCCCCATTGACATTAGGGAAGCTGCCTCATCTTATTTTTTGAAGATTGTTGCTCTTTCCCTGTGGTGAAAAGAATCACCAGCTTTCAAGATTCTAAACAATTTCTTTGAGGTTGAAAAAAATCAAAGTGACCGCAAAAAACAAAGAGTCCAGCTCTCTTTTTGTTTTGAGGAACTTTTAAATGGCCTACAGAGTTCTTTTCCAGATCTCCAAGTACTTGAGAACAGAACCTGGCATGTTTCTGATGCCGCCTGTGACCTCCCTTGTTTGGCAATGGCTTTGCCCGGCCTCACTGGCTAACACTGCCTTCTGGAAAAAGAATCATCTGGGATAAACTTTTTTAAAAAATGCATCAGAAAAGTCTTGAGGGAGCCTCTGTGTGTCTGTCACTACACACACCAATCCTTTCTTTTCTCTACAGATTTGCCTGGACAGACCCAAGCTTTTGACCTGGGTGATGAACACTGAACTGGTCATGCCTCAGGACAGGCCCTTTCAGCTACACCCCTTTCCCCCTTATGTGCCATTTCATTATCAAAAGGGAGAGATATGCTAGAGCTATAAATCTCCTCTCTTTCTTCGCATGCCTGCGGCCCCAGCTCTTATGCAGGGCTAACTCTCGGAAGTCATTCACAGTGGGTTGGGAGAGGTCAGCTCAACACACAGTTCCTGGCAGGTGGTCCAACACGGAAGCTCAGGCCCGTGCAGAGCTGTGGCCCCAAGGTGCTTTAAAGGCTCTCTCGGGAAAATAATGGCCATGCGTCTTTGTCTGCATCTCCAGGGCTGCCTATGACAGGCTTGGCTTCATGACAGATTGCTGTCCAGACACTGACCCCAGTTGTATCTCCAGCCCCAGTACAGAACAACTTGACACCCTTCTAGAAAATAAACATTTTTAACTCTCAAAGAAAAAAAATGAAAACTCATTGTTAGAGGAAGCCATAGAGAGGGTCCTTTAGGAAAGACCATGGAGAATGGAGAGGGGAAGCCCTGTGCAAACAGATATGAGATACTAGAATGTGGACAATCAGGATTGATGCTGGCCTTTCTCCTGTTTTTCTCCACATGTTACTTAGATGGTTGTACTCTGCTTTACCCCTTGACTTCCTTCCCCAATCTTAAATTAGTGTATTATTTACCTTTATTTTTTTCCATAAACTTATTTCCTTCTGATTTGTCTAGTTTGCCTTCATTTCATTTGTTTTCCTTCCTTTATTTTCCCTTTTACTCATCTATTGTATATGTCAGACACTGTGTTAACCTTGATGTGGATAAAACTAAGAGATGGTGAGTAGCCCTTCTTTTGCTCCATCTCTGCACCTGGGACACGACAACACTCATATTCAGGAAAATATTTGATGATGATTGTTATCTAAGGTATTAACATTATGCTTGGTAGTATTTGAAATACTATTTGTGTTTGTTGAATCAATGAGAGAGAGCCTTTGTAAAAAATAGAATTCAATTCTCTATTAGCTGACCAGTTCTTGAGGCTAGGATTTCTCATCCCAACACTATTGACACTTTAAGTCCTATAATATTTTGTAGGGATGGAGGGGAATTCTGTGTGTGGTTAGCTATTTAGCAGCATCATTGGCTACTGCCCACTAGATGCCAGTAGCAATCCCCCCCACCCCTCCATTGTGATAATCAAAAATGTCTTTAGACATTGCCAGATGTTTCTTGGGGAGAAAAATCACACCCCTCTCTCTTACCCCATAAGAGTCATCACTTTAGATCATTGTGGTCCAGCCGAACTTTCCGGTATGAAGGAAATGTTATATCTCTGTGTTGTCTATTATGAGGGTCACTAAGCTACAGCTGTGGCTACTGAACACTTGAAATTTGGTTTGAATTAAGAGATACACTATACGTTTAAAATAAACACCAGACTTTGAGCACATCATATAATAAAGTAAATGTCACATTAATAATTTTCAATGTTGATTAAATTGGTTACACAAATATGTTGAGTTAAATACAATAAATGGATCAAATTTACTTCATCTGTTTCTTTTTACTCTTTCAACTACTAGAAACATTGTGGTTAAATTATTCAATTTGCATTTGTAATTTGCATTATATTTCTACTGGAAAGCACTGTTCCAGAAAGCCATTTCTTCGTTTTTGTTTTCTTTTTCCAACTTATTTTCTTCGTACATACATTCTTCTCACCTGCTCTCCCAAAATGCTATTGTTGCTATTTTCTGTACTCAATGATTTTTGTGCAATTCAATGCCTATTTTATTATCCATATGCCATTGAATAAGTCTCTCCCTCCCTGACCCTTGTTTCCTTTAAATGTCAGCTCAGTGAATTCTGTTTAATAATTTTGAAAGTCTAAACTCTAAAATCCAGCAATAAATTCTTAAATCAGCTGTAGTAGCTGATTGCATCACTCTGAGGAGAATCAGCTCAGGGTCCCTTAAAAAAGTAACCAGTGGGTTTCAGTTTCAGGTCAGAGCTTTGCACTCAGATTAGTAAGTGAAATCCCTAAAGCTTATCCTAGAGCATGCTGCCTTGGAGGATGCTGATAAGAATAATGCAGTGTGATCCAAAGGAAGGAGATAGAACATAGAACGCAGCATTTTCCATATGTATTTATTTGTTCATGGAATTCTTACTGCTTTGGTTTATCCTTTAACCACTGAAGATAGGAGTGACATGAGCCATTAACATTTTTGCGAGCACCCTCTGGGCACTGTAGATATAGAGTGGAATATAAGATGGGAGGATAGGGAGAGGCTCACGCAGAGGCAAGTTGGGAGGCTATGGTAATTGCCTGGATGGGATTTGAAAATGGTTGATTTGTGATGAGTTTATAAAATTCAATCAACATGATTCAGTGAGTCCAGACAGGCCCAGTTTCTGGCTTGGAGACTCAACAGAGGATGGTGCTTCTACCAAGAAGTTTACAGCCTTATTAAGGAGACAGAATTGTAAATGAGTAACTGCAGTGCAATATCATTGAGCACAAAAGTTAGAAGTAGGTACATGGTACTGTAAGTGCAAAGCCACAAGCCACATACATACTTCAGATAAACATATGCAGAAAAATAGATGCAAGAAACATGATCTTTCCAACTCTGGCAACATTGATATGTTCTAATTGGGGGTCAAGATTCAATTTTGTACTGAAAAAAATCACAAAATTGTTGGAAGGGAGTTACAAAATTATAAGACTCACAAATAGGGAAAAAGAAATTGCAGACTGACATCTTAGTGAAGGCAAGGATTTTGGTCTGTCTTGCCAAGCCCCTAGCTAATAAGCTGGCATTTTAATATGTGTTGAACAATCTAAATTCCAAAGCTTTCTACATCTGATGCCTGTGAGAACTAGAGATAATAATCAAAGATAATATAATATGATTTTTCAATTTAACCAAAAGCATTACTTTTCACAGCAGGAATAGGAATTCTTTCTTTGGAAATTCTCCTCTTAGATCTGTTTAATATTCTAAGTAAAACTCATTCTTGTTAAGGAACAGCTCTTCCATTCTTGGGAATAGGGAAAGCTGATTTGGCCTGAGTGGAAGCAGTCCTTCAGGGTGTGATAAAAGCTCATACTTGTATTCAGTTTCTTGATGACTTAAGCCTCAATATAACTCCTACTCTTTCACAATTCCATCCTGAATTCTAAGAAAACAGTTAGAAGAAACTGACCTAGTACTCTATTCACAAAATACATGTTTGAGAATTTTTTGTGTGTCTTGCAGGCTAAAGAACTCAAACATTGGGAAATTTAGGTCACACTTCCCTTATGCTGATACTCTATTCATTCTAAACTAATTAATTCTACAACCTGATGGAATCTGCAATAGTGGAAGTTCCTTTTTTACCAGATATTTATAAAATATTAGAAGAATATGAATTGTATTACCTTTATTTTTCTTGCTCCCTCTTGCTTTCTGCTCTGACAATCTCTATAAATTAATACACTGGTCCTTGCTACCCAAGGTGTGGTCCATGACCTAGCAACATCAACATCATCTGGTGATATCTTAAAAATGCATAATCCCAAGCCCAATTCCAGATCTATTAAATCAAATGCACCCAGAATATTCATGTACACATTTAAGAGTCACTGATACAGATGACTCTTGATTGGCCAACTTAATAGGAATGAAAATAAGGAAGACGAATGCTTCATGTTTTTACATACCTCTGAAGCTCATCCTTGTCAGTATTTTCAAGAACTGCTAGTAAGTTACTATCTGGTGTTGCTGGCTTTTAGCTTCACTTCTCTCACCCCCTGGTAACAATCAGTGGAATTTCTAAAAGGAGAAGGAATGAGCAATTCTTTTTTTTTTTTTAGATTTATTTATTTATTTATACAAGCACTGGGTACAGTCAGAAGCATGGGAGGGTGAGAGAATTCACCAAAACCAGAGCGGGGAGCAGAGCAGTCAGAAGGACTGAAGTACACTGCCGAAGAGAGCAGCAGGCGGCAGGAGAGGTCTGCGCGCCATGTGGGACCCTCCTCCGGTGGCTGGGGAGTAGCCAGGGATCGACCCGGCGCCGCAGAGGCTATGGGCAGCTTCCAACCCAGCTCTCAACCGCTGCGCCACTGGGAAGGCCCGGAATTAACAATTCTTAAAAAATCCCTTAAGTAGATTGACCATACCTTGGCTAAATTGCCAGCATAAGGAAAAGACCAATCAAGAGCAGTGAAGGTAGAGCAAAGATCTGGGGAGAGACAAGTCTGAGGGTGGCAAGTCACCAATACGGCAGAATCAGTGCTCACCTGGCTCATGAATGATGTGATAGTTGATTGACTAGATGTGCTTGCTGCTTTCTATCTTCTGGATGTAGAAAGATACCCTATTTGAAGAAAAAAAATGTGGCCAAATTTCAGATAAAAGGAATGCTTTCAAAAATTATACCCAGCCATTGGAATAACCTCCCAAAATGTTTCCTCTACAAACACAATGTCACTAGTCTGCAAAGGTACAGCCAGGCACCTGGAAGTTTCCTCTCTGCATAGGCACATAATGGGCAGGTCTGGATGACATGTCCTTTTCCAAGTTCAGACCCCCTGGTCAGAGGGTGATTTACACGTCAGTTGCAGCGTGTTGGTCAATGTTCCAGGCTGTCAGTTCGGCACCGCCCTGCTCTTCTTTAACAAGTGCCATCAGAGTTCCAGCTACATGGGGCTTTGAAAGGTTAGTCAAAGACCACATTGTGTTGCTCTGGCTGCTGGAGCAGCTGCACTAATTTGGATTGTGACTTGGCTTGTCTCCCCCCCACTCTTCCTGAGTCTGAGCTGGGTTTGTGTCAATCAGTGGTGTCACACCATTCAAGCATTGAAGGATGGTGGCCCTCCCAACCCTTGAATTAGTTTTTAGGATAAACTTTAGTAAGACTTCTAAACAGTGTTATGTAACTCTGCTCACTCAGTACCAGCAACAGTCAATGGAGCATCTTTTTGCAGATTTATAGAAATCAAGCTTCAAAACCAATGTTTTTAATTTACACCTTATTTGGTGCAAGGGGTGTCAGACATGGAGCAGCTTTTGCCACTTATTCTTGCACCTCAGCTTAGTTAACTATAAAATCAGTATGTTATCTATCTCTCATTGCAAAAATAAAGCACATGAAATAATTTTGTAAGTTATTAAGAGGTATACAAATTAAGATGGATCCACATCTGAGCCAAAGAACCAATCCAAGGTAAGATGCTCAGCATGTGAGAGTATGTAGGTCACAAGTAGACATTTCCATTTCAAATATTATTTAAAAAAAAAACAGAATTGTCAAGAGTCATTAGAATCAGGAATTACTTTATAATAATACTTTCTTTTGAAGCACACATTAATTAGATTTCCACTAAGTTTAAGTGTTTCTGTAGGTAATGGCTAGAAGTCATTGCCATAACTCAGCCCTGAAGGTACCTTCTCTCCTCTTCTCTCCTTTATGTGAAAATTTCTTCCTTTCTTTTCGTTATAGGGGGTAACAGCAAACTGCACACTCAAAAATGTCTCTTTTTATTTCCTTTTTTTGGGTGTGGACTACTTTTTTAGGTTTTCTTTTTGTTATGATCTTGATTCACTAACTTTTGTCTCTAAATATTTTAATTTCTTGTATCTTACCCTGCTGCACCTCCCCCTGCAGTGACCTTTAGGGCTAACCGTCCCTAGGTCAGGCTGGGCAACCAGCGCGCAGGGGGAGAACAGCAAAACCCTACCTGCTGCACCTCCCCCCGCAGTGATCTTTAGGATTGGCTTTCGCCACGGTCCCTAGGGGGGGGGGGAGAACAGCATTACACCCTGAAGCAGAGGAAGTTCAGCGGAAGTTCCCTGAAAAGGCAGAAGCTTATCAAAAGATAACGACCACCAAGAACCACTACAAGAATGCTAAAAATCTTATCCCGTCTCTCTAGAACTACAAACTTTAATCCCTTATCTGTCTTTCTAAACTTCCTTCTTTCTTCAATAATGGTCATTGTTTGTTATGTAGATCACCTCCCTGATGGTGATAGACTGAGCCCATGGACAAGCTAATTTCATTGATATTCATTCCTGTGCTTTTGGAAAACATACATATACTGGTCACAAACTCAAAGAAAATTACACTCAGATTTTCACTCTTGAAGTGTGTCTGTTTGTCATTTCTTTCGCCCACGCCCTGACCACCCTGCATGCTTCTCTCAACCCTGAGGTGGCCTCATCGTCTACTGCTGTGCTGGTCCGGCATTACCCCAACTCTGACCTTAGCCGAATCAAGAGTAGAATTTCCTCAAATTGCATATCTCACCAGTAAAATGTGTAAGGGATGATTCCTCCTTAAAATGTCTCGTTCTTTCCTCCTGAATTTTTAATGACAACTTGGAATAGGTTGCTTTTTAAAAATAAGTGTTGAGATAGAAGAAGAAAAGAGAATCTTTAAAATTCAATTTAACTTTTTAAATTCAACTGTTTTTATTGAAGTAATGTTGGTTTACAGCACTGATATGATTTAGAGGTATAGGATCATACCTTTTCAAATGTATGTTATCACACCACACCCACAGACACCTGCTCTTATAGTCCTCCAACATAGTCTATTGTGCCCTCCATCCCCTTTGCTCCCAAGCCCCCAAAAGTAGACTGGTTTTGACTGTGGAAAAATGGCTGGAAATAAGAGCATTATTCCATCTTTAATGAATTAAAAGTCTATCAGCAGGAGTGTTTTGTGAATTACAGAAGGTATTTTTTTCAAGCCCTTAGAGGAAAGATTTGTTTGGGGAGGAAGAGCTGTGTGAGGGCCCAAGATAACTAGTCTTTAATATGATCTGCTTTCATGTTCTCCATGGCATCAGATGCTGTCGATGACCTGAAACATGGGGCAGAGATTCCAGTAGCATGAATTCCCTTGGCATATTATTCAATGAAAAGTTTCAAATTTCCTAAGTTTTGTCACCTTTCATAAATTCAATGTAAACATGCAACTTATTAGTCACCCTTCAACCCATGTTTCATTCATAGAGCCTGCACGCAGAGACCTTAGCTTCCTACTCTGCTAAGTATCATCTTGGTAAACTTAGAGGACCAGAGTTCTGGCATATATAAGACTTGCTCAGTATTTATGTGGCTATTCAGAATAATATTCCTTGTCTAAAAATGACCAAACAAGCAGTCAATGTTTTCTTACAATGTGGACAGATCTTTCAGTTTTGTTTTTTTTTTAAGATTTATTTATTTATACATACAAGAACAGGGGTACAAGCCAGAAGTGTTGGGGGGAGGGTGAGAGAATTCACCAGAGACAGAGTGGGGAACAGAACAGGCAGATTGACTAAATACACTGCTAAGGGGAGCAGTAGGTAAGACAGGAGAGGTCTGCTTTGCCATGTGGCCCGGGATCGAACTTGTGCTGCAGTGGCTGCCGATAGCTTCATAGGTTGCGTCTTAACCCCTTGTGCCACCAGGGAGGCCCCAGATCTTTTAGTTTTTTAGAAAATAAAATTTGCTGTCAACAGCAGCATTTGGTCTAGTCTGTCATTAATGAAAAAGAGCAGTCTAAGCCAGAAATGGTATCTTGGGAATGCTCAGGAGCACTGAGGAATCGGATGAAACTCAGATGTCTGTAGCATAGAAAAAGAGACTGATTTTCCCACATTAGCTAGAGATTTTTTTTTTTAATTAAGAGTATAAGCTTTGTTTCTCTTTGTTTTCTTAGCATAAAAGACATGCATTCTATAAATAAAAAGAAATTAGATTTTCTGAGACATAATAAATAGGGGGTGGGGAGTGGCCAACTTTCTACCTAGTTACAGCTCTATGGTTTGTCTTCAGCTCCCATTCTGGCTTTCGTCTCAGATGAAACCTGGGAAAAAATGTTCTTCATGCTATTTAGGAAGGGAAATGCCAAGGACAGCAAATGCCTCCGTCCTCTGCTCAGAGCGGGCTTAGACACCTAAGGGGCCTGAGCACATCTGTGTGACCACCTTGTTACACCCTTTACCCAACAGAGAATTCTTACTCCTTCTGAATCAAATTCGGTAACAATTCAAGTTGTCTGAATGGAATGTTTATCCTTATTATACTTTAAGTCAATAATCATGTAATTATATTTTTATATCCACTTTAAATTTTTGTTCTATAATACATCTATCATTGTTATTACTAATATATAAGTGACCAGCTCTAAGAGAAATTAATTTAGAAATCAATTGTGTTTTTATGATTCAGATTCCATAAAAACTGGAAATTTGCACAACATGAAAAATAATACCTCCCTAAGACAAAACAAGGAAACTGGTAGTAGACCTGATGAAAATCAGAAAATAGGCTTATGAAATTTAATAATATTAATTACCATTTTTGAACACATAACTACATAACATATGGCTTGTATTTTTATCTCTAATTTTTGTAGCAATTTAACCACAAGTGTTATACTGCCTTTTTTCATATGGTGAAAGTAAGATTCTAGAAGGTAGGGTTAGTGACCAAGGTCACTTTGTCATTAATTTCTGACCTCAAAGTCCATGTTCTTTTCACAATGTCAGCCACATTGCTGGGCTCAAATATTTCCTTGTTATGTGGCTTCCAAAATTAATCTGTTTTTTTGAGAATGAAAAAAACTAATTCCACAGTGTGAAGGCTATTTTAAAGTGAAGAAAATATTAAATTCAATTGGAAAATATGAATGAGACACAGAAATTTCATAGTGACTTGAATTGAAAGACAAAAAGCAAATAAGAATAGTCTCAAATTATTTTCAAGATTGCTCAGTAGGATGACTGAGCAAATTTTAGCTTCTCAAGAAAATATTATTTTTCTTCTTATTCCAAAAGATTGTTGAATTCTGATAAACCTACAGATATTAAATATTCATTAACTTTAGCATTCTAACACAATCTATGAGTTAATTTTCATTAACTTTAGCATTCTAATACAATCTAGTGGACTATATTAAATTTTATGTGGCTCCTAATATTTGAGACCTTATATTTTGGTTTTATTCATAAACATAAATAAATTGTGTCTTGGAAATATATAAATTACTTTTTAAAGGAAAGTTATTTCTGCTAAGTTAAGAGCACTGAATAAGACTCTAATGGAATGTGAATTAATTTAATTCAAAGTTAATATGTAGAAATGTGACGTTTCATGACTTTTAAGTTTCATGACTTCATTGCATAGAAGCCCACTTCTACGCAAATCTCATTTCTCATGAAAGTGAGTTCCTGGCTTGTCCCTGGCAGTGAGCTTCTGGTTTGTGTCCCTAAGGCTGAAAGCATTCTGTGTATAAGGTCATTACCTGGGCCTATCTTTGGATGTGGCGCAGAGGCAGAGTGTCCATATTGCAACTGCCAATCCTTTTGATGGCTCCGCCCATTCCTCTACTATTGGGCTACAACTCTTAATCAAAGTCACTTCAAAGACCTCAAACAGATTGATTCACATGTGAATGCTACTCAAACTATATTCCAAAGGAGGAGGGATTCTAGTCTTACTTTCCTTTGAACCTACTGTTGCTCATTTACTAGTATTTACTTTGCATGGCCTATGGCTGAACCATGGAAATTGGAAAACAAACTCCTATTCAGCAAGTCATGTCAAAGGTGACTGCAGAGCCAGAGAGTTGACTGTGGGACAGACATTCTTTCTGATCAGGAGGCCTCTTCTGCAGCACTGCTGTCTCCACAGTGACATACCTGTCCGTGGAAGCCTTTAGTTTATCTTGTCTATGTGGGAGTCCTAGACGATGCCATCAATCTAGGAGATGAGAAAGATGCCCAGCTGACACTTCAACAATGGTTGCGGGCAAAAAAAAAAAAAAAAAAAAGGAGAGAAAGAAAGGGAGAAAAAAGAAAATTAGTTGAATAAAGTTCTTTGGAGCTGTGGTCATAGAGAACATCCAGTGGGCAGACTGTTTAGGAACATCCTTTGTGATCTTTCAAATGCATGGTTAAGCATTTCCACTTAGGAACACAAAATGGGCACTATCCAAGGATTCAGTGATGAGAACAGGAAATTGCCACATTCAAGAACACAGACTGAAATATGTCTTTTTATTTTCCTGGAAAAAAATACTCTGCCTGTGCATTTCTCACTCTGTGGTGCTATGAGGTTCAGTTGTGAGGCTGCATGAGAAAGTGCTTTTGAAAATGTAAGCTTCCCACCTTCACAGCTATCATCACCGTGCTCACCATCACTGCTGATAGAATCCTGTGGAAGCCTGGCTGAGCGTTGGGTCTATGATGGAAGCTGAGGACTGTTTTTGTCGTTTGAATTGAAATGAAGATGAAGCTTTTCTTATGGGAAGATCTTTGACGAAAGGATTTGCTGCCAAACTCATAGTGCTCCAGCCAGCTGACCTTTAGGGCAAGGTGAAAAGTCCATCTGTTTCCACAGACTTTTGCTCCATGGGGGTTAATTTGAGAAGAAATTTCTCAGACATGTTACAGGGGAGATGTGAGTTTGAATGTTAATGTTTGTTTAGTGCTGTTTCCTTTTCTAACATTCTGCTTTATAAATGTTTCTACACCTCACAGAAATAAACCAATAGATTCATTTAAAACATTGCAGAATGTCATTTATAAGTCTAATTGACTAAGTCATGTTAATTGAAAAGATAAAAATTGAAAAATATAAACTGAAAATAAAAATTCCCTGGGACTGGAATAGCACATTGCCTTTTATGTGATTGCATTCTAATCACCATTCAGATCTCAATAGAGCTGAAGAAAAGGCAGATGAAGAAATCAAAACAGGAAAGTGTCCATGAAGAGGCACTGCGGAGGGGCCTCCCTGGTGGCTCAAGGGGTTAAGTCTCAGTACTATGAAGCAATTTGTAGCCACCACAGCACGAGTTAGATTCCTGGTCAGGGAGCTACCCACATAGCACAGCAGACCTCTCCTGTCTCTCCCGCTGCTCCCTTCAGCAGTGTATTTAAGTCAGTCCTCCTGCTCTGCTCCCCACTCTGTCTCTGGTGAATCCTCTCATCCCCCTACCTCTGGCCTGTACTCCAGTTCTCGTATGCATAAATAATCTTTTAAAAAAAGGGGGGGCACTGTGGAGAATCCTGCACCAATAACAGGGCGCTCAAGTGTCTCCAAATGCAGAATATATCCCCACCCTTAAAATATTGTTATCCTCAAGGCTATATCCACAAACAGCATCCTCAGGCATATACCACATCTTTTGCTAAGACCACACAGTGCTTCATGTCATCATCTCATAATCTGGATTGTCACTTTGGGGTGGTATGTGTGGATTTGAGGAGAGAGGGAAGGGTGGGGAGTGGTTGGAGACACACTATATAAAGGACTTGGATGGCTCATTCTCAGTCATGGCCTTTTTTCCACACCTTCCTTTCTGAAAGGGTTTATTTCCTAGAATTTCCACAATTGGCTGTGAATGAGAGATGTTAGCTTTGAAATATTGTTACATATAATTAACTAAAAACTAAAGGAAGGCATAATAACTATTTATATTTTCTATGAATTAGTGGTAAAATCTAGCCAAGAACACAGTTTTCTTTTCTGTCTGCCTAATTTTCAACTCACCACATCATATCAGCCCATGAACATGTCCTTTGAATGTGTGTGTGTGTGTGTGTGTGTGTGTGTGTGTAGGGGGATGGTATGGATGTGACAAGGTTTCTATTGAGGAATAAAGAACTGAGATAAATAATATTATGGGTCTAAATAACATTACAGGCTTTTGAGATAGGTCTATTCAATCTCAAGCTTAGTTTTCATTTACATCCTCTGCTATTTAAAATGAATCTGAACAATGAGCTGTCAGTGGTATTTGATGGAGATAGCTTTTTCAGTAATAACTGAATAATAATAACAGTAATAATGAAAACATATGATACTGGTAGGTATTCCCATCATGCCAGTATACCTCCAAGCACTAGACATGCATTGCTTTACTTCATGAGTACCATATGGGGTGGGTGCTATTGTTATCTGCACCAGATGAGAAACTGAGGTTATAAGAGCTGCAGAGACTTGTTAGGGAGTCATCTAATGAGCCAGTGGGGAGTTGAGACCCTCTCCAAAGCTTACCTTATTAATCATGCTGTCCTGCTGTTTCCTCAACGCAATGTTCACTAACTGGCAACCCAATGGACTGGGTGAGCCCAACACCCACCACCTTAGGGAAATGTTCTGTCTATTTAGTAGAGATCTGTTTATCAGAGAAACAACTTGGGACATAAACTACTGAGTGACCATATGTGGGACAACCAAGGTAACTTCCGCTAAAAACAAGCAGAAGTTGGAAGCACAAAGGTCATTCATTATATGTAGTCATCTGTATACAAAAGAAGGCTAATATAAATTTAAATATTTGGCCCCCAATGCAACAGGTTGAGTATCTCTATTGTTCAGATAATGAATTTGTTCCTTAAATCCACACCACCAAGAGGTATATTGTCTCAATCCAAATCGTGAGGAGCTACAGATTGCTGGTGTGGAGAACTCAGAGGTGTTGGTGTATGACTTACAGTATGTATTTGAGTTCTGATATGCTTGTCTCTAGGTAAGTCAGACTGTAGCCTCTAATTTCTCTCCCTTTTGACATTGCATGTGACAGAATGCAGGTCTACCACTGCCAGCAACAGGTGCAGCACGGGGAAGTACACCATTCCACAGATAACACGCGTGCATATGTCTGGTGGATTTAATTAGACACAGTGCCCATTAACAATTTCTGCAGATGTTCACATCCAATCAGCGGAGCTAATTTTCTCACACTCTTCTGTTTGGCCTGTTTTCCCTTCCACAAGTGTATCTACTCTCACCTTAATCTTATGATACCTACATGCAAGCGAACTCTCTTCCACTCCTGGACTCCAGATGGATATGAACTCACTATGTGATATTGAAAAGATATGATTAAAAGTTGATATTTAGTCTTTATTATGAATTGCATATTATTTATGGTTATGGATTTCTTTCTGGAGTATAAGGAAATAACGGCTATGTGTAGTTGGGAGCTACAGTCTCTGATGAAGGGAGTATTGCACTGGGTTCTCGGGTCACACTGGCCCACCTAATCAGATAATTAAAAACAATGGTGCCTGCATTTTGCTGTCCTGAAGAACACTTCATGAAATCAAGTGTTTGCAGCCCTAGAAAGCCATGAATTTGCTAAAGAATACAATTTATTCCCCAAGGTGGTCTTAGAGAAAGTCAACACAGTTAAATATGCTAGATTAAAACACAAGCATATTGTTAACACAGTGAAAAATGGACTTGAACTGGGAATGAGGGGATTTGGGTACTTGTCTCCTCACCCCTAATTAGCTGGTGAATCCCTTCGCCCCTCATTGTCTTCGTTTATTCATTAATAAAGCAATGGGGTAGGAGGCTTTATTTTTAAGTTTCCTTCTAACTGGAAATTTATTTTTTAAAATAACTAAATGACATTGTTTCTCTCTGTTCTGCAAGTGTGACTCATGGTGATATAAAGATACTAAAATAATGTGCAGGCATGCACTTTACATAAATCCTTGCTTTTCAGGACCTTGATGCTCTGGCAGACATATATTTATTATTCCCATTTTACAAAAATCAACTTCATGAGCAGATTTAAAATATCTCTAAAATAATAAAGAGACCTATAAGAGATCAGTGTTGAGACAAGTACAGACACGTCTAAAACATGGCTGGCTTTCCTGTCTTTTTTGTCTCCCTGAGCCTTAACTACCACTCTAAAATGGGTATACCTTGCCCTCTAAAGCAGAAACCAAGGGCAAATGAGCTGTTCAGATTATCTTCAGCTCTAAAATACATGCTCATGCCACATTGTCTCCTATAACAGGTCATGCAAGGGATCATCATTAAGAAGTCAAGGAAAAGTTCCTGTTAGTAAAAAAACAGTCAAAGGCCATGTAGTAATAAGACTGTGACTGCAGAGAAAAATATCTGAGACAGGCATTTTTGGAAATTGTCAGACCTGCTTCTCATGATTGATAAGGTATTTTTAAAACATATTTTATTTTATATAATTCTTACATCATTTTTTGTTTTTGCACAATGTATGCATTTTCGTTTTGGTTATAATCCCCATACAATTGCACCCCCCCCCTTATTTTGACCATTATCCTTCCTCTCCCTGTGTGCCCCCCGCCCATAGTGTGTCTCTGGATTATAGTTGCTTGTTGCTTGTTGATTTTTACTTTGTATTAATTAGTCTTTTTCCTGGCCCCTTATTTAGGTTTTCTAAATTCCTACTATGAGTGAGACCATCCAGTATTTTTCTTTTTCTTTCTGGCTTATTTTGCTGAGCATGATCCCTTCTAGCGCCATCCATGTTTCTGCAAACTGCATGTGTTTATCTTTTTTGATTGCTGAGTAATATTCCATTGTGTATAAGTACTACGATTGATACGGTATTTTTAACTATAGTCACCCATATCTTGTTTATACAGTTATTCACTGATGAACAATTAGGTTGTTTTCATGTCTTGACTATTATAAATAATGCTGCAATGTACATGGGGTACAGATATCTTTTAGGGATTGTGAGTTCATTTTCATTTGATTTTTAAAACAATTTACTTTGGTCCTTTCCAAGTTTTCAGAAAAAGACATTGAAAACAGCTTTAGTATGGCGGATAGGGTGCATTTCACCTGGAAACCATCCTTATAGAGGTAGGATTGGTCCATAGATTCCCATAGGAATCCCCATGAGTAAGAAAGCAAAGCCCACTGCTACCCTCACAGTAAAAGCATTTACTTTCCTAGGAGAGAACACATTCTATTTTCTACCTTATTTAAATAATCCTCATAAGGGCAGAGTTATCTGCACACCACTTATCAAGGTGATTACTACGTTTTTTAGTAACTATTACGAAATATGTCGACTAATTCTGAAAGGAAGTATTTAAGCATATAAGCTATTAAAAATATCTACCTATATGTACCAAGTATAGTGCTTTTCATTCATCTTCAGAAATTAACGTGCTGTCCAAGCCCAACAACATAAACTTCATCACCTCTTGAAAGTTGTTTTCAGCCTTATGGTTCATGGAAATTTGCTTTCAATGTATATTTTACTTTTCTACCTTTTAAAATGGAGGATATATTCAATATTTAAACTTATTCTGGGGTGTGTTTCACCCAGAAACACATGGACGTTTTAATGCAATGTTACGATTTTGACCCTGGAGTCCCCTTTTTCTGAGCAGAATGTCAGTTGTCACATCACCTGTCCCTGTAACAGTTCTTCTCAACACTAAGTCTCCCTCCTTTGGTATTACCTGGGCCCAGAAAAGTGCATTCAAGCTAAGAGATAATAAAATTTAGAGTGAGTTCCTGAGAAACTAAAGTGAATAGATCTATGGCAAGGGATTTGGGGACCAGTGCTTACCTTTTACTTACTTTGGTGCTTAAGATACAAGCTCTCCTTAAATCTGACCCTAGAGGAGCAGAGTGTTATTAGTTTGCATATACTTTAAAGATTCTAACACAGTGTTTGCCAAATGGTTGAAAAATAAAAATCCTTGATCTGCATGTAGAATATGTGTGGTTCAAACACTTTCTGGGATGCATAATGAAGGCATCCTTTCGGTATCTCAGTTTCTCCAGGCCAGAGAGGAAGTCTGTATTTTCCAATGTTCTGGATGATTTGACAATCTCTGCCTTAACCTCCACTCCCCCGGCATTTTTGTTTTTATGCTCCACAGTATCACTCCACAAAGCAAGCCACAAAATGAGGCTGGGAATGCTTCTGGCAAAGAATGCCCCTGGTCTGTGGGATACCCCGGAGGTGTCCCAGAATGAGACCACAGGCGTCCTTCGGCTGCCGACCCGACCCTGGGAACTGTAGAGGTTGACACAGGGGTCGAGAACTGATGTCCCTTGGATGCCTGCAGTGTTGTCATATGACCCCGTCCCACTGGGCTGTCAGCATCACAGAGGACAGACGTTTTGACTAGAAAACATGCCTTATTGTGAGAGGTCAAACTGATATAAAAGGGACATTTTCATAAAAAAAAAAGAAAACCTTTAGGGAACCTTCTGGGGAATTATAGACCTTCTGGTTTTATAAGCTTTGGTTATTCTTCATCAAATTAAAGTTTTTACATTAATGACATCAAAAGATAATAAAAAATCTTCCTTTTCTGCCAAAGATAAGGTATATCACAGGTGATTCATCTTCCACTCCTTCTTACCCTATGAAAAATACAGTAGTATTGCCAACGTTATTTCATTCAGCACAACTAGTGCCATCTCTTTACTACAAAAGGAGAATCATTTCCTCTTTAAATTTATACCAGGAATTATGCCTTAGGTCTTATGCACACTGAAGATTGTCATATCTCAAGGGAAAGAAATTGATACCTTGAAAGTTCTTTTGGTGGCTTTCTTTTCTACCTTACTCCTTTATCTACTTCCTTTGACTTTTTGATTTAGCAAGTGTTGTGTTATATCTGTGAGCATTATCAAAATACGTATTTCTATTCTTTCCTGGCAGTTCAGAGGAGAAAGCACACACGTGTTCAAAAGAATCCAGAGTAGTCCCCTTGGCACCTGCATGCTTCCTGGTTGTGTTCTCAGGTTGGCAAACCAGTTACCCAGCACCTGTGCAGCCTCGGCCCACAGAGAATGCACGGGAATTTAGGTGCAGGTCTCTTCCTCTGTTTAAATCCCAAGGAGGGGCTTGGGAAAGTGAGATACTCTCCTGCAAGTTACAGGGAGATCCTACCTGCAATCAGGGCACTGATGGAAAGGAAGAGGGTGATGCAGCTAGGAAGAGTAATTATGAAAAGCAAAGGCTTTCACCTTAGATCCCAGCTGCTTCCATTCAATCTCAGTCCATTGACCCTTAAATGCCCACAGGCAAGAGACTGCCTAGCTCCCCAAGTTCTGTGGGACCCCCCAGCATTGAACTTGATGCTGCACATAACATACCCCATTACACCACTGGATCCTGTTGCCCCTAGCCCTAATTTGCTCACTCAACTCACCCCAACCACTTGTTTGGTGTCTCTTTTGTTCATAGTTTGCTCAGTCAAAAGAAGTTTATACTGATCCTATGTGACTGGGCTTTGTCGAAGGTTTGAGAACTAACAAGAAACAAGAGAGAGAAGTAAAAATAAGCAGGAAAGGAAATCAAGTATGAATCAGATACCTGTTATTAAGATTAAATAAAAATGCATTCAAATAAGTGTCTTATTAGTAATAAAGTAATAAAAAGAAAAATATTTATATATATATGTAATTAGTCCTAAACGGTCATGATTTTTGGAACTCTACATTTAAACTTTTAATTTTTTAATTCACTCTGTCCACATATTTTATACAAATTTTTACTAAGTCAGACATACCTAAGCACATAAATACTTTAGTATTGGCCTTTGGTTAGTGAGAGGAGTAATATTTGAGATCATATTATATTAAAGAGAAGTTTCAAAAAACACAGAATGGATCTCCATTCCTGTGCACTATTACATATACTCTATATTTCTTAGGGTTAAGACTCTACCAGTGAAAAGACAGGCATGAATGCCTTGACTAATGATCTCAATTTAACAAAGTGAGCAGCTAATAAAATAGCCTTTAAAATAAAACCACCCCTTCAGTTACTTAATTTTAATTTTAAACCTCCACACATTTGTGTTCTTGGGCCAAGTTTGCTTTTTTCCAATCATATGTATGTCAAGTAATTATGTGTTTAATAGAGACTGCAGGTCAATTATAACTGAATAAAACTGGAAAAAAAAGTTTTCTGAGTTTCTTTGGGGTAGACAGCAGAAGATCATAAACAACTTTCTGCATACAAATCATATTAGTAAAATCCTAGTGAAAGTAACATCTAAATAATTCCAATAAAAGGAATTCCATGCACATTTCTCCTTCCCCTCAATTTTCTTAAGAGTTTCTTCAACTTTTTTTCTGTAATTATCTATAAGAAACCCAGTAAAGGTGATGAAGAGAGGGCTTATTCTTGATAAAGACATGGAAGTTATAACTTAGAGATTTAAAGATCATGTTATGGTCCTGTTAGAACATAGAGATCAAGGTATATGAGCAAGTTCCCCAAAATAAACAAATAACAGTTTCATAAATGCTTAACTTTGTTACCTGAGCAAATAGCCCATCAGAAAGTATTCAGTCCTGAAGCAGCAGAAAGGACATTGTATTGGTCATGAAAGACTCTGAGGTTATATTTATTGTAGCATAAACTACTCCTTTGTGAAATACCTAGTTAACATAGGTGTCTTAGTCATACTCTTGACCTTAGGTAATACTAAAATATAAGGACACTGGAGTATGTTATAGTCATTTTGTCTACTCAAATTCTGTTTTCAGAGACATGAAAATAAAAGTAGGTGGGAGAGGAGTTAAATAAAAATAGTAAAATGGTAGGGGGGAGCTTTCAAAAATTGTCCATATTTTTTATTCTCTTTCTTTTCTCCCCTTCTTCAATGGCGTCAGAGCACAAAGACTCTGCGGGCTTCCCTTGGCAGATGCTCAGCCAGGGATCACCCCTGCTCTGCGGCCTTGCATGCTGGGAAGACTTCAAACTTCCTTCACTCTCCTCAGCCCCCACCTCACCATCCTCATCCCCAAATGCAGTGTGTGATCAAATGTGACCCCCAAGATCCCTCTTACTCGGCACCCCCACCTTCAGAGCTGGACCCTCATATTAAGTGGCCAGCTTTGGTTAAGCTTCATAAAATAGACACATGCATCTTTATATGCAAGATGTCATAAAATTACAAATATTAAATGCACTACTACCAATTACCAGTTATCAAAATGAAAATAGCATCTAGCAAAGGGTTTTGTCACCTTTAGGGTACTTAATAAGTATAATGAATTGTTTTCTAAATGAATACACTCAGATACTCTATCTGCATAACTCAGTGAGGCTGCTAATTTATCAGATTAAAAGAAAGTTTCACAGATAAGATAAAACAATCACTATTTAATGAAAAAGGAATTTACCAGAATATGAAACCAAGAAACAGATGACGAACATGGAGTATATTGCATTTGCATTAATCTGTGCCCCTCAACCCTGCTTTGATGCAAAAACGCTCTTCAAGTTTCATGACTCAAGTTTCCTTAACCCTCTGGATTATTTTACATATAGATGTTTTGCAGCTTTTTTTAGAGTAGGAGGAAGTTTTCATTTTTGTTTTTTTTTTTCCATTTCCAGAATGTGCAGATGAGCAGTCCAAGTTCAGCTTGGAAGCTAGGACACACATCACATCGAGATTACACATGTAAAGTATCATTCCAGTGGGAAAGCCAAGAGTTTACAATCACAATCATTTATATAATAGTAAGCTTGATGACAGTTCAGTGTCTAGTGTCCATTATTAATTCATAGCCAATTCTGTCCAAGGCACTTGGCCTTTGGCCTCTTGCCTGGCAACACAACAGCCAGTGAGTTAAAGCCACACTATCCCCTCATTCTCGTCACTGTTTTGATGCATGTTAAAAGGAACAGCTTCACTGAGGTTGGAATTATTTCCCAAGAATGGGCTTTTCTGTCCTCACCCTGCTCTATCCCCACAGCACCTCACCTCCAAAGATTAACTAGCCAGAGTCTCCTTTTGAAGTTGGCGCCAATGATGCCACCTTGTGGGCACTAACCCCTTTTCTGATCATATCAGCTCCTTATAGAGCCTGCCAACCTTCCGGCGTCTGGGGGAACATGGTCCTCAAAGCTTGCAAGGTTATTCCTAGCTCCCATCCCCAGCCACATCACTCTGCTGCTGCTGCTGCCCGGTCCTGTCTGTTGGCCTCTTAGAGGTGACACGCATCTGGGTCAGGCGACCGGGTGGTTGCTTCGAGTTGAGCAATGCAGCTTGCTTCCCAGCTCCACCGGCTTCAGCCTAGGGAGGCACAAATCGCTTCCAGGAGGCCGCGCATATGATTAGCAGGAGCCAGTGAGAAGGCTCGGAAGAGGCAGTGGTTGCCAAAAGAGCAGATGTGTCTGAAGTCTGCATGAGTTCATCTGGTGACCTCCTGAAATCGGTGAAAGATTTATATTGCTAATTATAGACCTTTTTTTTTCTAATTTAGTCATCCTTCTCTTCATTAAAAAGAAATGGAGATACATCTTGTCCATTTTAAAATCCAGTGTTACTTTAGAAAGGGTGTCATCATGTTTAGGGACATTGCAAATTGCTGTGTAGACTTTTTGGAGTGGGACTAGTAAAACACACCAAATACACACACACGCACACACACACACACACACTGCTATTTACAGTATAAATCTGGTATTTATATACCAGCTCACCGCAATAAAAAAAATATAATTTGGTTGGAATTTGGTATTCATTATAACTTTGAAGTTGTGGAAATAAACTAGAGTTGCCTGGGAATTTATGTATTCATCAGATAATTACTATTGAGAGGAAAGACTATGGAAGAAATAGGATGATTAGCCAAGTCACACTGCAGTGGTTAATTTGATTTTTACAGTTGGTTATTGTGTAGACCATGGGGAACTTCTGCAACTTAAAGAAAAAAAGACAGAAACAGAACTAATCCACAAAACTTTCTGGAGTCTAATAGTAAAGGACACGGTCTTCCTGTTATCTAAGGATTCCCTGGTGAGCTTACAGGGACACATCACATGGGTTCAAGATTTCCTTAGCAGTTCCTGTAGGGGCCATCAAAATGAAGACAACTCCTTGTCAATTTTCCTAGAAAAGTGAAAGCACAAGCATCTTGTGTCTTTCATAAGAATTTAGCAACAGAAATATGTGCCAAAAAAAAAAAAAAGAACAGGGTAATTCAGTCTTAGACAGTAAATTTTAAATTAAATTTTAATTAGAAGCATGTGACTCATGTGGTATGAGGTTGCTTTTGATATTAACACTGAGGTTACCATGACATTTCTGACATTATAGTAAAGCTAGGTAGATTTTTTTAAAGATTTATTTATTTATTCATACATGAGCTGGAGTGTAGGCCAGAGATGCAGGGGTGTGGGGGAGAGAGGGTTCACCAGAGACAGAGTGGAGAGCAGAACAGGCAGATCTATTGAAATACACTGCTAAGGGGAGCAGTGGGCAAAACAGAAGAGGTCTGCTGTCCCATGTGGGTCAGCTCCCTGACTGGAGATAGAACTCTTGTTGCAATGGTTATGGATTGTTTCATAGTGCTGAGACTTTATCCCTTGTGCCACCAGGGAGGCCCCCTAGGTAGATTTTGATCAGAAAGTCTGGATAATCTTTATGTTGTACTCTCAGTTTTACATCTTGTTGGTAAAGAAAATAATCACATGCAGTTTGGCGAGAATCTCTCCTGCAAAGCCATAGGCAACTGAGTCTGGGTCCCACACAGAACTAGGAATATAGAATCTGAACCCAAATGCACACATGGAGACAATGCCAAAACTGTTATTTCCTGATCTAGGAAAATTTGTTGTCAAGGACTTGATTGTGTATGAGAGGAATGTTGTTTTGTTTCAGAACTAAAGATTTCCGACAAGATAGAGCATGAGCTTTCTGAAAGGGGAGAGCTTTTTGTTTTTTTCTCACAAACATGCTCAGACATAGCTTTCCTTTCAGCTAATTAAGCTGTTTTAAAGCAAACTGGTCAAACAGTGACATCTTAGTGGGGAGCCCCCAAGTCAATTGCATGATATAGAAGGCAGGACACCTACAGGGTGACTTCTGCCATTGTTTTCTCTAGCTGAATATTTTCTACTTGGTCAGTGCTGCCAGAGTGACCCCACACAATTGGGGGAATTCAAAGCCACTGGCCTCAAGAGATGCCATTAAGAAGGCAACCACAGAATAAGATTTCATGGTCAGAAGCCAAACTTACTTTCTCTTACCAAGTCCTGATGCTTACAATATTTTATATGTATGTTTTCTTCCTGTCATTAGCATACTGTTAAAACAGCTAAGTGAAATGAGAACACCATCATCAGGAATTGTGATAAATAATTATTCCTGTGTTAATGCAAAACTCACAAGCTTTTTCATGAAAGTAGCAGTTGAGAAAAAAGCCAACTTCTGGATTAATGATGGTGCTTTAAGAGATTATGTGGAATACCTAGAACAGATGTTTCTCTAAGCCATATACACAGTAAGAGTGATGTACTATCTCCGTTGTCAAATATTTTTTAAACAATGTGTAATAGCCATTGTCTTTCTAAATCGGTGGACATAAATGTGGTGGTTTGACATCTGTCAAGAAGGTGAATAGTTTCCCATGCTAAAGGAATAAGAAAAAAATTAAAGTGTTTATAAACAATTCCAAGATTGTTGAAAATGCTTGCCTTTTTATTTTTTATGTTAAATCCCAGCACACTGAATCAGTCAGTAGGCTAGAAATGGGACCTTTCGAAACTGTGACAACATTTAGAGTTTTTTTTCATTAATAGAAAATGATTCATTATTTCTTATCAAGTAGCATGGTAATTTTGATAAGCCATAGGATTCTGGAAATAATTACAATGAAAATTTTATGTGAAGGTAAGTAGTATTCTACAGAGGTCAGAGGCACCTGTTTGGGCAGGAGAACTGTAGCAAAAGGAAATGAAGAAAAGAGTTGTTACCTTTCAGGAGGAATGACAGAGTTGTAATCTTTCAACTTTTCTTCTCAGGGGATATCATATTTAAGTCAATATTTATTTAAAAGAGATCCTATGTTTTCCTTTGACTTTTAAACACCAACTATACTAAAGCAATCCATTAAAACAGAGCATCCTGATAATAAGAAAAGTGGGAACTGGTCACCCACACTTAGTAGGTGTTTGTAGTTGAGAAGAGTGTTACCAAAAACAATATTGTTGAAAGCATTGCTACTTCATGATTAAGAGAGACACTTCAGAGCCTGGGATCCAATTCTGGCTCCAGATTCTGGCTCCACCACTTCTTACTGTGTAGCTTTAGGCAGGGTAGGTAACCTCTCTGTTCTTCAGCTTTCAAACTAAGAGAGCATACTACTAATAAACCTACCCTATAGGAACTCCTGTTTTTTTGTTTGCTTGTTTCTTTAAATTTTATTTTGTTAAGTAATTTTTTAAAAAGATTTATCTATATATGCATACAAGAGCTGGGGCATAGGCCAGAGATGCTGTTGGGGGGGGGGGTGCGACAGAGGACCCACCAGAGACAGAGGGGGGAACAGAACAGACAGATTGACTGAAACACACCACTGAGGGGAGCAGCCGGTGAGACAGGAGAGGTCTGCTGCGCCATGTGGGTTTCTCTCTGGCCGGCCGGGGATCCAACTCATGCTGCAGAGGCTGTGGACCGTTCCACAGTGCGGTGCTCAACCCCTTGCACCACCAGGGAGGCCCTGTTAAGTAATTTTATTGACATGTTAGCTTCAAGTGTACAACATGTTAGTTTCAAGTGCAGAACAAAATTTTTATTTTGTTAAGTAATTTTATTGACACGTTAGTTTCATGTTAATATTTGTATATATTGCAAAATAATCACCACACTAAGTTATTAGCAGCCAATTCCATGCATAGTTACAATTTTTTTTTATATAATAAGGACTTCTAGGAATTACTCTCTTAACTTCTAAATATGCAATACACTATTAACTGTTGTCACCATGTTGTACGTTATAGTCCCAGAACTTATTTTATAAGTGGAAATTTGTATCTTCTGATCTATTTTGCCAACTCCCACCCCTGCGTCTGACAAGTACTAACATATTCTATCTACAAGCTTGGTTTTGTTGTCATTTGTTTGGTTTTTAGATTTCATATATAAGTGATATCATGGTATTTGTCTTTCTTGGCCTGACTTATTTCATTTAGAATGTCCATCCATGTTCTCGCAAATGGCATGATTTCATTCTTTCTTTATGACTGAGTAGTATCCCATTGTGTGTATGTAGATAGACATATATATAGTAAATAGATATGTATTGTATGTATTCCACAATTTATTCATCTATACAAGTTGCTTCCATATGTAAGCTACTATAAAAAATGCAGACATGAACATGGACATTCATTTATCTTTTTGAGTTAGTGTATTCATTTTCTTTAGATAAATGTCCAGAAATGTAGTCATTAAATCATACTATAGCTCTATTTTTAATTTGGGGGGCAAATTCCATACTATTTTCCACAATAGATGCACAAATTTACACTTTCATCAACAGTGCACAAGAGTTCCTTTTTCTCTGCATCCTTGCCAATACTTGTAACTTCTTGTCTTTGATAATTGTCCTAACAGGTATGAAGTGATATCTCATTGTGGCTGTGATTTGCATTTCCTTTATGATTAATGAAATGAACATCTTTCCATGTACCTGTTGGCCATCTGCATGTCTTCTTTGGCAAAATGTCTATTTAAATTCTCTGCCCATGTTTTAATTAGACTTGGTTTTTTGCTACTGAGCTGCAGGAATTCTTTATAAATTTTGGATATAGATCTTTTATTATATATATATATATATATACACACACACATATGATTTGCAAATCTCTTATCCCTTTTGTTGATCTTCTTGGCTATACAGAAGTGTTTTAGCTTGATATAGTCTCACCTTTTTATTTTTACTTTTGTCACCTTTGTTTTTGATGCAGATCCAAAAACCCATTAAGACTAATGTCAGGGAACTTAACACCTATGTTTTCCTTCTAGGAGCTTTATAGTTTCAGGTCTTATGTTAACATCTTTAATCCATTTTGAGCTATTGGGGAAGGAGGGGAGTTATGGTATAAGATAGTGGTCCACTGTCTTTCTTTTGCAAGTGAGTGACCAATTTTCCCCAATACAATTTATTAAAGTAACTGCCATTCCCTATTGTATATTCTTTGTTGCTTTATCATAAATTTATTGTTTATATATGTGTGGCTTTATTTCTGAGCTCTCTAGTCATTCCATTAATGTATGTGTCTGTTTTATGTCAATATCATACTGTTTTGATTAGTATAGCTTCATAATATAGTTTGAAACCAGGAACATAGATCTTTCATGGTTCCATACAAATTTTAGGTTTGTTTATACTATTTCTGTGAAAAACGACTTTGGGATTTTGATAGGGTTTGCATTGAATCTATAGATTGCTTTGGATAGTATGGAAATTTGAACAATACTCTTTCAGTCCTTAAGCAAAGAATATTTTCCCTTTTTAAGTGCCTTTTTCAATTTCATCAATGTGTTATAATTTTCAGTGTACAGGTCTTTTACCTCCTTAACTAAATTTAATCCTGAGTATTTTACTCTTCTTGATGCAATTATAAATGGAACTGTTGCCTTAAGTTCTCTTTCTGCTAGCTCATTATTAGTCTATAGAAAAGCAACACGTTATATTCCACAGTGTTACTGGATTCATTTATTAGTTCTAATAGTTTGTTGGTTTGTTTGGGGATTTTTGATGTGACATCTTTAGAATTTTCTATATATAATATCATGTCATCTGAAATAGTGACAGTTTGTTCCATTTAGATTTAAATGAGTAAAGTGTCTTGCAAGAATCACTCTGTAAATGTTGGTAACTATGAATACTATGTGCCAACATTATGCTAAGTGCCATACACACATCATTGCTCTGTAATTTTCACAGAAATCCTCTAAGTCCTAGGTCATTCTTTCCTTTGTAGTGTTGAGCAAATGAAATTTTATAGAACCTACTGTCATAGAACACAGATTTTAACCCAAATTGTTTGACTCCAACTGTGTATTATTCTATTATATCTTACTGCTTTCTCAGATATTGATACATTTATTTTTGTCTCATGAAAAATAGAAAAGTAGACAAAGGAATAAACACTCAAAATTATATCTTTATTGATCATAATTCTTGACATTTCCATAAGTTGCCATATGTGTGTGTACGTATATTATACAGCATGTATCATTTGTTTACTATACACATATATCTTTTATGTGTAAACTAATAACTTGGTGATATTTATATAGCTATACAATGGAAGGATATAACCCAATGATGAGGTTGCAGTAGAATTATCTTGAAGTAAAAGAAAATGAAGGATTTAAGTAATTTTTAATTAACTGCTGACACTTTCCAGAGTTTGAGACAAAATATGACTCCAGAAGGAGTCTGCTTGGATGTGGGGCTGAACAACACTGTGTATTTATTCCAGTCTTCCATCTCTGTCCTGGGCTCGCCCTCTAGAACTGGTGATATATAGGAGAGGAGAACCTGGCTAAGCCCCTGTCGTACTTGAATGGAGTGTTCACAGATCACCATTCTAGCAGAGGATGCTCACATGAGTTGGGCAGAGGAGAGAAGAGAGTACTTAGAACCAGGAAAACCCAGGACAGACTCAAATTCTGCCATCATCAAGCTGACCATTCAGTGACTTTTTTATCTGAGTTCTCGCCTTAAAAATTCGGAATGCTTACTATCTTCCAGGATAGTTGTGAGATTCAAAAAAATGTTCTGTAGCCAGCAATCAATAGTAATAACTTGTAATAATCATGAAAACATGCTTTGTGTGCTAATGTCACTGTTCCAGTGCTGCACATGCATTGTTCTTACCATGTTCAGATGACCACAGGTATCTGCTTCTCTCTGGAGAGGCAGGCAGAGTGTCTTATTTCTGCCATAGTGCCTCCAGTTGGCCAGTAATTTAGTCAGCAAGATGGTTAAAATGACAAATGAAATACAATTTTTTTTTAAATGGCTATTAAGATAATGCCATCTTGGCCTAGATTAGAATAAAGACAATTTTTACTTTCTAAAATTAAACACAGAAGACTTACATACTCAAAAACCATCAAAACATTCAAGAAATGAGGAATTGTTACTTGTTCTTCATTCTGTTGCGTTTGGGAAGATAAAAGATAAGTAGAATCCCACAATTGACTGATGAAAATATTTTTAATGTTCTTAAGATATTTTGGGGGTGAGAAAGGCTTACTGTAGAAGGTTACAGGAAGCGATAGGAAGGTTGACGTTTCCAACACAATTTTCCCACATGCACAAGAACACCTTATATCTAAGGCACAGCATGATGTCAGTAAAATGTAAAAATCATGTTGGCTCATTTGCAATTTTCCCCAAACCTTAATGTTTTGAACACAACCAGGGGTAAACTTCCTCACAATTCATTTAATAGATTTTTGAAAATCATAAGTAAAAAGCTAAAAGTCTGACAAGTCACTTTCTTTAGTGCAAGCAGTGATTGGTTCATTCCCTCTGGTTTCCATTATGTGGAACTGTCTGCACATGAAAGTTTATAGAAGCTTTCATCATAATTGCCAAAACTTGGGAACCAACCAAGATGTCCTTCAATAGGTGAATGGATAAAGAGACTGTGGTATATCCATACAATGTCTTTGGGCTAAAAATAAATGAAATATGAAGCCACAAAAGATATGGAAGAATCTAAATTGCATATAAGTGAAAGAGAGCAATCTGAAAGGCTACACAGCTCTACAACATCTGGAAAAGGCAAAATGATGAAGTCAGTAAAAAGAAAAAAAAAATCAGCGGTTTCGAAGGACACCAGATGTCCACCAAGGACACCAGTGAGTCCATCAAGTTCCCAGTTCAGTTGGTGCAAATGAAGACTTTCAGTGAACACATTACTCCAAAAGTGTGGGCAGTTGAGGGAGCAACCATAGATGGTGAAGTACCAAGATATTGGCCCTGTTCTTCTCCCCATAAGCCTGAAGGGCCCAGGGAGGATAACATAGAGCCCATAAAGAGCTGTAATTGTGCCCACCTATAACCACAGAGACGCATAGCCAGAAGCATAGGCCCAAAACAGCGAGGGAGCAGGGAGAAATTGCTCCCATGTCTTTCACCTTCCAAACACACATCTCCTGCTGGTGCTTCCCATTAACCAAGGCAACACCTGCCAACCAGCAAGGAAGCCTAACAGGCAGAGTTTGCAGGGTTCAGCCTTCCAGAACACACTGGCAAGTGGATAAAGGCAGAGAACAGTTATTTTTAAAAACCTGTAGAAGTTATATTTCCATTGTAGGATGTCCTGAAGTGTGATGCAATCTCTGTGAATCTTCTTTTCTTTTTTATTTGCATATTTATAAATTTTTAAATGTAGTACTTTTTTTTTATATGGCCTTCTCTTCTTTGTAACCTCTCTACTTCCATTCTATGTTTGTAGCAGCACTATTTGCAATAGCCAAGATATGGAAACAACCTAAAAGCCCTACAACAGATGAGTGGATCAAGATCTGGTCTATATATGTATACAATGGAATACTACTCAACGATCAAAAAAGATGATCTCGCGACATTTGCAGCAACATGGATGGAGCTGGAAGGGATTATCCTAAGTGAAGTGAGAGGAAGGAGAAAGATAAATACCAGATGGTTTCATTTCTATATGGAATATAGAAAAAACATACAAAGGGTCAAAGATAAACTTTAAAACCCACCCTTGAAAGCTGATCATATATCTGAGGCACCCAGGAGGGAAGGAGAAGGGGAAAGGTAAAGGAAGGGCAAAAAACAGGGGTGGGAGGAGAGTACATTGGTCTATGGTAGAGAATGATGGGTGCTTTGGTGGTGAGAATACTATGGTGACCCCCCCTGAGGGGAGAAACCCTGCATTGTGAAAAAACAAACAAGGAAGTGAAATAATGGTCCATCAGTAATTTAAAAAAAGAAAAAACAACTGAGGTGATTTAAAGGTGAATGATGGCAGAAATGTTCTTATAGAGACAAAGGAAAAGAATATTTCAGTCGCCAGCTGTGGGCAAGCAAATTTTTAACAATAATTGTGTGACAAATTATTTGACACCTAAAATGGCAAAGCAGTACATTGTGCTGCATCCTTGATGCTTTAAAATAAAAACGCAGATTTATTAAAGAAAGGAAATCTTTTCTGAGACTCAATATAAATTACCACAAAGGATTTTCTGTAAAGTACGTTGAGTGATATGTGTGTGTGTGTGTGTGGGAAATCTCCCATCAGATAGTGAAATGATGTTCAAACATGATATTAATTCTGTATGACTCCATATTTCCTGGCCTCCTGCTTCTCTCTCCTCCAAATGACTTACATTATATGGCTGCCTCATGTCACACACCAATTTTCTTATTTCTTCTGGACAAAAGCTTATTTATAACAACGACCTCCAAGTCTTGCCCAGAGGTCTCAGATCAGCTTGTCAGGATTACTTTCTTCATGCACAGACCAGCCTTGAGTCTCATAAAGTTGAACATCCCAAATATCCAAATGCACTTTTATATTCATTTAACAAAACTGCCCTTTGCTAAATGCCATAATCCCAACATAAAGTTCTTTCACAAATATCCTGCCAAACATTTCCTAACTGGCTATCATCATCTTTAATTGAACTCTTTCATCACAACTGTTTTATATCTATGGTTTTTTCTCTATATATCTACATTGGACTTGTTTTGTCATGTCTCATGTCACTACAAATCAACATATCTGCAGATAGAAGCTGTATCTAATTTTCACTCTACATTTCTAAAATAGCAAAAGCTAACCATTCTGACCAAAAAGCTTATTAAGGTGGATAAGAGTAAAACAATAGCAAATCTATTGGTAGGAGAAGATGTACTTTCTTGTTATATTAATGTTTTTTGAAGTTCAAAGAAAAACTCCTGAATTTCAGAACCAATTTGTTTAAGGTATGCTCTAGCTCATGTGTTTCTTTCTTTTTTTTTTAAACTGTTTTTCCACGTCTCAGTTAAGCTTAAATATTGTGAAGACAACACACCTCTTTCCTCCCAATATTCATACACACACACACACACACTCAAACCAACAGTTTTCCTGGAAAAGTCACCTTCAGCCAATGGGTGGGGACCTGATTTAAGTGAGGCTTTAGTGCAAACAGGCATTACTTGGAGACTTCATGATTAATCATTTTTGGTTTGTAGCAGCAACTTCAAGGGATGACTCCTGGTCCTGATTCCTGGCCATTGGCTACTTTTCCTGTGTAGTTGCATGTTAAACATGATGACTTGCTGTATAGAAGCCATGTGTTGTCATAATGTAACATCATTAAACAAAGTGTTTAGAGCAGTTTTAGCTGAGCCAGAACATGAACAACAAAACCCGCCAATTACAGTGTCATTTTGTGTAGTTGTTAAGGTTTCAAATGTCTCCAACTTTTTCTGGTAGGCCATATTGAGCATGTCACAGTGAACATCTGAGATAACGATTTGCTAGGCAATGTGCAATTCTCGCTCCTTTTTTTAATATCGGAGAAGAAAGAGTTCTTTATAATAATTTGGCTCAAATGTCTACACACATTGCTCCAGCGTCTGTAGCAGCATGTGTTTCTAGGATTGTTCTGGAAGAGAAAATGCAGAAACAGCAGGGAGCAGAAGATAAACAGGCAATCCGTGACTCATTAAAACCAGCATTGGTAGCCAACATTGTGGAGTGTGTGAAGACCCCAGATCCAACTCGCCTATAAACTTTTTTTACCAGCTGGACTTAGCATCTGTCAGAGTTTGGAAGGAGAGATAATCTGGTACAAATGATTTCAGTGTGTCGCATTTATTAACCTGCCACCTTACATAACTCTGCTGATTGGGAACTCAGGGAAATGTTTGAGCAATGACACAGCTTATTGTTGGAATGTTACAACTTCAGTAATAAAGATGCAAGTTGCTATTTAAAAAAAAATACACAGACCACAGAGCAATTGGAAAATGATAATGAAGCAAAGTTAAAAAGCATCACAGTCTTGAGAAAAGTATGTGCCAGAAGAATAATTGAAATTCAGTTTGGATTTGATCATTTTCAATTCTTTGCATCAATTAGGCAGGAAAAGTATTTTATTTTTTAATAGTTGTCACATTAGCTTTGTTACCAGCTCTGATGTAAACAAATGCCAAAATGAGAACATTATCATGTCCTTTTCCAACTACTTACTCTTCTAAATGAATGATTCACTTCTGTGGTTAAATCCCTGTCAATTGTTACAAGGGCATTTTCAGTTTCTTTAGTATTTTCATGATATAACTGAAGGAAAAGCAAAGGCATCTTTATGTAGAATTCATGTCCATTTTTCCCTTAACCAGCTTCGCCTTGCTTCGCAGTTTATGAAGGACAGAGGCCATGATCCCAGCAATCAAAACCATATAAGCACACAGGTGACATGTACCCTTTTCATTTCTGTACTTTAATTGACTGTCTTTTTGCCTGAAAGTTTGCTTAGGATCATTTGGTCAAGAGGGAATAAGGCATCATAAAGCAATTTCCTATTTCTTATCTGGATCGAATGCCGGTCATTTGAAATTAATGGGGATGTTTACTCTCTGGTACAAAATTTGCACTTATTAGCTTATAAAATATGGATAAGCTGGTTTCCTATAACAAAATATCACCCTGTCATTTAAAAAATGAAAACTGCAGAGACTTTGGAAAAAAAAAATCAGCTAAAGGAATGCTTCATGTTTCGCAATGGTTAGCCTATTATTTGTAGTTTTGAAACTTTATTGGTCCCCAATCTAATCTTTTCTGAGTATAAAAACATTAACATATGGTTTAACACAGCACAGGGCTGGAAAGTCCATATCCCAAATGCACATTGTATGCAGGGTGACATTCACACTAAATATCATCCCTCAGGGTCTGTACTCCATTTTACCTGGGATTGGAGAGCCATGAAATCCCTGGAAAAGTTGTTCATGAGTCTGAACCAAATGGTGCACAGTGTACTGAGATACTAACAGTGTCTGCTTCTGCCAAAGGTTGTGGCTCAAATGTCTCTCTAAGTAACATTAAAAATCTGCTGCTTCATGCCTATGAATTTCAATATTTATAGCATTCAATAAAACGGTCCACTGTCAGAGAGAGATGTGCCACTGTGCGCTCTCTGAGCAGATGGGCGGCAATATGGCACATTTACATGGACCAGCTGTGGAGCGCAGAAATGGATGCTGGTCAGAGGCAGGGTACAGGCCCCACATCTGGAATTCTAACCGACTGGCCTCAGTGCCCATTGTAAACTTTCCTTCGGCAGGATGAGCTCTGATTTAGAGCTGCTCACTTGTGTGCCTTAAACCGCATCAAGAGTCCTCATTAACACAAGAGACGAGAGGCAGGTTAGGGCCTGGAGCTCCTCTGTTGGGCATCTGTTAGAGCCGCGGATGGCACTCTGTAGTCGCTTATAGACGCACCCAGGGGAAGATTCTCTCATGCATGGTTCAATGTTCTCTATTTAACTGGTTTTATACCAAAAAAGACTTTTTTCCAAGCCCCCTTTTCTAAATAGGTCAGAAAACATTTGGCAAGAAAGGACAATCCCTGGGATATTTAAATTCGGGCTAGACATGTCTGCTCTTTTTCAAATCTCTGGAACATTGTCTTATTTTGGATGTTGAATGGGCATTAGTTCAAATGCATAGCAAGAAATTCCTAAAATAGATAAAGCACCTTAGACTAGTTCTCTTCATTGTAGTGTCACTATCTAGATCATCAAAACAGCCTGATTTTGTTTGGTTTAGATTGTTCAACTTTTTTAAAAACTTGATGAAAAGGTAAACTACTATAGGCATATTTCCAAAATGAAAAAAAAATGGTTTCTTACCTGAGGAGCAAATTCTAGGTTCACTTTGGTAAATATTTCCCATTAGAGAAAACTTATAACCCCAATCTATGGATAACTCATTTTTCCAAAATAATCTGTCAACATCTATCCCTATATCCTCTTACCCCCAAGAAAAAGCACAGAGAAGCACAGATATTTTAAGCAAGTGAGTCGATACAATCAGTTGTCAGCTGGGTTATACCAACTTAATGGTGCAGTTTATAGGCATTTTTAGGGCCTTGTCATTCAATAATCATCTACTATAGATCTAAAAATAAAATAGTAAAAAATTAAAAATTGCATTTATGCTATTTTGCCTTAGCCACTAAATAAACACAATTTGGTCACAACTAACAAAGAAGTTCTGAGTGATAGCTGATTTTCACCAAAGGAAAAGGTCAAGGTTAAAACACCGATTAATTGATGGACTGATTGATTGAGTGGTATAGGGTCTTAGTAATTCACACATGACTGAACACCCAGCTAAATCATAGTAGCTAAGACAACAATTGTTTTCAAAAGAGAGTATCCACTTTGAATACACCCATGTACCCTAGAGACACACTCGCCCATAAAGAGATGTGGTAAAGCGGTGAGAAGACAACAAACTGCAATGAACATTTGGAGGTATAACTAAAAAAAGTACAGAATTATTAAAAGATAGTGTTTTGGTAATAAAGAATGAACCCAAATTGGAAATCCAGTAAAAATGTATGGTCATTACACTTGATGAAGGAGAATTTCTATTTTCCTCTTATTTTTCAACTATGATTAAATTTTTCATTGGCAGCTAAATATTCCAAAGATATCATGTATTTACTCCAACAGAAAATGTCAATATTTAGATCTTCCTAGACCCTCCTAATAACTACATGCAGCGTGAGCAAACTAGAAGGCAACATGTGATACCTCTGAAAGGAGATTTGGTCTCTAACCTTGGGGACTCCTGGAAAGAAAGCGCATGTGAAGCAAAGGACAACTCACATGATGGGGCATTCCCAAGGGGCTGTCTCCATCCACAGTCGCTGCCTGCTCCACTGTGACTGACACAAGCTTCACCAGCACAAATCCCCCCATCTCTGGGTGTCTATCAGCAGGCAGAGCTCCAGCACAGAGTCGTCTGGCTCCGTATGTGCTCGTCACGGATTGCTGAATGCACAACTTTTCCCATCTTGTAGAAGGTCTTCCACGCCACTGCTCCTGACAAGACAAATCTATTTATGCATACCGCCTCTGGTTTTGAAATGCAGAGAGATCATTTTTCTTATGATATATTTTTAGACTACCCTATGAAGGCAATCTTTAATTACAATGAAAAAGTTATAAGGATGACACAGTTCCAACTGTCTTTATAAAGCAATATTAAAATATCTGGTAGAATGTGCTTTTCCTTAACTGAAAAAACTGGTTGGTATGACATCTATGTGTGTTTTAAGCAACTTAAGATAATAAAGCAATGCAAAAGAAATGTACCATGTGTAATAATTTTGTGATTATTTTGCTCAGTTTGTCAGGCAGTGAAAATGAAGAAAACCTCCAGAGGGTTTATTTGTGGGTATTTTGTTTTAAAATCTTAAACATCTGAAGATGAAAAGGGCTGCAAATATTGAAAGGGAGAAAGTTAGAATAAGCCTTGTGGTATTGGATTGAAATTGGAAATAGTGTAAAACATTATTTCAAAATGTATAGATAAAATAAATATAGATACGAAAGTGTGTGTGTGCACATATGCACATGTTCACACTTTCCCTAACTTCTGCTGAGAGGAGCTCGGAGCCATAAGAGCTCAAAAACAATGAGCTTCCCTCACACTCAAACTTGGCTTCAAATGCCAAGCTCTAAATTTAAAAAGGAAGAACTCCTTGGGGAGATGGCTGGTTCCAGGGCTAGAGCAAAGGACCAGATGAGTCCAGCATTGTGTTGTGCCAGAAAACAAGAATTGCTTCAAGAACTCCAGGATGTGTGAAAAGGACACAGGAGCCAACTTGATGGACGCCCCACTGGCCAAATTGGGGACAATTAGAGCATCAAAATGATAGTAGTATATTTAGCCATCAAATAAAATAGAAAACCCTGAAAACATACAAATATAAATAAATCAATACATTTGAAGTTTGGTAACGTACAAGATGTGTATGTAGTTTCAAAGTATCTTGCCACAAAATATTTATTCATTGCAGAGGTGGAAAAGTCTAACTTTACAGGTGGGAAAATTGGCTGATATTGCCCTAATCAAGCCATCAGTGTGAACTTCATCAGTAAGGGGGTAAATTAAAATGATACATCTTGGGGGCCTTCCTGGTTGCGCAGCAGTTGCACACTGAGTTGCAAAGCTGCTCACAGCCTCTGCAGCGCTGGTTCGATCCCTGATCCCTGGCCGCTGCCGGGTGAGGGTCCCACATGGCGCGCAGATCTCTCCTGCCACGCCTGCTGCTCCCCTCAGCAGTGTACTTCATCAGTCTGTCTGTTCTGCTCCCTGCTCTGGCTCTGGTGAACTCTCTCACCCTCCTGCGCTTCTGACTGTATCCAGTGCTTGTATAAATAAATAAATAAATCTTTTAAAAAAAAAGGATACACCTTGGTAGGAAAAACCAGCCTTACATCTGAGAAATCCTTATCCAACATGCATCACCTAAATCAAATAATGAAGGCGCATCAGACAAACTCAAATCCAAGATATTGGATCAAAATATATGGCCTATAATTTTCAAAAGTGCCAAGATTATGAGAGTAGGGAAAAACCTCAAGAATTTTTCTGTTCTAAGAAAGATTAAAGTGATGTGGCAACTACATGTAAGGGGTTATTCTAAACAGGTTTGGTTTACAAAAACATGTTAAAGCAATGGGTGCAAGTTGAATGGGATCTTGAAAGTACCCATGTTACATAAGTTTTATGATTATGTGTTAGATATGTCCTTGGTCAGAGGAAATTCACACTAAAGTATTCAGGAGTGATAGATCATTAGGCGTACAGCTTAAAATTTCCTAAAATTAGGGAGAACTGTCTTTCTTTATGTACCTTCAACTTTTTTGTAAGTTTGAAGTTTTTCAAAATTATAAACAAAAGGTTTTAATACCCATTCATGAGACTCACCTTCAAAGAATCTGGATTGGCTTAATTTGGGACCCAGGCCTGGGCGTAAAAAAAAAAAAATATCCCCAGAAGTTTTCAACCTTTTACAAAAAGGTTGCGATTCACTGGTCTACACTCTACACAAATCCTCTCATTTTATAAAATAGTGAAGAGAACCCAGGTGCCAGGTCAAAGTTGTTCAATTGGCAGAATAGTTTCCAAAACTAAGGTCTTCAGATTCCTAGCTGATTCATACATTCATTGATATTATATTCAGAGCACTGGCTGGGTGTCTTGAAAAAAAAAAAAAAACAACAATGAAACATGTGTGCTTGTAATAGTAACAATGCCTTCCCTTGTATAACATTTTATTGCTTGTAAAATGTTTTAACATTTCTTTTGGTTTTCAAAGCAATTCACTTGAGTATTATTACCTCAATTTTATAGACAAGAAACCAAGCTTTCAATAAGTGAATGATATCCTGTATCAGGTCCTGGGCTAAATGACTGCTAAGATCTAGCCCAGGGTTTTTCTACCATGCTCCACTTGTTTAACAGAAGACAGCAAATATTAAATGGCACATGAGTAATAAAAAAAAAAAAATCGTCTGGGAACGTATAAGAATTTGGTGTCTATCCAGGTGCAGTATTAGCGAGAACTTTAGAAGGGAAGTAAGGTATGAGCTGCAAATTGAAAAATTATCAAAACAGAGAGGAAAAGAAGTTATTCTAGACAGAGCAAAAGGCAACAAGAAAGTAAAAGCTCAGTGTCTTGTGGGTTATAACTGATTAAAGCAACTTGCAGATTTCAGATAAAGAAATTCCTATCAGAAAGACTCTGTAAGGATAAACTACAGGTACTTTAAGATAACCTGCAGCTTCCAAAGGGGAAGCAGGAGCTACCCGAATAACATGGGCTAGAGATCTTATAAAGCTGGTACATGAATTTGAATCTTAACTGTTACTTATTATTACCTGCTGTTTAAGAAGAAATGGAAAAATCTAACACTTGATGCTTCTAAGAATGAAATAAGCAGATCAAAGATAACTAATCTCAAGATTCTACTGAACAGGATCATTAATGAATCTGGTAGGAGGTGAAAAGCAATATCATTGTTCTCTTATCAATTGCCTGTCTCTGTGCGTGACACCTGACTAGGGAATCTCTCTTATTCATTTTTTCACAGATAAGGAAACTGAGAGTTGAAGGGACCTGTTGAACTCCTCAAGATCACCCACCAAGTAGGTTGCATAATACAGGTTTAAATTTGGATCGACTCATCTCTCAAACTCATCTTTTCTCTCCCCTCCTCTCCTCTCCTCTTCTCTCTCCTCTCTCTCTCTCTCTCTTTCTCTCTCTCCCTCTCTCTCTCTCTCTCTCTCCCTCTCTCCCTCCCTCTCTTGCTCATGTTGGCACAGGGCCTGGAAAGACCAGTATGCATACTCTGGTAGGGGTTAACTAGAACTAGACCTTTTTAAGCCCAAAAGTAATATGTTGTCACAACATTCACCCCTAAAGTTGATAGGCTGTTATTGCTCTGAATTCTTCTTTCAGTTCCACATTAAGAAAAGGTCTATTTCTTTTGACTCTTATCAAAATAGTAGTTATAATGCTTTTTCATAATTGTAAATGTGGAATTGAAAACTTCTTATCTACGCAAACAGCTGAGGAGCTATCAAAAGACCTGACTCTGAGAGAGCTAAGAGGGATTGCAGAGACTAAAAACAGACTTGAACAAAGCAGTTTGAAAAGAAGTTTCAAGAAATTATAGAAGGAAAGGAGTGCCTTTCCCTCTGGTTCCAATTTTGAAAACAAAACAACTCTTCATATCCTATGGTCATTAAAGCTTTCTGACCTGGGAAAACATGCCCTAATTGATGCCTTTGTTGAAGGCTGATGGAAATAAGCCATCTGCTCACTCAATTAATGACTGAACATGGATATGAAAAAATGTTTATCTTGGGAAACAGATATGCAGGTGGGGACTAATCTTTTCTAAAAAACAGGGAGCATCCCATGCCATGCCATCAGGGTCAGTGGCATAGGATCTCAGCAGAGCTTTTTTGTTTTTGCCCATTCTGACACATGTTCTTGAACATATACTGTTAACTAATATAATGGTTAGATGCCATTATCACTTACCCATGTCAATTACTCACCCAAATCATTAGTTGAAACTCTTCCATAGAACAAGCTCACTTACTGCTTTTATACTGACGATGTGGGGTCAGGGAATCTGTGGGAAGGAGACAGATGAGCTTTCACCTCAAGGGAAAATGTTTAGTCATGATTGTTCTAGGTCCCCATTTGTTCTAATGTATATTTCTTTGAAAAAGCCCTACCATTTTGTTGGTGGACACCCATTTTGACTCCTCCATGCTTGCCCTTTGCCACTTGAAAGTAATCTCAGAAAAGGTAGTGAACTGGTGGAGACCAAAAGCATAAGAAGAGTAAAGAAAAATAAAAGCTGAATTCCATGCCTCTGGATTCCTGAATTACATGAGAAACAAGGACAGTCTCTGTTCTGGCCAGAAGAATGTTGTGAGCTATTTGGGTTTGTTTTTTTATTTTTGTTTTTTTTTTTTTGATGTTCTGTCAGAGAAAAAAGCCAGTCACAACAAAGTCGTAAGATCTGACATTCAACAGATTTTATGGAGGAATATCTTAAATAAATTGTTCGTTTTTATTAGAAATAAAATAGGCATTGCTGCATTTTAAAAATTACAAGGAAACAAGTATGAGTCATAGTTGACAAATATTAGTTTTGAAGTTCTGCATTTTGTAACAGAGTTGCCCATTTGCAAGATTTTGTCCTTGATGGGCTAAGATCAGCTTTCAATTGTAAATAAGGGATTGCAGCAATATAGGCACAGTCTTTCTATTGTGGTGTATATATATATATATACACACCACTTATATATAATAATTTATGTATAATTTTTATATATTATATATATAATTTTATATACATATAATTTTCTTTCTATATAATATAATAATATACAACAATTTTCTTAAAAGAGATAGAACTGCATTTTGATTCCTTATGATCACACCAACCTGCTGTAACAAAGAGATTCTCCCAGTACAGTGATTCTAAAAAGGTAGTAATTTATCTTTCTATCAGAATAACTGTGCGGTAAGGGGCCCAGGTCTATGAACAGTCCTGCTCCAACCAGGTTCAAACACTCAGCATTTCCCTCCCTTTTCCCCCATCCCCCATCATTCAACACCCCTTGGGCATGCTTATTATGGTTGAAGCTGGGTCACCACTAGAGCATATGGGCATAGCAGCCACTGTCTATAGTTCCAGAGCCAGAGATGGGAGACATCACATTGTTTCACATTCAGTGGGGAGAATGTGGTCACATCTAACTGCAAGAGAGCCTTGGAGATGACCAAGAAAAAGAGTGAAGGAATTTGAGGAGATAACCAGCAGTCTGCTTCATGCTGTATTCCTAATCATGGGATTTCATAATTCAGTGTAATATACTTGAAACAGCTTGGGAAAATGAATAGGAAATACCTATAAGCAGCTATTGAACCACCCAGTTGCCTGATTGCTTCTTACAGAAGAGGTTAATTCCTTTAAATTTAGAAGAATGGATTAAGACCTATGTTAAAATAATTCACCGTCTTGAAGCACAATCCTAGACTTAATAACATACTAAATAAATGATATTGAAAACTAACAGTCCTATCTGATAACTTTCAGACCACACTCTGGCATCCTGCAGGTTGAGAGAGAGGCTCCAACGCAGTTCATTAGAATTGCACAATCTATAACTCTTATTGAAAAAAAAAATGGAAATTTAGACAAAAATACTGTATTGTCATTTCTACCAGCTGGCATTCAACTGAGAGAGATGCAAGACTCACCAGGCTCCAGCACAACCTCTATCCCACAACCAAACTGCTCTGGCTTGGACTGCAATTACATTTTTTTAAGTTCTGGGTTAGACACAAAATAACCAGCCACTAAAATCTAGCTTAACTTTGGTTGCAATGACAAGAAGCCTACTGTAGGCAAGTGGGGACATTACTCCAATATGATTCACCTTTTCCCAGGCTTGCTGCAACCTTCACAGTTAACTGTGGATTTCTCCTTCATTGAATATTCTAACCAATTTTTACTTTACACATTTAAATTCTATTTACTATAATTTCTAAGTATTGGGTTCTCAATTTGCACAAAAACCTAGATTCATTGAGGCTGGTACTTTGCATCAACATTAAAGGTGACAACTGTTTCTGCTGTAGAGTAACATGAAGTCAGACTTCAGGACAAGAAGTAAATTAGGGAAACTGGAGCAATTTTTACCTTCTCCAAAGTCAGTTTTTAGCAGTGTGGTTTTCTTGGTTCATTAAAATGAAATTTTGCATGATAAATTCCCATAATGTCAGATCATATTTGGAGCTCACATGCAGCTCACTATCAGAGTTAAAACACAAAAGAACACTTTCAAATCAAAGGCAAATCATTTGCACTTCTTAAGTCTCACTGGTCCTTCCATTATCACAGATTGCAATCAATCAGAAGGTAAAATCCCAGGCCTCCCTGGTGGCGCAAGGGGTTAAGCACCACACTATGAAGCAATCAGAAGCCTCTGCAGCACGAGTTCAATCCTTAGCCAGTCAGAAAGCAAACCACATGGCACAGCAGACCTCTCCTGTCTCGCCCGCTGCTCCCCTCAGCAGTGTACTTCAGTCAGTCTGCCTGTTCTGTTCCCCACTCTGTCTCTGGTGAATCCTCTCACCCCGCCCCCCCCCCCCCCGCATCTCTAGCCTGTACCCCAGCTCTTGTATGCATAAATAAATAAATCTTAAAAAAAAAGATGGTAAAATCCCATCACTCTCATGTTCTCATCACCATGTTTTTAACATCAAACTAAATAAGGTTTTCAAGAATGATTAAAACTTAATGCAATTAGATGAATCATTAAATAATAAACTATGGATCTGGTGAGTTTAGTATGAACTTGAAGGATTCTTCAGAGGCACAGGTGAATTGTTGACAAGGAGGAAAAGGGACCCAATATTTGGAAATACAGTAAAAAAATATTTTTGCTATTAGAAAAAATTCTGGGAGTTTTGAACATTTTTAAAAATAAATTCACTGAAAAAAATGAATCCATGATGAAATTTAAAGAAAGAAAGAATAGAAATGGAAATCCAGGGGCCTCCCCGGTGGCGCAGCAGTTGAGCGCTGGGTTGCGAAGCTGCCCGCAGCCTCTGCAGCGCCAGTTCGATCCCCGGCTGTTCCCCGGCCACCGGAGGAGGGTCCCACATGGTGCGCAGACCTCTCCTGCCGCCCGCTGCTCCCCTCAGCAGTGTGCTTCGGTCCTTCTGTCTGCTCTGTTCCCTGGCTCTGGTGAATCCTCTCACCCTCCCACTCTTCTGACTGTACCCAGTGCTTGTAGAAATAAATAAATTTAAAAAAAAAAAAAGAAAAAAAAAAAGAAATGGAAATCCAGAAAACAAATACTGGAAAGGAGGGGAACAGGCTGATCTATGTGCCTAAAAAAATACATTTTTTTCTTCATTGTTTCTTTTTCTTGATCTTGTTTTATGTAAGCAATTTATTTAATTTTCCTGAGTGAAAAGGCAGACTGGGTTGTAACATAAATCAATCAGCTGGTCCAAAGAGTAGTATTCTAAGACCAAATCTTTTGCAAATGTACCATATGCACAAATTCTCCAGAGCTCAGTCCAGATCCCACTGGTTAAAAATTATGTTGGATGAGGTATCGAATCTCTGCTCTCCCTGCATGGCCAGAATCCATCTTTTGCCCTGATAAATGTGAGTTGGTGTCTGGTTTTATTTGGGAAGAGAAATAAATAACATAACAAAACCCACAATGGGGAACTCTAACATGGCTATCATTAATGTGCTAAATTATTTCTAATACCTATCAGCCCCCTAACTCCATGACTGCAAATGCTTTGCACAGCAGTAAAACTGTCTTTTCTACTGAGATGGAGCAAAGAGACAAACATTTACATTTAACTTATGCTGATAAAAATGCAACATTAAGATGCTATTTGGCAAGTATGCAAAAGCACAGAATAGCAAAGCCTTATTCTTTTTTAGATGTAGTCCTTTACAGAGTCTTCTTAAGAGTGCTCAGTAGGGTGTGACCATATTGCTCCCCGTGGTCATCATATGGTTTGCCCACGCAGACGCCGAATTGTTTGGTGGGTGTGAAATATTGTATGTTCCCCCAGAGCCATGGAGCCAGTGGAGCCAGGAGCTGTTGTTGAGACTGACAGTTACATTGTGTTACTGAATAGTGAATCGGCAGAATCAAAAACACAAATGGACCCAGACAGAATGTCCTGACCTTTAAGAAAAAGACTGATTGGATATGGTGTAAGCTTGCCTTCATCTCCCTCCATAATCCATTACACCTTTCTCAGCCCACTTTCTCAGGGTTGGCGGCTCATAGATGAGCTTCTCTTAGATTCTTTATGTGAAATTATTTATGGGGAGGGGGGAGAACCCAAGAGCACTGCAGTAAGTAGCTACCTCTCCCCCCATATAATTTATTCTTGATAGGTATTTTGTATTAATGCGGTTCAAAGACAACATTAATCACAAATAGTGTTATTTTCATTAATCTAAGCATATTGATATTTATGACTGTACTTAAATTAAAAAATGAAGACAGATGCCCAGATCTGGGAATGGGTATATAATCAATGCTTCCAAACTAATGTCATTTAAATGTCTTTAATTTCATAAAGTATGGTTTGCATCACTACTCGCCATATTGCCAACTTCTTCAAATGATCTACATAGAAAATTGAAAATGCACAGAAGGGTGAAAGTTGTTAATTTCTCATTTCTCTCTCTATAGATTTTTTTCTACTGAATAAAGTTATTTATGATTAAAGTCATCAACTAATTGCTAAATGGTGACAAAATTATATTAAATATATACTATCTCTTAATATAGTATACATTTTAATACATTTATGTTTCAAGTTTATGTGAAACTATTAATTGTCACATTTAAAGGGTTGATTCTGTTCACATGTGAATATATATTTAATATGTAATTAAATCAACTGTCCTACACTATCTGATACAAGCACCGAACTATGCAAGTTGGGATGAGTGTTACAGAACAACTGAGATAATTAGTATAACAAGATATTACAGTTTAAATATATTTATTTCTCTAACTAGAAATGGACAGCAAAATGAAACTTGACCACCAGGAAATGTTGAACTTAAATATTCAAATAAACTAGTCCAGATGTATATTGGTAGCAATAATAATAATAACTCCTCTTTATGCTCACTAGAAGATTGATACATCTTCTTTGCATCTATTTGATAATAATTTTTTCCCTTAGAACAACACTAATGACAACAGCAACCTTTTTAAGGCTTCTGTCTTTTTCTTTCTCTCTGCTGTTCTCTTCTTGATTTCTTGACTGCCCTTCTGCTAACAAAATCTCTGTACATTTAGAACTAGCAGATTTACAATCAATGATTTAAAATATTTATATAATTACATTTACTGGATAGTTAGTCTGTCTCATCAGATACAGGGATTTCTCATCCTGTTTTTAACTCAGAACTTCTAAAAGCCTGATGATTGCACTGGTCATTTCTTGCATCTCTGTTATACAAGAGGAAAGCATCTTCTAACTCAATTAGCATGCTAAAGAATGAGTTTGGTTTTGTGCTCCATTAAAGTCAACTAAATGGAAGCGCTGCATGTCTTTATTTCAAAAATAAAGCTGAACAATTAAATCCCATGTCTCTTTGCTCAGCTTTTGATTCCACACAAAGCTTTCCCACTTGCTGCCTTTGGATGTAATGTTAACAAAGTCACTTAACATCAAGCACTGCAGTAACAGGCATGGCAGAATTCCTTGTTTTTGCTCAATCAGTCTGTGTTCAAACTATCAGTTTGATTTATTTGTCCACATTGACCCTTATTCACCACTTAATTATCCTCGTATAATGTTTCAAGAGGCTCCTGACACAAGGAGAAAGACAATTGCCGATGTTCTGTGAAGCAACTGTTGACCTGATGGGCCCAAAGGAAGACCATGGGTCGAAGGTTGTTTGCTTTTGGAAGAACCCACTTCTCATGCCTGAGAGCCGGGGCCAGAGCCGCTCCCTGTGGGTGCAGAGGGCTGTCCGGTCAAGCTGTTAATCAGGTTCTCAGAGTGTGCGCTGACCATCGCCGCGGGGCGTTGCAGCGTTTCGCTCCATCAGTCCCTCCACATTCCCAGATTTGGGGTAATATTAGAGCTAAGAAGGAAAACAAAACAACACACACACACACACACTGCACTTCCTTGTCAGCAACAGCCTTATAACTACGCGGTTACTGTTGTGACTAAAACCAGATTTTCTCACTTTTGCGTGAACGGGAAGGATTTCAGCATCACAGAGGTGATAGGAGAATAGTATTAGAAACCCTGAACTGCTTCATGTTGTGGCTGATCTCCAAGTCCGTGCTAAGAAGTCAGATGAGTTACTGGAACACAAACACTTAACTGACTTTTAACCTGGCCAGCAATGCCAGATATAGTGATACGTTTAATATGAAATTAAAGACAGTATTTTTGAAATCTGACAATTCTACATTCATAATCATTCCAAATTAAAACATAAAAAAATGGTAGTTGAAAACACAGACAACAAATATCAAAATTTATAGAAAAATGGCCCATATAAATATAAAAGAATAATTTTATATTTATGAAGTGGTTTTCTATAAAAATTCAAAATTCTTTTCTGGCATGTGGAACCCATGTTTCATCTGGCCCATCACAGTTATATAAATGGTCTTTACAAGACACTCCCCACCTCTGTTTATTATTTTAATTTTTCACACATTTTCCTCTTTAGTTTGGTGTGTTCTCCATCTTATTAAATTTTGATTTCCATAGTTGCCAGTGTAAGCTGACAGCATAATCATTTTTCATGATTTAACAATGTCCATAAACACCCTGGAAGCGTAGTACTAGCAGATCACCCTGGATCTCATGATCTGCACAGTCTCCATTTGTCAAGGATGCGCATCCTTTCGTGTCTTGACTTTTCCTTCTCTGTAATGGGCATGTGATGACAAATGTTGCCACACAGAAAGAGTATCATAAGAATTAGATAAGTTATAGGAAATATTTTCAAAGTGAAAAATCTCAAATATTTCTAACATCTTCTTCTTGGAACTTCTAACTGTGATGATTGTTCCCAAAATGCCTGAAGCAGCATCGGAAGCTGGGTATCCAGTGTGAACACCATCAGAATGTAGTCTTACACAGCCCAGAACCCTGAAGCCCTACTCCCTCAGCCAGAGGAAGGCTGAAACGCCAGCAGAGTCTCATGGTCAATGTCCTTCTACCTAATTCTGGACAGAGGAGCCTGAGTGGTCAGGAGGCCAACAGTGTGACCTGGGCATCCCTCTCAGACTTGTTTGCGCTTCAGCCAGGACTTCCTGTCATCTGGGGACATTCCCAGGAGCCCCGCTGGCGCTCACCTGTGCATGTGTTTGAGCAGATGCCCTGGGGTGGGCATGTCAGCAGCAGCTCTGCCCCACTGGCTTTAACCCCAGTGGATCTTCTTTTTTCAGTTCTTGTCTGCATAAGACTTTTCTTCAGAACAAAGGATTCCATGAACTTGAAAGAGTTTTCACAAGGACAGGAAAAGAAACAAACAAACAAAAAACCTCTGAATGCAGAAGACTTCCAGTTCTGGGATTACATCGTTTGGGAAGTAAATCATTGTTAGAGCTGAGAGAATGTAGAGACACCGTAGAGATGGGGAGGTGAGCGGACCCTCAAGTGGAAAAGTTGACCTGCAGCTTGTCCTTAAGACCACCCCACCATTCTTCTAGTAGTTTCTGTCATGTGCGGCCAGAGAAGGCACTCCAGCTCTTCCTCTAGTCACAGACACAGGAGGCTGAAATCTCAGAATGCCCATGAGAAGGTGGAGATGCAGAAGGTCGGGGACTCCCCCAACATGGAAACACCTGCTCCCAGAGGCCACGGTGCCTTTCCCTCTGCTCTGGACTTGGCCTCTAAACCCTGGAATATTTGTATTGTGTTTCAATAGAAATGACTGAAATAAAAATCTGTGGAAAATGTAGCCACCATAAAAAAAAAAAAATTGTTTTATCTTTCTCTTCTACCTGGACTTCCTTTCTGAAATTTTTTTTAATCTGGAAAAATAAATTGATTTCAACTCTCATAGTTATTTCTGTCTGCTTCTTTCAAAAACACATGTGCCAAAAGTCCGCTTCCAACAGTTGAAGCATTCTCTCACAAATCTAATTTTGCATTTGACTGCCACATGCCGCTCGTGATTACAAACAGAACACAAATGTAATAGTGAGTAAAGGGAGAAGGAGTAGCTAGAAGCCATAGAAACATGCACATGTTTTAGCAAGTGAGCTTAACTTACTCTCATCCACACAACCTCCCCACTAACTGAACTAAGGGTAATTAATATGCACCTAAGCAAGAAGATAAGAAAGAATGGCACTCCAACTATACTTCTAAATTTACCACAGTACTTTGGTTATTATGGATAGGGTTCATTCTTTGTTAATTCATATTTTGATCAAGTAAAACTTCAATAAATTACACACTGGTCCTCCTTGAGACAGGTGGATAAATAATATTTGAAAATTGGCCTTGTTTTGTCACCATGTGCAGTATATTAAGTACCTGGTGACTTAAGCTTAGGTGACTTCTCTAGTTAACACAGGTGCATTCTCTTACAAAAGTTATTTTGTCTTTCAGCACCCCAGTTTCTTTATATGTAAAATGGGTCCTCTGTGTCTGGAGCATTTAGTGAGAAAATCTAAATTCAGTAGCTATCTTATGTCTATCAAAAGGAAAGTGATCCTCAAATTATTTTCTTTCACTCCAGCATCTTGTGCAATTCTCCAGCACCTATGAAGCAGGTGCAATCATCCCTTCAAGGTTGTGGGGTGTAATCAGAAACATACCTAAGTCTGCTGCACTTCCCAGCCATATTCTTTATATTGCCCTCTACAATCCTTGTTCCTCCCCCAGAGTCACCATAATAAGATGAGATTTAGCTACAACATGTGTGAATTTATGGAAAAGCCTATAAAAAGGGGAGGTGAGGAATTTTAAAATATGGAAAAACACAATTCATAACCATACATCCTAGATTTTCTCTTGGAAGTCATGCAAAATGAAAAGGTCCTGACTGGAGATATTGGAAGAAAAGCAAAGGGCTACACAGCTTATTGGTTTAAAACTATGGGTTTGGTGGGGGCAGGCATGGACTTACTCTTCCAGGGACATTGAGCAGTATCTAGGGACATTTTTGGTTGTAACCAAAGAGGAAGCAGTATTACTGGCATCTGGGAGTTAAGGCCAGTAGTTGAGTAGTAAGATAAGTAAGTAGTAGCTAGTAGTTAAGGCTACTGAACATACTACAATGCACAGGACTGTTCCCCACAAATTATCCAGCCCCAAAGGCTGAAGTAGGTAAGACACTGTTGCAAGATAAAAATCCAATTAAAATCACTCTTCTTGGTTTTCAGTGATTCTTTTCCAGTAAATATTCTGGCAGTGACATCAGGTGAAGTTTAGCTTGGTATGCTAATTCTGAATAGTGAGATTAGAGTCATCCTGGGTGAGAAAATTGTTCAAATATATGTAATGTTTGTCATGGTGCAAAGAAGGTAGCCCAGAAAATAATTGGTATTCCAATTATTTATAAGTTTTAAATTACAAAAGATACTATGAAACCCAAAATGTTGGACTAAAATAAAATAGTAAATATTTTAATGTTATTTTTCTTCTTTCTGTTACAGTCTGAATTCCTCAGCCTAGATTATTGGAATTCTGGGAAGTTGTAATAAACTCAGCACCCAAAATAGATCACACATCACAGAGAAAGATGTTGGAAAGATAGACATGAGTTTATCTTTTTTATATTTACATAAAAAAGATTTTTATATTTTTTATATTTCTATTTATATAAATTCTATTTATTTATATAAAATATATGAATTTATATAATTATATAAATTTATATAAATATATATTTATATTTATAATCATTCTAAATCTGTGTGTTGCTTAAACACCTATATTTTGTTCACATTGGTTCCTTCCCTATAAAACACAGATAATGAGTATTAAGAGTACATTTGTTAATGAACTCTACCCTAACATATTCCTTGAAAACCAACTACTTGTGAAGAAAAAAAAAAATAAAGACAATTCATTTTCTTACTTACCCGAGTCTTTCTAATACAAAAAGCATTGAGACTGAGTGTTCAGTAGAGTCTGTAATGTGACCTCAAAGTTCAGGGTTGCATTGTTAGGTTCATTCTCTGATGGCAGAGGGGCTTCTCTCTCCCAGAATCTAATAAGAGAAATGAAGTCGTATTTTCAATGTGGCAATTTCTATAAGCAAAAATTCAAATATACTCTTAATCAAAACATATGGACATGTAATACTTTCTAGTTGGTATGGAGAAATTAAAAAAAAACTAGTTTTTATACTTGGAAAATTTATGACCACAAAGTCAGTATGTATCAAAGAGTTTAGCCAAGGCACACCAATAAAGCACTCACCTACTGGGTTATGCTAAACCAGGGCAAGATAAAAGTAAAGTTAGTTCATTTCTTCCCATCCCAACAAAAAGGTTGATAAAGAACATACTTGATATCAAACAGAGCTTCCTGCTGGCTTCAGTTACCTGGGAGTTTGGAGCCTGTGGTTTGAATAATGTCTCCCCTACAATAGGAATGACAGCAGAAGTGTGGAGAGACTGATGGGGCTTCCTGCGGGCTCAGCTTTTAGAGTTCAAACTCATTCTTTATTCTCCAGGAGAAACGATAACAAATGTGTAAATAAACAGTCGCTGATCTTCTGATGTTTCTTTTTTTGGTGCTGGGAATTACATAACAATTCATCCAACAGAGGTGAACTGACTTCATCAAACTACATTCTAGAGTTATCCAAGTTTTCAAAAGAATTAGCAAAGAATCGTTTTTCGTAATTTTACTTATGTCTGCATATGAGATTCAGGAAGAAATAGGGTTTAGTCAATGCAAATGGGGCACTGACTAAAGATACTTCGATAATGATAACCTGAAAACTGTAATTTTAATAGACTTTATACACATGCATAAGTTCTCAAATTTATGACTATAGTTTTATCTCCTCAATTCTGGAGAACATTTTTCAAAAAAACATAAAATCTTAATGTAAGAAATTAAATTTTAATATGAAATATTAATATTAGCACTGATAATCTTTTTTTCTAAAAAGGATGCCTAAGTCAATATCAAAGAGAAATATCTATGTGATGGTCAGATACATAAATATAATATGCCTAATTCTCAAGCATATTAATAAAACTACATGCAATGCATTTTATAATTGCTTACATTATCTTCTAATCATTAATTAAAATGATATTTAATTATTCTGAAATCTCTGAAAATCTCTATGTGTTTCTTTGATTTATAGCCTTTCAAGTGCTCAGAAGAAAATACTTTAACTTCTGGTAAATTAATGTCGAAGTTGTGAAAAGACGGAAACAAAGAAAATTCTAGCATAAATCCAACTCTCTGAGCTACACAGCAGCTGTGATTTACCACGAGAGGGCAGCATCCTCAAATCGTTGTGGTTGGAGGAGGCAGGAAAGGAAAATGGAATGGAATCTATGTGGAGATTAACGGTAACTACTTGTCCAACTTTGCTTTAAGAGCATCACATGTGTTACTCATTTAGTCCTCATGACAATCCTGTGATGTGCACTCTGTAATTACCCCCACGCTTAAGGATGAGGGCACTGAGACACAGGGATTTCAATCACTTGCTCAAGCCAAGTGGCAGAGCTGAGAATCAAATCAACGCTCTTGGCTCCAGAGTCCAGGCATAAGCTCTCTCTACTAGTATGAGACTTCCCAAATCCTTTTCTACCAGGTCATCAGGCATCTCTAAAAAAAAACTAGAAGTCAGATATTGTTTTCTTCTTCTCACCCCGGCTTCTTAAAAGATACAATTCTAGGGCCTACCCTGGTTGCGCAGTGGTTGAGTGCTGGGCTGCGAAGCTGCCGGCAGTCTCTGCAGCGCTGGTTCAATCCCCGGCCTTGGCGACGGTCCCACATGGCACACAGACCTCTCCTGCCATGCCCACTGCTCCCCTCAGCAGTGTATTTTGTCAGTCTGGCTGTTCTGTTCCCCGCTCTGTCTCTGGTGAATCCTCTCACCCTCCCGCGCATCTGGCCTGTACCCCAGTTCTTGTATAAATAAATAAATCTTCAAAAAAAAAAGATACAATTCCATTTTTCTTTCATTTTCCATAATTACAGTCAATGTAAACTTTTGAAAGAAATACACTCTGTGTTTCCTTGAAATTTACACTGTTACAGGCTTATCTAGCATATAAAGACTTGTCAGAGAGAATGATTTCCATTTTAGGTTTTGATTTTTCAAAGCAAAAACCAGGGCTTCCCTGGTAGCGCATGAGGGGCTAAGTCTCAACAATATGAAGCTATTGGCAGCCACTGAAGCACAAGTTTGATCCCTGGCCAGGGAGCTAACTAACCCACATGGTGCAGCAGACCTCTCCTATCTCTCCGGCTGCTCCCCTCAACAGAGTATTTCAGGAGATCTGCCTGTTCTGCTCCCCACTCTGTCCTGTCTCTCACTACTCCCTTCACCACCCCCCCAACCCCGCCGCACCTCTGGCCTACACCCCATCTCTTGTATGCATAAATAAATAAAATAGGGGCCTCCCCTGGTGGGCGCAGGCAGTTGAGTGCTGCACTGTGAAGCTGTCCGCAGCCTTTGCAGAGCTGGTTTGATCCCCAGCGGCCGGCGAGAATCCCACATGGCATGGTGAACCTCTTCTCTCTCGCCCGCTGCTCCCCTTAGCAGTGTATTCCAGTCAGCCTCCCTGTTCTGTTCCCCACTCTGTCTCTGGTGGATCTTCTCACTCTCCCACGCATCTGGCCTGTACCCCAGCACTTGTATAAATAAAAATAAAAATCTTAAAAAATAAAATAAGGGCCTCCCCATTGGCGCAGCAGTTGAGCGCTGGGTTGCAAAGCTGCCCGCAGCCTCTGTAACACCAGTTCGATCCCCGGCTGCTCCCCGGCCACCAGAGGAGGGCCCCACATGGCGCGCAGACCTCTCCTGCCGCCCGCTGCTCCCTCTCAGCAGTGTACTTCGGTCCTTCTGCCTGCTCTGCACCCCCCTCTGGCTCTGGTGAATTCTCTCACCCTCCCGCACTTCTGACTGTACCCAGTGCATGTATAAATAAATAAATAAATCTTTAAAAAAATAAAAAAAATAAAAAATAAAATAAAATAAATCTTTTTTAAAAAAAGAAAGCAAAAACCTAAATGTTCAGAAAATATAAAGACTTGAGTCTCAGCTAGCACTGGGGTCAAAAATTAGTTGAACCAAAAGCCCACATATAGGAAAAAATAAAGACTGTCTCCAAAGAATAAGTTATCAAAAATTCATCATTGAATTTGAAAAAAAAACTAAAGAATTACTAATCTCAAGTTAAAGTACAAGAAAGACAAATAGAATTAATTTACCCAAAATATTGAATCAAAACAATTTTTTAAATTAATATTACCATCCTTCTAGAAGAGAGAAACTGCAAATTAATAGAAAATAGATCTGAACAGCCAAGTAAACAATTTATTCATTCATTTACTTGGCAATTATGGAGAGTTAGATGCAGAATTACTGAGCTCTTCACAGAGTTGAGCCTTTAAATAGAAGTAGGAATTTCCTAGAAGATAGAAGGGTGCAGGAGTTGGTGGGGAAGCTTCTTTGCAAGGAGTCTACCAAAGCAAAGTCAAGGTCAGGAGGGATATGTTTGGAGAATAACAAAAAGCCATAATTAGTTGGGGCTTGTTGTCTGTGGAGGGAAGAGAGGGCTGAGGGACCTGCAAAGTGGGGGGCAATGTGGTATGAAGGGCCTGAAAACCTTAGTAAGGGACTTGACCTTTATATGGTAGGAAAGGGGAAAATGTGGATTAAGTACAAAAACTGGACTGAAGTATACATCTACTGTGCAACTAATAGGTTGACCTTGGATGTGGTATTAATATTTGAATGAAGAATTAAATAATGAGTTCCATTAAGTTCGCAGATGCTACAGATCAGGAAAGCAGATTAACATTTTAAATGCCTTAATGAGTTGGAGAAGCAACAATTAAAAAGAAATAAATACAAGTGAAGAGAGAAAATAAGTCCTTACTAACAACACTTACAGAAGAGTTAACATAAAGAAGTACTATCTCCAGGACATGAAGTAAAACTTAAATAACAACTGTTTGTCAGTTAATGCCCATCAGTCTCAGACCAGTAGAAAGATCAAGAGGACCCAATTACCTAAATCACAATTTTTTGAAGCATTTTGAATGACTGCTATGTTCAAAGCACTGTGCTAGGTGCTGGGTTATTAAAGATGAAACAGAAATGATTTTTGCCATCAAGAAGTTCACAGTTATAGGACCAGCAAAAAGAGACATATAAATTGAGACATTCTGATGAAGAACTGCCTGCAATAGTTCTATACTATTAGGGAAATAAGCAACTAATCATTCAGAAGAATGTTCAGATTTCTGTTGCCTGGAACACTCCAGACAACAGTAACCCAGGATGCTCTTCCTTCCCTCCCCTCTTCTAGAACATTCTCTTTCTCACTCAAGACTGGCTTCTCTGAGGTCACTAGTTTTTCCATTATTCCAGCGGTTAATAATCCTGAGGCTACTGAGTAATATGTGATCCTGTTAGTGAGGCAGATAGTGTAAAGGCTAAAAGAGCAACATAACCATAGGCAGGTTGCCTGCAGTGGTAGCTGCATTGCTCATAATTGTTCATTCCATACCTACCCTTGCCACCTTCACCTATGGGCATAATGTATTTCCCACCCCAACAACTTTGAACTTGATCAAGGGACTGACTTTGGGCAATGGAATCTTAATGGACTTGATATATAACACCCAAAGCAGAAGCTTTAAGTGTGTTTGGTATAGCTGTCTCCCTCTTGGGCTGTTATCCTTAACTATGAATTAGGAAACACCAGAAAGGGGTTATGCTGTATCATGCAGCATCTCAAACTGAGAAGACACCTGGAGCCCAGCCAAGACCAGCCAAACCCGAGGTCAACCTATAGTCCTCATATCATGTGAGCAAGAGTTCAAGCTTTATTAAACAACTAAGATTTGGGGATAAACAACTTGTTGTAGTAATTGTTGACTAATTGATCAGGCAAAGTGTTGTGATATTTCAGATAAGGAATTATTGTGGCATAAATTGGAGTAGAGACATTGACATTGAGAAAGTCAAGGGCTATTTAGGAAGTAAAACTAAAAACCAGACTTAAGGAGACATAATTAATTGGAGGTGAAAGTTTATGAAAAAAGGAAGAGTGAATGATGATTTTTGGCTCAGCAACTAGGAAAGGGAAGTTAAGACTTAAGTTCAAATTTTAGTGTTGCAATCTTTAGTGAATGCATAGAAAATAATAGAGAATTAGTTAATACTGCAAAATAGTTTAATACATGTGTGAATGTAATTATTAAAGTGACTATCATTCATCTCTATTAAGCATCTAACAAGTGGAAATAAGCTTAATTTGCATGAAAAGAGGTTATTACACTCAAGAATGACACTTCTGACTAGAAAGGTTGTTAAATATTAGAATGCATTATCCATGGTATTCAAGGAATTTTCTTTTACAGGATATATTTAGTTCCAGATTAGACATGGAATTTTCAAATTAATTATGAAGGAAGATCTTTTCTAGCAGTGTGATTTGGACTCCTCTTTCCCATACTTCAATGAGAAGGATTCGATTTTTTTTTTTTAGAAGTTTTATTTTTATTTTTTTAAACTCTTTTTTTTTTTTTAAGATTTTTATTTGTTTATTTATACAAGCACTGGGTACAGTCAGAAGCGCGGGAGGGTGAGAGAATTCACCAGAGCCAAAGCTGGGAACAGAACAGGCAGACTTATGAAACACACTGCTGAGGGGAGCAGTGGGCGAGACAGGAGAGGTCTGTCGCGCCATGTGGGACCCTGGCCGGCGGCCTAGGATCGAACTGGCGCTGCAGAGCTGCAGAGGCTGTGGGCAGCTCCAGCGCTCAACCGCTGCGCCACCAGGGGAGGCCCTGGATTCAATTTTTATCTCTCTGGGCTTTCCTTTCCCCATCTGTAAAACCAAGAAATGGAAGTAAATGATTTTCAAAGGACCGTTAAGCTTGGAAATAGTAAAACAAACTCCAATGTTGCCACCTGCTACTAGAAGATAAACTCATAGCCTGAGCTCCCAAAGTGTCTGTATAAGCTACGGAAAAAGATGCCTGCTTAGGGGTCTCCCTGGTGGCGCAAGGGGCTAAGACTCAACCTATGAAGCTGTCCGCAGCCTCTGCAGCACAAGTTCGATCCCCAGTTGGCAAGGGAGCAACCCCCATGGCACAGCCGACCTCTCCTGACTCGCCCGCTGCTCCCCTCAGCAGTGTACTTCGGTCAATCTGCCTGTTCTGTTCCCCACTCTGTCTCTGGTGAATCCTCTCACCCCATGCACCTCTAGCCTGTACCCCAGCTCTTGCATGCATAAATAATGAATAGATCTTGAAAAAAAAAAAAGATGCCTGCATGGAACATTTTATATACTGACATTGACATTGAGGCAGAGAGATAGGATATACTCTTTTAAACCTCAGACATGCTCATTTCCCTATAAGGAAAATTAAACTAGTCAAATTTCTCTTTTGATATAATTAAAACATGAACAAAAAATGCTTAAGAAATGTAATCTCCTGGGTCTCCCCTGGTGGCGCAGCGGTTGAGCGCTGGGCTGCTAAGCTGCCTGCAGCCTCTGCAGCACCAGTTCGATCCTAGGCCGCCGGCCAGGGTCCCACATGGCGAAACAGAGCTCTCCTGCCACGCCCACTGCTCCTCTCAGCAGTGTATTTCGTCAGTCTGCCAGTTCTGGCCCCCGCTCTGGCTCTGGTGAATTCTCTCACCCTCCTGTGCTTTTGACTGTACCCAGTGCTTGTATAAATAAATAAATCTTAAAAAAAAAATAAAAGAAATGCAATTTCCTGTGTTTTCCTACAAATTCCAATTAATCCTGGCTTGATGTGCCAACAGAGTTAAACTTTACAGTTTGGCCCACATTGCTACACTTTTCCTTGGGGAAATACTAGGATAAGCTATATCTACATATGACCTTAGACCTAACCTAGCATAAAATGCAACATATATAATACTCATCATTCCTGGATTTAACAATTGAGTTTCTTTTACAGCAATTTAAATCCTAATAACTGGCTTCTTTTAGCACAGTTCAATACTATTAAATTTTGTTTACAAAAGGTACAAGGTAAATACGTCTACTTGTTAAAGAGCCATTAGCCTTTTCATGTAAGAACTGTGATGAAGGCTTTATGAATAGGACTAGTTTCAAGTTCAAAATCTGAAATCAAATTATCAGTCTACCAACAACATTTATCATGCAGAGAGTCCTGCAAAACCAGCTACTGTTTCATGCAGAAAGGAAGGAAATGGGTGTGAGAAAACAGACTAGGCCACATGAGACCCAAGAGGAAGCTAGATTGCAAAATGAAAAAAAAGCAACAAAATAAGGTTTCTGATCTCAGGGTTCCTTAAATACTAAAAATAAGAATATGCTGACTTTAATTCACCAGCGATAAAACAATAGATAGCCTAAAATACAGGGCAGGGCCTCCCCAGTGATGCAGTGGGTTGAGCACAGCGCTGTGAAGCTGTCCTCAGCCTCTGCTGCGCGGGTTCGATTCCTGGCCAAGCAGGGCGATGCACACATGGCACAGCAGACCTCTCCCGTCTCGCCCGCTGCTCCTCTCAACAGTGTTTTTAAAAAATACAATACAGGGCAATAGGACAAAAAAAAAAAATAACCCAAACCTGTAGTCAGAATCATAAAATTATAAAATAATACACACCATTAACCCAGTGTTCTTTCTGCCCTTATGGTATCCTGTAGCTAACAAAGAATTTCACAGGGCATTTCTGCTGGATTCTGAGTTAACAGGGAAGCATATTTTTAAATAAAAAGATGTCCCCCCCCCCAAAAAAAAAAGATGTCCCATATGTAATTTTGTGCATAGGTACACAATAAAAATGTGTTGAATAATAAACTATTTGGGTTTAAAGTCCTGAACTCTGTAAAGAAAAACTCTGTCAAGGTTTTGTTAGAGTAATGACTATATGCCACAAGATCCGTGCTGGTAATTATTTGCAAGCAAGTTAAAATTTTTTCAGTGGGAGGGAGGAAATCAAGTAAAAGTGTTTCAAGTCTTATTCTCATACTTCATATTTCCTACCAGCCTGAGTTTATGCACCAATAATACAAATGTATAAAACAGCAGGGAGCCTGGGATATATGTGCAAGCACTCTTCTATGCACAATCATGTAGGGGTATGTGTACTCAGATAATTCTCACAAAAATCCTATGAGGTAGGTACCGTTACTCCCATCTTACAGGTGAGGAAACTGAGGGATAGAATGTTTAGCTAACTTGCTAAAGACCTCACAACTAGTAGTGTTACAGGGCAGGGAGAGGGGCACCCCAGACCCCACAAAACTGCCTGCTCTAAATAGGTTCTGCCATCTGCCGCATCAACACAAAACATATGAGACTTTAATGGGAAGGAACTTTAACACAATTAGGAAACAATACAGAAAAGACAAAGAATATAGTTTCTAAGTCAAGCACCCAAAATTACCCGTCCCCTCTTGGGTAAAAGTCCACCCAAGCAGGACTGGCCCAGAGCAAGGCCCCAAAGCCTGCCCCGAGTCTAAAGCATCTTCCAGTGGGACCCACAGAAAAGCATCAGAAACAACCAGACAAGTCTGGAGGGAAAAGAGCAAAATCAAAATCAAGACAAAAGCCGCCATTGCCATCTCCCTACGAGTTTCTCACCCACATCTGTGTCACCCAGTCCACGACCAAAAGGCAAGCGCAGTTTCTTCACGTGTCTCTCAGCTCTATGTGCCTCCTCCAGGTCTCCTTCTGGCTCCATCCTGCTTCCTTCCTTCCTCAGTCTCCTCTGCAGTTGCTTCTCTCCCTGCTCAGCTCTACCCTCCCATGGTTGGGGCAGGGAACCTGGAATCTCCCCCTTTCCTGGGGACCACCCTGTTACAGTAGGTAAGTGAAAGAGCCAGAATTCAAATAGAGGCGGTTTATCACCTTTATCCACGCCCTTCTTAAAAATATTTTGATCGGGCCACCCCGGTGTCGCAGCAGGTTGAGCACACACAGTGCTGTGAAGCTGCCCGCAGCCTCTGCAGCGCCAATTCGATCCCGGCCAGCTGGCAAGGGTCCCACATGGCGCTGCAGACCTCTCCTGTCTTGCCAGCTGCTCCCCTCGGCAGTGTACTTCAGTTGATCTGCCTGTTCTATTCTGCTGTCTCTGGTGAATCCTCTCACCCACCCACCCTCTCCCTGCACCTCTGGCCTGTACCCCAGCTCTTGTATGCATAAATAAATAAATCTTTAAAAAAGGTTTTTTATTCCCTTCCAATATACTAACTAATTTTTATTTTATTCCAGTCTCTCTCTTAAGGGTAGGATTTTTCCCAAGGAAAAGTGTAGCAACTGAAGCCAAATCTCGTAAGTTCCAGAGTTGCATACTTACTTGGTATATTTTAAATGATTTAATGTTAAAGGCAAATCTGCTTTTAACAATCTCCAGCCCACGCTCACTACAATCTATCCTTTCACCTTATAACATGAAAACCAAAATGGCATATTTACATATATGTCTTAAAGACCACCTTATTTATTTGATTTCTTAAACTTTGAGTGGAAAGGGATAAAAAAATCTAGAGACTATATCTTTATGTCCTTATGTTTTTAAACTTTTATATACTATATTAAAAAAAAAACTGGTCCCCTGCATATTATTTCCATGGACATGATTTTCTAAGTGACCTGCAACTTGTCAGTCTTATTTTCTATGTATATCAGGCAATGGAGACGTCACGTCCATTCAACCCCAACAATGTTTAACTCCAGATGTATGGCTAAAGGCACCCTTCTGATGATTCGGCCTTAAGTTTGAGGATGTGCCTCAAATATCCTGCCAGTCAAGAACTGCGAAGGGTCTGAAATTTTTACCCTATATGCAAGCTAACAATTTAGTCTACCACAGTTCTATGTATTATGGCAAAAAGCATGAAATGCTGGGTTATAAACAAAGGACTCTATTACTCCCATCACAATAGACATCATGAATTTTTATGCTCATATCAATCCTCTATTTCCCTAAATCTTGCTGGGGTGATGAAGGAGGGCATGGGTACATGCTGCACATGTAATGAGCTTGCATCACAGCTAAAGAATCCCAAGCTTAGGAAACCCATGTTTTCACTGGACTAAAATCTGAACAATCTTTGCCCCAGAGAGATTATTACTGGAGAGCAAATAAATCTGTCCTCTGTTCTGGAGAGAGACACTATTGCCATTTTCCAAGGCTGATCACTATACAAACATTTTAATTTGATAGCTTTCCATAGGGCTTGTGTAGAGCCAGTGGAGAGGAATAAAATTAGGTGGTAAAGCTGAAGGAGGTGGGAGGTGACACAAGAGAGGATTAGAAACTAATTCATACCCTGCAGAAACTCAGGTTTCAACTCTCATGAACGTTTGTGTTCCCAATTGACTGTTTGAGCAGTAGGTTTGTGGGAAAGCATGTGGAACTCATTTGTATCTAAAAGTTATTTGTATCTAGAAGAATAAACTAAATTCTGAATGTTCCTGTTGGTTAAAGTCTACAAAGTTCTGCATCATGTTCCTGCTTGGAAACTAGAATCAGTGGATGACACACTGGGCTTCCTTATCAGGCCTCCTGTGGATCAAGGACAAAGGGAATGGCAGGCTTCCACCAAGCACATATATTTGCAAACTGCAGCCAGTCATTTCCCAAGGCCAGGAGCTCCTGCAATTGACAAAAGAGACTGAGCTACTGATTTTCTCTCTCTCTGCCTAGCTGGCCTTGCATCTCAGGAAACTTTAGTTTTCCTTCCTTAGAGAGCCACAGGGCTCAGAGTTAGGAGTATGGACAGGAATTGTAACAGGGTGGTGTCCAGGAAAGGGGGAAGTTCCAGGTTCCCAGCCCCAACCAAAGGAGGGTGTTGCTGAGCAGGGAGAGAAAAGGCTGTAGAGGAGACTGAGGAAGGAAGGAAGCAGGATGGAGAGCCAGAAGGAGACTTGGAGGGAGCGCAAGGAGCAGAGAGACACGTGAAGAAACTGCGCTTGCCTTTTGGTCGTGGACTGGGTGACACAGATGTGGGTGAGAGACCCGTAGGGAAGTGACAATGGTGGTTTTTGTCTTGATTTTGATTTTGCTCTTTTCCCTCCAGACTTGTCTGGTTGTTTCTGATGCTTTTCTGTGGGTCCCACTGGAAGGTGCTTTAGACTTGTGGCAGGCTTTGGGGCCTTGCTTTGGGCCGATCCTGCTTGGGTGGATTTTTACCTACGAGGGAATGGCTAACTTTGGGTGCTCGATTTAAAAACTATATTCTTTGCCTTTCCTGTATTGTTTCTTAATTGTATTAAAGTTCCTTCCCATTAAAGTCTCATATGTTTTGTGTTGATGAGGCAGATGGCAGAACCTATTTAGAGCAGGCAGTTTTGTGGGGTCTGGGGTGCCCCTCTCCCTGCCCTGTAACAGATTTGGTGCCCAACGTGATTTAGGTCAGAGCCATCATAGTTAGTCAGCCCCATGGGGAAACTGGGCTTCCCTATGGCACTGGCTACCATAAGCGCAAATGTGATTTTTGGTTCCCTTAGTGTGTTTGTTTCATATGTAGATTTGCTGTTGAAAAACTGGCTTGGGCTTTGTGAATATTCTGTGTGTCTGTCTATAATTTGTTTGTAGTCACTTGCCAAGAGATTTGATTTTGTAAAAATTATTCTGTGCAACAGTTTTACTCAAAAGATTAGGTAGTATGTTGGAACAAGTGGCCAGACCAAAGATGGCGTGTGTGGCCGCTTGATGGGCTCTTGTAAAACTCAGAGGTTCTTGTTGCTAGGACTTTGGACCTTTTTTTTTTTTTTGTGATCTCTGCTGTCTCATTAGCATTTCTAAAGGCAATAATGATTTTTCAGTAATATGTTCCTTTGTCTTCACAACTTCCTGACCTCTGCCTAAGGGGTTTTGCAAGCCAACTGCAGAATAGCCTTAAACAGTAACTGGTAATTGCTGGTAGCCTTGATGGATTCTTGGAGATAACTTGAATTTTTGCAAAGTCTGGATCAGAAAAATTAAAAAGATTTTGTCTGAGTCTGAAAGGATTTGCTGCTGTGAATTTTGTCTACACAATATGTTTTGGGTATGTTTGCCATTTGAATCCTGGATTTGTTCAAATGCTGGTGTAAGACAAGATTCTAAGTTTCTGCTTCCTACTGTGGAAGGTCTGTTGTGGAAACACTCTTTATGGTGCATCTTGTAACTGTTATGGAGCAGCCCCGATATTAAACGGATTCCTAATATAACTACCAGGTTTTCATACCTGTGTTGTTGTTGTCCCTCCCTAGTGTGGGGGAGGTGTAGGTCTGTGCTTTGATGTCAAATCTGCTCTTTCAGCTTCTGTCCCAGAGTGGCTAACAAATGTAAGGAGATGAACTTTTTCTCCATAAAATGGTTATAAACTCCTTAAAGACAGTAATCTGGTCATATGTGTGCTTGTTCTGTTACTGGGCATTAAGGGGCACTAAAACTGGCCAATGACATTTTCACCAGTGCAAATAGTTTACTGTTCACTATCTGAGTTCTTCACCCGAACACAAACTGCAAGACCACTCAGGTTCAGGGAACAACAGTAATGGGATTTATTTAACAAACAAGGGAAAACAGTCACAGAGGCCACAAGTGACCAGTTATCTCACTCCAAATATTGTTCAGTGTTTAGAAGTCCTAAACAAAAAGGTGTCCAAGATAGTTTCTTCCCGCCACTGAAGATCTAGAACACATATTCCCAATAAAAGGGCTAAGATGGCATCTTCCCGGCACTAACTACCTGAAACATGTATTCTGAACGAAAAGCCAAGAATAGCCTTCTTCTGCAGTATGGGCCTCTCCACATCCTTGGGAGACCTTCAGCAGTCTGGAAGATCAGAGTAGTGGGGGCTGGAATGACCCTGGGGGTTACTTCTGTGGTCCCCTATATTTGCTATCAAAGTGCCCACTCCCACCCATTCTTCCTTCCTTGCATATTCGGCCTGGGTCTATTCATCCTCCCTGTAACAGTCTTTGGCTCCAGGCTTGCCCTTCAGGCCCATTAAGATATCCCATATCACTTTTGGGATATCTGTTAATGATTAATGGAGCAAATAACTGAAGGGAAAGGAATTTAAAACTATGAGAATAAAGAAGTTGGAAATTGTCTAAATTCTATACTCAGTCCACACAAACTACTTATCTTTTCCTCTTCATGAGGGATTCAGGACATTGAATAAAATGAGGAATTCTTTCAGGAACAGTTCAGGGACCTCCCTAACTAGTGTGGACATGTAAATTTTCTCCTGTGTTACCGACAGCTTGGAAGATAAGAACATTTACTCATTTTTGTCTTCTTTCCCCTCATGTTGAACCAAGCACACTCTCCCCATCATTCCATTAAAAAGGCCTATGAAAGTGGTTTGCAATGACCTGAATTAGTGGGGAATTTATACCAAGGAACCATTTACTGAGAAATGAACTCTGGTGCTGGAAATAAATGGTGAAGGGTACATTCTGGCTTGGTTGCTTGGACTCTGCTTGGGGCCTTTCTTCCTTAAGCAAAGATCTTGCAAGATACCTGATGATAAGGTCAATTTCCTACCATTGCCACAGAAACAAAAGGAGTCTATTTCCTCGCACTCAAGACCAAGGGTTCTCCCCAGTGGGGCCCCTTTGATCTGTTCTATAAGCTGCAGTCTCAGTATGGAATACCTTCAGGAAGGCCCATCTAGCTTTCTCTGGTCAAACTGTTCTACCACCTAAGGAGCCTGCAAGCCTCTACCCCTGTTTGGGCCAGAAGTAATAGACCTATGACTAATCCGGAAGGTAAATTAACTTTGTTTATTTACTGGGTAGAATTAATGAATTCTGCCATATTTTTATGCTATTTGGTGTCTTGCCAATGTCAATTCCATCTGTAATATATCCCTTCCAAGACTCAGACAATCTGTGTGTTTTATCTCTTCTTTCTGCACTTTGTGGTTTTTAATCTCTGGCAACTAAATTTCTTAGGAATTAAGGAAGTCAAGGAGTTGCATGAATCAGAACAGTTAGCATCATATATTAGAGGACATAGAAATGAGATCCAACAAACATTTATTGTATGTTTACTTTATGCAAGGTGCTACATTGTTTGGACAGAAAGATCAGTAAGATTCCAGTTCTACCCTCAAAGAACTAACAATATGTTGGGGGTATGTGTGTGTCCATACACATGTGCACACACAACACATACTCACATCCCTAATACTTACCAGAGTATGCCACATGATTCAATAGAGGGTTAAAGCAAGGGCTGAGAGAAGGAAAAAGGAAAAATTCATTCTCACTATGGATATTAGAAACATCCTCGTTAAGTTGACATCTCAGATACAATCTAAGACAAATCATGTTTCAATAGGCAAAGATGATGTGGCTGTTACATAGAAAGAAAAATTGACAATTGGTGGATTTGGTTTTAGACCAAAAATTTATTTTGTATTTTCATACCATAAAGTTTCATACCATAAAATAATAAAATGTTAGTTTGGGTATTTCAGTGTACATTCTTATATATATTTGTATATACACAGAATAGCAAGCATTCTGTTATAAATTAGACTTTTCAAGTCTTATCTGTATATTCTATTAGTAACAATTATTAAAAGATTTTAGTTCATATCAAGGAAACATGTGCATACAAAACAGGAATTACCTTTATTCATGCTTCCAGTGAGCTACAGAACCATGTATAATTTAGGTTAAAAAAGACCTTAGTGATTATGTAAGCTGGACTTCTTACCTTACACATCAGTAAATGGTTAGTTAGCAATAGAATTTGTTACAGAGCAATGGTTTCACTGCCTGATATGCACAGAAGGTGATACCGTGACACCAGGTTTTGAGAAAAGAAAAACGCTGTATTGCAAATCAATTGGCAAATCAAGGAGATGGGAGAAAAACTCAAATCTGCCTAGCCACATAAGAAAGGGAATGAAGTAATATGGGTTTGGGGTACCAGGCATTCAATTTATTAGCTAACAAGTGGACTAAGGGAAAAGAAGATTTGACTGAAGCTCATTGGCTAGGTATAGAATAGTTCATACATGGAGAAGACAGAAAAGGCTTTTTTCCAGCTAAATTGGAGCCAGAGACATCACATTCAACAAGGTTCACTGTATTTCTTTGCATGTAAGTAATTCAGTTTATGGTATTTTGTTATAGCATCCTAATAGAATATGCAGGTTCCTTTCAAGTAGCCACATTAACACAAATGAAGCAACAAACATTTCTGTATAGGTCTCTAGAGCCTTTGTCTCTCCAGTGTATATACCTAGAAGTCAAAAGATGACTCAAAGCAGAGTCAAAAGATATGCACTTCAAGCTTACTGTATTCCAAAGTGTTAATACTGATTGTGTGCCTACCATTTGTGACAGGTGTCATTTCCCCACCTTGACAAAACTAGCTTTGTCCGATACATTTGTTTTTAATCAATCCGAGGCTTATTAAATTGTTTCTCACCTGAGGTTTGTAGGTTGTTTTGCTGTTTTCCAGTAAAAATTGAACACCTTTTTGTTGGTTTACTAAATATTTGGGTTGGATACCTGCTTTTTTCACACAAAACAATTCAAGTGGATTGAAGATTTAATATGACAAGCAAATTTTTAAACATTTAGAGCTCTTTATAGTACCCAGGTAAGAAAAATTTCTTAAAGGCTAATAATAAAGGCTTTTATTAGCCTTCGATCTTATAAGCCAATCAGTATTTTTCTTACTGAATCAATCAATATTTAAATAAGTCAATATTTTTCTTACCATGAACCCTTTGGATTATTGTTATGGCCAAAGTTTTTAAGTATTAGCTGTGCGTTAAAGTGCACAAAACAGTTGAACAGCAAATAAGATTCTAATTTCAAATTAAACAAAACTGATTTGTACTATTAGCTACCATCCTAAGTTCTCTTTTAAAAATTCACTGGTGGGGCCTCCCTGGTTGTGCAAGGGGTTAAGATGCAACCTATCCGCAGCCTCTGCAGCAGAAGTTCAATTCCTGACCAAGGGGCTACCCACATGGCACAGCAGACCTCTCCTGTCTCTCCCACTGCTCCCCTCAGCAGTGTATTTCATTACACCTGCCTGTTCTGTTCTCCACTCTGTCTCTGGTGAATCCTCTCACCCTCCCCGCATCTCTGGCCTGTAACCCAGCCCTTTTATGCATAAATACATAAATCTTCAAAAAAATAAATAAATAAAAATTCACTCAGACAACCAATTAAACTTGATAAATGCACTCCAACACGGGCAAAGGGAAATATAGGACTCATCTCAAATGATAAAGACACATATTACGGTCTTTTATTAGAATTACCCTTTACAAACAGCTGCTGTTAGGAACAGCAACGGTTCCAGGCTGCAGAACGACTCTTCGTGGTACCCACGCTGCAACTTCTCCAACCAGCCTGACACCCAGGACACTGGCGCTTCCCTCCGCAGGTGCCCAGCACTCTGCACATGCGCAGTGGGAACCCGTGCTCGCCCACGCACTACGTCGCTGGCGTCATAACTTCCAGCCGCCAACTGCCGCCATCTTGTTGGCCGGAAGCTTACCTGCCTGCTGAGATCCCTGAGGAGGCGTGGGCCGAACTGAGTGCCATGTCGGCGCTGCTGCGGGTGGCCGTGGTGTGCTCGAGCAATCAGAACCGGAGCATGGAGGCGCACAACATCCTCAGCAAACGGGGCTTCAATGTCCGGTCCTTCGGAACAGGGACTCACGTGAAGCTGCCAGGACCCGCCCCTGACAAGCCCAATGTTTACGATTTCAAAACCACGTACGAGCAGATGTACAATGATCTCCTGAGGAAGGACAAAGAACTCTATACGCAGAATGGCATCTTACATATGTTGGACAGAAATAAGAGAATCAAACCCCGGCCAGAAAGGTTCCAGAACTGTAAGGATCAGTTCGATCTGATCCTCACCTGCGAGGAGAGAGTGTACGACCAGGTGGTGGAAGACCTCACCTCCAGAGAGCAGGAGACCTGCCAGCCGGTGCATGTGGTCAATGTCGACATCCAGGACAACCACGAGGAGGCCACCCTGGGCGCCTTCCTCCTCTGCGAGCTCTGTCAGTGCCTACAGCACATGGAGGACATGGAGAACGAGATGGACGAGCTGCTGCAGGAGTTCGAGGAGAAAAGCGGCCGCTCCTTCCTGCACACCGTCTGCTTCTACTGACCAGCCTGCCCGAGGCCATCTTTTGTTAATACGTTTTGTTAATACTTTTCTTCTGTTAATACTTCCTTTTGTTAATACTTTTTCCTTCGGGATACTTGCTTCCACTTTTAGGTATTCTGCCTGTGGATGGTAGTATCCAAATAAACTGAATATATCAAATGAGAACAGATACATAAATGCCAGAGTACAAAAAATCAGGTTTTCTAGCCCACATTTTTATGAGTAGGATATTGTTTGTAGTTTTTTTCCCCTTTAACCAAGACAGAAATTGGTTTAGTGTGCATTTCCCCCATCCATGTGTGTCTGTCACTGTGCCCTCCCTCCCCTCACCACGCACACCTCCCCCCAAACTGGCTGTAATATACAGATCCCCAATAAACAACAGGCTGTACCTTATTAGGAGAGAACCTGCAATTGTTGAATAAATTGCTGCTGCTGCTGCTGCTGCACTAAGAATTAGTTGCTTTTTTTTTTTTTACACTAAGATGTAATTGATATAAACCATTCTGTTAGTTCAGGTGAAAGAATTACAATCATTCAGCTGAACTTGATGAATAAGAAAGAGATTTTTTTGTTATATTCAGATAAACTGAGAGCTGTTCGTTACAAATCAGTAGCTCCATGATACATTACCCAGAATTAAAACAGAGTTTGATAGGTATTTGAGATAAGCACCAACTGTTTTTCTCTACATAAGAGCATTTTTATTTTCCCTTTTTTTGCCTATTGTAGTCATGTAGTTGTGATAGGGCATCTAATTTCAATGTACTCCTGAGGGACTGGTATTGGCACATGACCATTCTGGGTATGTAATAATCTTCATTTCACATGGCCATAGTGATTTGTCCAAGGTCAAATGGATGACTCAAGTAAAGCTCATCATAATGCTTCCAAAGGAATGTATTCTTTCAGCTACAAAAGGAAGGAGCCCAATCTTCTTTCGTATATATATATTCTGAGAAACGATGCTGGTCATGTCTCCTCCCAGCAGAGAAGGCTGGAGAAGTGAAACCACCGTGCAGAGAAAAGCAGAGTCCTCAGGATGATAGCTGATATTGACCCCAACCTTCCAGACCACCTCACCCCTCTACCACCCCTACTTCATTCTGAACTTAGTAAAGAAGGCACTATGAGCAAATAATGACTTTTAGGGGGGAAAGTTTTGAGAGTAAAGACAAAGGGAATTGGTTTTCTTTAGTCTACCAAAATATGGCAGAATAATGGTTGCCACCCTGCATTTTGTTTATCCCCAGTTGTCCATTTACTTAGCTGAAAGGTGCCTGCCTTTCCTGCTTCCTGGAAAGGGTGACATAACCTATGGGTCTTAGAAACTCAGGTCCTCTACAGAGACTCTAGGAAGATTTCTGAATGGAGAAAAGGGAGCCCAAGGACAGAAGATCAGGCCCTGGAATTCTTGTGACCAGAAAGGTTCAGAAGCAGAAGAAAGATCTGCGTGGTGGGACTAGAAAGCAGCCCACAAACTGCCTTGTTACCCAAGTCCAGCATGGCATAAATGGCATAAATGGGGGAATAGAAAGGCAAGGAAGGATTTCCTGCTCCCAAGATGCTGTAGAAGTGAAGAGTAACTGCTCTGTACCCTGAGGAAAATCACAATGTGCATATCACTAAAAGAAGCTAGGGAAACCCAAAGTTGAGTCCAGTTTGTAAGGAATGGGTTACTTTCAATAAAATCTGTTTGTATTACACATAAATTTTCGACATGCTTGCTGCAGAATGAGATTCATAACCACATCTTCCTTTCCTCCAAATATTAACTAAGAAACACTTCCTTAATTACAACCTTTTTGGTGTTGGAGGGAAATAATATGAGTAATCTGAATTAATAGTTGATTTTCACTTGGAACCAGACAATAATAACTAGCTAAAAATGAAATAGGACTCCAATTGGACTCGAAGGAGATTTTCTGGCATATAAAGACTACACACATGGGTATACATGTGCATGTGCTCACTCACCTGTGTGTGTGTGCATGCACACACAAATAATTATGTTGTTATTAAAAAAGAAGATAGGCCTATAGTCTTCCTGAAGTTGTAGTTCATATTTTCGTTCACAGCGAGTTAAATAAATCAAGCCAGTATATAATGTGTACTTAACCCAAGAAAAGGAAGATTGAACCAACAAACTTGTTTTAAACAAAGATTTTATTTTCTTTCTTCTCCATTTCAAGAAAGCAGAGCAAAATTGTCACTGTTTTAACCACTAGATTTCAGAATGTTCAAGATTTAATGGAGTTGTAAGGTGCAGTGAATAGAGAGAAAATCCAAGTATATTCACACATGGGCATGCACACAGATTTTATGAGAGGTGGTGTTTACCAGGGGTAGTATTTATAGCCTAGTAGAATTTATAGCTTTTAAATGTAATGTTATAGTGCAGACAAAGTTTTTTCTTCCCCAGTGATGAGCTCATGAATAAACCTGAAAAGAATGCTAGGCTGCAGAGAGATGGGAAGAGGCTGAGACTGACTCAGTGTGCTCCTGCTTTCTCCCGCCAACTGTCACTGCAACCATGGGATCACTTCAGTGCTCAGCATGAGGACTCTGGTCGCAGCTATGTGTGACATGATGCTGAACAATTCCCATCCGAGGCAACAGAGCAGGAATGCTGCTCAGCCCACCGTGCAACAAAAATGTATGAAATCGCATTAGCAGAAAAACAAGATTTCTGGGTCTTATCAGAGAAAGGCTTTTTTCCTCTCCTAGATGAATGTTTACCTCTAATTGAACAACTGTTACCCTCTTTATTTCTACCTGAAAATGGCCTTAACAGCTTATAATTAAGGACAGGATCCTTGTAATCCCATCTTGATAGAATGTCTTTTTAGTGCCTATGTGCAGTTCATTAACAGGACAGTTAGGGCTTTTTTTTTTTTTTTTAAATGCTTACTTGAACTACAATTCATTTGCATGTCCTGAATATGCATTTTAAATGTACACAAGAAGAACTCCATTTAGCAACTTTCTAAAACACATTCTGGAAGACTGGAGTCCACAATCCTTATAAAACAAACACTATATGAGATATGATTTATGTGTGAGAGAGATTATAGGAGGAAAAAAAGCTAAATCCCAATGAGGCATTCTCTAAATACAATAAAATTGTTTTCAGGAGGGAAAAAAAAACACAACATAAGAATTTCCAAAAACTGATGCATCTTTACTAAAAACAACAATGGTGTAAAAATTCTGAAGGAGCTTAAATTTAGAGTTTTTGCCAGGACACTGTGGGTAATATTGTTTAGTGTTCACAACGAACTTTGGGGACTGTGGAGATTTAAGGGTTAATTTGTTTAAAATTCATGGCTGAGTTTATGGAGAGACAGTGTTTATTCTATTGATAGGCTGCTACATTTGGGAGACTAAAGAGAAAAATTAATTTAATGATTCCCAACCCTAACTCTTCTGCTACTAAAACACATCTATCCAGAAAGTTTCAAGTCATAGAAAGTTGCAATATCAGCAAAGTTTTCAATCTAAAAGGGCATTTGAGTTTTAGATACCCTTACTTCTCTGAATTGCTACTCACTTAACACCAGCAATCCCAGTCAGATCTGCTTCCTAGATGGAATTAGCGTTATTTGTTTCCCTCTCCACCACCACGAAAATTCTGTAACATCTTTTGGCTCAGTTCTTGATTATATGGACACTAAACAAGCAAGTTAGTCCTGAGGCTAGCATAGCATTATTAATCCTTTCCTCCTACATTTCCTTCACAGTAACTCTCAAGTCCCAAGCGAATCCTTCAGTCCGTGGATAATTCCGGGGCTTCAGGAACTTTGATAGAATAGGTTGATAAGATGGATTTGTGGCAGGTCTCCCATACATATATATGTTCCATTAATACTTACATACTCAAGTTCAGATTAACTAATTTATCCAGTCTCTCAGCCAATGTAGAACTCAGATCTGTTGTGTTCTGAAGGTCAAGCTTTTTCTACACTTCTCTGAAACTGATCTTTTTTAATTAAAAATTTAAATGTTATCTATTGTAATAAACTGCTAGGTAGAGTTCACTATATTTCTAATAACTTCTTGAATAAAAACTACTTATAAGTGTATAAAAAAACACAAAAAAGCAAGAAACAGAACTATATAATGTGGGTCTAAATGGATATACAAAAATAAAGTTTTTAAAGAATTATTTTTAGATTTTTGTGTCAAATTAGAATGTTAATTTGAAAATATTTTACTTAAGGTTTTACTTCATCACAACTCATTATGAATATAATTAGCTGTAAAAACTTTTCATAGTAATTTGAACCTCTTGAAAAAATATCTTAAATATAGAAGCATACATTTAAATCCACGAAGTGATTCTAAATTTCATGCTATGAATTTAATATCCATGATACAACTTTACATGTAATTAGACAAATTTTTATGCTTGTTCTCACTGATTAGATGTATTTTTTAATAAGAACTCTATTACGGTTTTTATTTACTTTAGTTATTTATATGTGAAGATAAATTTTATAAATCTCTATCATTATTTTTATGTGTGATATGATCTATATAAAATATATATTAATGTGTAGACACTATCCATAATGAAAATCCCTTGCAACTACAAATTATAAGCTGACAATAATTGCTAAAACTATTTAGTGTAAAATGTAGCACCACTATGGTTATTATTTATGAAACTTAAAGTATTGTGAAGTATCTTCAAATTGAGCTCAAACTAATCGACTCTGTGTCTTTGTGCAGATAATCACATAACTATTTTGTTGAGAGGATGACAAATGCACTATATTTTTGCTAAGTTTTATTTTAGTTCTACTAAATTAATAGAGATCTCACTGGCAAAAAAATTAAAAATCCTTTCAGATATTTTATCAGATATGCAAAAATACATATTTTATATAAGTAACATAGAGATATATATTTTATTTTAAATAACATTTTACTGACAGTTTACATGAAAAATATTAGGGTAATTTATGTCAAAGCATATTTTGCTGCAAAAAGTTTAATTATCAGCAGTCAGAAAAATCAAATCCAGTTTTATCATTTTTATATTGTTGAAACATGCAGACATCTTTAATTCTGAAGTTAACTTCATGAATTGATTAAAATTTATTCCTTTATAAATGCGTCTAGATTTATTTTTATTTTGTCATTTTGTTAGAGCTCTTTAAGCTTACAAATTCATGAAGATTTACTAATAAATTCCCTTTTGCAGAGATTTAATTAAGAATCTGAATATTGTTCATTCAGTTTTCTTTTAATGCTTGAAAAATTTATTCTTAATGAACTTCAATAATCTGCCCTTAGGATAACATTAACTAAATGTAGAACTTAGTATTTTATCATTTTTGGCAGCAAATCTCAATTTTACATTATAATAATTTTATAATAATTTTTTTCAAGTATGAATATGCATTAAAAAGGAAGTAGCAATGGATCTAGAAAATAGTCTATAATGAAATATGTCAAAATACTATGTTATAAAGCAAATTCAATGCAAAAATTACCTGGAAGTATGTTATCAAAAAATCACCTTGAAGTAAATTTATCAGCACAAATTTTTTCCACATACTTCTACAATAAAAATAACTACTCTGCAATAAACAGATTACCTGCTTATCCTCTTAAAAATTTAATTGGATTATTTTAGCTCGAAAAGCATTAGCACTACTAGAGGGCGAGGAAGGATGGATTTGGAACAAAGTAAGAGGGGGGCATCCAGTAGTCTGTGCTAAAGAACAATGGGTGCTGTGGTGGTGAGTGTGTATGGAGTCAAATATCTGAGGAGGTATGAACATTCCCATAAATCATATACAGTGTTGTCTACCCTTTTTATCTCAATTAAAAAAACACATTATTAGTGTCTGTAGCGTGGGCAGGATTAAGTCCATGTTTACACTATTAAGAATTCTTCTGCCCAGTGCATAAACCATGTTGCCAAAGGTTTTCTATGAAAAAAAAATTGTTTCTTATCTTGAATAATTAACTAGTTAACAAAGACCATTTCTTTTTTTTAAGATTTATTTATTTTTATACAAGAGCTGGGATACAGGCCAGAGGCGCCGGAGGGTGAGAGGATTCACCTGAGACAGAGCAGGGAGCAGAAGAGGCAGACTGACGAAATACACTGCTGAGGGGAGCAGCGGGTGCAACACCAGAGGTCTGCCACGCCATGTGGGTTCTCGCCGGCCATCTGGAAAACCGGGATAGAACCCGCACTGCAGAGGCTGCAGACAGCTTCACAGTGCAGCACTCAACCCGCTGCGCCACCAGCGAGGCCCAACAAAGATAATCTTAACTAAAAGCAGAATCAATTTATATTTTTTATAGATGATGATAATGTAGTCATGATTGATTTTATTTGTAATTATAGTCTTACTATGTTAAATATAACATTTAGTACACCATTTCTAATATTTTCAGTACTATGCAAAAAAAAAAAAATGTAGCTACATTTTACTTTTTAAAAGCTCCAAATTTCAGGCCTCCCTGGTGGCACTGTGGAGCTGTCTACAGACTCTGCAGCACGAGTTCCATCCCTGGCCGGCCAAGGAGATACCTACATGGCACAACAAATCTCTCCTATTTTGCCAGCTGCTCCCTCAACAGTGTATTTCAGTCAGTCTGCCTATTCTGTTCCCTACTCGGTCTCTGGTGAATCCTCTCACCCTCCCACACCTCTGACTGGTACCCCAGTTCTTGCATGCATAAATAAATCTTTAAAAAAAACCTCCATATTTCTTAATCCACTTAAATGAATATTCAAGGAAAAAATATATATAAGAATAAAATTATTAGATTTGAATGTGGAAACTGGGAAAAACTTAAGTGAAGAAGTTTAAATCATGTTTTGATTATATTATCAACATCTACCTTAATAGGTCTTAATAATCTACATAGATGATCATCATTTTTGTATATGATATGATTATATATCCATATTATCCTCCCCAAATCAAATAACAATCTTTAGAGTCCCATGGAGTGAAAGGATATACAATAAACAAACAAAAATCCACAGCCATGGGATGATATTGTATGCCTAGAAATAACTTTACAAGATATGGACAGGACCTATTTACATAAAACTATAAATTTTTACAAAGCAATAATAAAAGGTAAACTGAAAATATTAGAAAAACTTCATATTTAGGGATAAAACAATACAAACAAGTAGATTGTAAATAATACAAATATTACTGTCAGTTTACATAGACCTGATACTATTCTTGGCTCCATTGTAATTTTCATTTTATTTTATTTTATTTTTAAAAGATTTATTTATTTATTTATACAAGCACTGGGTACAGTCAGAAGCACGGGAGGGTGAGAGAATTCACCAGAGCCAGAGCGGGGAGCAGAGCAGGCAGAAGGACCGAAGTACACTGCTGAGGGGAGCAGCGGGCAGCAGGAGAGGTCTGCGCGCCATGTGGGACCCTCCTCCGGTGGCGAGGGAGCAGCCAGGGATCGAACCGGTGCCACAGAGGCCGCGGGCAGTTTCAACCACTGCGCCACCGGGGAGGCCGTGTAATTTTCATTTTAAATACACTTTTATCAGGCTGACTTGGTCCTCAAACTTGTAGCTGATTGCAGCTACACTAGAAATTATAAGAAACATTCAGTGACTCCAAGCTGGTCTGTTAGGCTGTATTATCCCCAAATTGTCACCTTTCAGGGCATGGAAAAGGTTTTGTAAGTCATTCCTGGGAGGAGGAGGGATTTGCTGCAGAAGGAACTCATTAAAGCACACGAATCTTGCCTTCCTGTGTGGGGACAAGATTATCAAAACCACATACCTGTTAGCGTGTTCAAAGTGAATTTAAGGTAAATATAAAATTAAATAGCAATCACATTCTTTTAAGAAAAAGCCTAGACCTTTCAGTCTATAAATGATAAGTGCAAAAAAATGCAAAATTCCCAAGATTGTTATGTTATTGTTTCATTTGTCACGAAGAATAGATGTCTACAACATGATGGCTACCTAAGAAATGAATCTATCTATTAAATAAAGTTCAAGCCACAATGTCACTCCATAGAAAATGTCATTTTTTTAAACTGGTGGCTATTTTAATAATAATTTCACAAGGAATAGTATGTAAAATACAGGTTTAGATTTACTGAAGCATGTAGAAAATTCTGACCTTGGGCCTCCCTGGTGGCACAGGCGTTTGAGCGCCGCACTGTGAAGCTGTCCGTGGCCTCTGCAGCGTGGGTTCGATGCCCGCCAGCCGGTGAGAATCCCACATGGCACAGCAAACCTCTCCTGTCGCGCCTGTCGCTCCCCTCAGCAGTGTATTTCATCAGTCTGCCTGTTCTGTTTCCCACTCTGTCTCTGGTGAATCCTCTCACCCTCCCGCGCATCTGGCCAGTACCCTGGTTCTTGTATTAATAAATAAATCTTTAAAAAAAAAAAAGAAAATTCTGACCTTGATTAGAAATAATTCTGATCTTAACTGGAAATAAATAATTATACATTAAGATTTATCAGCAATTTACAGTTGAGATTGCAAAACAAAAACAAATAGTTAATGCAAAAATACAAATACAATAATAATAAATAATAAAATAATACAAATAAAAGCAATAGTTAATGCAAGATGAATCCTTTATTGCAATTACCTACAGTTGCCCCCATTTGTCTGTCTCACCTTTTTTGCAATCCTAATTATTGCTGTTCTACAAAACTGAGAATGATTAATATTTCCAATGTTGTATTTTTTCTGGTTTTCACTAGGGAAAGAGAAAGAGTGTTCAAAATTCAAACATGTTAACCACATGTTAACCACATGGTGCACAAGCCAGAAGTAGAATTTTTAGAAACAAAATAACTGAAACACCAGTATTTTTCTTATTCTGCTACACTTGAAGTTAATGAAAAAATAGAGCTACATTTTTCAGCATTCTGATTTGAACATGACCATCATTCTGAAATATTGAAAATAATTTTTATTATCCCTTTTATCAAGGAAACAGTAAAGTATATCTTTATATGCAGAATTTATCATAAGAATTAAAATCTGTCATGAAGATTATTAATTTAATAATTTAATAAACAACTTCACATTTAATATGTAAATTAACTCTTAACATACCATTTTGGCAAGAACATTATCTCTGGTTATATTTAACATTTCTCCTGAAAAATTAAATTGTAGGATGTCATTTAGTGACTGAATAATATATTTTCAAGTTTTTGTGCCTTGGTTAGTAATAGGCAGTAATCTGCAAGTATTGATTTTAGAAGAGGACCTGAATTTTTAAATGTACACAATGGAAAGATGGTATCCTTGAAAAATATTAAGTCTAGTAGAGCTATGCTTATAGACTTTGAAGTAGAACAGGTTTATTTATTGTCGTTGTTTAACCAGAGTATTTGATATTGATCTTTTAACAAAAAATAAATAACACAAATAAAACACCATTACTATTATTCTCCTCATTTTCAATCTAGAATCTAAGAGGTTTAAATAACCAAAAATGTGTTGCTATGTTGTATTGACATCTGGTGGATTAAAGCAGTTATTGCAAGATTGAAAATAGCTTTCAATTTTCAGAACAATGTTCAAGTTGAAGGATAATGGAAAGATTATCTCTAGTCTAATCCACTAATTTTTCAGATATGAAAACTGAGGCAAAGAAAAATCAAATTTGGCAGAAATATATCAAGAGCTATGAAACTACATGAACTAAATACAGCATTGGTCATGGTAAATAGAAATTCAATTTAAGAAGCAGAAAACAAATACTACTGTAGAATATCCTATACCATATATTTTAACTTATGCTATATGTTATATCCTACGCTATTTATATACTACATACTATATATAGTACAGGATATTCTATATTATATTATTATAGGATTAATATACAAAGTTGTAAAGTAGATGGTATTTCCTCTTTGGGACAGGAACTTGGGGTTTCATTTCTCTGCTATGCATATTTGACATAAAAGGATTTTTAAAGGAAATGTAAACATCTTTGTAAATTGCTGCTCTTCTGATGAACTTTGTGTTTTTTATTTTACTGGAATGTGAAGAGATGAGAAAATCAAGACTAACATGACTTCTGCTCTTCACATATTTTAGCAGTTCTCTGATGTGATACTTATTAACGAGGAAATTGATCCATGTCAAAGGCATTTCCTTCTCAAGCTCCGTCAGCCATTTTGCCTCTTAAACTAATTCCTTCCTCAAAGAAGCTTAAACACAGCACCACCGATAAGAACGATCTCTTGTGTATTTTTTAAAGATACAAATCATTTTCCACCTTCCCTTCTCCAGAAATGCACATTCCAGACACCTGAGCTTCTCAGATTCCCTTTTGCCCCAAATCTGATTCATTCTTAGAAACTCCTGAAGAGGCTTCCTTGTTCTCGCAGCCAGTGGCTGATTCTTACCTGTCTTTAGTTTTCTTCCATAGTCTTTCTACAGCAACACAAACATATAATCAGGAATGTACTGTATGGGTTTCCTTCCCTAAACTGTGAGCTTCAATCTGGCAGGGAGCCAGCCTGCCAGAGTGTAACTGTTTGTCAAACTATTAAGGTATCCCTGAGATAAATTCCATTTGGTGTTTGGATATGATTATTCTAATGCATTGTGTCTGCTCATCAGGGAAATTTTTTTTTGTAGGTCTATTCTTTCTATCTATTCTGTAGGAAAGAAAGGAGAGAGAGAGAGGGGGGGGGGAAGGAGTTTTTTATTTAAAACTTTTTAACCCAACCCCCACCAAACCACCCATGCTCATCCGAACCCCATCTGCCTCCCCTGCACCCTCTTGCCTTTGCCCCTGCTCCCCTGGTAATCATCATCCTTTTTTGGCCATGATTTCTTTTATTCACATATTTTCTGTCTATTAAGATTTTTCAAAAAATTTCCCACCAGGTGCCTGATATGTGTTTTGATCGTGACCACTCTATCCTTAAACTTTTAGTAAAAACCAGGAAGTCTGGTGATTCTGTGTGTCTTTTATGACTGAATTTTCTTGTGTCTTTTCATTAATATTTTATTTAATAATAGCCTTACTGACATATAATTCAGATGAAATAAAATCCACCCTGTTAAAACATAAAACGCAGGGGTTTTTAGCAGATTCACTGTGTTACACAATCATCTGATTCCAGAATGTCTAATTTCACAACATTTTCATAACCAGCAAAATAAAGTGTACCCAGCTACTTGCTATGATTCATTTTGTCTCTTGAGAAATCTTAAAACTCTTTCAGACATGGTCAATTATTTGCAAAAAATAAAAAGGCTTCATTTCCCATTTAAAGCACAAGATTTTCCTTTCTTTTAGATTCCCCGGGCTGCATTGCAAACATATACATACTTGAATATTTAAATTTAAATGAACAGTTAAATGAAGCTTTGGGGGGCAGGGAAAATTGGACTTTCTGGCTCTATATTCTTCTTGCTGAGCTCTTCCTTTTACATAAGAATTGCATTAATAAATGATTTCCAAAAACACTGTGAGAAAAATTAGTAAAAACAATTTAAGTGACATGTATCCATATTGAAGTCTACATCGATGGACATGCAAACTCAATTTGCAAACACTACTTCGAACTTCGTTGTAAAAATTTGCTCAGTTATATTAGTGGAAGCTTTGCCAAGAACCAAACAATGTGTTCCAACTTAAAGAATGTCCCACTCTTTATTTCCAAAACCATCAGAAATGTTTTGCTTCTCTCTTTTTTTACTCTTGTTTTACATCGTTTGCATTTTTTATTTTTTTTTTAGAAATATTTAGTGAATTTACTCAAGTGAAGGGCGCTTAAATGATACAGAACTGAAAATATTAGAAATTTATATACAATGAAAAGTAAATATAAATTAGCTAATTCCACAGACAGTCCCAGTTAATAAGCATTCATACAAATACATATTCATCTTTTTCTTTTACATAGGAGTAACACATACATACATAATTCTGGCAGTCGTTTGCATTTTTCAAGTATAAGATTCCCCTTTTTAGGTGTTGTTAGCATAGCGCACCCACTGCCAAAGCACCCAAAGTCCACCACAGGAAACCATTGTTCTTCCTTCCAACTTTGTTGGAATTCCACTGTTATCTTAAACACTTAAAAAACAAGCCAAGTGTGTAGTGTGTGAACCACAGCTTTCTCATCTATACTTGTAACCTGATTTCTTGTTATTTCATGTTAACAGAACCCACACATGCAGATGAGGTTATATTAACAAAAATGCCACACAACACACTTCCTTGACAATTGCCTCCTCCACCTCCTGCCAGATCTCCATGTAAAGCAAATTTCCCCTTCAATCAACCAAGTGTGTTTCACATGAGGTCACTTGAAAACACAATGAGTTCACTTACACATCTAGGACACTGCTCCTACTCCCCAACACTGCCCTGAAGTCTCAGATTTCTGCTTCCTCTGATGTTGCTTTTCTGGAGTATCACCACGTACTGGAAATTATCTCGCTACTTGATTCTTAAATCTCTGGCCCGATCTGAGTTTCTCTTTGATTCTAAGGGCAGGAAGTCTATGTAACACATTTCTAGAGATGAGGTTTCCAAACCCAGGGGGCATGAGATTCACCTGGTGAGTTGAAAATGCAGACAGACTTCTGAACCCACCCAGGTCTCTAAATTGAATTTCTGATGCCATTTGGAAAATACCTTTATGCTGTATTGATGATTTGGATAGTGTCATGTTGTCTGAAGCTTCTACAACATGTCTTTGAAGTCTTTCTGGACCTTCCGTCTGTTAAAAAATAAGGGTAAATAGAAGGGCTAAAATGGAGTCAATTATGCCAAATCCTTAGGTCTTCAGCCCTGGCCTCCTCAGCACATACCCCTTTGGCATGTCAGTTATCTCAAGCCAAGGTCAAGTGAGGCTCCTAATCAGAGAAGTGTCACGTTTGTTTGATTACCTAGAACAAAGATTGGAGTTTTATTATCCAGATGTGGAATTATCTGTAGAAATGACTTCTCGAGGGCCTCCCTGGTGTCGCAAGGGGTAAAGCACTGCACTATGAGGCAATCCGAGGCCTCTGCAGCAAGAGTTCAATTCCTGGCCCACCAGGGAGCAACCCATATGGCGCAGCAGACATCTCCTGTCTCACCTGCTGTGCCCCTCAGCAGTGTATTTCAGTGGCTCCGTCTGTTCTGTTCCCCACTCTGTATCTCTGGTGAGTCCTCTCACTGCCCCCCGCCTTCCTGGCCTGTGTCCCAGCTCTTGTATACATAAATAAATAACTCCTTTAAAAGAAAAAGGCTTTTCAATCTGAGAAACATATCCATATTTGCAGATAAACATGAGTCATCCCTTCATTTTGTTGAAATTATCTTTCTTCTCCTTGATACCCAGGGTTTCTGTTTCATTCATTAGCTCATGTTGAAATAAAAGCTCTTTGTCTGGCCCTTTCACTCTGGAACTTACAGCCATACATAAACATAATTGAGTTTGCTCCTTTTCTCCTACTAATCTGAATCAATTTTATTTGTTTACCTTACCAGCCCAAGAGGAAAGTCAGATGGACAATGTACATTTCTCCTGTGCCCTCATAGCCCCCGCCAAGTCTTTATATCTAACTTAGCTGTAGTTTCAGCCTCTCCCTAAAAGTGGAATTTTAAACCAATCAATCTGGAATTTCCAAGTCAGCACTAGTGAGGCAATCTGCATAAGAAAAATTATTTCCCTTTTCTGCTTGCTGGAGGGGATGTGACCTGACTCATGAATCACATAATAAACTCAGTAAGATCTCTAAATCTATTCAGATGAATTTTGTTTTTAACAACTCTTAAAGCAGGCTTCTGCTGCGGAACGGCTTTTGAGTCACATAGACTCCATCTTGCCTCTAAGCTGCCATGTTGAGATTTCTGGGTGAAATGTAAAGAGTCTAGAGGCCTCCCCTGGTGGCGCAGGCAGTTGAGCACAGCACTGTGAAGCTGTCCACAGCCTCTGCAGCGCTGGTTCGATCCCGGCCGGCCCGTGAAGGTCCCACATGGTGCGGCAGACCTCTCCTGTTTCCTCCGCTGCTTCCCTCAGCAGTGTATTTCGTCAGTCTGCCTATTCTGTTCCCTGCTCTAACTCTGGTGAATCATCTCACCCTCCCATGCATCTGGCCTATACCCCGGTTCTTGCATAAATAAATAAATCTTAAAAAAAAAAAAAGAAAACAGTCTGTCTCAGCCCTTTGCTGACTGTGGAAGAAAGAGAGATTATTTGCTGATCCTGACAGCAAATAATCATCCTGTCTTCAGCCTTTTGCCCACTAATCATAGACACATGGCATTGGGAACTAATACAAACACTTCACCACAAATGATCCAACCTCAAACCTCAGATTATGTCCCTGCCTGATCCTTTAAAATCCCCTACACCCTGATCCTGATGAAATACACCTTGGATTCTCCCATGGTGGTGGACCCATTCATGATTCCTATTCCCAAAAAAAAGTGTTTCCTGATTATATTACTGCCTGATTGTTTCTTGGTTGACCTTGTTCCAGTTCAGCCTGTGAAGGGTCGGTCTGTAATCAGTACACCTGGCTCAGGTTCTCAGTCTTGAAACTATGATGAAAATGTCTTCAGGTAGTGAGTAGTCTGCTACAGAAAATGGATAGGGTCCTAGATTATCATCATTTTAGTTCTTTTAATTTTTTCCCTCTTGTATTCCCTGGACATGATCATTCATTCATTCATCCTCCTGTAGCTGAAACTTAGCGTGAACAGGAATTCTTTTCTCCTTCTTATCCCCAATATACAAATATTCATCAAGGCCAATCTAATCTCCCTCTTCAATGTCTTCTAAGTTTGCCCCTATTTGCCACAGGAAATAGTTCAGGCAAGCTCATCTCTTCTCCAGACTATTAAGACCAACTTCTGATTCTTCTCTCTGCTCTCAGTCCCTTCTTTACAGCCAGCGTTGAGCTCACTCCCCCAAAGACCAACCCACCATGCAACAAGCCCTGCCTCTTCTCTGCCCATAAGTTAGCAATTAGCCAATTCTAACTACTTTTTTTTTTAGTCTGACAAGTTAAATCACATAAATAGTGATCCCCTTTAGCAGAAGTCACTTGTTCTTTCCTACTAATTCTGTTTTTCCAGATAAAGAAAACCTAGCAACCTGGTCCAGGCATGTCCAGGAAGTGTCTATGTATCAATAGGACCTGACCACTAGCCCACACATGGACAAGAGCCTACTGGTATCAATGTTTAGGCAACTTTGTGCGCCTCTGTCCCTCTGTCTATTTCTCCCAAGACCTGCCAAAACCACATTTCTGTGCCCCCATCCTGTTCCTTAGTAAATGAAAGTCAACTCTGGTTCTCCCTGCTTCCCAAAATGTGTTTCAAGTCTATACTCCCACTGTTTGGTGAGCCTTATCTTGGTTGGGGGGCTCCGTCTCCCCTAGCTTTGCAATAGTCTTTTCCTTTTCCAAAAATCCTGGTGGAATATCATTGGAATCTCTGCATTCCAAGTAAATGACCCCTTAATTGCTTAGTAAGAGAGTGATCCATCAGCCATGCAAAACCATCAGGGAATGGAGGATGTGATGGGCAGCATAATGCCCCTCCCCAAGATGTCTATATCCTGGTAATATCTTCCCTATGTGGGGAAAGGGAGTTTGTAGATGTTGATAAAGTTAAGGACTTGAAAATGGGGAAATTATTATGGTGATACAGGTGGGCCAATGTAATCACAATGTAAATTTTAAAAGTGGAAGAGGGAGGCAGAAGAGATGATCAGAGTAACACAGTGTGCATAGGAATCAACCTGCATTGCTAAATTTAAGAGAAGGAAGAAAGACATGAGCGAAGAATATGGGTGGTCTCTGGAAGTTGAAAGGCAATGGAACAGATTCTTCCCTAGAGTTTCCAGAAAGTACCATAGCCTCCCAACCCTTTGAGGCCCATTTCAACCTTCTAAACTCCAGAATTGTAATATAATAACCATGTGCTGTTTTAAGCTGCTATGTTTGTAGTCATTTGTCAGAACACCAAAAGGAAATGACTATTATGGTGTCAGGAAGGAAAAGGTGTTAATAGAGAAAGAATATATGTTTAACTGGGGAACTTCTCAGCCTTGGAACCCTGGGGCCTAATGAGGGGAGAGAGGGAGAAGACCCCACTGTACCAGAACAAGGATATCATCAGTAACCCCAAAGTGAGAGGATGCATCCTGGGCTAAGGATCATAGTCAGGAGAGAGGAGAGGTATCACAGGGCCCTGGAACTGGTGTTTTTAATGAAGGTAATAGGTCCAATGTCTAACACCTTGTCTAGATCTTATCCTCTTTGAGAGCATAAAATATGACCACATACTTTTTAAAAGCTCAAAAGTTTCTAGACCATTGTATGAATTAAACCAATCTTTATGACACATATAAAAGACAATGTATATCATGATGGAAATTTTCTAGGGTGTACAGTGTAAGCAGATTAAGTTGCGTTATAACTATGTCTGTGCATGCAATGGAGAACCTCCTATTCACAGAAACTATAAATATTTACTACCTATTTCCCAATCAGAGTTTCAATATGAATTGAATGGTTTGCAGCAATTTTTATTTTATTTTATTTGGTAAAAAGATTTAGTCTAACAAAAATTTATTCCAGGAATCTTTTCTTTAGAAGCAGAGAGGAAAGACCTGATCATCACCTACCAATGAGAACAGAGCTCAACAACAGGGCTAGCAGCATTTTGATAGAATGATGAGGGCATAATGGTATCCATGGTTTTGCCTACCCCTACAGACAGGCTCACAAGAGTAACTAAAGATCTAAAGAATAAGAAGCTATCTGTGAGGAGCAGACAGTTGGGGAGAGGTGTCTCTGTGAACATAAAGGAGGAACATAGCGTTGTGGGTAGATATTAATCTGAGCCAAGATTTTAGGCATGTCTGATAGTTTAATAAATTGTTCATGAAACTATTTATTCCACTTGATGGGGTCACAGGAAAGAGAGGGGAGGGATGTGGGGAGAGTGGACTAAAAGGAAGGCAATGGACAAATTAGAGAGGGTTTCTAGATTCCAAACTGCAATCAGGACTTCCCTAAAAGTTTTTAAGCAAGGAGGCAACAGTGGATTTGTACCTTGGAAAGGACTGGCTGACAGTCATGCTCCCAAGGGTGGTAAAATGTAGAGACTACGTCTGTGTGGAGACAATGACTAAGTTTAGAGTGCTTGTTGCCTCGTGGGGCAGCAATCTTGAGAGCTGAAATTCACAACAGATAGAGATAATTCACAGATGCTGAAATTCATAACAGATATAAGGAGTGACATGCTAGAAATGTTAATAAGGCATAGTTAGATGGATAAAAGCCCAAGAATGTGGTTATCAGTTTACTTAGGAAGAGTGAGGGTAAGGTTTTGATTGAATGACAGGTAGAGATGGATGCCACCAATGAGATAGGAAAAGCTCCATGTGGACAGATAGAGCCACAGAGATATCTGTGAACCCTGGCAGAATGTCCCATTGGCAATAGGATGAAACTCAGCAGACAGTTCTGGATTAGAGTTATTGGCTAAGGAGGTGCCAATAAATAGACATCATTGAAGCTATACATATATGGTGAAAATGCATTTTTAAACAAGGGGATGATTAATGTAAAGGCTAGCCTAAGATGTTCAGAATAAATCTTCCTAAAATGTGTCACTTTGGCATTGCTTAGAGCTGAGGTGAATCGAGTTCCTGCTCACAGAAAATTTTATCACTCCCTTAACTGTCTGGCAGAATGAAAATTGGGGGGGTTTTGCCTAGAATTAGAGTAAGGGCGAACATCTAATTATAGAGCTACTGGTCTCTGCCATGTGAGTTACTCTCTCTTTGTCATGGAGCCCCATCCTCTCTCTTAAAACTCTGGGCTTCATTCCTTCACTCGGGATATATGCTTTATTTTGTCTCACTGATTTGGGAATTCATGTCTATGTAAAAACAAATAATTAAATTCCCCCCCCACACTAATCTATCTGATGTTAATTTGATTGCATGACCATCCCAAGAAGAATCTAGAGGGATAGGCTTTCCTCTCCTCCCTAACAATCACAAAGTTTACAATGGTACATGTCTCTACAGTGGATCATGCGGGGGAAGGGTGCTTTCTGGGAAGCTGGTTGGGTTCTTGAAGGAAACAGATGATACAGTTGAATTAGTGGGAGGGAAGTTATAAAGGGATTACTTACAAAGGTGAGGCAGTGGGGGGGGGGAGGGGAAAAAGCTAATGCAGTGCTCCATTGGCCAAAGTCAACTGGAAGTTAGAAGGTAAAGGAGTTGTAAATGGAGACCGTGCAGATCAGCTCTCTGGAGCACAGAACTCAAGGGACAGAGTAGGGCAAGCACACCAAGACAAAGGGCAAATGACTATCTCTACACAATGAGCTCATTTCGTTCTCTTTTTAAATCAGCAAGTGTATGCCCTTTATACTAGTTTAAATGCATGCTGTGTTTACAGCTTAAAACTGGAGGAAAACAGAACAAAAATAATACCTCCCCCCCCACCTCATTCAGAGGTTACTTTAAAGATGTTTCAAAAGTAGAAATGAGGGGGAAAAAAAAGTAAGAAATGAGGAATAAGAAACATTAACATGGCTGGCTAATAGCAGGCATTATTTTCTTACCCTGTGTTTAATTGAAAGCTCTGAAATCATAGGCACATCCCTATACATATGTGTCACCTACATGTCCCAGATGTCCTTGAGTATAAAATCAAGTTACCCTTTAATGTGCAATAGTCTGAGTTCCCATATGATTTGACAGAATTCCAGTTTTTCCAGCTGCTTGGCAAAAGGTATATAGGAAATTCCAGGTGAGCTTATATGTGACACAGATTATTCTGGTTTAGACTTGCCACATCAGAAAAGATCTATAAATCTTCTCTTGTCATTTTACAAGGATAAATTGACTACTGGAATTCTTATCTTGAAACTGTAGGGCCTCGATTAACCTCAGTTTGAAATAATAAACAAATTAAAGTAAGCCATCTGAGGAGGCCTGCGTAGTAGAATAACACTGCAAAACTTTTGTTAAAGTAACAGACTTTGAGATCAATCAGATCTAGGTTTGAATTCTGTGCCAAGCACTTACTTTCTGCAGAGAGCAGTGTAAGTTGGGTTTGTTGCCTCATCTTTAAAGGGAGGATTACAACATCCACTTAGCAAGATTATAGTTAGAGTTAAATTCGTTCAAGCATGTGCCTGGAACATATAGCATACTCTCTGAATTGTAGGTTTTGCTAGCTATTAATCTTTACAACAGTGACTTCTACAAAAGTGCAAAAACCTTAGTTCCACAGGATCATTTCTTATATTGACATTCAAGAATGCCAAAGAGCAATATTAAGCTCTTTAGTAACTGCAATTTTACAAAGAGCTACACTAATTCAGACCAATAGTTTAATTTATGGGCTATAATTTAATAAAGGGTTAGAACTGAAATCTTACAAAGGGTTGTAGGAGCAAGGAGGTAATTTGCCCCTCTGTTCTCAGGCTGGTCCAGTAATCAAATTAACATCAGAAAGAATAGTAGGAGAAAGGAACAAATTTAGTTACTTATTTAGGAAAATAGATATGGCCATAAATTTTAAAGTAAATAGGATAACACAAGGATATTTATCCTGTGCTAAGAAATGGAATAGAGGCCTAGGCTATTCAAGGAGAGAGGAGGGGATGTGTATGTGAAGAGAGAGACAGAGACCAGAAACTCTGGATGTTTCCCCTACCATTTAGATAGATTTCTCTGATAAAGGTTATTTCTGGACAAAAAACCTAAATCTGGGTAATACTCCCAATTTTTATTCTTTTAGGTAGTTAGGAGTGTGATTAAAAAGTTTCTTCTAAACCGCAGGGTATTGATTGACCCCAGCTCAAAATAATACATATGCCAAAGTGATGCATCTTGGGCAAGCTGGCCTTCAGGGTGTTTGTTAATACTGTACTTAAACTGTTTTCAAAATTCGGTTTCTCAATTTCACGTTTTGCTTATGTTAATTAGATCAACTCAGAACTGAGCATTCTGATGAGTTTACCAAATATATAAATATCATTTGGATAGAAATACTCTTTGCTGTTAACCAAAAGTACAGATGTAGGTACCAGATGTGTACCTGGCAAACTTCTCTCTTTACTTGGAAGTAAGGGTATGTTTTGCTTGCCAAATAAATGGTGACTTGTTCCACTCATGCCAAGAAATGGAAAACAGGGTAGTAAAAATTTGCTCTCAGAGAGAGCTTCTCTTTTTTCTTTCTAGAATTCACTAAAAAGGGCATGTAACTTTTCCTTAAAACAGGGTGGTAAAGTTTTTGTCTTATGATCGAAACTTCTGCATTCAATTTTACAAAGTCACAAACTGAGAAACTAAAATGTTTTTGAAATGTCAAATCCAGTCCTGAGACTACAGAGAAACAGAATCATCATGTTACCACACTTTAAACAATACAACAGTAATTAAAACAACATGGTATTGGCATAAAAATAGACATGTGGATCAACTGAATAGAATCAAAAGCCCAGAAATAAACCCACATGTATATCACTACTTAATTCATGATAAAGGAGTCACAACGATACAATGGAGAAGGGACAGTCTCTTTAACAAATGGAGCTGGGAAAACTAGATGCCACATGTAAAAGAATGAAGTCCGATCACTCCACAACCCCCGGAATAAAAATAAGCTCTAAATCATATATATAGGTTAGCTCTACATGTTTTTAAAACCTGAGTATGAAAGGAAATGGTAAAGGTAACGAGGAAAAAAAGTAGGATAACATTTTTGTAGACTCAAGGTGCGAAGGAATATTTATTTTTAAAATATTTTATTTTATATAATTCTTACATCATTTTTCATTTTTGCACAATGTGTACTTTTCATTTTGGTTATATTCTCCATACAATTGCACCCCCCCCCACCTTATTTTGACCCTAGTCCTTCTCTCCCTACCCTGCCCTCCCGCAGTGTGTCTCTGGTTTATAGTTGCTTGTTGATTTTGATTTTTACTTTGTATTAATTAGTCTTTTTCCTGGTCCCTTATTTAGGTTTTCTAAATTCCTGCTATGAGTGAGACCATCCGGTATTTTTCTTTTTCTTTCTGACTCACTTCGCTGAGCATGATCCGGGAAGGGATATTTAAATGAGAACCAAATACTACAAGTCCAAAGGTAAATGATAAAACTGATAGATTAGCTTCTATTGAAATTAAGGATTTGTCTCCAAGAAATACACAGATAAGATAAACACACTGGTGGCAGATTGGGAAAAATATCACAACACCTAAAATCTAAAGGTGATTATGTTGTTGTAGAGACTCCCCCTAGACACAGACCCGAGTCTGAATCAGATTTCGAAAAAGCTTTTATTAGCTGGCCAGCGACTCCCTCTCCAAGGGAGCAGCCCCGAGCAAGGGGTGATAAGGACTTTTAAAGCCAAAAACCGCACCTGAGAGTTTGCAGTTGCCAGAGAAAGTGTGAGTACAGAAGACAAACTGTGCTGTTATAAGCAGCAGAGCATTTCACCACATCCCAGGTCCCAGACCCAAAGGGTACATACATCTTATTTTTCTGACAAGAACCCGGCCTCTATTGTTTTGGACTGGAATTTTCCCACAGTCCTAACTTGTCCTCCTGAGATAGCTCAAGCTTAGGCCTCGTGTGGTCTCCTACGTTTCACATTGCTCCCATTTCACAATGTCAAGAAGAAAGAAGAATAAAAATCAACAAAAGATAGGGAATGTAACAGAAAAAAAGTCCAAAGGATATGAAGCAATGTTCAGAAGAGGAAATACAAAAGACTAACCAGTGTGTAAATAGATGTGCAGCCTTGTTATTAATTAAACACAAACTAAAGATTAAACTTTAGGTATATTAGATAGACAAATTAAGCATCAGATAGGTAAAAAATTAAGTATTCAGAAAATGTTAAATTATAATTAAAATTACAAAAACAGAGGGAAATGGTAATGATTATGCACAACGGGTGGGAATGTGGCATTTTAGCCATGCAGGAAAGCAATGGGTAGTCCTCAGGTCCATAACCAAGAAATTTTTCACCTAGGTATGGTCCTCACAAAGCCTCGACCACACAAGTCCACAGACATGGGATCTGCCCGCAGGAGCACCTTTACAGCTAAAGGTATTACATTTGTGCAGCCAAGTATTACAGATGAGCCTAGTCTAGGAAAGGAATCTTAAGCAGCAATCAGAAGGAATACCAATATAATCTTAAAAACAGAGTATTGTGTTTGAAAAGGCCAGAGAAAAAGAGCACTAGTACAATACTGCTTAAGTAAATTTAAAACAAGCTTATATATAATCAGCAAGGTATTTCTTATGAGATACATGTATCTACACATCTAGACAGAGAGATAGATGGATGCATGTATAGCTATATTTTAAACTTTAAGAGTAGTACACAGGAACCATGAGCCACTACACTGATGAATCATGGTCTCTCAACCATTTCCCACATAGGAGTCAGTTCTGGAGCAGAGTCCCTTCAATGAAGAAGTGACAGTGTTCTTTGAGGAAGGCACTTCATCACTATCACAATTATGAACTTTATTTTGTTCCTGAATCTCTAAGGAAGAAATACGTGACCCTTTACCAGAGTGACTAAGCACTGGTTAAGTGGTAACCCCCAGTCTTTGGGGATGTCATTAGACACTGAATTTGGGCTGACCCTAATCCATATTGAACCAGATCCCACTTGGATCTATCTGACAGAGTGAGGGGGCAGATGAAATCAAGACATGGTTTGAATTTGCCTCAAATGTTTGTCAGTAAACTCACAAGATTTCTCTAGTGCCTGAGTATGCAGTTGAAAGATTTGAATTGAAAACCCTACAACTATGAAGTAAAGGATATTATTATATTAAAGACTAAGTGGCAATCGTTTGGACTGTCTTCCTTTTAAACGTGTCAATCCAAAATAATAGCTCATGCCTACAGGAATCTCAGCAATCAACGCCACCCACCACCAAAGACTTAGAGAATGTGGGAATTGAAGGGTAACGACTATCACATCCCTATTGAAGTCACTTGTTGGGCCTGTGAGCAAGACACTTGGATCCTGGGAATGGTAGTTTTAATCTTAAATATAATCACATGTGGGATAACTCCAAGTTAAGATACTTATACAAATGTGGTCTATTTCTTGAAGCAAATCGACTCAATTCAGCCCTGAAAAATCACTGCGACAAGGGAACACAAATGGGTAGATGCATAAGTAGCAACTAGCTTGTGATAATTTGCAGAAATAAGTACTAAACTACTTAGCATAGCTGGGGAGGAAGTTGTCATCTTTGAGCATCAGTTACAAAGTCTGTTGCATGTAAGCTGAGGATAATCATACCTACTGTGCAAGGTTGCCCTGTGGATTATAATGAATACATGAGTCCTTTGACATTTACCAGGTATTCACTGTGCGGTGGTCATCTTTTAGAGAGGTGGCAGTCTCTAAAGGAAAATTGTTAAGAGCAGAGATTTTGGAGTCATATTAAATGTTGGAATTTCAGTGTTTACAGACTTTTAGGGCTTGTTGGTTATGTTCTCAAAGTTTTGTTTCCTCTTTTGTAAAATGGAGTTAAATATACTTACTTATTGATTTTCTTTAAAACATTCAATTAGATAGACTATAACACTTGAAAGTACTTAAGAGGTAATAGCACTTAATTTTATGATGTAGTGTTCAGGGGAGTGTCATAGATGTTTAATTGATGACCGAGATGCAATGGGAACATGGCAAAAATCAAGGTAATGGAGATACTTAATCTAATCTGATCGATGCTGTTAACAGAATTAAGTCCAGAAAGGTAAAAGTAAATTTGTGGTCCCAGACATAGTTAAGGAGAGAGCTGGGACCAAAATTCAACATTTCTAAATCTTGCATCAATTTTTTTTATTTATAATAATTAAAATATTATACTTGTATGAGCTATAAAATTATCATGCCTTATTTAGTTTCCCAATGCACAATTCTCTGAAGATAAGATGTGTCTATTACAGAATTATATACTTGGTGATAGCTGTAATATACCACCCTTGTGTGTGGAACATTTATTCAAACCCATCTTTTAAACATAATACAATATGGTAGTTGTGAGGCCCCCAGCCCCTTTCTTCTGGGGATTTTACTTGGAGCCCAAAGTTGCTGCTGGTTAAGCTAAATGTAGAGTCAGGCAGGGAGCCTCTCACCAGAACAAAAGTCTTGGTATGAAGATATCTGCTGAAAACCACAGGCAGAATTATGCCAGATTAGCATAGTCAGCTAGAGCACCTTGACAGGATGTTAAGTGTAAACAGGGACTACAGAGAGGATGTTCTGATCAGCAGCAACAATGGAGGTCCCCAAGCAAGAGCTCCTATTCACTACCCCCTAGCTAGTGGCAGACTATTATGCATCTCCAAACACATCCCCACCACACACATGCCTCTACACATTCCTCCACATACTTACCCACTTTCCCTGAATCTGACCCCCAAATAAATGTGAGACTGGCTGTGCGGGAAGGTTCTACATCTCCAGAGATGAAGCCCCTCTAGGTGTCTCTCTCTCTTTCTCTTTCTACTTGGACTTTGAGTTGTTTTGCCTCCATCCCACACCACTCCCAAGGTTGCCACCCCATGGGGAGACAGGTAGCGCCCTTAATATCTGTAATAACTACAAAAGGAAAAAAAAGACATGAATTCATTTACTCAATATTTTAAAGTTTTTTATGTCCCAGGCAATATTCTAGGGGCTGGGAACATAAGGGTAATAAAAAACAAACAGCACTTTAGAGGAGAAAGGCAATAATAAATGTAAAAGTAACATATACTGCATCGCATCTGCCTTTATGGCACTTATGATAAAATGGGCCAGTGTAAGGGTATCTCTTACAGATGTTTTCAAAGTTTGTTGTTTTAAAAGAAGTGCTAAAATACACTATTTGAAGTGACAACTTGCCTAATGACTATATCTTCTGTACATCCAACCTCTGCAAAAAGTGACTATGAAAGACCATTTCACACACATCAAGGAAAGAAAAAAGCGGAGCTGACCTTAAGAGAAAAAAAGTATCACCTTATGAGTTCAACAGTATCTACAGGGTTTTAGCCAGGTACTGGGAAGTCCTTCGTAGGCAGATACAATCTATCGTGTGGATGGGGAAAGGAAAGGGGGAGAAATTTCAAAGAAAGAGATGACAGACTTTGAGAATTAACTTAAGAAAAAGGATTGGAATAAACAACAAAAATTTTCTTATTCAGCAGCTAGAAAGCTACAAGAAAAATGTGATGAGGGCCTCCCTGGTGGCGCAGCAGTTGAGCGCTGGGTTGTGAAGCTGCCCGCAGCCTCTGCAGCCCGGGTTCAATCCCTGGCCAACAGGCGAGGGTCCCACATGGCGGGCAGGCCTCTCCTGCCACCCGCTGCTCCCCTCAGCAGTGTACTTCGGTCCTTCTGCCTGTTCTGCTCCCCGCTCTGGCTCTGGTGAATTCTCTCACTCTCCCGCACTTCTGACTGTACCCAGTGCTTGTATAAATAAATAAATAAATCTTAAAAAAAAAAGCTGAATTAAAAAAAGAAAAAAAGAAAAATGTGAGGAATTTTGCACCATTATTAAAAAGAGTTTTCAAATTCCTGAAATTATGCACCACATGTAAGAGACTGGGCCTGGAATATGGGGATTTTGAGATAAATTAGAAAAGTTTTCTTTTTTTTTAATGAAGAAATAAAGAGTGGATGAAGTATTCATATTTGTGAAATGGGAAAGAGAATGAATTATTTTAAAGTCTGTTTGCCCCTTTTCCTAGTTATACTTTTCTATTATAGTGACCAATAATCATGACCAATTTATTTAAAGCTTGTGATTTCCTTCAAAACACATGACGGGAAGAAGGTGGAACTCTTAACTGAATCTAAGCTCTCCTGTGGTGACTATCTGGACAATGAACCAAGACACAGTTGGTTCTGACATGTCTTCATTTCAATATACAAATGCCTCCAGCACTGAGCAAGTAAATTCCAGCAAACGTAGCAATAGCAACTGTCACAGTCAGTCAGAACAACCCCCAAGCAAATTGAACTTCCAAGAAGCCGGCATAGTTCCGTAATCTGTTCCCTAAAATATATGACTAATGCACATGAACACTGTTTTAAACACAGTTCTACCTTGTTATCACCTGCTACATATGGAGCTGTTTCATTGTCAGTTAACTTCACTTTCAGTGGCTACAGTTTCTGTCCCACATCCTCAGCCTCTTTTTTTTTTTCTTTTAAAGATTTATTTTACTTATTTATGTATACAAGAAATGAGGTAGAGACCAGAGGTGTGTGGGGGGGGGGGTGAGAGGATTCACCAGAGACAGAGTGGGGAACAGAACAGGCAGATTTACTAAAATATGGTGCTGAGGGGAGCAGCAGGGAGCAGGGAGACAGAAGAGGTCTGCTGCACCATGTGGGTTAGCTCCCTGGAAGAAATAGAATTCTGGCAGCAGTGGCCGGGGATAGCTTGATAGCACTGAAACTTTAACCCCTGTGCAATCAGTAAAGCCCTTGATCAGCCTCTTCTAAAAGCCAGTCAGCTTTGACATAGAGTACTGAGAGAAAGTTTGGGTTAATGAGGTTTTTTTCCCCACAGAATACATCGTTTTGTTAATAAAAAAGCATATCTAATCAACAAAAGCATTGCTCAAAATAACAAACATGTTTAACAAGATTACAGGATAAAAGAAAAAGTTCAGTTAAAAAAAAACAACTTTCTATACACTAATAATGAATAATTAGAAAATGCATTTTTAAAAACACTGCTGTTTAAAATAGTATAAAAACCCCAAATATCTAAGAATAAATCTAGTAAATGCGTACAAAATTCTTATGACAAATTTTAAAAGACTTAAATGACTGCAACAAGGCTAAAAACTTGGTATTTTTATGTCATTTCTCCCTAAAATAACCTATAGATTCATTTTATTTATTTTTAAATTTATTTATTTATTTATATTAATAAAATACCATGGTTTTACATCCTTGTTAACTTTTGTATAGTACAGGATTTCTCCCCTCTGGTGTGGTCACTATAATTCTCCCCCCACCAAAGCACCCACAGTCATCCACTATAGTCAGTTGTGTCCCCCCAACTTCTCTCCTCCCCTCTGCCCCCTCCCCTCTCATCCCTCCTCTCTACTGCTCCCGCCCTTTCCTGGATGAACATTTTTTAAAATCAAGACCAGAAAAACAGTCCATGTCCTAGGGATAATGATTTAAGAATAAAAACTTCAATTGCCAACACAAAATTTATTTGGGATAAAGGGGAACAGACTACGCTACCCCAAAATATGGTACTTGGGCATACTGATTATTATGAATTAAAGATACTTGAGAAACAGCAGGTGCACTCTGATCCTTCTTTGTTCCCCCTAAAACAAGAGATAAATCTCCCATGAAAAGCTACCCTAGCTGCTAACCAGGAAGGTGGAAAGCATCCTTACTATTGATATAGGAAAATTAGGGGACCATATAAACAAACTAGCTATTTTATCAATTTACTACCCTAAGACCAAACTCCTTTGTCTTGTTAATTTTACACAAATATGTTGCTTCTTTGTAGTAAAGATATAAAATCTTCCTGCTTTGGTCACTTCTTTAAGTCTCATTTTTATGGGGTTCCCATATATGCAAAATTTAATTTTGTTTTTCTTTTATTAATTTATTTATGTCAATTCAATCATTAGACCAGCAAAGCACAGGGGAAAAGGGAAATATTTTCCCTGCATGGTCGTTCTTCCAAAATCTAACTCTCTTATCTTCTGGAATGAAGACATCGAGGCTGTTGGAATAAGAGCATTTATTGTTTCTCCTTCTCAATAACTGATGAAAAAAAGTTCCCCTAAATAGGTCTCTCTGTCAAATAAAGATAATAAAGAGTTCTCAAGTTTTTAATAAAAGAATGCCTATTATAAGAACTAGGCACTTTAATATAGAGGCAAAATAAAGGAGATAAATACTTCTTGTTCTAGGCTCCACAATCAGAATAATGGGCTAACAATCTAAAGTATTTCCTGGGGCCTCCCTGGTAGTGCAAGGGGTTAAGCACAGAACTATGAAGCAATCCGAAGCCTCTGCAGCACGAGTTCAATCCCCAGCCAGACAGGGAGCAACCCACATGGCGCAGAAGACCTCTCCTGTCTCACCCGCTGCTTCCCTCAGCAGTGTATTTCATTCAGTCTGCCTGTTCTGTTCCCTGTCACTGTCTCTGGTGAATCCTCTCACCCCCCACATCTCTGGCCTGTACCCCAGCTCTTGTATGCATAAATAATTAAATCTTAAAAAAAATGAAGTATTTCCTCATCTATTCTCAACAGAAAAAAACCAGCTGAACAATTATTCAAAAACAGTACCCAGAAATTCCCACTTTTAAACATTATATTTCATTAGTCAGAAATGTTCAACTCCTTGTGACAACAGAAACATTTCTTAAATGGTCAGCATAAATAAAGTAAATTGAGCAACTTCCCCCTCAACTAAACTATGAGCAATCATAACATAAACACTCATATCCTTAAAAGAGAGCAACTGAAAATAATGGAGCCAATGTTGGGGCTATGGAAAAGGAACAACTTTTTTTAAAAGTAGCTTTTGATTTTTTCTGATATGGAACACTTATTTCTGTGAGATATAGAAATAATAACTAACACACAGTAATTACTGTGTGCACAATGCTGTACTGTTTTACATGAGTTATTTCATTTATTCCTCATACAATTACGAAAAATTATTACTACCCTCTTTTTAAAAGATTAAAGAATAAGTGACTCAATCCAAGGTGGTACTAAGAGAAGCAGAAAGAGTCATATTCTGGGCAAATTTTGATGGTAAAGTCTAAAGCCTATGTAGATTGATATGATACAGATGAGAAAAGGAGACCATCGGAGATGGTCTCAAGGTTTGGGTTCTGAGAATTTGGAAGAAGAGAGAAAACCTGCAGGAAACACAGGGATATTGGAGAAGACCAGGAGTTTGGTTGCAGATAAATTAAGTTTGAGATGCCTCTTATAAATCAGAGTGGAGCTTTTGGGAGATAGTTAGCTATGAAAGTCTGGGGGTTCAAGTAAAAGATTCAAGCTAGAGATAAAGTATATTCAGAGGTGGAAGAACAAACAAAGGAGAATGAGAAGGAATAGACAGTGCGAGAGAAAGTTACCCAAGAGGGGTAGCATACTAAGTAAGGTTAAGAGAAGAAAGGAGTCTGCGGTGTCGATTGCTGCTAAGTCAAGTAAAATGCAGCTGGAGAACTTCCTTATGTTGTAGTTAGCAAGAATGGGTATTTTGTAAACAGCCATTTCACTTTACTACAAGGATCCTTTTTATCATTTAAATGTGAAACTTCAAGCATATCAACTCCTAATAACCCTCACATTATTATTCAGCTACTAATTTAAATTATCCTTTAACATGTCCATTCTTTTTTCTTAAAATAAATTATCTTATCCAGTGCTTACCAATGCCACCACTATTTCAGGCCTCTGTTACTGCAGGACTGGATTGCCTAGTATTGTCTGAAGCTAATTTCTGGTTTCTACTCTCCCCACCATTCCCCAGTTCCGAGTAGTCATCTTGGAACAATTTTTCCTCAGGGATTCCCCTAAGCTATTTGGCTCTCCTCAGAAGCATACTAGCAATTTTTCTCACCCATTTCCCAACTCCAGCATGCAAACATGTCCTCCAGATACACAGCACACCCCTATGTACTTGCAAGCTGCCATGGTTTGCCTGAACTCCACAGAAAAAAACCCACAACTGGAGTGACTCAGCAGGATGCATGGACCCCTCTTCTGGTCAGAACTTGACAGAATGTGTCAGGCTTTCATCATCCAGGAGAAAGTGGGGCAAGTTGAAAAACACCCACCCAATTAACTGGTCAAAGGACTGTTGTTTTCTCATAATTATATGCCTACACATTTGTTAGGAATGGTTAAAGTAAAATTAAAAAACAAAAAGCTTATAGTTCCAAATACTGGCAAGGATGAGGAGCAGGAGGAACGCTCAATCTCTATGGTGGGAATGCAAAAACAGTTTGGTCACTTTGAAAAATAGTTTGGCAGTTTCCTGTATAGTTAACATGTGACCCAGCAGTCCTACTCTTAGGTTTTTACCCTAGAAACATTTGAATCAGTGTTTGCAGCAGCTTTATTCAAAATTACAAAACTGGACACTTTACTCCTAACCACAAAAGTGGCCATCAAATGGTGAAACAGACCAGCAAACTGTTGCACATTTCAGTCCTACAACAAACTCCTGCTGCGTATAAGAACATGGGTGAATCTCAAAAGCATTATAGTAAGTGAAAAGAAACAAGACATCAGGTTACACAGTGAATGATTCCACTACATGGCATTCAGGAAAAGGAGGGACTATAGAGACAGAAAACAGGGTGTCGATCAGGGGCTGGAGGTGTGTGGAGGGTATGATTATAAGGAGGCCTGTGAAACTTGTTTCAGTCATGGAAAATATACTATAACTATACGGTGGTATTGGTTTGTCAAAATCAGAATAGTACATCTAAAATGGGTGAATTTTACTGTGTGTAAACAATATCCAAGAAATCTAATTTTAGAAAGAAGGTTTTATGAAGGCAAGCATTCCGTTTTATTCAGAGCTTTCTTCCTAACAACTAAAGCAGTAATTGGCACAATAAGGAAAAGGAAAAAGGGAAAGGAAGAGGGAAATGCAGGAAGGAAAAGCACAAAAAAGGGCAGACAGGAAAAAGGAAGGGAGGGAGGGAGGAGAAAAGAGAAAAGGAGGGAGGGAGAAGAAAGAAAGGACAGAGGGGAAGGGAAGGGACATTAAATCTAGATTTTAGTCTGAACATTATTTAGAGTCTTTAACCCAAAACTTTTCAAAATTTACGTAGCTCATTCTAGAACCCCAATTTATGAAGCATTTCAAATTTCTTTTACATACTGGAGCAGAGAATAAAAGTTTACATCTTAGCGTTTGTGTCCCATATACTCTTCTCAATTTTTATTTATTTTTTTTTAAAGATTTATTTATTTATGCATACAAGAACTGGGGTACAAGTCACAGATATGGTGGGGTGAGAGAATTCACCGGAGACAGAATAGGGAACAGAATAGGTGGATTGACTGAAACACACTGCTGAAGGGAGGAGCAGGTGACCCAGGAGAGGTCTGCTGCACTATGTGGGTTGCTCCCTGGCTGGGGATCGAACTAGTGCTGCAGTGACTGTGGATAGTTTCATAGGTTGCGTCTCAACCCCTTCCGCCACCAGGGAGGCCACTTCCCAATTTTTAAAACACAAATATGGATTAGGAAACTTTATTTCTTGTTGAGAAAGAAGAAAAGTCACAATACAATATATTTTTTAATTGATTGAAAATCTAAAAGAACATATAACTATTTATCTTTGCATATTATTATTGAAATTTCTATTCAGATTGCTTAAACTGGAAGTCAAGACAGTTCAGGCCAAGTTAGATTTCTCTGTATAAACTCATTAATGCAGGGTTAAGGTTAGGGTTAGGGTTAAAAAAAATTAAGTAAAATAAATAAACTCATTAATGCAAATATTTGTGAGTTCCAGTGGCAAGCAATAAAATGTTAAAGAGGACTGCCTTCAGTTAATCAGCATGCTAAGTGTCAAACTTCTGTTCCATGAAGTTCAAGTGCAAAAATGGCTCCGTGTTGAATCAAGGTACATTGTATGGAGGATGTCACAATGACTAGCAAGCTTGAAAAGTAACAATACCCAAGATAGCTCAGATAAGAAAAAGAGCACATAAGAGTTGCTCAATACTTTAAATATCAATAAATGATTTTGGAAATAGTACCTTCACGATATGGCTGGTAATATCATTATAAATTAAACCTTTGGTTAAAAACAGTGCTCACTTCCTTTGATTCACTAATCTTTCACATGCTTTGAATAGGTTGGAATTTCTGAATGTCCAATTTTTTTAAGATTTATTTATTTATTTATGCATACAGAAACTGGGGTACAGGCCAGAGGTGTGGGGAGGGTGAGAGGACTCACCAGAGACAGAGTGGGGAACAGAACAGGCAGACTGAATGAAATGCACTGCTGTGGGGAGCAGTGGGCAAGTCAGTAGAGGTCGCCTGCACCATGTGGGTAGCTCCCTGGCTGGGGATTGAACTCATGCTGCAGTGGCTGCAGATAGCTTCATAGGTTGCATCTTAACTTCTTGTGCCACCAGGGAGGCCCATGAATGCCCAGTGTTGATGAAGATAAGCCTTTGTCTTTAAAGGTCAATTATAGATTGTCACTGTACAGTAAAGTCCTCTCTGTTCCCTGGGAGTTACTCACTCTCTCCTGTGCCAGACACGTTTCCTCAATCTCTGGCTGGAGACATCAACCTCTACCTTCCTAAGACGTAGTAATGAGAAATAATGCCAATACTATAAATCACATTTAAAACCTCATACAATGGTGGGCCTCCCTGATGGCGCAAGGGGCTAAGATGCAACCTATGAAGCTATCCACAGCCACTGCAGCACGAGTTCAATCCCTGGACAGGGAGCTACTCACATGGCGCAGCAGACCTCTCCTGACTTGCCCGCTACTCCCCTCAGCAGTGTATTTCAGTCAGTCTGCCTGTTCTGCTCCCCACTCTGTCTCTGGTGGATCCTCTCACCCCCCACAACTCTGGTCTGTGCCCCAGTTCTTGTATGCATAAATAAAAAAATCTTTAAAAAAAAACATAAAACCTCATATAATGGAACAAAGGAAATGAGCTGATTTTTACAAAGAAAAATTACAGATGGCAGTAAACAGGTGAGAAAGTATTCAACCTCGGGCCTCCCCGGTGGCGCAGCGGTTGAGCGCCGGGTTGCGAAGCTGCCCGCGGCCTCTGCAGCGCCGGTTCGATCCCCGGCTGCTCCCCGACCACCAGAGGAGGGTCCCACATGGCGCGCAGACCTCTCCTGCCGCCCGCTGCTCCCCTCAGCAGTGTACTTCGGTCCTTCTGCCTGCTCTGCTCCCCGCTCTGGCTCTGGTGAATTCTCTCACCCTCCCGCGCTTCTGACTGTACCCACTGCTTGTATGTATGTATGTATAAATCAATCAAAAAAATAAATCTTAAAAAAAAAAAAGTATTCAACCTCACTGGATGGTAGAATGGATTCCATTTTTTCCTGTGAAACCAGAAACCATTTTTAGTGATATAAGAGTTAGTACTAATAAGGATGCCATGGTAGACCATTTTACATGTTGCTTTTGGGAGTATAAACAGGAACAAGATTACTGAAATATTTTGCAAACAGATCTAAAATGGTCAGAATCTTTGACAGTAACTTTAAATCTAGATACCTGCCAAGTAAATAATTAGGAGTGCATGAAAAAATGTCTGTATTAAAAGGCCAAACATTACATTATATGCCCAGCCCTGGTTCATTTGTAGAATGACCCCATCCAAACTTTAAATAAGATGTTTATGAAGAGTCATTAAAGAAACAGAAAATGTTAAGTGTATACTTAGCCAAAGTCAGATAAGCTGTGTAGTCAACATAGCTATGTAATCATTTAAGAGATGATATATACAAAGAATTAGAGAAAAATAGCCAAAAATCCTAATAGGAGTTCTCTACAGGTGGTGAGATCATACTTACTATTTTTCTTGTTTCTTTACACATCTCCATATATTTCATACTTTCTACCTGAGAATGTATTGAAAAAGCTAAAAAAAAAAAGTTTTAAAAGTTAGAGATGATTAGTAACAGAAGCTAGATACAAAGGGTACAAAGTACAATATATAAACACAGGAAAAAGCAATCTGTGTCAAAAGTGGTTAGTCATGAGCCAGAGGGCAGAGAGATCCAGAATATAAGGGGAATTTGGGGTGCTGGCAACATTCTGTTTCTTCTGAGTGCTGGTTTCTTAGTATATTCAGTTTTTGAAAATGAATAATTATTTTTTATGATAAGTACACTTTTCTGTCAGTATATTTAATTTACTAAAAAAATTTTAAAGAAAAAGTTTTATAGTTCCCCCCCAGAAATATATGCAAAATTGGTTATGTTAAAGACCCTAGATGTCATTATAAACATAACATTATCCAACAATCTATATTCTCATTAGAGAATGTAATTCATCCCACTACAGCAAGCGATCCAGTGAAAAAATAAAAAAAATAGCAGTTCAGACCTAGTCTTCAGATCCTCACAGGTAATACTAAATGCTCTCTAAAGTTAATAAAGCCTGTCAAGCAAATGTCTGAGGGGCGTGCAGAGAAGTGTTACACTAGAACCATGACTCATCTGTGTATTTCATTGATGAGAAAGTGCATTGCCTTTTCCTTCCTGGCAAGGAGATAAGGAGACTTTTCACACACGGTTCTTGTAAGTGGGTGGAATCCTGGAGGTGAATGAAAACAGGTAAGCAGAAAGAAAGTGAAGGAAGATGAGGTTTATCGAGTTAAGGCCACACCTGGAGATTGGTAAGAAAGGGTGCCTGAAAAAAGATCTTGCAAATAATACCTATCTGTGCCTACACAGAGGCAGTCAATTAAAGCAAAGTATAGAAAGCAAACTACAATGTTGGGAAATAAAAATAATTTTTAACTGATGAACATTTTTAAACAAAAAGTTGTTAAATTAATGAAAAATGAGGCAAGTGGAAAATGTATTAGGAAGACTACGCAGTCAAAGGAAGAAGGAAAAATAAAGCCTTAGAATCTATTTTCCTTCCTCCACTTACTTATTTTTAACATCAAGAATTTTCTCACGAGTGTCCTGAAATCCCCTAAGATACAAATCTTTGCTTCCTCAATCTTAAAACAATGAGTCATCTATTTAGCACAACGGAACACCTGCCTTTTCCCAGATCCAAAGTGCCTTTTCTAGAAAGCAAAATGGGTTTTTGATAGCTTTCAGTAAAAGGTAGAAGATTTATGCCATTTGAAGAGAAACCAGAAAATTGTTTGGCTTAAAGAGACACTTTCTTTCAGGCTAGATTTCAGCGAGTTTTGCCCAGGAAAACAGGGGCAGGCAGTCGGCAAGGGCAGGATTGACTCTGCTTCTTGGTCAGAGCCAACCTCAGGACGCATCAACTAAGGTGGCCAGTTAGTTGGTCAGTGCTTAAGTCACCATATGTACAAAATGCCGACAAACAAAATTGGCGCTGCCCACAGCTTTCAGTTGTGGGAATTCAATAATATAATGGCTGTCTGAAAGGACTTCTTAAGCAATAAAACAAACAAGAAGTTCCTGTTACTACTAGATCTGTCAGTTAGAACTGAGAGAAGGCCCAGATGCTCTGGCCAACCACAACGTAAAAGATGAAAAGACATACTAAGGAGAGTTACTAGGCCATGGCCCCAAGCTAGATGTCTGTGCTTGAGAGGCAGACAGGTACTATTCCCTACTAGTGGCTGAAATGGATTTATGGGTACAAGTCAGAAGCCATCCAGCTGCTTCTTTAAACAGAAAAACAATGAAATACCTTTCTATGTCTCTGCTTCCTTTCCCAAGCTCCTGTCTTTGAACTCTCTGAGGTACACCAGTATCCGCCCAACAAATTCCATTATTTTTTACTAAAACAATATGGCAAGAAAGGCCAGCAAAAGAACTTGAAGCCTCACACTTAGTGCCATGGAGACATTGTGAATCTTATGCACAGCCATGATGAAAGAGAAGAGATTTCCCCTCCTCCCTGACACCAGCAGGAGCGGATGATAGAGAGAGGAGACAATGACATGGAGACAGACTATGTTGCTGCAGTGACCAGGTAAAAGGGGCTGAGACCAACATGGTGACTGTGTAGTCATATATAGAGAAAATGACAGAAATAAAGAACATTTTCTAGACCAGTAGATATTCCTTCAAGTCACATATGTAATTCAAAATTCTCCTGTAACCACATTAAATAAGTATGAAAAAGGACAAAGAATGACAAAATTAATTTTGATAATATTTTATTTAACCATCTCAAAAAATATTAATGACATGTTTCATTCTTTTCTTTTGTGCTAAGTCTTCCAGATCCAGAATGTATTTTGCAGTTACAGCCCCGTCTGTTGGGACTAATCTCATTAAAAATATACTCAGAGACCACACGGAGCAAGTCTAGACTCTTAAAATGTCTTTAGATGTTTTACCCTTTCTTGTCTTCTAGCCTCCAGTCCAGACTAGGTTTCCGGAATTCTTAATCCAAATCTTCATTTTATTAAAAAATAAATGTATGCCCAATATATTTTTTTGTTTCAAAATCTTCCATTTAAAAGAGGAGTCTGTTCACATAAAATGGAACTAAAGCAAGGTTTTCACCGTGAGTGTTCTAGCTCAAAACTACAATCCTAGCAAATTGTCTAACACCCCTTTATGGGACCAGTCTCCCCTAAAGGGTCTGAGGGGATTTTCTCAATGTGTACAGAGTAGGGCTCTTGCATTAAGTGTCACCTTGGCATGAGAACTAGAGGTCAACTGAGGCCTGTGAGCCTCAGCAGTCTATTGCTGTTCTTTTTTTTTTTTTTAAAGATTATTTATTTATACAAGAGCTGGGGTACAGGTCAGAGACACGGAGGGTGAGAGGATTCACCAGAGACAGAGCAGGGAGCAGAACAGGCATAGTGACTGAAATACTCTGCTGAGGGGAGCAGTGGGCACAACAGGAGAGGTGTGCTGCGCCATGTGGGCATCTCCCTGACTGGCTGGGAATCGAACTCGCGCTCCGAGGCTGCGGACGGCTTCATAGCACTGTGCTCAACCCGCTACGCCACTGGGAAGGCCCGGTCTATTGCTATTCTTAAAGAATGCAGATTATTTATGTTCCACAAACAGGTGAAAGCATCCAGTGTCACCCCATGAGAGTTTCATTGAGGTGTGAAGCATGTGCACCTATAAAGTGTAAAAATGTACCCCTAAAGTTGGATATGCAAAGATTAATAAAATTTGAAGGAAAAAAAAAAAAAAACGAAGAAGAAACACAGATTGTTTTGGGCTGGGAGCAGTGGAGACTTTGGAAACTAAGAGAAGCTTTTTCCTTATTTCACTTTCTTGCCTTTTTTCCTAATCAAAAAAGCAATCATTGCTCTCCCTTTTTATGACTAGAAGGATGTAGTTTGGAGAGTACCTGCAGGTGTAGGTTTATCTGTAAACATGTCTTATCTTAGAACTTGGTTCTTACTCTCAGAGTAAAATCAGCCCATCCTTGTTTGTTATGTGAAGTCTCCCTGTCTGTATACTTGATGTTCCAGGACCTTACACACAGAATAAGCATCCCTGGTCTGCTCTCTTTCAAATTTACAGCTATCAGTCTGCCTGTTCTGTTCCCTACTCTGTCTCTGGTGAATCCTCTCACACACCACGACCCCTTGCCTCTGGCCTATACCCCAGTTCTTGTATGCATAAATAAATAAGTCTTTACCAAAAAAAAATTACAACCATCCAATTTCTCCAATCATATATTATTAAATTGATTTTATTTTTGCTGACCTGATTGATGCATTTTTGATTTCTAAACTAAAGGGATGGGGGATTTTCCCCTGTGCTCTGACTACTGCTGACATATTAACACACACATACCAAACCACAGAGTTGAAAAAAAAAAAAAACATTCTTTTGAAGTGATAATGAAGTAATGATTAGAATTTAACACCTTCTAAAAAGGAAATTCATCGATATAGCTCTTTAAACTTTGAGGCTCTAATTCAAAACTTCCCCATTGTTTTTCAACAGATTCAGTGAGCACAATTTTACCGTCAAAAGTTGATTACTTTTGTCATTTTATTCCTTTTCCTGGAGGGGGTGGGCTTTAGGTGATTGTTTAAGGAATTGGACATGTGATTATGGAAGCTGGCCAGTCTACAATTTGCAGAGTGGGCCCACAGGCTGAAGATTCAGGGAAGAGTCGAGGATGCAGTCTGTGTCCAAGGCTGTCTGCTGGAGAATTCCTTGCTGAAGGGAGAGTACGACTTTCAACTAACTGAGGGAGGCCTTCGCTATTCCTGACCCAGCCACCTAGCCTTCTGGCTCATGGTGAATCACTCTCAAGTATGTGCTGCTCCAGCCTGCAGTCCCTCATGTCAAGCCTCTGTTTCTGAGTTCCAATTGCATCAAGGTCATCTCAAGAGGTCCACAGTCTTATTTAAATCAGAGGCTTTGACTCTGCATCTGTTCAGTGGTTCTTGCACATTGCATATTTGCAATTTGCTATGAGAGTAGATCTTAAGAATCCTTATCACAAGAAAAAAAATGTAGCTGACGATGAACGTTAACTGAATTTATTGGGGTGATGATTTCACAAAACATACAAGTAATGACTCATGTTGTACGTATGAAACGAATAGAAGTTCAATCATACCTCAATAAAAAGAACTGAACTTTGACATGAATGACTAAGGAATGGAGCGTGATGGGTACAGAGCATGTGATATGTTAATGCAGGAACCATAAAAGACAAAAACCAGGGGAAAACAAGCTGACAATACTTATATTTTTTTTTTACTTCCAACCACTGAATTCTAAGTAGTCAATGTTTTTTGTGTCAAAGATATAGCAAGTCTTATTAGTAAAAAGGAAAACATGTACTGTCAAAAATTTCTTCTTTATTTTCTCCACCACTAGTTGGTGATTGCTAGGAGCCCAAGGTGAGAGTTGAAGCTGACTTCAAGGTTAGTTCACATGTCCCCACCTTTTGTAAAGAATTTCCTCATGATTTTCCAACCTCTTTAAATAAAAGTGACCACTCCCAGCTATCTTCTCACCAGAGCTGGTACAAACTCCTAATCCAAGATAAGTAAAACTCAAAAGCCAATTTTAGTTTCTCTCTTTCTCTTTCTTTGCCTCTCATAGAATAAATTCCTTCAAAAAAGAAATAATTATTTAGTCTTCTTTAGATCATTTGTGGGGGTCGGGAGATAGAACTTAGCAAATAATAATTCACAGCTAACATCTGTCTCTTTCCCTGTCCAGCATGGGGCTAACCACTATTCGCAATCATCTCATATAACCTTCACAGGGATACTATATGGTATGTATTACTCTATCTTTAGTTTATAGGTAATGAAACTGAGGCTCAGAGAAGTTAAGTAACTTTCCCAAGATCACACAGACCAGCTTCAGAGGCTTCATGCTTGGTCATTGCACTGTAATGTCTCTTTCCTAGAATGTCTGATGATGTGAGGACTAAAGAAAAATTGTCTGCTCACTTCTGATCAGGAGCTAGGATTCTATGACACTTTTCCACATAAATTTCCATTAAAATAAAATTGTTCTCATAATTTTGAGTCGTGTCTAGTCTGTTCAGGTTGCTATCACAGAATACCATAGACTGAATGACTTATAAATGACAGAAATTCATTTCTTACAGTTTGGAGACTGGAAGTCCAAGATCAAAGTACTGGCAAATTCAGTGACAGGTGAGCACCAGCTTCCTGGTTCACAGACAATCATCTGTTCACTGTGTTCTCCCATGACAGAAAGGGATAAATGAGTTCTCTGGGTTCTTTTTTATAAGGGCACTAATCCTCCCATGAAGGCCCCACTCTCATGACCTGATCATCTTCCAGAGGCTCCACCTTTATTTTTTATTTATTTTTTTATTTTTTAAAGATTTATTTTTTTTTTAATACAAGAATTGGAGTACAGGCCAGAGATGTGGGGGGGGGGGCGAGAGGGAGGATTCACCAGAGACAGAGTGGGGAACAGAACAGGCAGACGGACCAAAGACACTGCCGAGGGGAGCAGCAGGTGAGTCAGGAGAGGTCTGTCCCTCCATGTGGGTTTCTCCCTGGCCAGCTGGGAACCGAACTCGTGCTGTAGTGGCTGCGGATCGCTTCATAGTTTGCGTCTTAACCCCTGCGCCACCAGGGAGGCCCCAAAGGCTCCACCTTTAAATTCCATCACATTGAATGTTAGAATTAGCAAAAGAATTTGGGGAAGGACACAGCCATTCCATTTGTAGCAAGTAGTAAGAAATTATCTACCCATTCTGGCTTGTTTTTTAGTGCAAAAAAAAATCATATTATACATTCTTCACTCATACAAACTTTAAATATCCCAATTTTCTTTTTAGGGGTCTGGATATTAGCATATATACATTTTTTGTTCAAAATTTTGATCTTGATAACTTGATAGTGTTACAGGGAAACCCCAATGTGAAATGGGTTGGCCTGACATTGGGTTCTCACCCAAGCGCTTATAAGGGACTTATAATGAGGCTTAAGTGTAAGCACACCCAAAAAAGGTTAATAGAGGATTTATTTATAAAAAGGGGAAATGAAGAAATTAATAACTCAGGGAGAAAGAGAGAGATATAAATTGGTGAATATGTCTTACCAGTTTTTCTGAGCTGGAACCCCACTAGTGTGCTGAGAGCCAGCAAAAAAAATCAAAGGGACCCCCAAGGCCCACATGTCTGGTTATATACTAAGCTTGGCTGCTTAACTCCACCCTTGGTTTTCAGCAGTCCTTTCTTCAGGGGTGATGAAATTATGGGATTTTTAGTTCTTGGTGTCTTGGATCTTTTTGGTCTGGGGTGGGGGTGGAGTCCATAAAAACTGTGTTTGTGGAGTTCCTGTAGGACATCCTCTCCCTGCAACAGTAACAAGCTATCAGTGATAATTTATTTTTTTTAATTTTTAATTTTTTTAAATTTTTTATTTTTTTTAAAGGGGCATGTATTTTTATTTATTTATTTGTTTGTTTGTTTGTTTATACATGCACTGGGTACAGTCAGAAGCGCGGGAGGGTGAGAGAATTCACCAGAGCCAGAGCGGGGAGCAGAGCAGGCAGAAGGACCGAAGTACACTGCTGAGGGGAGCAGCGGGCGGCAGGAGAGGTCTGCGCGCCTTGTGGGACCCTCCTCCGGTGGCTGGGGAGCAGCTGGGGATCGAACCGGCACTACAGAGGCCGCAGGCAGTTTCGCAACCCAGCGCTCAACTGCTGCGCCACTGGGGAGGCCCTATCAGTGATAATTTAAATTAAGGTGTTATATGAGGTGAAGTTTCTAAACTCAAATGCCTATAGGAACCAAAAATGTAACATAAATCGAACCAAAAATGTAACATAAATCAAATAGTGTGAGAGTTTATTGAGATACTGGGCTTATCGCTCAAGCAGGAAACTCAAGCAGGGCTGCAAAGAAAAATTTTGTGTTTCTATACAGTTACAATTTACTGAGCAAATTTCAGGAATCTGAGCTAAAAGAACAAGCATGATTCTATGGATGATTAAAAGGGAATTTATGAATGACTACCTAATGAGAATTCCAGAGAGATTTACCTCCACAAAGCTAAGTGTGCTGATGTAATGACTCCCACCCCACCCTATAGGACCATAGAAATATCTCCTAGGAAGTGAAGCTGCAAATTTTAGTTTTATCTTCCCTATGGAGAAATTCATTTACATCCCAAAGGTAATAACCTAAGATCCTGCTCCTTTGTGCCCTTACAGAGAGTTTGTTTACAATAGGGAACAAAAGAGTTCTCATAAGGGGAGAGAGATATCAATGTGTAGTTTCATGGGATGGAGAGAAGCCATTCACCTAGATAGACACTATTATGTGTAAGATGATGACATCTGATGGCTTTGCCCCAAAGGCAAGAACTGGGACAAAGGAGAGATGAGATGATTATTTACTATGAATAAATAATAACCTGTTCTCCTCTTGTGCCTCAGAGTTAGCATACAAGATAATATTAATAAATATAGATATTAACACTCTGCTTAGAACCAATTAAAATGAAACTCTCAGTCGACCAAACTAAACATGTCTACTGGCTGAATCAGTCCATGATTTTCTAGTTTGCAGTATGAGTATCAGGTGTGCCCTGTGTTTTGGAAAATGGGTTGATGAATCATGATTTGAAGGGTACCCAAAATATCCCCTTTCTGAGGACAAAATTACTCTACATTCTGTTCAGGACCTTCAATGGCTACTGCCAGTGTTTTGCTAGTTAAGAGATTTATCATGTTGCAAATAACTAGGAGGAGTGATAACCCTACAATGGCTATCAAATTTTGCTACCTCTAAACTGATCTGTTTACACATTGTTACCCGGTCAGCTAAGAACTTCTGTCTGCAGAGTCTAGACCCATTTACCTAAATGATCCTAGATCAAGATGAAGAGAAAGAAACCTTTAGCTGAAGCCTGTGAACCAGAATAGTTCTAGATATTCTCAAAGCAGGAAGATTCTCACTATTGGAAAAAGCAGTAAAATGGTATGGACCTTCATTTTGTAGGGAAACAAAAATCTGCCACCCCAAAATATGTCTTTTTGGCAAAAGGCTGATTTCATGGTAGGAACTCTGAAGTTGGGTGGAAGTTGCTTTTGAAAAAGAGTTACATGTAAACTCTCTGTAAAGGTATCTCCTTTACTGTACTAGGAAGAGAGAATCTCATCTGTTTTCAGTGGAGAAGGTAGAATTTGAATCTGCATTTCTTTGTTAACTGTTCCTTCCTTAGTAAACCCCCTATCTGACCTTCTCCCTTTCTCTATCCAGACACCCCCACCTCCACCTTTCCTCATAACTAAGCTATTTGAGATGGCATCTGAAGCCATGTGGTAAGTTACTCGGGTTTTCTTGGTCTCATGTATACAAGAGCTAGAGATGTTATTATTAATGTTCTTTGGCTTTTTTCGCTTATCAAATTGTCTTATGTGTCTGATTATTGCCAGCCTGAATGAACCTACAGGGGTATGGAGATGATTTCCTTTGTGACCCAACAGTGTGGTGAGGGAAAGCAGTCAGATGAGGAGAGGGCACTGAAAGAGGAAGTGTGAGGCACCGAGCACTGATCACATGCTTCTTGAAGTTGCTTGATGCTTTTCAGCAATGGTTTATCTAGGTCAGATTTTTGTGTGATGTTGAGAAATATTATCTGAAAGAATACAGTAGCTGGGTTTCAGAGACTGATAACAGATAGCTAGAAATTATTTTAGGTAGACGCTCTTAGTTGCAAGGGATAGAGACACTCAGATTACCGTCAGTGACAAGGAATTTGGGTGAAGATGGGAAAGTCAGAAGAGAAAATAGTCACCAGTGAGTGGTCCTCAGGGGATAGTGAGAAAGCTCAGTTCAGGGTGTACAGCGGAACCACCAAGTCTCTGGCTGTTCATGCAGCTATGAAACCAGACCTCTTTTTTCCCCTCAACAAGGAATCTAATTTGCTTATTATTAAGGTGTTCTATTTTCTGTCCTTGTGTGTTGCTGCTTCTCTTTTTCTATTCCCTTCCCCCACACCTTCCATTATGGTTTACATTCTTGCTTTCTTTTTTTTTTTTTTTTAAAGATTTATTTATTTATGCATACAAGAGCTGGGGTACAGGCCAGAGATGCAGGGGGTGAGAGGATTCACTGGAGACAGAGAGGGGGAACAGAACAGGCAGACTGACTGAAACACACTGCTAAGGAGAGCAGCGGGTGTCAGGAGAAGTCTGCTGCACCATGTGGTTTGCTGCCTGGCTGCCTGGGGATCGAACCCATGCTGCAGAGGCTGCGAATTGCTTCATAGTGCAGCGCTCAACTCCTTTGTGACACCAGGGAGGACCTGCATTCCATCTTTCTGAAAGACAATTTATTTAGGTTGAGTGTCCCAGGTGTAATCTGAAGCCAGCCCCATATATGGAGGGCAAGGAGAGACCTGAGAAAAAAGCAGAACACTACATACTGGTGGGTGGCAGTTTTAATCATCTAGGGATTTAATGGCAAGGCTTTGATGACCACAAGAGGAGTATTTTCCATAGCCAGCCCTCCAAATCTTATTATATAACAGGACTTTACAGGGTTGAATCACATGCACCATCTAGATGGTCTCAATAATGTATTTTATCTCAGGGATATGCCTTTGGGCAGCTTCTGGGAGTGAGGAAGTAAACAAAATGCACAGAATGGGTGATGATTGGAGCCTCTAATTGCCTGGGTCCAGCACATAGACTGTCATGTTCTTTTAATGGCCTTCCCCAATAACCTAACCTTGACTGAGAATTTAGCTCTTTAACTTTTTTCTTTTTGAAAGAAAAAAAAAATCAAAATTAAATACCCACCTCCATCCCTTATATCCGATTCATACTTTCCTCCCAACCTCTCCCCTTTACTTTTGGTAACCTCAGTCATTATCAATATCCAGTATTTGTTTTCAAAACTCTATTTTTTCTCCTATAACAAGAGATAGTTGCAGGTATTGGCTCAGCTGCTCAGTGTAAACACAGAATTTCATTCATTCTATTCTTTCACTTTAAGCTTTTTGTTTTTCATCTTCAGTTACCTCACCTCAAGGTTGCAAGACAACTGCCGCAGATCTAATCATCATTGTGTCTACATACAAGGCAGGAAGACTGGAGAAGTGCTGAGACTGCAAGATTTTCTGTTGCTTCTGCTGCATACACACACACAGAAACACACACACATACACACTCACTTCTGTTTATGTCAGATTGCCCAGAACTGTGCCATATAACTACATTTAACTTCCATAAAGGCTGGGAAAGTGAATATTGAGTTTTCACCATCTGTAATGGGAAGACAGAAAGGTAAAACGATATTGAGAAAAGCTTTTAGGCTAAAGGCTAATGAACAATGTTTGCCACAGTCACCTTCCCAACACGTGGTATCTAAGCAAAACTCAAAGACAAGTCATCCACTAGAAGACTTTGCCATCTATGGATAACAGCTATTGTGCCAGGAGTTGATCTGATTTGAGCAGAAGTCAGCATGACAGCTTTCTTTGGAAGGGGTCTGTGTACAGGACAAAAACTGATGCACTTTGTTTGGTACCAGTCTGATAGCCATATATATCTAAATTCTCATCTGTGACCCTATGACAATAGTATCAATAGGGAATATGTCCCCAGGCTCTAGTAGGTACCTGAAATCTTGGTTAGTACTGAGCCCTCTGTAATACTATGCTTTTTCCTATATATACACACTTATGATTAAATTTAATTTATAAATGGGCACAGTAAGAGATTAACAATAATAATAAAATAGAACAATTATAACAATTACTGAAGTAAAAGTTACTGTAGTAAAAGATGACATGAATGTCATCTCTCTCAAAATATCTTTATATATATATATATATATATATATATATATCTCCAAGGTTTCACTGTCCATGGTTTTAAGTTATATATATATATATATATATATAACAGGTTTCACTGTCCATGTATAACTTAAAATCATGGACAGTGAAACCTTGGATAAAGGGGAACTATGATATAACTTAATTAGCTACAAATTTAACTATTTCAGTTATAATCCCAGATGGGCTCACAAATTTGCTTTGTTCATTCACACATTTATTCAATAAATATAATGGAATAATAGGTCATTGTCTAGCTTCAGGAAATTGTGGCAATAAAGAAAATGAGGAGCTTACTTTCTAGTGGAAGAGAATTTATGCTCTAGTAATCCTGTTACTCTCTGTGGTAGGAATTAACAAATTTTCAATATTTATGTATTGAAATATATGTGTGTATATATGTATATATACATATACATATATTTACAATCTCTAGCTGATAATAAGTGCTTGGCAAAACATAGTTAAGTAAAGGATCTCCCTGGTGGTGCAAGGGGTTAAGCATAGCACTATGAAGCTATCGCAGCCTCTACAGCATGAGTTCAATCCCCGGGCAGCCAGGGAGATACCCCATGGCGCAGAAGACCTCTCCTGTCTCGCCTGCTGCTCCTCTGAGCAGTGTTTTCAGTCAATCTGCCTGTTCTACTCCCAACTTTGTCTCTAGTGAATCCTCTCACCCTCCACACCTCTGGCCTGTACTCCAGCTCTTGTATGCATAAATAAATAAATCTTAAAATAAAAAAAAAACATAGTTAAGTAAGGAATAGTATGGGAAGTCATGATAGAGGGTTAGAGAATCAGGATGTTTTGGCTATAATTTATAAAATGTTCATAATTCAAAACCAAATGCTTTAGTCACAGACTTTTCAGTGTGTCTCCTTTAAAACTGGCAGCTATTTCTATTCTAGAGAAAAAGGGAAGGAAATGCAGAGCACCAGGATCCCCAAAAAATGTACAAATTGTGCTGAACACCCAGTTTCTGTTCTCATTAGATTATATTCTAATTTCCTGCTTTGTTTGATCTATTAACTTCTTCTAGGTCATATTGAGTATGACCTACAAAATGTAATCTTGCTCCAGAGCAGCATTTTAGTTTACCCTTGCTTTGGGATTACCACTTCTTGAACCACACTGGTTTTCTTGGTTTTAAAAACTCACTAGAGAATATAGTGGGGACCAATATACTTAGATTTCTCTAGTTATTAGGCATTGAATTTTTAGCAAGGAAATGAGCAATGCTCATTTGACTTCTGTGTAACTAGATATGATTTACATACTAGATATAGTTTACCCTTCTTACTTCTCTTACTAGCCTGTGACCTGCCTTCCTCCTCCCACTCTACCCCCAACCTTTATCTTTACCCAGGCTAATTCCCCCTTTTCTTTGGGCTATAGCATAATTGTAGCCACTTTAAGAAAGAATTTACTTAAAACTTAAATTAAGTTCCTATTTATGCTCTTGTAAATCCAGTGCTCTCCTTGATAGCAATTACAACAATTTCAGCACTTATTTCTAATAGCTTGATTAAAGTTGTTTAATCCCTCAGTGAACTGTATGCTCTATGGCAGGGGCCATACTGGTCTTACTCCAGTGTATATCTTGTTGCATAGCAGTGTTGGACACACACACAGTGTTTTAATAATATTTAGTGAATTAATAAATGTCTTTAGTTTCAAATGACTAGCACAATGTCTCTGAGGGCTAGGTAGTATGGTAGGCACTAATTACAAAGCTCTATCTAGACCCTCCTTCATTTAGAAGCCATAATACCATCCGCTCCCTACTGTAAAGAGTATTGCTTGCAGAACCCCTCAGCTGTTAGCACTCTTTGGAGAATGCCTCAGCTAAAGAAATGGTCAGCCCCAAATCATGTCCCCTTCTTGGGGTGTTTTGCATCCAATGACTAATCAATGCTGGTACTTGAAGAACCAGTCATTCGTTCCAATTCAAGACACCTCTAAACTGCCATCTTGGCTCCAGAGCTTGGCCAAAGCCTTTGTTAGTGTGGCTTCACAGATAAACTTCTCCCACTGCTCTATCCTGCTTCTTCTACTTGCTTTCCACAGTGGTCAGTCCAAAAAGCATACAGGAACTTGTCATGCATGCTAATCTTCCATTCAGTCTGTTCATGGATAACCCAACCTGTGATGGCCACTGCAAAACATTTACTAAACTGAAGTGCATATTATGTCCTATCTCACTCCATAACCCCCTATAAAGGCAGAGAATAAATTTTTCCCCGTCCCTCTGGGGTCTTCCTGGGCTGGCTGATTGAACAATCAAATTAACATCAAATAGATTAGTAGTAGGGAAAAATAAATGCATCACTTATGTAGAGGGAAACCACATAAAAGTGAGTTTGAAGGTCAGTGAAGAGAATCAGGGGTATATACCCTGAGCTAAGGAATGTGATAGGGGCCTGGAGTTCCAGAAGAGAGGAGACGGACTCACATGAGAGCAATTCAAATGAGAAAGACCAGATCCTCTGTAATTAGGTATTTGTCTTGTCACACAGAAAAATTTATCCAATAGAAAGGCTATTTCTGATAGATTATAATTCTAGGTAATACCTCTAGGTAGTCAAGGTTGTGGTAAAGTTTTTTTTTAATATTCTGAGTAGTGAAGAAAATGGTAAATTTTATTTTTCTAGGCGGTTAAAACAATAACAAAACTATCTCCAGAGACTGAGCAATGGATGTGGTCAGAAAGGAAAGAGGACAGATCTCAAAATGATTATTAAGTTACTATACAACATTTAATGGCTGAAAAGGTAATGTAAGTTGTTTTTCCCCCTAGAATAAAATACAGCTGAGCCTTGAAAAACTTAGGTTTGAACTACAAAGCTCCACCTACACACTGCTTTTTCTATATCAGAAATTACATCAGGGTTCAATCCCCTCTCCCACAACCAAACTCAGAATTCACTCTATTTCACCTACATGGAGGATGGACTATACCAATTTATACCTTGATTTTCCACTATGACCACGCCCCCCTCACCACCACCCAACTCCTCAACCTCTGCACTATGTAAGGGTTAACTGTAGTTATTGGTTAAGCAAATTAGGACTGGTTTCTGGTTCCTCGAATATAAATGCAGTGATTAGAGAAGGCATAGCATTTAAGGGTTCTTTTTGCTGTCGAGTCTCAGAGGCCCAGATGGCGACATCGAATGGGGTAAAATACTCATTGTTCTGGGTTGTAGGATTGTGCTGGGTTGTAGCCTAGGGTAAACTTTTTTTCCCCCCTTAATTTATTTATTTTACACAAGAACTAGAGTACAGGCCAGAGGCGCAGGAGGGTGAAAGAATTCATCAGAGACTGAGTAGGGAGCAGGACAGGTAGACAGACCAAAGACAATGCTGAGGAGAGCAGCGGGCGAGGCAAGAGAGATCTGCCGCGCCATGTGGGTATCTCACTGGTCGGCTGGGAATCGAACTCGCTGCGCCACCGGGGAGGCCCGTAGTGTAAACTGTTATAACCCCAGAACACTGCAGAAACAGAGTCGTAGAAGATGGTGCAATCCACAGAAAGTCCCAGGACGTGACCATAATCTCGTGCCGACAGAGGGGCCTGCCGACGGCGCTGAGCAACCACGCAGAGGCCCCCGGGCCCCGCCTTTCGGCCCCACCCCTTCACTCTGACCACGCCTCCACACCTAGCCCCGCCTTCCAGCCCGTTCTCAGTACCCCGGCCTTAGAGCCGCTGGCCACGCCGCGGTCCTCCCCCTGGCCACGCCTCCCGGCTCTGGCCACGCCTCCCCCTCTACGCCCCGCCTCCAGGAGCCCTGCGGCCCGCCGGTCCGGGTCGCCTCTTCCTTGGCCACGCCCCTATCCCCGCCCACGCCCCGCCTCCGGCGCGTGGACGCGGAAGTGACGCGCGAGGCCCCGGCCGGCTGGGACACCCGCCGCGGCTCGGGGCTTCACCCCGCGGAGGTGCGGACCGGCATGGCGCTCCTTCTTCTCGTCGTGGTGGCGCTGGCGCGGAGCGAGGCTGAGACGAGCGCCGTGGGCCCGGCGCCGTCCTCGGGTACTGTGGTTTGCGGCGACGCCCCGGCGGGGTGGGGACGGGAAGGGACGGGGGCGCCGCCCCGGCCTGGAAGCCCCGCCTCGGCCGGGCCGCGCCGGCGTCCGCCCCGCGCTGCTCCCGGCTCCCGAGGCCCGGCGCTGGGGCCGGCGCGGGCGGGCGGCCGCCGGGAAGGCGCCGCGGGGTCTCCGCGGCTGCGCGGCTCAGTTCCTGCCCTTTTCCGCTGTTGGCAAAACGACGGGACGCCCCTCTTGAGTCTTTTATTTCTGAGATAAGTGAGCGTCCTGGACGGCGATAGTGCCTTGTGCCCGCAGCTCGCGGCTTCAGTGCCCTGATCTTAGGGTGGACCCCAAATCCTTACGGTGGACGTGCCGTCGCCTGCCGAAAATTATTAAGTGGCAGTCACTTTGCCGTCTTCCATCCAAGTCTGGACTCGATGCCGTCAAGAGCCCATTTGTCCGGCTGGCTGAGTCTTCACGTAGCTTAGTTCACTTAGACATGTTATTTCCTCCTGTTTATTGAGATTTCCCAGGAAAGAAATGCTAAGATGCTTTTGCGTTGGTTGGTTTGTTTTTCCTTACGTTATTGTTAATTTTTGGACTTATTCGTTGAGATGCTTTTGTAAACTCTGGTGTAAAGGTGATTAGGAGCTCCAATGACATCAGCACCTTTTCTGCCAGAAGGGTAAAACCTAATTTATCCGAATCCCCGTCAGCCTTGAATGCCTCCTCATTGTCCACAGTTAGCTGCCTGGAAAAGGTGAAAGGAGGCCCAACCTCCCCATCCTTTGGAGCTCACCTTGCTCTGAATATCTGGGAACCCTTGTTAGGGATGCTGCTTTCATAGCCAGGTTTGCCTTGGGACTTGTTCTTTAAAAGTCAAACAAAGATGTAGTTATTATTTGGGGACAGGTATGCCAGTGCCAGGTGTTGGGAATACAAAAGGGAAATTATTCAAGATTCTGCTTTCAAGGACCATGATTGTATAATTCACAGTTTTTGAGTGCTAGGCACTGACTGTTCAAAACACTTATCATATCTCATTTCACATCTAGCCCCATTAGGTGTGGGTTTATGATCTCCATTTTTGGATGAGAAATTGAACCACAGTGCGATCTACTCAGCTTGTAGAGAGGTACTACCACTAGCTGGGTTGCAGATTCCAAGTTTTGAGTAGCTCTCTGCAAACTGCTATTATCTCGGGCAAATTAGTTATCTGCCAGGGCTGTTGCATTCACTGTGTTAAGTTGCAGAGGCTTGTGGTCTAGCACAGGCTCTGGAAAGCAAGGTACTGAGTGCCAGGCTCTGATCAGAGGAGTCAGGAAAGACTTCACAGAGATGACGACCCCAGAGTTGGAACTGAGGGTGCAGAAAGAAGTATGCAGAGGACACAGTGTGAAACAGCAGCTTTATTAGTATGAGATCAGCAGTTTTATTGTAGAATTATTTGTGTGAGGATACAAGGGGAGATAGTACAGTGGAGAGGAAGGAATCCATTAACAAAGTGCCTTGTCATGTTTAATAGCAAAAGATAGAGATGCAGCTTTGGCTAACTTATGGTAAAAAGAGGAGTGGTTCAGAGAATTTGTTCCCAGATCCAGTCATGCTGCTTGCCATCGAAAGCCAAAACTCAAGAGACAAGGGTTGATGGGAATTAATTAGGTTTCTTCAGGACCTGGCCACTTGAGATGGCAGACTTTTGTGTCAAGTCCACCTTTTCAGATTGCCAACCCCTGAGTAAACCTGATTTCCTCCCACCAAATTATGTCTCAATTTCTGCTTTCAAGTGGCAAACAACCAGACTCTGTCTCCATAACAAATCCAAGGAAGAATTTAAACAGAAAGGTCGAGATGCCAGGTGGGCCTCAGGAAGCCAAACCATGAATTCAAACTGCAAAAGACTTGCCATTGCCTATTACTAACTCTAGGTGTGAACAACTTTCCCTACCTGGCAGGAGTAAGTGGATGTTGACAATTTTTGGGTTTTGACATCTTGCAGCTTTCTCCAATCTAGTAAAATTTCAGGGAAGACTCCTATTTGTCCAGCTTGGCGTGGCCAGTACATTGTTGCATGGGGTGGCAGCAGGGGAATCCCAGAAGAAATAATGTGCCTTCAAGTACAAGAACTGAGTCAACGAAAAAATATGTTTACTGTTCCTTGCTCGAGTTATTTAAAGAGAAATGCAGTATTATCAGATAGGCTATTTAGAAAGATGGTTTATCTTGCAAAATAGTTTGGGGGTAGACTCAAAGGAGAGAGGTGACTTAGGAAGCTGTGGCTTAAGTTTGGGAAGAATCAGTGAGAAATGGCAGTTTCATTTAAATGGAAGGGAGAGGACCATTTGAAGAACAAGTGGAAAGCAGTTAGAGGGACTGGATTCTGAAAGAGAGGAAGAGGATGACCCGGCTTCCTGGCTTAGGCAGAGATTTAAGCCAAGTGCCAGGCCTTGTTCTGAGTCAGGGCCCTGCTAAGTGCGGCGCCCCGTTGAGAATGCACATTCTTTTTTTTTTAAAGATTTATATTTTTATTTATACAAGAACCAGGGTACAGGCCAGAGGCGCGAGAGGGTGAGAGGATCCACCAGAGACAGAGTGGGGAACAGAACAGGCAGACTGATGAAATACACTGCTGAGGGGAGCAGCGGACGAGACAGGAGAGGTCTGCTGCGCCATGTGGGACCCTCACTGGCTGGCCAGGAACGAATCCACACTGCAGAGGCTGCAGATAGCTTCACAGCTCGGTGCTCAGCTGCCTGAGCCACCAGGGGAGGCCCAAGAGAATGCACATTCTTGAAGCTACCCTGGAAGTAGAGTTACCTGCATGCCTGCTCCCCGGAGAAACATCTACGGCTTTTTTTCCTCAAGTATTTTGTAAACATAGATGTCAGTGAACCCTCAACCCCATTTTCTTCAGTGCATTTCTCTACTTTGTGTTGTATTCCCTATGCTTTTAAAATTAATTTAAAATGCAGACTACTCCCTTCTCCTCCTACGTTGAGTAAAAAAATAAAATAAAAAGCAGAATCTCCCAAGTGGGTGGAAAATCTACAAGGACAATCTGCATCTGGCTTTTGGTTAACTTCCCTGTCTTGACAGCTTGCCAGGCCCTTAATACATACTCATTGTGTTAACTCTATTATTGCTGGGTTGGACTGTATGGGGTGTTCATTTTAGATGACAGCACCTGATAGAAACAGGGAAGCAAGCAAGACAATATAAAAGTTCAGCACATTGCTTGTCCTGTAGCAAATGTTTAGTATATGTTGATGATTATCATTCAACAGTGTCATTATTTTGACAGATATATTTTTAAATATTAAATTGTTTTAGTTATATATGAGAAATTGTTGCCTTTAAAAATAAATTTATCTAAATCACTATGAGAAATCTAAAAATGAACTCAGCAGCCAACTCATTCTTTCACCTTTTTCTTCTTTCTTATAGGCTGAAAAGCCCTCTTCAGTGTTTTCAATTCCTAGTCTAAAAGGGAATTAGTCTTGAGAAATGACTACTCTCAGGACCTAGAGGGGTCTAATTCAGTTAGCATTCATTGGCAAGCTAAGTAAACCTAACAAGATTAAATTGGAGAAACAGGAGCAAGAATAAACCCTACATTTAGGTCAGGAAACTGAGCAGAATTTTGTTGGATAATCGCCAACTTGGTAGGGGTTTGAGTGAAATATCTGGAATATTTTAGCTTATTAGAAATTTCAGTATTGGCTACTATATGATAGGCCCAACCCTGAGAGGAAGAAACGGAGAGATTAAATGATAAAAGAGGGAGTGAAAGATAAGACCAGGGTCTCCCCGGTGGCGCAGTGGTTGAGCGCTGGGTTGCGAAGCTGCCCGCAGCCTCTGTAGTACCGGTTTGATCCCCGGCTGCTCCCCGGCCACCGGAGGAGGGTCCCACATGGCGCGCAGACCTCTCCTGCCGCCCGCTGCTCCCCTCAGCAGTGTACTTCAGTCCTTCTGCCTGTTCTGTTCTCCGCTCTGGCTCTGGTGAATTCTCTCACCCTCCCGTGCTTCTAACTGTACCCAGTGCTTATATAAATAAATAAATATATTTAAAAAAAAAAAAAAAAAAGAAAGATAAGACCAGAGTAGGTCCTGAAGACAGATATGAAGGTGTTACAGGGCAGCCCCAGATATAAAACGGGTTGCCTGGCTGTGGGTCCTCACCCGCGCACTTTAAAGGGACTTATTAATACTCCACTGAAGGCACACACAAAAGGTTAATAAAAGGTTTAATTACAAGGGAAGGGGAAATGAGGAAATGTACAACTCAGGGAGAAAATAGGGAATAAAGTCTTAAATGTGTCCTACCCGATCTGCCAACCTGGAAACCCAGTGGCACTCTGAGAGCTGGCGGAGAGCCGAGAGCTGGCCGAGAGCCAAAAGGAAACCCCCCAAGGCCCATGTGTCTGGTTTTATACCAAACCTGGCTGCCTAACTCCACCCTCAGGTCCCAGCAACCTTCCCTTTGGTGGTGATGGGATTTGTCTTTCCCAGTGTCGGGATGGCTTTGGTCGAGTGGGGGTGGAGTCCACAAAGCCTGTATGGAATTAGCTCAGGACAGCCTTTCCCCTAACAAAGGGAGAAGACTGCAGGGCTGCTGGGGGTCTGGACCCAGCTGAGGAGCAATGCTGTAGAAGGTAAAATAGACCTGAAATATTTTAAATGTCCTCATTAAGTTCTGAATTTTACCTTTTTATGAAGATGCAAGAAAGTAATAAAGGAAGTAGAAAATGGATTGTTTCCCATTAGTTTCACAATGTAATGGGTCTATATTTCCTTTCAGAGCCCCCAAATACTGAAATAGTTCATTAAAAACTTTTAGAAGCCCTTGAAACATCACATGTAAGAATTCCCGAAATGCCTTTATTCATCTGAAATCTGAAATCTAGGGAATACTTCAACTTGCTAGAAAAGTTGAAAGAGTTAGAAAGCATGAAAGAAAATAGCCATTTTATCAACACTATGAAACCATTTTGGAGATGAGTGTGATCATAAATTTTATTCTGAAAAATGGCCAGTTTTAATTTGATATTTTTTCACTTATTCCCCCTGTATTTCTTTTTGTAGTGCAAAAACAAACTTCTGTGATAATACCCACAGCCCTGCAGCTTTAACCTGGGGAAGGTGTTAGATCTCTTCTCTGAGTTTATTCAGAAAAGGATCTGGATGCTTTGGAACATTTGTTTGTGAGTTGTAGTGTCAGATGATTTAGAAGAGCCCCCCAAACCAATTAATTACTAACCCCTGTAGCCTTACTTCTTTATGCATCTCAGTTTGTCCTTCCTAGAAGAAAGGTTGGTAAACCAGATAGTTAGAATGATGTCTGCAGGGTCTGGAGCTCTGTTCTGAGTGAACTGCATATCTTTTATATCCTTTCTATGCAATCAGTGAAGAAATCCTTGGCAGTCTCTCTTTCAGTAGAGGCCCAGATGCATTTTTGGCAGTTAAGGCACAGAGCACAGGTGGCAGCTGCTGCTCCTGTCCTTGTCCATGCAGAGGAAATCTGGAGACATCCAGAGTTTTCTCCCTCCATCAGTAATTACAGAGCAGTCCTGCCTGCTGTGTTTTTGTCTTTGCTGAATCCCCATTGTTCTTCCAGCAGCACTGCTTCATCACTAAACTTTACCATCTTTTCTGCCCTCTCTTCAGTGGGTTTTCATACCCCATCTCTTCTAGCTTATCACAAAAAAAAGTTGGTTTTATTTCCTGTATCAAATAGAGTGCTCCAAAGTAATGCTGCTTCTCTCCTGTGTTTGGTTTTGTTAAATCCTCAACTGCTAGTTTTCTAGAACTGGAATTCTGGGAAGCAGATCTGAACATAACGTTCACTCTAGGTGGAGATGTTATGCACCAAATAGCTAAAAACGACACAAGTGGACATGGATGAGGAAAGGGACTTAGATGATCGCTTTCAAAGCAATCAAAATAGGCAGGTGGTGGTAAGAGGAAGAAGTTTTTTTTTTTTATTCTTAATATTTTATTTTTATAAGGTTTTTTTTAAATGAATTTTATTTTTATATTCCCCATACAATTGCAACCCCCTTATTTTGACCCCAATCCCTCCCCTCCCCGCCCACCACCTCCCATAGAGAGTCTCTGGTTCATAGTTTTTTGTTGATTTTGATTTTCACTTTCTTATAGTTATTTATTTTCCTGGTCCCTTATTTAAGTTTTCTAGATTCCTGCTATGAGTGAGACCATCCGGTATTTTTCTTTTTCTTTCTGGCTTATTTCACTGAGCATGATCCCTTCCAGTGCCATCCATGTTGCTGCAAATGGCATGTGTTTATCTTTTTTGAATGCTGAGTAATATTCCATGGTATATATGTACCACATCTTCTTGATCCAGTCATCTATTTTTGGGCATTTGGGTTGTTTCCAAAGCTTAGCTATTGTAAATAATGCTGCTATAAACATAGGAGTGCAGGTGCTCTTTGGAATGGATGTTTCTGTGTCCTTTGGGTAAATACCTAGGAGTGGAATTGCTGGATCATATGGAAGCTCTATGTTTAGTAGGTCCAGAAATCTCCACACAGCTCTCCATAGTGGTTGGACCAGTTTGCACTCCCACCAACAGTGCAGGAGAGTTCCTTTTTCTCCACATCCTCGCCAACATTTGTTGTTGCTAGTTTTTTTAATATGTGCCATTCTCACTGGTGTAAGATGGTATTTTATTGTAGTTTTGATTTGCATTTCCCTGATGACAAGTGATGTTGAACATTTTTTCATATGTCTGTTGGCCATTTGCATTTCTGTAAGAGGAAGACATTTTAATGGGTTATAGCTAACAGAAATAACTTACAGATTAAAGGAGAATTTTAGTATTTAAGAACTTTAAATATTTAAATACATGTTTTAAATTTCTAGGCATTTTTGAGAGATGGAAAAATCTGTAAGATTGTTTTATCTCATGAGATAATCTAGTAGGAACTTTCCTTAAATTCCATAGATAATGGTGTTGTGATATTTCTACATATTTTTATTAATATAAGGTGAATTTATTAGGAATAGAAGTTTGCTGTAATCTTGAATGATTTTCATTTGAATGTATAACAGTTTAAACTTAAGGGTTCATAATTCTGAAACTTAACAAGGAGACTTCTCACGTCTATCATGTGATTTTTGACAAAGTGACAAAAACAGATGTCTAATAACCACACAGTTTTTCATCCGTGGCATTAAAACCACAGGTAACATCCTTTGGTGTAAATATTCAAGTTTCTCCTTTAATCTGGTAGAAATTTCTGTCTACTCTCAAGTTTCTCCTTTAATCTGGTAGAAATTTCTGTCTACTCTAATTCATTGAAACTTTTCTCCTGCTGCCTGTCTGTGTTGGATGCTATCATTTTAGTCCTTTTCTTATTCTGACCTTGTCAAGGTTGGAACAAGGAAACATTGTTTGATTCACATTAAAAATAATCTAAAGCTGCACAAATCTACTGTTTGTGGTTTTATAATAGTCAATATATGATTTTGTAACTTCTCAAATATAAATGCATTTTATATGATGTTCTAGCATATAGATTGACTTCTATATGCCTTTCCCACAAATATCAGAATTGTAGATTGAATATATACTGTTAAAAGTCATTTTGATTGGGAATAATTTTTTAAAGAAGGTTTAAAAGGAACTGAAGAGCTTGTCATTATTGCAAACTGTGGGAAGGAGAATCCTTGCTACCAAGTGGCAGAAAGTTTAGCAACACTGTTGTTTTGGGTAACAGGAGAGTAGGAAATGTGTCTGTTAGTTGCTTGACCTGGCTGAAGAGGTTTCCAAGCAGTGTTGAAAGGGGCATGCGGTTTCTTCTTGCTTCTTGCAGCATACTGCAAGACTCTTTTTGAAAAAACGGCAGGGGAAGGACTTTTAAACAAAAAGAAGCCAAAATTCTCTGTATCTGAAGAGGCAAAAGATACTAAAATTAAGAACTGGATTCTCAGAGAAGTTCGGATTCATTAGGAGTTCTTAGCATTAGTTATCTCTTATCTGGTTGCAAAATTATGTTTACATGTGTGATTATTTTTTTATACTAATGTTCAATGGAAGCCTGAGGGAAGGGTGCATTTTATTTCCTCCTCAACCTAGAATATGAGCTATTTGAGACGAGATTACTTAAGGAAATTGAGGTGCAGACATGCCACAGAAACAGGAACCCTGCTAAGGCAGTCTGGGTATACCCAGCTTTGTATGGTCTTGGGAACTCTCAAAACCAAAATCAGGGCTAATTCAGGGCAAGACCAGGGCTTTCTGGCTCACCCACAAGCCTTCAGCAGTATTTCAGGAAGAATAAGTAGGAAACTTACAGATATGTGGTCACTGACTGCAGGAAGGGCATTTTAGTATTAAGGAGTATTTGGATCTGTGAGACACCTTCTCAACTTGATTATCTCACCCTTTTGACCTAAGTCTTGAGCCTTCTTTGGTAAATAATATGGCAGTCAGACATGTGGGCAGTAATGAGAGCTATTCATTAAAGGGAAAACTATGAAATTTACTGGCTTATTAACAATTATTTTTTAAATTAGATTTTCTTCCTAAATAGAAAAAAATCCTAAAATTATGAATTTGTAAAGCAGCGTTTCTCAACTATCTCCTCACTTGACAGATAAAGAAATCTGAATTAACTGTTTAGTAGGGTAGCCAGGAAAGAACCCAGACCTCTTTATGTCCATCCCAGGACATATTTTTTCTTGTTTTAGACCCAATCTTCTTGGTAAAAACCCAAGTGATCATTATTATCATCTGGGAAACTTAAAAAATATCTAAATTTTTGACTCTCAAAATTTTTGAAAATAAGTTTTATTTGGAAGCCACTATACCTGACCACATAGCCATTCATTTATTTTAACTGCATAGGTATATCATTTTTAAAGGAATTTTCTAGGATTGAATAACCTTAAATTTTGAGTTTCATCAAGGGAAAGAAAGGAGGGAAAGGGAAAGGAAGTTTTCTAAGAGGTGATGAGCAGAGGAATAAAATGACTAAATAAGGTTTTGGTATTATCCAACTACAAGATATGGATGTGACTTACTTTTATTCTCTCATATGATCACATTTTATCAACAAATATTTTCTGAAATGGTTTAAAAGAACAAAGGCAAGAAGAAATATTGTATATGTTTTGTTAAAAGCCGTGTGTGCCCCGGAGAGCAAAATGTTGATGTCACTGGAAAGGTCCATGCCTCCTCAGTCAATCATTAGGCTATAGACAGGGCGTTGAAAGTATGTAATGGTACTGGGTATAGAACGGAGAGTCTGCATGGTATTTTAAAAGGATAATGACCATCTCTGGGTTACCAGTTGTCCTCTAGCCATCGAATGCAATCTGTGGCACCAAAGATAGAAAATAGAATGTAATGAAATAAATTGAGGATTATTATTACAAAAGACAATGCATTTATTTATAAAATTTCCTAAAATGTAGGAACCAGCTGTCTCATACTATATTTGATATCCTTATATCACAGTGTTGTTTCAGTGATTTAAAATGAATCAGAACTCTCCTATACATTTTAAAATAAAATTAATTTTTAGAAATCTCTCAAATTATGCCAGTGAGTTCTGCTCTTCTTCACAATGCATATTTGCCCAACATGGCTTCTTATAACAAGGTTTTCTAATGTTAGTGTTAGTGTCTTACTATTGTCCATTTTCTATTTTTAATCTCTTACAGTACCAGTACCAACCAATCTTAGAATTGAGGCCTTTAACTTGAATACTAGTGTTAATTGGGAGTATCCAATTATGTCTCAAACCCCTGTCTTTACTGTACAGGTAAAGACCTACAGGTGAGTGTTATTCTTTTATCTTTTTAGCCTGTTTTTGTCTAGGTCCTTGCACGTTTCATAATTCTGTTTCCTATGTCACCCTTCCTTCTCCTGTGCTAAAACTTCCTGAACTGGTTATAGTCTTCCAGAAGTGTTGGGATGTAAATCACTTCTTTTCTGAATACCTCCTACCTCTAGTTCTTCTTGTCAGTATTGAGGTAGAAAAATACCACTACTTCTGATATTTTCTAAGATTTGACAAATAAAGCTTACAGTTTATTAAAGGAATGATGTCATCTTACTGTTAAGTAGAAACATAAAATTTCAAAATTTTTCGTTTGTTAGAGTGGACTCTGTAAGTAATATGTTAATGGACTCAAGTTGTCCAAAAAGCAGAGTCTTCACAATTACATGTGGAATGTGATTTGTACAGATGTGATATTTTTAATTGGACCCTATCATACAGGAATTATAGTATTCCTAACCATAGAGTAAGGGCTTCCTACCTTGTCTTATCTCCTGTATCCTATTTTTTTAATGTTTAATGTATTTTATATAATTCTTACATTGTTTTTTCATTTTTGTACAATGTATGCATTTTCATTTTGGTTATATTCTTAGTTCTTTCTACCCTATCAGCTCCATGATGTGAATGAAAAGCAAGATGGTTCAATTTTACAGGTTAGCAGTAAAAATTACCATTGTGATTCTTCTTTCTCATTTTAGTAGTGCACAATGGATTGATACCTGCAATACCTTTCGTCATTACTGTTATATTTCTTCCCATATTGATGATCCAGAAGTTCCTCTCTGGGCCAGAGTTAAAGCTAGGCTCGGACAAAATGAATCAGACTATGTAGAGTCAAAAGAATTTATTTTGTGCAGACAAGGTGAGTAAACATTAGATCTAAATATTAATTTTGAAAATACACATATCTTCTGTATATATTTGCTATTTTATTAGCAGTTGCTAAAAATTACAAGAATGCACAAGAAACGTTCAGAAAAATTTAGGGAGTCAATGCTTTCCTCTTAGCTCCCCCAGAATAGGCTGACGAGGCAGCCACCACGCTGGGCCTTCTAAACTGTCACTGCATGCACACAAGCAGGCCTGCTTTCCAGAGGTGTCCCCTCCCTTCCCTCTCTTCAGTGACATTCCTTTCTGGGTTGCATTCACTGAGGGCTTGGGCAGCTGCTCTCGTTTTCCCTCTTTTCCTTAAATTCTCAAGACTCATGGGAATTTTAATACCCACATTTACACATTAAAAATTTTTAGAGTTCTGTGATCTCTTCAAACCCAGTGATTTTCAGCTCTTTGCTCTTTCTAGCATCTCATTCACCCATCACCGTAGAATCTTCAGAGGTGCTGCTTACTGTGTGGCTCTCACATCCTCACTGCTGAATGAAAGAAGCCCCAGTCTCTTCATTCCTCCCTAGGAGGAGGTCCTTCAGTACCTTGTCTTGTAAATTTACTTCCTTTTTTGGTTCCATTTCTTTTCTTTTTTTTTTTGGGGGGGGGGGAGATTTATTTATTTGTGCATACAAGAGCTGGGGTACAGGTCAGAGATATGGGGGGTGAGAGGATTCACCAGAGACAGAGTGGGGAACAGAACAGGCAGACTGGCTGAAATACACTGCCGAGGGGAGCAGCAGGCGAGACAGGAGAGGTCTGCTGCGGCACGTGGTTTCTCCCTGGCCGGCTGGGGATCGAACTCGGGCTGCAGAGGTTGCAGATTGCTTCATAGTGCTATGCTTAACCCCTTGCACCATCAAGGAGGCCCATTTTTTTTGGTTCCATTTCCACGCTTCCTTACTTCAGCTGCAGCACCTTGGTTCTGTACCAGGTTTTCAGATTATGCTTATTTGGTCTCTTCCACCAGCCCTTCCTCCACTTACCTTGAAATGCTTTTATTCCCCAAAGTCCCTGCCTTTGACATCTATGTAAAAAAGTGTGCTAGGCCCTGAGGATACATTGGTGTGTGAAAATAAACCTGTCTGACATACAGTAGATGTGCAATAAATATGTGACAAATCAGTAAATGGTTCACCAACAAAGTCCCAAACATCAAAAATACCTAGTATTTGTTGCATGGATGAATATTTAATTCTGATTTTCACAAAAAAATTGGACATTATTTAGCAAGACATTTATAAACCCTTCTTGCCAGGCGTCCATATGTGTTTCAAATAGAGTTTTGATGAAGGTTCAAAGATTTTAAATCACTAAACTGGCACTTCTGAAACATTCTTTTTTTCTATATAAATAGTATATGTAAACATTCCTCTCAGTGGGATGTCTTCTTAATCTACTTATATATTATTTCACTGTGTAAAAGCTTTTTAATTTGAGATAATCCCAATTGTTTATTTTTGTTTAGTTTCCCTTGTCATGTCAAATCTTCTTAAACGTCTTTATCATTGATTTCATAAATATTGTCAATATTTTCTTCTGTATGTTTTACCATTTCAGGTCTTCTAACTCTTTTATCCATTTAGAATTTATTTTTGTGCATGGAGTTAGAGAATGTCCAACTTTATTCTTTCACATGTTGCCATCCAGTTTTCTCAGCACCATTTTTCCAAGAGACTACTTTCGCCTTTTGTTGGGTTTTGACTGTTTTAACCTGAATTAAGTATTGATATGTGTGTGTGTGTGTGTGTGTGTGTGTGTGTGTGTGTGTGTGTGTATGGTTAGGGATTTATTTTTGGACTTTTGATTCTGTTCCAATTGATTCATGTGACTATTTACATGCCAGTACATACTGTTTCAACTGTTGTTGCTTTATAGTATAAAGTCAGATATCATGATGCCTCCATTTCTCTTTTTAAGATTACTTTTGCTATTCAGGTGCAAACATTCCATATAAATCTGAATGTTTGTTCAAATTCTTTGAAGAATACTGTTGGTGGTTTTTTTTTTTTTTTAAGATTTTTTTTTTTTTTAAAGAGGCACGTATTTTATTCATTTATTTATTTGTTTGTTTGTTTGTTTGTTTATACATGCACTGGGTACAGTCAGAAGCGCGGGAGGGTGAGAGAATTCACCAGAGCCAGAGGGGAGAGCAGAGCAGGCAGACTGACGAAGTACACTGCGAGGGGAGCAGCGGGCGGCAGGAGAGGTCTGCGCGCCATGTGGGACCCTCCTTCAGTGGCCGGGGAGCAGCCGGGGATCGAACCGGCGCTGCAGAGGCTGCGGGCAGCTTCACAACCCAGCGCTCAACCACTGCGCCACCAGGGAGGCCCACTGTTGGTGTTTTGATGAAGATTGTGTTAGATTTATATATTGCTTTTGGTAGAAGAGTTATTTTAATTAATAATTTTAGTTAATAATGATTTTTCCCTATTCATGAGTGTGGAATGATTTTCCATCTCTTTATGTTATGATCTAAATCTTTTAATAACATCTTGTGGTTTTCATTGAATATAAGTTTTTCACTTTCTTGCTTAATTCCTGAGTAATACTTTTTGAAGTGATTGTGAATGAAATTATTTTTTTAATTGCTTTTTCTTTTTCATTGTACATAAAAATGCAATCATTTTGATTTTTTTAACTTGCCACTTTGCTATGTTTATTGTTTCTAATCATTTTTTAATGGAGTGTGTAGGATTTTCTAAATACAGTTTCTAAATATATTTGCAAATAATATCTTCATTTCTTCTTTTCCAGCCTGAATTGCTTCTATTTCCTATTACCTGATTAGTCTAGCTAAAGTTTCTAATACTAAATGAAGTAGAAGTAGTAACAGGCTTGTCTTGTTCCTTATCTTAAAGGAAAGCTCTTTTTTTCTTCTCCGTTAAGTATTACATTGGCTATAGTTTTGTGATGTGTAGTTCTTCTTAAGATGAGGTAGATTCCATCTGTTCCCATCTTGCTTAAAATTTTTGTCATAAATAACGTGCCTAATATTATCTATGCTTTCTCTGCAATTGTTAATATCACATGATTTTTATCTTTACTTTTGTTGACTTAATGTGTTACATTGACTGATTTATGTATAGTAAACCATCCTTCTGTAGCATACATCCTGCTGGTCCTGATGTATAGTTCTTACAATGTATTGTTGTTAAATTCTGTTTGTTCATATTTTGCTGAAGATTTTGCATCAGTATTCATCATGGATATTGGTCTGTTGTTTTCTTGTGCTATCTTTATTTGGTTTTGATATTAGGATAATGTTGGCATTATAAAATGTTTTAGGAAACATTCCCTTTTCTTGGATTTTTAGACATAAACTTGAGCAAGATAGGCAGAAATTCTTTTTTAAAGGTTTAACAGAAAAGAAATGAATTGAACTGTTAAAGAAGAATTTAGATAAGATAAGAAATCTTGCCTGAGTTAACATTCATTATTAAGGACACAGAACATATGTTCTAGATATTTATGGAATGGTTTAAATCTAGTCTGCTTTAAAACAACAACAGAAATACTTATTGAATGTGGTAATTTTATGTAATGTACTGTAAAATTCCAGGGCCACTATCAATTCTACTTCTTTTTTGTCTCCCCAGGAAAAATTGGGCCACCTACATTAGCTTTAAGAGAGAAGGAAGACCAAATCATTGCTGACATACATCATCCTTTAAGTATGATAAGTGGAAATGTGTCAGAATTCATGTATGATGAAGAAACCTCTTGTTTCTCTTATATATACAATGTGTATGTGACAATGCATGGCAATGAGGTATGTTTCTGTTTTATCTTTCTCAAAATGGAAATTTTTTTATCACTAGTGTAAGATTTTTTATAGGCAGTATAATGAAAGTATAGGATGCACATGCTATTCAGGCAAGAATCATGAGTATTGGATTCTTATAAGAAAAAATAAATATTTGAATGCTGTTAAAGGAAATTGGTGTTGCAGTTAATCACTGACACTGGCCAGGTGAACACATTTAAGTGTTGTTGTTTTGTTGGGTTTTTTTTTTTTTTTTGACTAGTTTAGCAGCATGACCCTAATCTAGAATTTTAACCAATACACAGCTATCTTCTATTATCCAAAAGTAGAACATTTAAATCTATTCAGTATGATTTGGTAGGTTATTTTTGGGTCTGGAAAAACTGTTTGTATTCATTTACATGAAAATATTTGAGTGTCACCAGTCCCAAAAAATAACCTACCAAAGCATACAAAATGGGAACATTTCTATTTTTGGAGAGCAAGGAAAACCTGTATATCTCCATTTTCCAATAGTAAGATAAGGGTAATTTTAATCTTTCTGTCCTCATTGGTAGTGATATAAAATAATGTGAGGCTGTCATTGGAACCACTGTTTTGAAAGTAAAAGCTAACAGTACTACTATAGGGAAATAATTACATTCCCACAGTGTTGTGCAGACCACACTTTAATTAGAACCATTCCATTTCATCCATCTCTGCCATTCCTTTATTTAACAATATTTGTCAAGTATGTAGTTTATGATTCTAGGAGCCAAGAGATACTAGTGCGTAGTATAGACAAAACTTCATTGGTAAGTACTGTAGAGAAAAACAAAGCAGGAAAGGGGGGGAATGGACTGTGTGCTGGGATGCAGGCATTCAGTAGGGAGGGGACAGCGGGCTTCACGGGGATGGTGTTACTGGAACCAAGAATGAAGGATGTTAGGATATATAGGGCGAGTGTTTGAGGTAGAAAACCTGGCAAAAGCACGCTGGGCATTTGAAGGGAACAGCTGAGTTCAGACAGGTCACAGAGAGCCACACCTCTTAGGGTATTGGAGGGTTTTGACTTTCATTCTGAGTGAAATATTATGCCTCTGAAAAAATTTAAGCAGAAGAGTCACATCCACTTTAGGTTTTAAAATATCACTTTGGTTGCTAGCAGAGTTGTGTTTCTGAATCTGACCATATTATCTCATTACTTAAAACCCTTTAACAAAGCCCCATCAACTTTAAAGTGATATTTAATTCTCTTTCATGGCCTGACTTGCAAGACTTCCATAGTTTGGTCTCTTGAATCTTTTCTAGCTGTCTGTCTCCCTGCCCTTCCAACTCTTTGCATTCATGCTTTGGTGAACCACTTCCCTATGATTTACCGTGATATTTCCCAAAAGTACCTTTTCTCCTTTGGCAAATTTCTGCCTATTTTTGAGTATTCAACTGGTGTTCATTTCCCCTTTGAATTCTTTTCTGTCATGATAGATTATTTCCTCTTTTTTGGGCTGATTATTTCCAGTTTCATATAGTAGGCCTCTTGTCATTACTCTCCTATTTCTTGTCTCTGTTTTACATTTTATCATGTTATTTGAGGTCAGCCATCACTGTCCTATCTTTATGTCTTTAGACCCTAGCACACACTTTGGCTGGTTGAATAAATGGTAAACAACAAGCGACTGCTTCAATCCTGTCTATCTATTACTGTGAAGAGATCCTATAGTCTTTGCATAATACTTGTATTATTCATCCTATGAAATGCTAATATCACATTAGCTAAGTTCCTAGCACTGTAGCAAAGGATAGATATGTTGATTTTTTTTTTTTAACAAATAAAAAAGGGCATTTTCATTTTTTTTTCCCATACAGACCATAGATAAAATTCTGAAGTATGTTGACAATGATTGCTATGAAACCCAGTGCCAAATCCAGATTCCACTGCGCACTCTGCGTCATAAATACTGTGCTTCAGCAATGTCCCCACTGAGTGCTAACTACTGTGTTTCAACAGAAGGAGTCTCAGAGGTCTGGTCAGTTACAACTGAAATGTCCCCAGAATCTTGTATTGCCATTTGCAGTGCTAATGGTAACAGCGTTGAAAGTAAGTTCTTGCCATTTTTTCCTAAATTTAGGGAGTAACAACTAAAATAGGGTAATATGAAAAGAGACAGTTTGTCATTTCAATAAATTTCTACTTTTAAAAAAATATTTAGTGGTTCCATTCCTCAGAGAAGTTCAAGATTAAAAAATGGCCATTTCCTTAAAAAAAAAAAAGGCCATTTCTTAAACATTAAAAGATACAAAACAATGAATTTATAAAGCTACACAGTGACCCTTTGACCCATAGAAGAAAGAAAACAAACATGTAAAAAAGCTGTGTGCATAAATGTCCACATTTCAGGATTATACAGAATAGTAAAAGTCAAATGTAAGTTTAAAAGCTAAATAACAGGAATGTTCATTAATTAAACTTATGTGAAATGTAAATGGGACAAGGACTGGAAATTATTTCTCAAAAATAATTGTAGATTAGCAATTAATGAATTATGGGTCATTTTTATAACGTTGCAAATTATTTTTACTTCAGGGCCTCCCGTATGGCTTATGGGCTAAATCTCAATGCTGTCACCATGACAGCCAACATTCAAACCCTGGCCAGGGAGCAACCCACATGGCCCAGCAGACCTCTCCTCTCACGCCCGCTGCTCCCCTCAGCAGTGTATTTCAGTAGATCCACCTGCTCTGCTCCCCGCTCTGTCTCTGGTGAATCCTCTCACCAGAGGATTCTCTCACCACCTCTGGCCTACACCCCAGTTTTTCTACATAAAAATAAACAAAATCTTAAAAAAGAGAGAGATGTGTATTTGATCATCTTTTCTTTGAGTAGGGAGATAATAGAACTTTAAAACTGGCATTCCCCAGGGGTAGGTACCCTAACAAAAATTTGGACCTTTCTTTATAGTTATGAAATTTAAATACTCATTATAGATAATTTATAAAATAAAGCAAAAGAAGGCTAAATTATATATAGTGTGTCTAAGTACAAATACTCCAGATAGTTATTCTTTAGCATTTTCCCCCCATCCTATGTTTCTCTGTGTCTACATAGCCATGATAATATTTGTATAGCATATGTAATTTTGTGTTCAGATTTAAGTGTATATTATATTGTCTGCATTTTATTTTACATACGTTCTCAATATTTTTCAGTATCTGCAGTGTTTTGTCATGTAGCTGTATTCTATTGGGTGAATTTTTTTACTTTTAAATTAATTTTAGATTTTCTCAACACATGCTTTGATGACTGTGTTTGTGAATGTGTGTGAGAGTGTGTGTGTGTGTGTTCCAATTGCTAGGATATTTTTAGAATATATTTCCTAGGTTACAAAAAATACATGAAACTTATATGATACAAATATCTTTTTGAAGAATAAAAATCTAGGTTGAAGAATCAGACCAAACACCTAAAATTTAATACTAGTAGTAGCTTTTAGGCCATTACAGCGGGGTTTCAAATAGGTGACTTAAAACAATGCAGTGTGTCTCATGTCAATTTGCAATATGCTGTTTTGAAAAATAAAACCCCAGGTAATGTACAATAATTGAAAAAATGCCAGTGTTCCAGATTCTTTCTTTTTGAGTGCCTGAATTATAAATTGGGCTGATACTGTGGCCACTCGGTGGCACTGCTGCGATTGATAAGCAGCATTCCCTGCCTGCCTGTACCGTGATTTCTAACACAGTGCTGGGTTTAGTTATGTGATTATTTTATATTTGACTATTACAATAATTTAACTTGTTTCATATCCTGTAGCAGGTGTGAAGCAAACATTCATTTAGTTAGTAGTGTCAAGGGTGGAAAAGATTCCCATACCCACAGAGGAGCATAGTATGTCTGCCAGCCCACATTCCAGCTGGGTTGTCACCTTATTTCCTGGACCAAATAAGGTCTGGCAGGTCTGGAAGTCTTGGGAAGAGTCTTAACCACAGTTTCCTGGACTGGAAAAGAGGAGGGAGAAGTTCTAACTAGCCCTGGGAAGAGTGATGGGAACAAGGTATACATAATGAAGAGGGACCCGCCCCACGCAAAAAGGAAAAATTCTTAAAAACCCCACTGTTTTTGCTGCTCAGGGCAGCAATCCTGCTTTCCTGAGACTGCCCCCTCCCACAGTGTGCAGTCCTGTGGCTTCCCAACAAACACTTCATTCTGGTGCTTCGTGACATTCTTTTCTTGAAAGACACCAAAGACCTTCAGCTATCACAGTCCTCAACAGAAGCTTCCAGAATTACTCTTCCAAAGAAATAACTTTACAATAGAAGTAAAGATAATAGAATGCCTTGAAAGAGTACTATTAATTTGGAAGAAAGGACTATGGGAAAATATACCAAAGACTGTGCACTGAAAATAAAAGGCAGCATTACCCCAAAATACACAAAATTTTTCTACCTTTTTAAGAGAAAAAGGTGAAACTGGGAAAATTAGCCCCCTATAATTGTCAGGAAAAGGCTGTTTTAGCCACATCTTGTCATGGCAGTGTAGTTACAGAAAACTTTGAATTGCAAAACTGAAGAATCATACTGATGTCTAAATTTTTACTCATCTTGCCTAAATTCTGTGTTAGTGTTCTTTAAAACTGACCATGTTAATTACCCAGTGTGTAACTGTGATAAGAATAGTGCTAAAACTTCTTATTTACTTAATGGGTATAGCAATAGTTATTATCTTAATTCTGATTTGCATTTTTTTTTTTTTACCTTTGTAGATACTATTTGGATTCCAATTTGTGCTGTTGTCCTCTTCTTTTTAATACTTATCCTGGTATGTGGATGTTATCGCCTTAAGAAGAGTCATTCATTAAGGAGAGAAAGTGTCAGTTTACCCAAATCCTTGGTAATGTATCTAAATATTTTTCTTTAGTTATACATGCTAAAATAGCAGTTTGAACCTTTTTGATAGTCCCTTAAGTTTTATTGTTAAAGTAGAATGATGTTCAGCAGCGTGTCAGCTACCATAATCTCTTAATCTACCACCCATAAAAAAAAAAAAAAAAATTTTTTTTTTACTACCCGCCAGCTACTTTTTTATGCATGAAGCAAAACATACAAATCTATCAAGGAGCGCAGACAAGTCTAACGGGAGAAAAAATAAGTATTCAATGGGTGTACAGTGTGATCAGTTCAAAGATAGACGTTTACACACATGCTGGTGATGTCTATGTCCACCTTTGGGGGTTGGGAGTTAGTCATGTCTTTTCCAGAAGCACTGATGCCCGGGCACTCTGAAGGGACAGAAAGCAGTTTATCCAGATACTGAGGGACAGTATGTACTAAGGCCCAGTGACAGGAAAACATAACTTTAGAGATTAGAAATACAGGGACTCTTCATTCTGGTTGGCTGTAAAGGAAAGATGACCAATGATGAGACTAAGCTACAAGTTTGCCATTTTAGTGTCTGACATTTAAATGCCTTTTTATGATGAAAGGAACATTTAAAGGTAACAGATGACTATTTGATTCAAATATGATACGAATAATATCTGATATGCAAAGGGCACGTGTAAGTTTTTTATAAAAACACTATCGTGAAGTAGGTAACAGCTATCAACAGTAGACAATTCACACATGAAATATAATATCCTTACTTGTAATTAAGCATAAAGCAACTTTACAGTATGCCATTTCACATCTCTAAGAGAAGTAAAAAACCTGAACAAAAAATAGACCTGAATATCCAGCAATACCAGTAGTAGTAAAATTAGTATGTGCTAGTAAAAAGTAATGTGGCCCTGGTGGCATGACAGGCATGTCATGATATACACAGTGTAGCAGTGCCACAGACATATCACAACCTTTGGCTTTGTATTATTATTAAGAATGCTAAAAAAATTTTCATTAACAGGTGTATAGAAAAATTCATTTTAACATGTCCTATAAATAGTAAAAATGAAAAATATCTTAACATCTATTGAGAAATTATTTAATCACAAGGATTAAAAACTACATGAGCCAATGAAAATTACAATTATGAAGACAAATATTGAAAATACTGTATAAAATAAATAGATGTACTCCCATCACAAATGTAACAACATAAGGACACATGGAAGGTAGTGCACAGAAAGCAATGAGGGTTGCTTAAATGGTGGGTGACTTTTTTAAAATTCTAAAAACTGGGCCTCCTCGGTGGTGCATGCAGTTGAGCACAGTGCTGTGAAGCTGTCTGCGGCCTCTGCAGTGCCTGTTCGATCCCCGCCAGACGCGGAGCAACCCAAATGGGACGGCAGATCTCTCCTGTCTCGCCCACTGCTCCCCTCAGCAGTGTATTTCAGTCATTCTGCCTGTTGTTTTCCCTGCTGTGTCTCTGGTGAATCTTCCCTGCTGTGTCTCTGGTGAATCACCCTCCCGAGCATCTGGCCTGTCCCCTGGTATAAATATTTATTGTATAAATAAAATAAATCTTTAAAAAAAAAAGTCAATTAAAAAAAAATCCTAAAAACTTATTTTTAATCTTAACATAGTACATTGTCATTAAAAAGAAAGAAAAGGCAACCACCAGGTTCTATTATATGCTGTTAATTTAAATATGCTATTCGTGGTATATTTAGGTTACACCTTTCTTTTTTGAGGATAGTTTAATAATTTTTTTTTTATCATTGATTTCTCTTCTCTTAGATGTCTGTGGTTAAAATGGCCTCTTCAGAAGCAAAACCTGAGTCGAAGTATATATCACCCATTACCTACCAGCCAGTTGACATAGAAAATGAGAAGGTGATCTCGGAAGAGCCGTTGTCTTCTCTGTCAGCAACTTCAGGTCATACGGAAGATAATCTCGGCAAAGTAGAAGAAAGAGAGTTTTTTGATGTAAAAGAAGTGGTGGCGTCAGAAATACATGTGTCTGACACGGCGCCTGATAGCCCTCTGACCGCAGTGAAGAGAGAGAATTCTTCGCATTCAGGGAGCAATCAGTCTGAACTCTGTAGCGTCACTTTAAATTCTTACCACTCCAGAAATGGTTCTGATAGTGGCCTCGTGGAATCAGACAGCTTCTTATCTGACTCAGAATTTCCTCCAAATAATAAAAGTGAAATAAAGACAGAAGGACAAGAGTCCACGATGCTGAGAAACACTACCACTTCCTTTGGTTATGATAAACCGCATGTGCTGGTGGATCTGATTGTGGATGATGATGGTGGGAAAGAGTCCCTGATTGGTTATAGACTCACGGCAGATTCCAGAGAGTTCTCGTAAGATCAACCAAGATGCACCAACTTGGAAGCATCCTGAGCAGTTTTTCTGCCTTGATTTCATGAAATCTTGTGATTTCAGAAACTGTATCATTGATATTAGCCAAATGCAGTATCTTGGTTTAGTTAAAATTCAGAAGAGCCTGTTTGACACTGTCATATTTCATCGGCAAACTGCAGACTATTTGAAAAAACAAACCAAGCATTGTCGCACATGAGTCCTTCTATGCAAATGGCTTAGCATTAAAGGTGAACACCCTCTCATAACCTGCTTCATGTGATAGGTGGTGATACCTTTGTCTCCCGTCTAACCACTTCAGGATTTTCTTTTTCTGTGCCTCAGTTGTTGGGTTTTGTTTTTTCTTTTCTGAAGTTTACATTTTAGTATTTTAAATGCTTTCAGGCAAAATCTGAAATCAAATTTAAACTAATAGAATTAATAGACTTTCTACCTGTATATTTTTATGGAACATTATGGTTAAGTTTTTTTAAAATAAAGCATTTTTTAAAACTCATGTTTGTGTTAAGTTTTTCAAGCATTTAGGTATACTAGAATATTTTTATACATTTGCTGTTTCTATGCATTTATGAGGCAGTTATTTTCAGATTATTCATATTTAATCTTTAAAACATCTTTCCCTCTACATTCTGGGTACTTTCTACTAGTGTCTGTTAGCCACTTGCTGCTACTACTACCAATTGGAAATGAATCAATCAAAAAAACAAGTGTTTAATTATTAAACTCTTTAAATTTGTGTCTCATTTCTTCTTTACAACACTCTGGAAGGAGGAATTGCTGCCCCTACTTAAAATGAACAAACCATGATTCAGCAAGTTTAGTAACTTACCCAGTAAGTGATGAGTGAGGAGTCTCCCATGCTCTTTCCAGTAAATCTCAGCTGTCTGCTAGTGGCTATTAACATGTTTGGTGGTAGAGCTATCTTAAGAGTGTAGAATGTTTTCTGGGATGTTTAAACAGTGTTAAACTATCTTCATAGAAATATTTTAAAGGTAGATAAAACTAAAAAGTGGAGGGATTAAGTAGGAAGGGGACGATAAAGCCAAGGAGAGCTATCTGGTAATGGACTATGCCAACAAGATTGCTGGGTTGTGTTGAGTTCATTAAAGATGAATGCTTAGGTTTGGAGGATACCTTGAGAGTCTCTGGAAAGCCCTATAAACTGGGTACCAAGGAGTATATAAAAACTAACATTGGGTCCTTCTTACATCACCAGGCACTAAGCTGAGGGCCTCCTTTGTTCTCCCTCATTACCTAAACCCCATATTACCTGTATTTTATAAGTGAAGGAACTGAGGCTTGGATAGAGTGACTTCCATCTTGTCACAGAGCTGGTCAGTGCAAAACCATTGTTTTCAAAATGAAAGTGGCCAGGAGATTGCCAGACCAGGAACTCTAGGATGGAGAGGGCCTGATAGCACCATTGGGTGGAGGGTTAACTTGGCTCTCTGCTGCACTGGTAAGAGATTAAGAATGCCATGTTGCTCACAATGGATAGGATGAAGTGAGCCTGAGCAACAGGAGTCACTGACATTAATCCAACCTGAATTACCGATCATGGCTAGAAAAGAGACTCTAAAGTCAAAATCAAAAAGATGAATCAATTTCAAATGACAATGTGATCTGAGAAATGTCTGCTTTCAATCGGCATTTATTCAGCACCCACTAATAGCCAAGCACACATTTTTGGTTCCTCATCCTAAGTATGTTTAGGGTAGTGGTTAATTCAGAGTAGAATTTTGGAGGTAAACCTTTGAGTTAGAATCTCCAACTCTGCTAATCACCAAGTGATTTGGAGCAAGTTATTTCACTTGTCTGCCTCAGCTTACTATGAAGCAGGCATAATAGTACAGTTGACCTTTGAACAATGCAAGGGTAAGGGCACCAGGCCCCATGTAATTGAAAATCTATGTTTTGACTCCCCAAAACCTAATAGCCAGCTGTTGACCAGAAGCCTTCCGGGACAACATAAGCAGTCCATTAACATAGTTTGCATGCTATACGTATTATATGCTATTCAATAAAGTTAGAAGATGTTACAAACATTTTAAGGAGAAAAGTACATTTACACAACTACACTGTATCAGTACCCTACGTTTACAAGAAAGTCTACTTCTAAGTGAACCTACAAAGGTGAAGTCCATACAGTTCAAGGGTCACTATACTTAGAACACAGTGTGGCTATAAGATAATCTCACAGTGCCTTAGCGCAGCACTTGACCTAGGGCATGCATTTAAAAATTAGTACCATAAGTATGGGAAGGAAACTACAATTACATAATCAAATTCTTAATTACCCAGTGACAATTGTAACAGGAAAAGCACAGGGTGTAACCTGAGCATAAGACGGGAGCTAGCCGAGATCAAGTTAGCCTCTTGAGAAATTAGCACTTCAAGATAAATCAGGTGGTAGGTGCAATGAATTGGAAACTTACAAAACTAAGGGTCAATAAATAAAGGATCTTGAGCTGCAAAACTGCCTTAATGTACATGAAGATATTATTTTTGTTTCAGCTACTTCCTCTTCCATTTCAACCTGTTCTTCCATCCTCACAGTTCAGCAGTACCATGGCATAGAGTCAAGATTCATTCCAGTAAGTGTTGCCTCTTCTAGGCAGGCTTTTTTTTTTTTTTTAAGATTTATTTATTTATGCATACAAGAGCGGGGGTACAGGCCAGAGATGCAAGGGGTGAGAGGATTCACCAGAGACAGAGTGGAACAGAACAGGCAGACTGACTGAAATACACAGCTGAGGTGAGCAGTGGGCGAGACAGGGGAGGTCTTTCTCGCCATGTGTGTTGCTCCCTGGCTGGCCAGGGGATCGAACTCGTGCTGCAGTGGCTGCAGACAGCTTCATAGGTTACGTCTTTACCCATTGCACCACCAGGGAAGCCCCTAGGCAGGCTTTTAAACGGACTTGTTTTACATTGACCCAGACAAGAAACGGTTGAAATAGAGGGGTTATAACTCACACATCCTCTGTTCCCAGCCCAGTGACCTCAATCTTGATATTTAATTATTACTCATTTTAGATTTTCTCTATTTAAAACAGAGAGAATGATAATGTATCTTTCTGTGATTCCAGAAAATTTGAAAACTTTTGCAGAATTGCAGAAATTCTTGCAAGCCAGAACTGAGTCAATAAAAAATATGGAATGAAGGTATATGGGATTATACTCAGATGATAAGAATCTAGACAGCTAGAAAACAAATAAAGCCAGTTTTTATTTTTATTTTTATTTTTTTAAATTTGAATGACATGTAATTTCTTTTTTTTTTAAAGATTTATTTATTTATTTATTTGATTTATTTATTTATACAAGCACTGGGTACAGTCAGAAGCGCGGGAGGGTGAGAGAATTCACCAGAGCCTGAGCGGAGAGCAGAACAGGCAGAAGGACCGAAGTACACTGCTGAGGGGAGCAGCAGGCGGCAGGAGAGGTCTGCGTGCCACGCGGGACCCTCCTCCGGTGGTCGGGGAGCAGCCAGGGATCAAACCGGCACTGCAGAGGCTGCAGGCAGCTTCTTGACCCAGCACTCAACCGCTGCGCCACCGGGGAGGCCCCAGTTTTTATTTTTAAGGTCCTGCTCTACATCCCTGTTACACCCTCCTAAATTCAGTGAATTGATTTTACCTCAACAATTCTACCTGTATCACACCATCTACAGAACTGCTCATTCCCGTCATTTCCATGGTTCTCAAGCAGGGTTAGCATGGAGCCATATATAACTCACTCTTTAGAGCTGCAGTGTTCCTCCCCTTCCTCACAGCAGGATTCCTGCCAGATTTCTGCTTGAATGTTTGGGAAACAATGGCAGCTATCACAGCTCACCAAACCTGGAGGGAGAGCTAATATATCAATACTGCTACATGCCAACATTTGGTCAGTGTCTCTTATTGAACCTGCTTTCTACCTAGTAAGACAGACATTCTATATTATTTTCTAGTGAGGAAGCCAAGGCACAGGAAGCTTTTTAAGTAAACTAGGTACATCTTGCGAGTACCAAATAGAGCTCAGAATGCACCTAAAAGAAGGAGGCTGGCAGGGCAGGGCCTTGTGGGGCGGGGGAAGGAAAGGCAGCAGCTCAGTAGCTAAGGAGTCAGCTAGGAGCTGAGACATGGGACCTGGAACCCACATGGCCAAGGGCAGGGACCTTGACCAAAGTCTGTCTTTTTGGCTGAAGGAAGGACATGAATAAAGAAAAGTTAGGCACCCTCTATAGTATTAATGTGCAGCCCCTACTTTGGGGATTATGGCATGGGTTAGCAGGTTTTGGTAGAGCATAGAGACTCCCAAAATCAAATGAACTTAGCAGGTGCTCTGGGTTTGGGCATTTGAGAAGGAGAAGAAATGGCATCCTATGGGCATTTAAGTATCAGAATGGGGTCCTCACTGCAAATGGGTAAAGTTCAGTGAAGTGTGTTTTGAGGCATTTAAATTCAGGTTTCGCCTCTCCCCAAAGTTCAGACTTTTGCGTTGTGGTCTCATGTCTGTAGCTTCCTGTATACCAAGGAGACAATAAACCTTCCACTTGTTTTTGAATAGAAATCATGCTTAACATTGACAACCTGATAGCCACACCCAGAAATAACCTTGTGAAGCCAGAAATACCCTTTAATAAGTTACTTGTGGTAGTTACTCATCATGCTAGCATAAAAGAGTAATTTAAAATATAAAAATTACTCTAAAATATAAAAATCATCTTCCTTACTCTGAGGTTCATGAGAATTTTTAAGTTTTGTTAGGAAGTTCAGTGTACATCTTGTAGGACTGATATTATACAAGCAATTTTCAGGTCGTGTTTTATCTTTGTTCATGAATAATAAATTAACCGTAATCTATCTCTGCCCTTCCACTGCCAGAAAGAAAAGCAATAATAGAGGGGATTTCCAAATTGAGCATGCTTGTATATGTCAGCATCTTTTTTCTTCTCTTAAATCTTAAAAAAAAACAACAGTGAGAATTTAAATTACAAAGCCTTCTACTTAGAGATTTTGTTTTTAATTCTTTCTTTAAAAAAACTTTGGGTTAAACTACCATGAGATACCATCTTACACCAGTGAGAATGGCACATATTAAAAAAACTAGCAACAACAAATATTGGCGAGGGTGTGGAGAAAAAGGAACTCTTCTGCACTGTTGGTGGGAGTGCAAACTGGTCCAACCACTATGGAGAGCTGTGTGGAGATTTCTGGACCTACTAAACATAGAGCTTCCATATGATCCAGCAATTCCACTCCTAGGTATTTACCCAAAGGACACAGAAACATCAATTCCAAAGAACACCTGCACCCCTATGTTTATAGCAGCACTATTTACAATAGCTAAGCTTTGGAAACAGCCCAAATGCCCAAAAATAGATGACTGGATCAAGAAGATGTGGTTCATATACACCATGGAATATTACTCAGCATTCAAAAAAGATAAACACATGCAATTTGCAGCAACATGGATGGCACTGGAAGGGATCATGCTCAGCGAAATAAGCCAAAAAGAAAAAGAAGAATACCGGATGGTCTCACTCATAGCAGGAATCTAGAAAACTTAAATAAGGGACCAGGAAAATGAATAACTATAAGAAAGTGAAAATCAAAATCAACAAAAAACTATGAACCAGAGACACTTTTTGGGGGGTGGGGGGCGGGAGGGGAGGGATTGGGGTCAGAATGGGGGGGTTGCAATTGTATGGGGAATATAAAAATAAAATTTATTATTAAAAAAAAACTTTGGGTTAGATAAAGAAGTCTACATTAAAGAATAGTTAAAGGAAAAAATATAATGAAAATATTCCATTTCAGAGCCAAAGGAGAATCTAAGGAATTGATGACAGCATTTTATTGTTCAAAGAGTCATATTATTTAATGAGCTATAAATGAAGTAATATACGTGAAATATAAAATGGGGGGGCTCAATGGTGGTGCAAAGGTTTAAGTCTCAGCACTTTGAAGCTATCAGCAGCCACTGTAGCATGAGTTCGATCCCCGACCAGCACAGCAGACCTCTCCTGACCGGCCCAAGTTTCCCCTCAACAGTGTATTTCAGTCAATCCGCCTGTTCTGCTCCCCACTCTGTCTCTGGTGAATCTTCTCACCCCACCTCCCACCCCATGGCACCTCCGGCCTACACCCCAGCTCTTGTATGCATAAATAAATAAAATAAATCTTTTTAAAAAATGAACTCACCAATGGCAAAGCACAAGCCCATTTTGGGAGGGAAATAGATTAGGCAGCACCCAGTGGACTTACTGGACACAGTGATAAGGGTGGTATCCCGGGGGAAGGCCTGAAGAGGGCTTTCCAGAACTGAACAACCAGACAATCTGACCTTGGGTAGAAAGACTCTTTAAAAGCATTAAAAAGGCATCTGGACACCAAGCAAGTCACAGATGCATCTCCATACTAATTCATTCTTTGAAGCGCTGCCACTCAATTCAGGCATAGCAGGAAGCGCCCTGCAACTCTGAGGAGGTGGAATCTGAGGCCCTTTACTACCTAGACCTGACTGAGGACAGATGGTGGCTCCATGAGGACCAGTGCTGCCATCTTGGTCCTTCCTGCTTCCCTAGTATGGAGTCTGGCCTACAAAACATGCCCAATAAACATTTGTTTGAGTTGATATACAAATAAGCAGATGAACCACCAAATCTGACATCATTCTATCCTTTTATGGAATAAATATTATAAGTGAAGAACAACACTGAGTGACTTTTATAAATGACCTCAGAGCCTGAGTTCAACCAGATCTGATTTTATCTCTTGCTTTTTCACTACACATTTAAGACCCTGCCATGTTCTCTTAGCCTCTCTCTGACTCAGTTTCTTCAGCTGTAATATCAGGATAATAATACTGATGCTTGAGGCTTGTTGTTAGGGTTAACAAAAGCAATGCACAAAAAGAGCTGAATTCATGCTCCAAAATGATTAGATCTTACTATCAACACAAAAATGGTATTAAAAGTTACCAGAACGAGTTTTATAAGGATGACATCTTTTTTGTGTGTGTGTGGGACCCTCGCCGGCTGCCGGGGAACGAACCGGCTCTGCAGAGGCTGCGGGCAGCCTCACAACCCAGCGCTCAACCGCTGCGCCACCAGGGGAGGCCCAAGGATGAGATTTTATAGATAAAATTTTTAAATCTTCTTTTTGTTATGAAAAATTTTAAATATATACCAAAGTAAAGTGTAATGAACTTCCATATACTCAATACTGTTTCAACAATTATCAGTTTAAGAAAAATAACAAAGAATCATGGTAATGACCTGATTATCTAGTTTGATCAGATTTCAAGGACTGTGTGAAAAAAAATCTCAGATAGCTTAAAATGATTGTTTTCCATTGTTTATCCTTTTAATGAAGTATTTGGTTGTACAGGCTCAAAATTGTTATCAGGTCCTGGAAACTAAAAATGGGAATGGAAAACCCTTTTCACGAAGATGGCGCCGAAAGCAAAGAAGGAAGCCCCTGCCCCTCCCAAAGCCGAGGCCAAGGCAAAAGCTTTGAAGGCCAAGAAAGCAGTGCTGAAAGGCGTCCACAGCCATAAGATAAAGCAGACCCGCACTTCACCCACTTTTCGGAGGCCCAAGACATTGCGACTCCAAAGGCAACCCAAATATCCGGGGAAGAGCGCTCCCAGGAGAAACAAGCTTGACCACTATGCCATCATCAAGCTCCCTCTTACCACTGAGTCAGCCATGAAGAAAACAGAAGACAACAACACACTTGTGTTCATTGTGGATGTCAAGGCCATCAAGCACCAGATCAAACAGGCTGTGAAGAAGCTCTATGACATTGATGTGACAAAGGTCAATACCCTGATCAGACCTGATGGAGAAAAGAAGGCCTATGTTCGACTGGCTCCTGACTATGATGCTTTGGATGTTGCCAACAAAATTGGGATCATCTAAACTGACTCCAGCTGGCTAATTCTAAATACAATTTTTCACCATAAAAAAAAAAAAAAAATGGGAATGGAAAAGAAGAGGCATTAATTGAACAGGACCCGTGACCCAAGAGTATGACGGGGAGCCCTGTGGAGTGCTGGGGGGCATGGAAGGTGTGAGGGACACCAGCAAGGTGAGACAGAGAACTTCCAAGAAGAGAGGAAGAAACAACAGAGAACCCCCCACACACACACACCTCAACTCTCCTCCCCTCTTGCTTGAACCACCACCAGGGGCCCTGATAGTTGCAAGTGTCAAGCACATCACTCAGAATCATCTGCCAGCTAAGTCCTTGTGGCTGGCAGCCGCTCTACCTCCTGGGGCCAGATTCACTTAAGTTGTTTCATTCACTCTCTTGCCAAGCCCGCCTTGCCCTCCAGTCTCTCAATCTGGGTGTTTTGCCTTTTCATAGCTAACAAACTCTTGGGTTCAGCGAAAATCAAACACCACAGCAACACACCTCTTTTAACTCCTCAAAAACAACAAAACAGGGACCTTCCTAGTGGTGCCCTTGCACAACCTATGAAGCTATCCACAGCCATTGCAGCACAAGTTCAATCCACAGCCAGGGAGCTGCCCACATGGCGCAGCAGGCCTCTCCTGACTTGCCCGCTGCTCCCCTCAGCAGTGTATTTCAGTCTATCTGCCTGTTCTGTTCCCTACTCTGTCTCTGGTGGATCCTCTCATCTCCCTCCCCCCCCCCCCACACACACACACCTCTTCCCTGTACCCTAGTTCTTGTATGCACAAATAAATAAATCTTTAAAAAAAAAAAAAACCCAATGTGTTGACAAGTAAAAACCACTGTCACGCAGAAAGGGGATTTCTTCTATTTCCCTGCCAGCCCACACTGAGCTCTCTCTGAAGGATCACAGGTCGAGCAGGCGCGTGCAGCCATGGTGCCCTCTCGTCGCTTGCTAATCTTCATCATCACTCTCTCCCTGACTGGCGTTCTAGGTAAGTGCTTTGTTTCTTTTAAACTGTTGACAGCTTTGCCAGCTTAATCCGCTGAAGGGATCTTCAGAAATAACACTAGTGCTTTTCTGGCTTTGTAAAAGTTTCAACTTTCTTCTCTCACTAAAGAATCATAAAAGACTCATATTTCCTATGTGCAGCATGAATACTCCTTGGGGGATTTAAAGAGTAACTACTAAAAAAGGTGCAAGAAACTTCATACAAGACCAACACATCCATCTGTCTGTCTTAGTGTTTCTTTTGCCTTCAAAGCTTACTTGACATCATCAGAACACTCTTCAAGGCCTGGATTTCAGCTCTGCCATTTACTATCTAGGCAGCTTGTACAATTGACTTAACCCCCTCCTTCCCTGTGTCTCAATTTCTTTATCTGTAAGATGGAGATTGTAGGTCATGGTAAGGATTAAATGAGTTAATTATATGCAACTGCTTAGAGCAGTGTCTGAGACAGAATTGAGACCATAAAATGTGAGAATTTGCTATTGGTGTTCCCAAGTAACTCTTCAAAAGCACAGTGTATCTTATTGCACCAACAAATCTCCGGGCAAGGCCATTAGAATCCCCATTTAACAGATGGACACCTCACAGTGTAAGTGGCTCAAGTAGTGTTTCCAAGATTATCAGTTGCCAATTGACTGATAACATATACATTCAAGACTCTGTCTCCCAGAAATGTGAGTTTGAGTAGACTGTGCCTTTGGTCCTTGGTGGCACCAAGGGCTCAATTAGCAAAATGTGGCAGGAATTCAAGTGCTACAAAAATGATCTTGGCTTTGCCTTTTGTTAGGTCTGTAACTTTGGGTAAAATCTGCAACTTCTTGAAGATTTAGTTTCCCAACCTGTATGTAATAATAAAAATACCCACCTTATTTGGTGGTTGTAAGAATGAAATAAGATATAACTATTTGAGGGCCTCCCTGGGGGCGCAGCAGGTTGAGCATAGTGCTGTGAGGCTGTCTGCTGCCTCTGCAGCACCGGTTCAATTCCCAGCTGGCCCAGAAGATACCCTCATGGCACAGCAGACCTCTCCTGTCTCTCCTGCTGCTCTGCTCAGCAGTGTTTTCGGTCCATCTGCCTACTCTGTTCCCTGCTCTCTGTCTCTGGTGAGTCCTATCACCCTAATGCACCTCTGGCCTGTACCCCAGTTCTTTTTTTTTAAGATTTATTTATTTATTTATACAAGAACCAGGGTACAGGCCATATTCACGGGAGGGTGAGAGGATTCACCAGAGACAGAGCGGGGAACAGAACAGGCAGACTGATGAAGTACACTGCTGAGGGAGCAGCAGGCGTGACAGGAGAGGTCTGCCACGCCATGTGGGACCCTTGCTGGCCTTGGGGGATCGACCCGGTGCTGCCGAGGCTGTGGACAGCTTCACAAAGCTGCATTCAACCACCTGCACCACCAGGGAAGGCCCACCCCAGTTCTTGTATAAACAAATGAAAATAAATCTTAAAAAAAGATATAACGGGCCTCCCCTGGTGGCGCAGGCGGTTGAGTGCAGCTCTGTGAAGCTGTCCGCAGCCTCTGCAGTGCTGGGTCAATCCCTGCCTGCCAGCAAGGGTCCCACATGGCACGGCAGACCTCTCCTGTCTCGCCCACTGCTCCCCTCAGCAGTGTATTTCATCAGTCTGCCTGTTCTGCTCCCCACTGTCTCTGGTGAATCCTCTCACCCTCCCGCACATCTGGCCTGTACCCCGGTTCTTGTACAAACAAATAAATAAATAAACAAACAAACAAATAAATAAATAAACAACTAAATCTTTTTTTAAAAAGTAAATAAAACACCAAAATATTTTTTTTTAAAAATGTAACTATTTGAACACAGTGCCTGATACATGTTTAATGTTCAGATATGATCAGTGTTCAATGAATGGCAGCCAGAGACAGGAGGAGGGAGAGAAGGAGAAGGAATAGCCTTAACCTCTAATTGTTTTGTTTTGTCTATTGGCTCCTCTGTGGTAGGTGAGAGGCAGGTTCTGGAATCAGACTGCCTGAGTACAAAATCCGCTTCACCATTCGCTATTGAGCAAATTCCTTCACTTCTCCAAGATTTAGGTTTTTTTAGCCTGAAAGAGAAAGATAGCGATAGTATCTTTTTTTCATAAACGAACAGGCAGATTAAATGAATTCAAGGTGATGAAACTGCTCAGGATTTGGTAGAGAGTGATTTGCAATTGTATTTGATGGAGATAGCAGTGGTGGTGTTCAAATAAATAAATAAATGAATGAATGAATGAATGAATGAATGAATGAATGAAATCTATAGACATAAGGAGAATTGAGTCATCTAGTTTCAGGGTAGCAAATCACTTCCAGGCAGGGTCTTCAGGAAATTGCCTGTTATCTCCTGGAATTTTTATATACTAAATACAATTGGTTAGGATAGCCAAATCGAAGGCAGAATAGACTTTTTCAAAGTCCACACCATACCACCATTGGATGTGCTGAAAGAGGTCCATAAAATTTTTTAAATATTCCAATAGTGTTAGCACTAGAACATATACCTTGAATCTTTAGAGCTGAGATTGTGGTTTTAGGAGAATTTGCTTTCATCTCAATGATTTTCAAGCAAAAAATTTTAGTAGGTGGAGAAATCAGATGTGGCAATCCAGGGGATGATATCGAGAGACAAGGAAGGCAGTCAGAGACCTTGGGGTGGAACCACACCCAGCATGGTGGAGCAGGGGAAAGGAGACTCTGCTGAAGAGGGTGGGATGGTAGAAGATGAGGTCAAGGAAATGCAAAGGCTATGTCTCCTGACTCCTTCTGCCTAACTTCCCACTCCTTCTCAGAAACTTTGGACCTGCCAGAGAGGCAAAGTTTTATATCTGCTAGTCTTAAATTTTCATCTGGGACTTAAGCAAAGGGCAGATTAACAAGAGAGAAGCAATTTATTAACACATGCAGTGCATATCACCGGAGAAAGCTAATCAAAGAACAACTCAAAGTGGTGGCTTAGATTTCTAACTTCTATAGCATCTTGAACAAAGAAAAATAAATTTCCAAAACACTTGACAGGAGAAAGGAAAGCAATTTAGGTTCCCAAGGGCAGATAACTGTGGGAGGTTAATATATGGGAGGAAACAAATGGAAATGCCTCTGGTGCCTTCTCTGGACTGAGCAGGGTCCTTCTCCAGTAAAAGGAGAGTATATATCTTGCCTTTAGGCAGAAAGGGAGGTGGAGAGGGAGAGAGAGTTTTCCCTGCATTTATTAATTGGCTTCAGCTCAAAATGATTTTTATGTCAAAGAGGCAAATTTTGGTGTGACATATTCTGGTTCTTTCTGGCTCTAGCATAACATTTTGTCAAGCATATCTTGCCCCATGGGATTAAATCCACGTGGGAATGGGCCACCCATGTTGCAGGGCTTGAGGAATCATAAGCTATGCCAATGTGAAAATAGCACCTTTCCTGCCAAGATTGTTCATGAATCCTTCTCAGGCCCACTAGGTAGGAACTTGAGCAGTTTCCTCAGTAACATGGACCACTTCATCCAGGCAAGGATGCTGGGGTTCTGAGCACCAGGATTCAGTCATTCAGCAGAGGGACAGCAAAGGGCTACCTCCATGCAATAAAGCTAGGTTAGCTGAGAGAGCTGGAGGACCCTGAAGCAGGACCCAAAGATTGAGAAAGGAGGAGCCAACTGCCAGACTGAGCTCCTAGAGCCAATACTGACCTCAGGCAAAAGTCAGCCTCAGAGTAGCGGTCCTGTAGGCTGCTTAGGAAGGTGGGCCAGTGGCCTTGGTGTGGGCCTTTCACCTCAGTCATTACACGCCATCACCATCACCATCAGGGAAGGAAGGAAGAACAATATTTTATCAGTGGTATTTACCTTCTCTACAGCTTGGGAATGGGGTGGGAGTTTATTACGTGTGTTCTTATCATCTGGAACACAATTGTATCAAAATCATCACAGAGAAGATCCAAAATGTTGGTTTCTGGGCTTCCCTTCCACATTCTGCACTTACAGCAACTACTTCAGGGAATCCCAAGACAGGTTTACATTGAAAACTCTTGCTAACAACAGTGTGCTCCTATTCCGTGTTTTTCCTTTTCTTATTTTAGACATGCAGCCAGCCCATGAGTCTCTGAAGCCACAGAGAGTGCATTTTCAGTCCCGAAATTTTTACAACATTTTGCACTGGCAGCCTGGGCAGGCCTGCTCCAGCAACGGCAGCCTCTATTTTGTGCAGTATAAAACGTAAGTAATTTGAACTAGAAAAAGCTGGAAGAGATGTTTACGGGATAACAATGATGGGTTAAGACCCGAGCTATTTTCATTTTCAGAAGGGTTGAGAAGAAGCAGAAGTAGGGACAGTAGAGTCTGGCCCCCAACCCCAACCTCCTCCCAAGGCTGCTTGGTAACACAAAATGCATGATGATGTGCAGTCTGTAGGGGAGATACATCACCCCTGGGAGACCCAGCACCTAGGTTTCTTAACAGAGCCTGCCGCATGTGGGCTTTTAATACCTGTGTCAAGAAAGCACTGGAAACAACTTGTTTAACAGTTAGTAGTATTGTAGAAATAAATTCTAGCCTTTTACCCAGGCAGGGGAAGAGCAGGTGGTACTTTAGGAATGGTGATGTCAGGAGAAGCTTTGTTACTCATGCATGAGGTCCCAGACCTGAGTAGCTCTGTAAGTTCTGAGAATCGGTTTACAGACCAAGGGTTCCTTTTATACACAACGGTGTCTATATCTGTTACATTGATAGCATCGTTTTTTCATCAGGCACAACCATTTGCAGCAAAGTCCCCAGACAAGGGAGGCAAGGCAAAGAGGGAAAGATGCAGGCATTCGGGGATGGCCTTGGAAAGATAGACCAACTGGCTGGCTGCCGGACTTTGTAGATAAGAGTGCTGAGGCCCTGGCCATGAATCTTGAAAGGGGATAAAGCTGTAAATTATGTTAATTTAAATTATTGTTAATTATGCCTGCATTGGAGTGTTCATTGCACCTGGGCTGGAAGTTCTGCTGGAATCTTTATTATATTCATTTGCCCAATAATATATTTTCACTTCAGTAGGTAGTCAAATAAGTTGACATCATTGATAGTTGACAAAGAAGTTGTGAAACACAAGAAGTGAGTGTATAAAATATATTTTCCACTTAAGATCATTATTTAGAGAGGGTTTCCTATTTCGAAAATTATTTTGAAAAATTAATGACTCCTGTAAGCCAGGACACACATTGCAACGCGTTGGTGCACGTTCCTCTCGTGGGAGCCTCATGCTGATCCTGGTGGATTGTTGCCAGTACTCAGATATAATCGACTTTTTTCTGGATCAAGGCCTCGGGCCATAAGCTCTTGATTTGCAAATCACAGGCTTTCCCACTTATACATTTCCTGGTTTGTTTTTTTTCCAAATTATTTTTATTGAGGTAAAGTTGGTTTACATTGTTTCATCTACTTTGGGGGTTGTAAGTTGAAACCTCTGTAAATATAGGAGGCATTTCCTTCTTTTACATAGATTCAGAAGCAGCTTGAGCATGAGACAGGAGATACTAGCTTAGCTTAATGGCTTATTAGAAATTCAGAAAATCAGATGATGCAATGGGCCAGAATAGCGATTTATTTTACTGATATATAACTGGTGAGGAAGTAAGGTATCAGTCTTCCTTTTGCTGTGTCACCTTCCCATTGTTTTAAGCTGAATCAACTTATATTGCCTCCTTGCCTCACTACCTTTTTTCCATGGATTTTTCTCACTCTCTCCCAACCTCTAATTGTAAAATTATACACTGCTGAGGGGAGCAGCAGGTGAGACAGGAGAGGTCTACTGTGCCATGTGGGTTAGCAGCCTGGCCAGAATGCTGCAGTGGTTGGTGATAGCTTGATAGGGCTGTCTTTAATCCCTACACCATCAGGGAGGCCGGAAACCTCAGAAGCTTAAGAATGTCCCTGGTCTTACAAGGGGTTAAGACGCAAACTATGAAGCTATCCATAACCAGGGAACTACCCACATGGCACAGCAGACCTCTCCTCACTCTCCCGCTGCTCCCCTCAGCAGTGTGTGTCAGTCAACTGCCTGTTCTGTTCTCCATTCTGTGTCTGGTGAATCCCCTCACCACCAACCCCCCCATGCCTCTGGCCTGTACCCCAGTTCTTGTATGCATAAATAAATAAATGTTAAAAATAAAAAAAAAATATGAAGGGTTAGTACTCAAGAATGGAAATTGATCCAAATACCAGAAGACGAACTTCTCTGAGTGTTAAAAACCAAAAACACTTATGTTAGTGATGCAGAAGGGGTCAAGCTTGAGGCTGTCTTTCAGCAAAATAGCACTTGGTTAACAAGAAGGAATTCTTTTAAAAGATAATTAAGAGCAAGGCCTCCCTGTTGAAGCAAGGGTTAAGTCTCAGCACTATAAAGCTATCAGCAGCCAACCTGCCTATTGTGCTCCCCACTCTATCTCTGCTGAATCCTCTCACCCTCCCCATACCTCTGGCCTACACCCCAGCTCTTGTACACATCAGTTAGTAAATCTTTTTTAAAAAAAGATAATTAAGAGCAACCATAAGCTTTTTCACTGGTGCTGATATTGGAAGAAAAATTCCAGTCTAAAAATTAAAAAAACTGAAGACTTCTTTGATGAAAAAAGAAACTGAGATCTTTGTCTTTTTTCTGTAGGTATGGAGAAGCAAAATGGAAAAATAAAGAGAATTGTTGGGCTACTCAAGACTTATTTTGTGACTTTACCAATGAAATGTCAAATATACAGGATGCTTATTATGCAAGGGTGATGACGAACTCAACTGGGATCAACTCAAGCTGGGCCATGACCAAGAGGTTCATCCCTTGGTGGGAAAGTGAGTTCCATTGAGTTTCTTCGTATTTGCTCTCCCTGTCCTTGAATAACCCTCATAGAACTTGGCCAACTCCCAGGTCCTATGATTTGTTGAGGTCTACACCATCATCTCATTTCATTTAATTCTTAGAACAACTGTTGGAAATGACTTTTCTACCCTCATTTTACAGTCAGGAAATCAAGGCACAGAGGTTTCATGTAACTTTGTCAATATTAAAAGCTAAGGTTTGCTCAGATCTGTATGAAACCTCTATATATGCCTTTTAGATTTTTAATTGTCATTTTTTTAAATAGATAATTAAATATTGGTTCATAATAGTCTGTAAGCCAACTTAAATGTTTTGATATTGAAAAATTTCCCAAAATAAAATCCTAAGTAATGTCTTTTTGATTTAGTTCCTATGAGATTTTTTTTCCCCCCAGAGAATCCTTAGAACACATTCATAAGATCTGTTCACCCTGTTAATAAAAAAGGGACATGACAATCTAGGCTAATTAAGCATATTGATTGCATGGAAGAGTCAAATAAGCTATGATGCTAAACCTTACCATTTATGTATAGAAATATGTGATGTTAATGAGGGTATCCTAAAATTATATGAAATCCCTAAAAAAGTCTGATATGTGCTGTCATAATATTATTACTTGTTATTGTGGTTATCATTTTAAAATATTTTATGCAGCAAAATTAAGTAAATTTTGTTTTTCAATTGCATTATAATCAGATCAGTAACTATGGCGCAGATTTAGCTATTTTCTAGGTTTAAGAAAAACTTGTTCTTTTTCTAAAGCTATTACCTGCTACAATTTGTAAATTATATCTTTGTGAACATAACTGAAACACTTTTCTTCCCATCTGAGGGCTTCAGAATTTGGATTTTATTAGTATGCTTATTTTATTGTAATATATTTATTTGCATAAATTCCATAAAAATCTTTTTTCTCGCTTTAATAGGACATTATTGGAAACATGATTACGTTGTCAAAGCTTTGACAAATGTGTTATATTTGAGAATGAGGAACATAAACTTAGATGTAATCAATAAAGATAGATCAGCCTAATGCCTTGCTTACAGAATTGCAGACAACCTAGCCAGTGATGCTGAAATTTCAGGTTTTTAGGCCTAGTCTCCCAGCCAGGAATGGGTCCCAGGCTGCAGTGCAGCACTGAGTCTCAGCCACTAAATCACCACGGGCTGGTGTCTCACAAACCCAAACAGAAACTTCCAGTAACTTCTCTGGCGCTTAGGCAAGCAAGCGAGAAGAGGCAAATTTGTTTAGAGAAAGAAAAAGTTTATTGAGGAGAAAAGGAACATAAATAAAGTGGGACTCCCCGGCCTCCCAGGCCGGTGGAAACAGGCCAGGGAAGGGCAAAGGAACCAAAGTGGAGTTGTGCCTTAGGGAATATACACCTTCTTTCCCTAATTATGTAAAGCTCCACCAGTCTCTTTGTGATTGGTTAGATCTCGGTGGTCTCACTCACTGTCGAAAAGTCTCTGCCCAGCACTAAATCTCTGTGTCCCAGCCCTTATCTTTTTTCTTTATCTTGTCCAGGAATGTCCTGTTGCCCCTATCTTGGGGTGTTTAATTAGTTCCTTTTGGAATTTGTTCTCCTTATCTCTCCCTGACGCTCCTGAAGTCCCTACACTGCCCTTGAAGCTGCCTAATTATCCCTAACTTGCCCTAGGACTCACCAGGAGGGTAATAAACGTCACCTTATCAGGACTAGAACCCCAGGATATTTTGGGGACTGCAGGGGAAGGGAGATTTACACAAATCTACATGTGTTGCTGGGGAAGTCTAATGGTGGGATTTTAGCATGACTTCCAAACTTCGAGAAGCTATTAAAAGTTCAATCTGAGATGCCTTGTGAAAAGTTCCAGCAAAACAGATTTACAAGAGTCTATATGATTAATATTTATTTTTGCTGCACTTATGAAAATAGCTGGTGAAGTTTATTGAAACTGGACTTAATTCACAAGAAATTAATTTTACTGTGGTTATCTTTGGCAAAATTGGGGGTGATGGTGTTATAGGGCAGGAGGGCAACCCCGCTCTAAAACGGGTTGCCTGACTGGGTCCTCACCCACGTGCTTAAAAGGCACTTACACTGCAGACACACACAAAAGGTTAACAAAAGGTTTATTTACAAGGGAAGGGGAATGAGGAAATATACAACTCAGGGACAAAAGAGGGAGGTAAAGTCTTAAATGTGTCCTACCTATTCCACGGAACTGGAATCCCAATGGCACCCTGAGAGCTGGCGGAAGACCCAAGAGTTGTGAAGCCAGGAGAGAGCCCCAAGGCTGCTGTTAACAACACCCTCAGTTCCCAGCAAACCTCCCTTTGGTGATAATGGTATTTGTCATTTCCAGTGTCTTCATAGCTTTGGTCTGGAGTGGGGGTGGAGTCTACAAAGCCTGTTTGGAATTAGCTCAGGGCATCCTTCCCCCTAACAGTAGAAAATTATCTTCAAGGGGAGAAAAAATGTGAACTCAAGTTAGCTTTGCTGGAAAAAAATACAACATTGCTGCAGATCCTGGTCACTCAAAACAAGGAAATTTTGTGGGTTCAGAACAAAATGCAAAAAAAAAAAAAAAATTACCAGTATTATGTCAAAGAAAACAGTAAAAATCAGAGGTATTTCCAGGTCTGTTCAGTTCTGTGTAGGAAATTTTTACTCCCAACAGTTCCATCAATAGGAATCTGCTGAGGCCTTTTCTCTCTATTTTCTTCGGAAACAATTTCTGTACTATACAATATTGCAAGGCAACAATCACCATTGACAATTTACATACTATATATCAGGTGTTGAGAGTTTGTATATGTTTTAGAAAATCAGTATGAACATTTCTGTACATGTCAAAGTGTTAATAATGGTAGTAATTTTTTTACTACTTATCTCAGAGTCTATTTTTGCATAACTTCCATAGGGATTTAGTCTGCTTAAACTAAAACAATTGGACATGAGTTTCATTGTGTGGCTTTAATAGGAGTTCTTCCAGGAAGATGAAACAGCTGAATCAAGGAGAGGAGAACCAGGCCTCCCCGGTGGCGCGGCGGGTTGAGTGTAGCACTGTGAAGCTGTCTGCAGCCGCTGCAGCGCAGGTTCAATCCCAGCTGGCCAGGGAGATTTCCACATGGCACGGCAGATCTCTCCTGTCTCACCAGCTGCTCCCCTCAGCAGTGTTTTCCATCTATAGCCTTGTTCTGCTCTCCACTCTGTCTCTCTTGAATTCTCTCACTCTCCTGCGCCTCTGGTCTGTACCCCAGCTCTTGTATAAAAATAAATAAAACTTAAAAAAAAAAAGAAAAAGAGGAGAAACTGTTGCTTTGTTGTAGGCTCCAGAGACCCCCAAGGGAGGTGAGGGAGCTGCCTCCATGGGCAGGACTGGACAATCTGGAAAAAGAAAAAGCCCTGGTACCCTCGAGAAGAGGAAGCCCAGGTGGAGCCTGGTGAGACCAACTTTGTTCTTGAAGTCTACGTGGAACAGATGTCAAGAGTTTGCTCTGATCCTATATGGAGGATCAAAAAAAGCCAGCTAAAATTGCTGTTTAGTTATTCTGCCCTGTGATTTTACGCAAAAATAGGTAATGTGGTTTAAAAGTAGATTTGGTTTTCAAACTTTTGCTACGCTGTTGAAACAATTTTGTATCAAGGTTGAGAGAAACTGTTTTTGCATAAGTTGAATCCATTTTAATATTTTTCCTGTGATTTGATATCTTTGCTGTTTTGTTTTGGTTAATGCCTCCAGATGATTTTTCTTCTTCTTTTTTTTTTTTTTTTTTTTTTTTGGCTTGGACTGATAAACTATTTTCCAGGAATGGAGGAATTTTGCTTTCCACTGGTTTGCTTTCCAATGAGAACCCTGAGAAAAATTTTCATCTGAGACTGTACCCCAGCATCCATATATTTGATCTTCAACATCATGGAAATGGTGGCAAAAAGTGAAAGGGGGGAATTGCTAGGGGGAAAGGATGTTCTGAGCTAATTCCATACAGGCTTTGTGGATGCCACCCCTACTCCATCAAAACTCTGGGAAGTACAAATCCCAGGATCCCCAAAGGGAAGTTGCGAGTGTTATAGGACGGGGAGAGGGGCAGCCCAAAACCCCGCAAACCTGCCTATTCTAAATGGGTTCTGCCATCCGCTGCATCAACACAAAACATAGGAGACTTTAATGAAAAGGAACTTTAATAAAACTAGGAAACAATACAGGTAAGGCAAAGAGTCTAGTTTCTAAATGAAGCACCCAAAGTTACCCGTCCCCTCGTGGGTAAAAGTCCATCCATATGGGATCGGCCCAGAACAAGGCCCCAAAGCCTGCTACAAGTCTAAAGCATCTTCCAGTGGGGACCCACAGAAAAGGGTCACAAACAACCGGACAAGCCCGGAAGGAAAAAAGCAAAATCAACATCAAGATAAAAGCTGCCATTGTCACCTCCCCACGGGTCTCACCCACATCTGTGTCACCCAGTCCACGACCAAAAGACAAGCACAGTTTCTTCACGTGTCTCTAGGCTCCATGCGCCTCCTCCAGGTCTCCTTCTGGCTCCATCCTGCTCCTTCCTCAGTCTCTTCTGCAGCTTCTTCTCTTCCTGCTCAGCTCCACCCTCCCTTGGTGGTGATGGGATTTGTCTTTCCCAGAGTCTTGATGGCTTTAGTCTGGAGTGGGGGTGGAGTCCACAAAGCCTGTATGGGATTAACTCAGGACATCACTTCCCCCTAACACGAGGACCTAAGGGCAGAGTTAAGCAGCCATTTTCTCTCTTTGTAAGTAAACACCAGCCATGTTAGTGGGGCCGGGCACACTTGCCTCATGCTCTTGGCCAGGCAGCTTTGGTCTCTGCATGTCATTTTGTTAGGGGGAAAGGATGTCTGCTAATCCCATACAGGCTTTGTGGACCCCACTCCCACTCCAGACTAAAGCCATCAAGACATTGGGAAAGACAAATCTCATAACCACCAAAGGGAGAGTGGCTGGGACCTGAGGGTGGAGTTAAGCAGCCAGGTTGGGTATAAAAACCAAACACGTGGGCCTTGGGGGGCTCGCTGTCACTCGCCTCCTGGCTTCATGGTTCCTGGCTTGTGGCCAGTTCTCAGAGTGCCATTTTGGGATTCCTGATCAGCGGATCCGGTAGGACTCATTTAAAACTTTATCTCCCACTTTTCTCCCTGAGCTGTACATTTCCTCATTTCCCCTTCCCTTGTAAATAAACCTTTTATAAACCTTCCGTGTGCGCCTGCAGTAGAGCATTGATAAGTCCTTTTAAGCACGCGGGTGAGGACCCACAGTCAGGCACCCTGTTTTGTATCGGGGTTGCTCTACAACAGTTTGGGAATCCAGGTTGGCAGAACAGGTAGGACACATTTAAGAATTTATCTCCCTCTTTTCTCCCTGAGTTGTGCATTTCCTCATTCCCCTTCCCTTGTAAATAAACCTTTTGTTAACCTTTAAAAAATTAAATAAATTAAATGAAATTAAAAAAATAAATAGATGTTACCATAAAGTTTCAAAAAAAATTATCTTCAAAGAGATTTCTTAAAAATTTACATTTTAGATATCAGCAGTATCTCTCTATAGTGATTTTTGCCAGGTCTCTGAGTTTAATAACAACTTGGTATTGTGCATAATGTATCCATGTGAAGTGTCACAGTTTTGAATGATTTGTCAAAGTTTTCTATTCTTTTTCCAGCCAAAATAGATCCTCCAGTCATAAATATAACCCAAGTTAACAGATCTTTGTTGGTGATTCTCCGTGCTCCAAATTCACCATATAGAGACCCAAAAGGGGAAACTGTAACGATGGAAAATTACTATGAGCTAGTATACCGAATCTTTATAATGAAGAACTCACTACAAAAGGTAAGTTCAGATGAATACCTACCACTCATATTTTTTTCTTTTGTTCATTTAACTACCGTTTTAGCTACACAGTACATCTTTTCTTTGCTACTCTATCTCCTCTTATTTTTCCTTATCCAAATAATGCACCGCATCACCAACAGAGTATATATATATATATATATATATATATATATATATGCGTATATATATGTATACAGAATATATATCTACATATATATATTCTGTATACATTCACACTTTATAGGGGTAAGATCACAGCATTATCTATTTGTGCCAATTTTGTTACAATATTCTATTGATAATCCACCAACAGTGCCTTTATCTTAGTTGGGTAGTTAATTAAATGTTCTTTTTTTGTGTCTACCTAAGACAGGTTTCCTTTAGTTGAAAGGAACAGAAACCCATTCAGACTCTTCAAATACAAAAGTTGAGGGAAGGGGAGGAGTTTTTTATCAGGAGGTAACAAGCAATCTCATGGACAGTCAGAGGAAGAAAATAATGTGCTGTCAGGAAGGAAAAATGCAGAAGCGTGTCAATAATTGTCCTGAAGTCCATTCCACTCTCTTAGCTGCACAGTTTAATTTTTTTGAAAAAGAGACTCCAACTACTGGATTAACAACTTTGAAAGGAACCATTTCTACACAAACATGACCATCCTTCTATCTGCTGTGTATAGGACTCTAGAAATCTAGGATGTGTCTGGGAAGAAACCCTACAAACCATCCACTACTGTGACTATGTAATTTTATCAAAAATAGAGCAGATCAATGACTTACAGAAAACTATTTCTCTTCCTTTTTCCCCTGGTGTATAGGAACAAAAGGTATATGAAGGTGCTCACAGAGTTGTTAAAATTGAAGCTCTAACACCTGGCGCTGGCTACTGTGTAAGGGCTGAAATATACCAGCCCTTGTTTGATAGAGGAAGTCAGAGAAGTGAAGAGAGATGTGTGCAGATCCCTTGAAGTGGTACGCAGTGTTCCAGGAAATCAAGGTCTTTGAGAACAGGACTGCTGGTCTTTGAAAGATTTCATTAAAATTTACTATATTTTCTTAACGCTTTGTTCACTATGCTTCAGGGGCTTCTTTGCTTATTCATTCTTCTTTCGCCTTTCTATTTTGTTTGTAATCAAAATTTAAGCATCTCTTCCTCCCCCCAAATTAGAATTTAAAGAGGCAGAAAATAAACATCTCTATGAAACACAGAACTTCTCTTCTGAATGTAAAATCAGTAACAACCTTGACTCTTCTAAGACAGATAAAGGAACATTTAAGATTCAAGGAAAAGGGTCCTCCTTGGTGGCGTAGGGGTTAAGTCTCAACCAGCGTTCTCATTTAATCATCACTGTGGCCTCAGTTAGATCCCAGGCTAACCCACATGGCGCAGCAGACCTCTCCTGTCTGGGCTACTGCTCCCCTTAGCAGTGTATTTCAGTACATCTGTTTGTTCTACTCCCCCTTTGTCTCTGCACCTCAGCCTACACCCCCCTGCACCTCTGCCTACACCCCAGTTCTTCTATGCATAAAAAAATAAATATTTTTAGAAATCCAAGGAAAAATAGACATTTAATAAATGTTATTAAATTAATTATTCAAAACCAGCATTAGGTTAAGCATTTTCTGTTGGGCCAGTTAAGTTGATACAGTTTCGCCAACTTCTACATGAATGAATATTTTCCCATATAGTTCTATTTTGTATGAACTCTTTCATAAATTTATTTTCTATTATAAAATGTTTCTACTTAATTAACCAATATTTCATTTTAAGTTCTATTCTATGTAAATAAGAACTGTATTTGAAAAAAACTTCTCATGATCTTCAGATTAATATCTAGATTAAAATGATCAACAATAACAACTAAATAACAAAATGCTTACTTGGTATGATTTCCTTCATTTAAATTTTAAAAAACTCCTTTTTAAATAATATTGCCTTAGAAAAATTTGTCTATATTCTCAAAATTGGGTATAATATTTTTCAGCAACAAATTACAAATGAAACTTACCTCCAACTCAATCTTCTTGACAGAAGAAGATTGGAAAGCTCATGATTTGCATACTTAGGCCTTATGAATGACAGTTTGGTTGGGAGCATAGGAGCTGGTGGGGTACCCCGTGGAGAAGTTAATTTGAAGATGAAAGCTTACATTGGATGGCAGGTTTATTAGGCAGAGGGACTGGCAAGATTATATCCCAGAGACCTTCTAGAGACTCCACTGTTTCTCCCAAGTAAAGTTCTCCTGCCTTCAGGCTGGGGGTAGGTAACATAAAGTTGCCTTCTCCTCTTTGCCCTGACCCTTGCTTATGGCCTATGGATGTCTTCTTTTGTGAAGAGCTATATGTTGGGGAATACTTGTACAATTCCTCATGAAAATTGCTCCAAATGTGATTTAAAATATAGGCAGTGCTTCTGGTTATATACAATTACATATGATAATAAAGGGATTAGAAAATATTTAAAAATACATGGGGTGAGAGAATAAGGAAGAGCAAGAGCTAGAGAATTAGTTTTATTTTTCCTATATTTTCAGAAAAAAATGAATATAAGCATAGATCTAGACACAAAAATTACTTTCATATATATTTTTGAATTATGCAGAGTGTTTTGCTTACTATCTTTTTTGTCTTTTGTCCTTTTTTGCAGGGGACGGGATTTAGAGAAATGGGGTGGGTAGGGTATAAATTTTGTGTGCTATAAACAGCATTTAATAGTCTTGAAAAGAACAGTTCTGGTTGCTTCATGAAAGTTGTTAGGTGTCATCAAATTTTGTTTTTATGTTTGCTTTGCTTTATTTTCATTTACACGTTTAGACAAGTCACCTAGGAATACTTAGGCAAGAATAAAATACTTTGTTACAAAATAATTAATTTTCACTTTCTTGATTGTGTTAGGAACATATTGTCATACCATTTCAATAAATCTTTTCATATTTTTGCTTTGCATTTTGAAATAGTTACTTGAATTTTTTAAATGAAGGATATAATTTTTGTCTGTTAGATGAATATTTATGTTAATTTTTTTAATTGTTAGCTTTTTTATTTCTTAGGGTTTTTTTAATTGTTAGTTTTTCCCTTCTTTTTCCCCTTTTTATTGTCATTCAATAAATTCATGGAAAGTGTTGACATTTAGGACAAGAACATAGGCGTAGGAGTTATTTGCTTTCAGGGACAAATAGAAGCAACTTGAACATTACCTTTTTGGAAGCTTTGAATACATTGAAGAGATCTCTGAAGTCCATAACTGGTAGGCAAACATTCACTAGTTGGTAAGTTCCTACTCCAAGTTGCTTTGAAGGCTAGTACCAATAATCTCTGTGGTGTCTTGATTTTCAAGCAACAATTGAAAATTTTCTTTGTATTGAAGTTTCAATACTTTCTTCTTTTTTTAAAAAAAAGATTTATTTATTTATGTGTACAAGAGCTGGGGTATAGGCCAGAGGTACGGGGGATGAGAGGATTCACCAGAGACAGAGTGGGGAGCAGAACAGGCAGATCCACTGAAATACACTGCTGAGGGGAGCAGTGGGTGAGTCAGAAAGGTCTGCTGCACCATGTGGGTTGCTCCCTGGCCAGGAATCAAACTCGTGCTGCAGTAGCTGCAGATAGCTTCATAGGTTGCATCTCCAGGGAGGCCCCTGAAGTTTCAATATTTTCAAGGCAAAACAGAAACAACAAAATAGCCCGACGTGTTAAAATCTGATGTAGAGTGAATTTTGGACAAGTCTTTTAAAATTATAACTATTTAATAATTCTATCACCAAACTATATGTTTTTCTTTAATATATGCCACTTACCCAGGACATTTAAGTATATAAGTGAACTTGGAGAATTCAACCTCTCATTGTTGCAGTGGATTTTCTTTTGTTTATTTTACCCTTTTGGTTGAGAACATGTTACTTGGAAAGGAAAGTAGGCCTTTGTGTTTAAACAATGATAAAACTCATTATATAACCAACTATTTGATTTGTCTAACCTGCACCACAAAAACTAACATCTACAGAGGTGTGATCCAAAGAGGTGTGGTCCAAAGAGAGGGACTTTGACCCCTTTACTCAAATATATAAAATATTTTTAACTGAGACCTCAATTTCTTTCAGCACTTCTTCAACAATAGCTAGTTTTACCCTCAGCCCCGGGCCTGACGTGGGTAGGGACTAATCCATTCACTGTCAGACCCCTCAGCCTTCCTCCTTTCTAGCCCCAGAGGGTTATAGAGGTCAACTGGTTGTGTTTGACTGATACTCACATGAATGAGCCAGTTCTGTCAAATATTTGAACTTGGGACTTCTTATCTGTCAAAGATTACTGGAATGAATGCTTTGCTTAGAGTAAAACAGATTGCACACTGTGCTACTGGAAATACATGTTTTAGAGAGAAAGGCCCTTCCTCCACCCTTACCCCCTGAAACTACCCCCTGAAGTTCTAAGGAGTGGGTACACAGCAGGTGGGTCTGTTTAATCTTTCCAGAGGTCAGAGTTAAGCAGGAGATGTGTGTGCCTGGCCTAGCCACAGCCTGTCCATCACATTCACCCCTCATTCCATCCTCCAATGCCAAGATTCTCACGAGATAACCCTGAGGCTTCTAATAATTGTCACCCTTCACTGTCCCTGTTTGTTACCTGTCCCAGCTCCCCCGCGTACATGCACAGCTTGAGTACCTGGTGGGATTTGCTCAGACCAACTGGAGTTCTTTTCAAATATTGACATTGAGAGGAGAGGAGAGGGGTCTGCTCTCTTTGGGGATCATGTGCTGTAAGGAGCAGCCAAACTTGGAGCTGCTACAAAGGCCACTTTTCCACCCAATGGAAAACCCCATTTGTTGTAGAGCAACCCCGATACAAAACGGGGTGCCTGACTGTGGGTCCTCACCCGCGCGCTTAAAAGGACTTATCAATGCTCTACTGCAGGCACACGTGAAAGGTTAATAAAAGGTTTATTTACAAGGGAAGGGGAAATGAGGAAATATACAGCTCTGGGAGAAAAGCGGGAGACAAAGTTTTAAATGAGTCCTACCCGATCCGCTGATCAGGAACCCCAAAATGGCGCTCTGAGAGCTGGCCGCCAGCCAGGAGCGGTGAAGCCGGGAGGCGAGCGATCGCGAGCCAGAGAGAGCCCTAGGCCCACGTGTTTGGTTTTTTATATCCAACCTGGCTGCCCAACTCCACCCTCAGGTCCCAGCCACCCTCCCCTTGGTGGTGATGGGATTTGTCTTCCCCAATGTCCTGATGGTTTTAGTCTGGAGTGGGGGTGGAGTCCACAAAGCCTGTATGGGATTAACTCAGGACATCACTTCCCCCTAACAATTCTCCCCTTTCACTTTTTGCCACCATTTCCATGGTGATGAAGATCAAACATATGGATGCTGGGATACAGTCTCAGATGAAAGTTTTCCAGGGTTCCAGTCTGAAAGAAAACGAATCCCTCCAGGTATTGTCCATTGTGGAAAGCAAAAGTCCTCCATTCCTGGAAAAACAGTTCATCAGTCCCAGCCGAAAGAAAACATCTGGAGGCATTAGCCAGAACAAGACAGCAGATATGTCAAGATCACAGGAAAAAAATGTTAAAATGGTTCAACTTATGCAAAAATGAATTCTCTCAACCTTGATCCCAAACTTTAACAGCATAGCAAAAGTTTGCAATTAAGTCTACTTTTAAACCATTTTGCCTATTTTTGCATAAAATCACAGGGCAGAATAACTAAGCAGCAATTTTAGCTGGCTTTGTTGAAATACTCCATATAGGATCAGAGCGAACCATTGGCATCCGGTCGATGTAGGCTTCAGGTACAAAGTTAGTCTCATCAGACTCCACCTGGGCTTTCCTCTTCTCGAGGGTACCAGGGCATTTTCGTTGGCCGGGTTGTCCAGTCCTGCCAATGGAGGCAAGCTTCCTCACCTTCTTTGGAGGTCTCTGGAACCCTACAAACAAGGCAAACAGGTTCTCCTCTTCTTGGTTCAGCTCTGTTTCAACTTTCTGGAAGAACTCCACACAAAGCCACACAATGAAACTTATGTCCAATTTTTTTCAGTTTAAACAAAATCCCTATGGAAGTTATACAAAAACAGACTCTGAGATAAGTAGTAAAAGATTACTACCACTATTTTTATGCTGTGTTGGTATCAAGGGGAGAGAAAATGCAAATACAAGTTAGCTTTGTTGGAAAAAAAAAAATTACAACCTTGCTGCAGATCCTGGTCACCAAAACAAGAAAACTTTGTGGATTTAGAGCAAAATGCAAAAAAATCATCAGTATTATTATGTCAAGGAAAACTTAGTAAATATGAGGCGTATGTCCAAGTCTATTCAGTCCTTAGTAGAAAAGTTTTACTCTCAACAGTTCCATCAATAGGAATCTGTTGAGACCTTTTCTCCCTATATTTTCAGAAACAATTTCTGTAGATGTGAAACAATTGAATTATATAATATTACAAGGTGACAATCACCATTGACAATTTACATACATACCAGATACTACTGTTAACATTTTGTACATACCAAAGTTTTACCATTTTCCCAAGTGACAATGCTTCCCTTCCAGTTTTACTTCATTAGGTAAAATCCAAATAGAAAAAATTCATCTAATGCCTTTCCCAGGAGGAAAGGGAGAAACTTTGTGGAGTGTCTCAGGAGCTCTACTGAGGTTCCACAAAATTTCCTTGCATCAGCCAAATGACAGGCTACCAAATTTGTACTTGAATTTAGATTTCTGGGAAGCTTTGCCATAAATATCAGAAAAATAACAGAAACAACAATGTTCAATCTCTATGAAGGCACCGGCTTAGTTCAGTAGCACAATGTTGACAATCAAACCATAACCTTTAGTTTTTTTCTCATAACTGGAGACTCTCTTTTTTTTTTTTTTTTTTTTCAACGTCTATGGGCACCATGTATACCAATTAGTCAATCACTTGAGGTCAAGACAAGGACACAAGGAAAGGACATACAGACATACAACATATAGACACAAAGAGCTCATTAGTTACCATTTATCACGCATGGGATATCTCATGCAACTGCAGTTTCACTCATTGGCCAAAGTAACAAAAAGAAAGCAGAGAAAAAAATCTCAAAGGTAAAAAAAAAAGCAGAAAGTTAAAAAAAAATAACAAAATCAAAATCAAGATTGAAAACCTTTCTGTGTAAAAAAAAAATAGTGGCACCATATGCATGATCCTAGATGTTATTTCACGTCTCCTAAACTTTGAAAAGAAGAAGATTGGTTAGAGCATGTTAGTTTTCTCAGGGTTTCTTCAGGAAAAAAAAATGAGTCCTTGGGTATCCTGTAACAATAACTGGAAAAGAAGTCAGTAACATTCAAGTTTTTGTCTGTTTCTTAAACAAATACCTCAAGTCCTCAATGGGTTCACAAGACCAGTGGGACTTCGTCTCTGGGTCAGTTCCTCCTGGGGCTTTCTTAACTCTGGAATGATGTACCCAGGGTTTTATGCCTGCAAGTTTCAGAGAAGTATGTGTGCTCAACAAGACATCATAGGGACCAGTCCATTTTTCTGACAGCTGGTTTTGAGCATCCCCGCTCTGCCAAGTCTTCAGTAAGACCTGATCTCCAGGTTTGAAGGGATGCAATGGTTGATCAGGAGGCATAGAGATCCTTGAGGTTGCAAAGTTATGAATCACTGCCAGAACCTCCTGGATGTGTTTCACATATTGCGTGATCCGGCAATCTTGTGTTATTTCCGGACTGGCTTTCAGAACTGAGGCCTGAAAAGGTCTTCCAAACACAATCTCAAAGGGGCTTAATTGTAGCCCACTTTTAGGTGCCACTCTTATGCGGAGGAGGGCAAGGGATAGTACCTGGTCCCAACGAAGTTGTGTTTCTTGGCACAGTTTTGCCAAGGTTTTCTTCAAGGTGTGGTTCATCTTTTCTGTTTGCCCGGAAGACTGCGGTCTCCAAGCAGCATGCAATTTCCAGTTTATCTGTAACGCACTGCTTACTGCATGGGTGACGTCAGAGACAAATGCCGGCCCATTATCACTCTGGATAGAGTCCGGCAACCCAAAGCGAGGAATTATCTCTTTCAGTAGCTGTTTGGCAACCTCGGAAGCTTTTTCCGTCTTTGTGGGAAATGCTTCCACCCATCCCGAGAACGTGTCGACAAAAACCAAGAGATATTTGAAATTGCCTGTTGTTCTAGGCATTTGTGTGAAGTCCACCTGCCAGTCCTCAAAAGGACACTTGCCCCGATATTGAACCCCAATGGCTTTAGGGTGGGAGTTAGTCTTGGGGTTATTCCTGGCACATAATTCACAACCTCTGCTGATCCGTTGTGCTATTTTGTGTAAATATGGGCCCTTCAAATATGGGCGCACTGTTTCTAATAAGGCATCTCTCCCATAGTGAGATCCCTCGTGAAGATGTTTTAGCACCGGATATACCAGGGCCTCCGGGAGGAGTATCATCCCATGAGAGTTTACTCTCCAAGTAGAGCTGGGATCAAACTCAGTAAATCCCCATGCACGAGCTCTCTCCTCATCCCGCTCGGTGTATTCAGGAGCATACTGAGTCAGGTCCACAAGAGGGATGAGTGCACCCTGGAGGGCAGAATGGGCAGAACGGGCAGCGGCCTTAGCCACCCGATCGGCTGCCCTGTTGCCCTTTGCCATGTCAGACCCACCCTTTTGGTGGCCAGGACAATGCATCACGGCAACAGCTGATGGTAAAGCTACTGCCTTTAACAGGGCCAGGATTTCTAATGGATGTTTGACATCCTTGTTACTGGCAGTAAGAAGTCCCCGCTCCTTCCAAATGGCCCCATGCATGTGGAGAATCATAAAAGAGTACTTGGAGTCGGTAAATATATTGACTCTTTTACCTTTCGAGAGTTCCAATGCACGGGTCAGGGCTATTAATTCAGCTTTTTGCACTGATGTACCTGCCGGAAGAGCCTTGGCCTCCACGGTGTTCTGGAGCGTCACCACTGCATATCCAGCACATCGACGGCCTTGGTCCATGAAGCTGCTGCCATCTGTAAATAGCTCCCACTCTGGGTCTGGCAGAGGCTGGTCAGTTAGATCTGGTCGGCTGGCATACACTGTGTCTATGGTTTCTAAACAATTGTGGATTAAAGTGTCATCCTCAGGTCCATCTGCATTGCTTGGAAGCAGTGTGGCGGGATTCAGGGAGTTAGAAACCTGCAGCTTCACATTAGGATTGTCTAACAGAGCTGCTTGATATTTTCCCATTCGCCCGGCAGTCAACCAAAGTCCACCCTTCTGCTCCAGCAATGTCAAGACCTGATGTGGCACACACACAGTGATGGGCTGACCCAATGTAAACTTCTCTGCCTCATGTAGGAGGTCACAAGTGGCAGCCACAGCACGCAAACATGGAGGCCATCCCTTAGTGGTGTGGTCCAATTGTTTGGACAGATATGCAACGGGCTGCATTTCTGGTCCCAACAATTGGATTAGTACTCCAAGGCCAACACCCTGTCTCTCATGTACATAAAGTTTGAATGGCTTCCTAAGATCTGGAAGCCCTAATGCTGGTGCTGAAATCAACTTTACTTTTATTTCTTCAAAGGCCTTTTGACATTCTGAGGTCCAAGACAAAGGTTCAGAGTCCAGGCCTTTGAGAGCATCGTACAAGGGTTTTGCTATTAATCCAAAGTTAGGAATCCAAATCCTGCAAAACCCAGCCATACCCAAAAATCCACGCAACTGTCGCCGGTTGCTGGGGACTTTAAGGGCTGAAATTACTTGTTTCCTTTCTGTCATCAAGCTCCGTCTGCCTTTCCTAATTTCAAACCCCAAATACGTCACCGTTTGTTTACAGATCTGTGCCTTTTGGGGTGACACCTTATAGCCACATTCTGCCAGGTGGTTCAGTACCACTATGGTATTTTCCAGACAAGATTTGTAGTCTGGACTTGCAATCAATAAATCATCTACGTATTGCAACAAGACGCCCTGGTTTAATTGAACCTTCCTGAGATCCCTGGCCAGTATTTCCCCAAAAATAGTTGGGGAGTTCTTAAACCCCTGTGGAAGCACAGTCCAGCAATACTGGAGAGTGCTCTTGGACTTAGGGTCTTGCCACTCGAAGGCAAAAAGCGGTTGATCCTGGACATCTATTGGGATACAGAAAAAGGCATCCTTCAGGTCTAATACCGAAAACCACCCAAAATCACCAGGTATGGCAGTTAATAAGGTGTAGGGATTAGGCACAGTGGGATGTAAATCCCGAACAATGTCATTAATGGCCCTTAAGTCTTGGACAAAACGGTACTCGCCTGTATGGGGTTTCTTCACTGGCAGAATCGGAGTGTTATACGGTGAGCGGCAGGGCCGAATGAGTCCAGATTGAAGGAACCTTTTCAATACTGGCTCAATTCCCCTCAAGGCTTCCTCCTTTAAGGGGTATTGCTTCCTCCTCGGGGTTCTACTCCCCTCTATCACTTCTATCTTTACAGGCTCAGCATTTTTCGCACGTCCTGGGGTTCCATCAGCCCATACCCATTTACTTACTCTTTCAACAATTTCTGGAGGTAAAATTTCACCTTTCGGTGGAACATCTTGAGTAAGCAACATCTGGAACCGCAGAGCATGCTCTGGAGGCACCTGTAGGTGAAGCCTCTGATGTTTTGGTGAGAATATAATTCGTGCGTTGAGCTTACTTAAAAGGTCACGACCAAGGAGAGGGATTGGACACTCTTCCATGTATAGGAAGCTGTGCTGGAGCTGTGTGGTGCCTAGCCGGCACTCCAAAGGTTGCAGGAAGGGTGTCTGTTGTGACTTCCCTGTAACCCCAATGACTGCTGCAGTCTTTTTGCTCATTTTAGTTAATTTCGAATTCAAAACTGAGTATGTTGCTCCAGTGTCCACCAAGAAATCAATCAGACGATCCCCCACAGCGAGGGTTACCCGGGGCTCTGAGGGGGTTATTCTAATGGGCTTCTCTAGATCTAGTGGAGCCCCCGGGCACCCCTATTCTGCATCTGAACTTTCTCCATGAACTATCATTTGTCTCCTTTCCTCTGCACTCGACTCTAGATTCCTTCTACTCTGTCTGTATTCCCTCTTATCTTCACCTGAGGCTCTACCCTGTGCTGTCATTTGTCTCCTGTCCTCTGTACTGGGCTCTCGATTCCTTCTCTGTCTGTATTCCCTGTCATCATCTGAGCCTCCACTCTGTGCTAACATTTGTCTTCTTTCCTCTCTCCTTGGTTCCTGGTTCTGTGTGCTCCTTCTATATTCCCTCCTGTAACCCCTACGTGAATCATCATGTCTTGGGGTTCTCTGTCTTCTATCCTGCCTTCTATAATTATTGCGTCTGCCGCTTCCCTGTAACCTGGGACAACTGTACTTCCAATGTCCCTCTTCCCTACAGAAAGCACACTGATTTCTTCCTAGGGGTTCACGTCTCTGTCCATTATTGTTTCCCTGAAACCCTGTTCTGTGTTCTCTTTGTAAAAAAACAGTCGCAGGTTTCGGTCTCCTGTGCTCTCTATTATTATAAACCCTGAATGCCAGGTCCACTACCTGGGACGGACTCATCTCAGTGACGCCGTCCACCTTAGCTAACTTTTTCTTTATGTCTGGGGCACTATGGGTAATGAAAGCCGTAGTGATCAGACGAGCATTTTCTGGGGCATCTGGGTTTATGTCCGTGTGGTTAGTGTAAGTTTGAATAATCCTCTCAAGGAACTCTGACGGATCCTCATTAGCTCCTTGCTCGAGTTCCAATATTTTGTTAAAGTTTTTTTGTTTGGGGATCCCCTGCTTCAGTCCTACCAATAAGCATTTTTTATAGAGATCCAACATCGCCGTTCCTCCATTGTTAGGGTCCCATCCAGGATCTCTCTCTGGGACAACAACCTCCGGCTCTGGGGACTGCCTATCCTGTTGGTGGAGACGGTCAGCCTCCTCCCTGGCTTTCCTGAATACCATCCTCTGCTCATCCAGCGTTAATAAAGTATGCAGCATGGACTGTATATCTGCCCAGTTAGGGCGGTGGGAGACAAAGATAGAGGCAAACAAGTTCGCCATCCTCTGAGGAGCCTGCCGGTACGAGGGAACAGAGCTCCTCCAATTTAGGAGGTCCGCAGTACTGAACGGATGGTGCGACCAAAAGTACCCAGCAGGTCTCCCATGTTCATTTAAGCCACCCATTGGCATCTGGCGAAGGGGAAACTGCCCTGCCTCAGGTTGATCCTTCCTGCCAAAATGGGTGCCGAGTCTAGTGTGGGGAGGGGACGCCATTTTAGTGTCCTCCCCAGAGGGCAGTGGAGGCTGTGCAGCCTCAGGGGTCTGTAAGGGAGGGGCTTTGTCACGTGGAAGAGGATTTTGTCCTCGTGTATTTAAAGTATTTAAAATATGATGCTCCTCCTCTTCTAACTCTGCTCGCTGGCTGTCCTCATGGAAAGGGGAAGGTCTATCCTTTCTCTGCACCATTAGCCTAGCCTTCGCCTCCGCCATATCTAATTTATGGAGGGCGGCCTGCATCTGGTCCTGCATACCTTTAAAAGCTGACTCAAAAGTCCGATTTTGTTGTTGCACTTGAGACAGCATGCTTTGATAAGCTGACTCAAAAACGTTACGATTTTCATCCCTTATACTCTTAATAGTTAAATCAAAAACCTGATTTAGTTGTTGTATGGCCACGTTAAAAGCCTGAATTTGTTGTTGCACATTCTCAGTATGTGAAGTAGAACTTCTACCTCTCACAGAAACAAGAATGTAGCAAACTGCACTTACACATATTACCAAAAAACCACCCAGAAGCACAGTCTGTAAAGGGATGGCTTGTAAACCACCCATGTATGTATACAATAGTAAAATCACGTGCCATACACCAGGCTTCATCAAATTATTTATATTAATGAAACTGGTGGTGATATTTAATGGAAGAAGGCTGCTCAAATTCAAGGCCGGAAGGAAACTGAAAGAACTCAGGCTAGGGATGAAACTGTATAGGCTCATGGTTGAGGCCATATTTGAGTCAAAACACACCCACAAGGGCTGTACGCACAGGGAAAAAAAAAAAAAAACAGACTTTTCAGGACTAGAGACAAATATTATACTGCTAGTCCTGCAGAACTAGTGCGCTTATGGTGACCAACGCAAGGAATGTTACTTTGGGCTGGTCAACCGCGGGTGTAACTTGGAAACCACGCTGGGCGCCAAACTGTTGTAGAGCAACCCCGATACAAAACGGGGTGCCTGACTGTGGGTCCTCACCCGCGCGCTTAAAAGGACTTATCAATGCTCTACTGCAGGCACACGTGAAAGGTTAATAAAAGGTTTATTTACAAGGGAAGGGGAAATGAGGAAATATACAGCTCTGGGAGAAAAGCGGGAGACAAAGTTTTAAATGAGTCCTACCCGATCCGCTGATCAGGAACCCCAAAATGGCGCTCTGAGAGCTGGCCGCCAGCCAGGAGCGGTGAAGCCGGGAGGCGAGCGATCGCGAGCCAGAGAGAGCCCTAGGCCCACGTGTTTGGTTTTTTATATCCAACCTGGCTGCCCAACTCCACCCTCAGGTCCCAGCCACCCTCCCCTTGGTGGTGATGGGATTTGTCTTCCCCAATGTCCTGATGGTTTTAGTCTGGAGTGGGGGTGGAGTCCACAAAGCCTGTATGGGATTAACTCAGGACATCACTTCCCCCTAACACATTGAAGACTGAAGTCAAAACAAAGAAAAGCAGAAATGGAAAGACACAGATTTCTGGTGGTATTCAAGTAAGTTCAGCTATGCTAAAAACTAGTCTACCTTCTGAACTTTAAGTGAGCAAACGATCTGTCTTCTACCCTTATTTTATTTTGACTATAATGTGTATTATTACTTTCAACCAAATGATCCTTGGATAATAGAATAAAACAAATGTGGGTGGCATAAATTATGTGTGGTATTAACAAAAGCAAAATTTTCCTTGCCAACTATAACCTTTAAATATTGAGACGAACATTGCTAGAAAGTGTAACTTTCTACAGATAACATAATTAATGCAGCTTTACCTCAGGAAAGCCTACAGAATGTACCAGTTATAGTCAGGGCTCTTTCTCTGCTGAGCTTTCAGCAAATTCTTGTCTCAGTTATACCACTTATTTCAGTTCTAAATGAAAGTGGAATTTTATTTCTACTTGTTTTTATAAAAGCAAATTAAGGTCCCATCCAATGTTCTTCATGTGGATAAATAATTATCATACCGAAGGACCAATATTGTTCTCTTCCTCTATGAAAGCAATTTTCAAGGTCAAAATTTTTAAAATCCTCCAAGTTTAAGAAAGAAATTCTTACTGACACCCTAATATACATCCATTGCAGTGCTAGTGAGCAAAACTATTTCACACATTAAATCTATAAATGTTATGGCTCTCCTTCTCCTCTCTCCCCACCCCCCATACCCCCATACACACACACACACACACACACACACACACACACACATCCTCTTGGCATCTGCCATTGCAGGCTGCTGGCACATCATCTCTACTGTTTCGAGGACAGGGCTTTGAAACAAAGACATGAGTGATTCTCAATTTAGTTATATGGGAGATTGGATCTTTGAATGACTCCTTAATCCTAATCTCCACCGGGAATGAGCTTTCTTGTTTCTCCAAATTCCAGCCGATAGTTCACTTAGTCACTATGCTTCATATTTGTGTAAAGAGCAATATTTTGCATTGTTTAAAATTAATTTGCTATTTTTTGTTTTCTCAACATAACGTGAGCAAAGAGGGAATATAGTTTCAGATATTATTGCTTATCAACTCCCCATCAGAACAACAGCCTAAAATTTATATTTTGTTCTTGTTTATGATATTGTAGCTACACCCAGGGCACAGATCCTGGGCCATCACTAGTTATGCAACGACAACAAGAATGCAGTTGTCGAGGCAAGACACTGACAGGCTTCCACAAGCTGGGACTGTTGCCATTAATTACTATTCTGGTGGTTCGATTTTATTATTCAAAGCAAGAGAACGTGAACCCACATTGGCCTGAAAGGCAAGGAATCTAATACTCAGCTGTGAACCTCTCAGCATCTGCACCTTGAATGAACACAAATTCCTTAGGCTTTTTGCCTCTAAGTGAGGAAAAACAAAGAATTGAATAGGGAAGCAGTCCAGGAATTTCCTTTACTAGGGCAGTGACTAGGGCAATTTCCTTTACTATGCCAAGTACAACATGGGCATACTTCAAGTATGATTGTAATTGAATTCATATCTCTGTGCAGACATTTGTTACTTTTGGGAGGGTGCTTCCTAGGCAAACCCACATGTTATGGTTGAGGAATCTTCCCAAGTGAGGAGATAGTAGCACATGTTCTTTCTCTCCAAGACCCCCTGAAATAAGGGGCAAGCATGGCGGCTCTGCCCAATCTGATACCCTTACCCCAGACTTTGAATTCTAAGCTCTGTCACGATGAGCAGTTGTGCAAATCCATCTGGGCTAAGTGAGAGAGTGTCACAGAGACAGCTGTGGTTGCAGGACTTGAAATGTAGAAAATAAGACAAACGTACAAGATAAGACAACTCAATTTACCAGTTATTCCTGCCACGCACCGTATTAAACTGATAAATGTTTGCATCCAAAACATCATTTCCCCAAAGCATCCATTTTCTTGCCTATTTTCATGTTATAAAACTTGTTTCCAGAGATACTCACAAGTTAGTGTAAGACACATAACAGTTGCACAGAGTAGTAGCGAAGAAACATTATTGTGAGACTAAACACTTCTTTTTCTCCCCCTTACTATTATGTCATAGACAAAGGGCTTTAAAGCTGACAATAATAGCAGTAGCCAGAGTATCATCATTTTTCATTGATTCACTGCTCAATAGATCTGAAATAAGACCCAAATATAATTGACACAAATTTAATTGTGGTTTTCTGGTTGGGACCTGGAAACAGAGAAAAGGACAAGAATAAAGCTAAATGTAGATCAAAACTAAAGGAAACTGAATAAAGTATGGACTTCACTTAGGGAGAATGTATCAATATTAGGTCATCAATTGTGAAAAGTATATCCTAGTCATGTAAGATGTTATAATAGATGAAACTAGGTTTGGGGTATGTGGGAAATATCTGTATTATCTTCACACATCTTTTTGAAAATTTAAAACTGTTCTAAAATAGTTTATTTTTTAAAGTTGAATAAGCGAAAAATGATAAATGATAGTACTCTTCCACTCTGATATTGAAAATATTGTCAAAATTGCTGTCAAGGACTACAGTTCGAGAACACTGGTTTTGAGTATCTGAGAGATCTCTGAACGACTTGCTGAGGACACAGTCTTTCCTACCAGTTTGAAAGAGGAAGACATGTGGTCAAACCACATTAATATCCACCCATGGGTTACAATTTCAGATCATTCTTCTGCAGTACTAATTAGAAGTGTCTTTCATCAACCCTGCTGTGAATGAGACCAACCACAGAAAGTAGAGTTGACCCTTCTGCAAGAGTGAAACATGTCTTTTTCTGGAAAGAACTGGGGCTTCTTTGTGTCTGGGTTCTCAGGGGATTTCTTAGGTGGGGAGTCACTCTATATACCCAGACTCAGTCTACCACAGAAGCACGCCTCTTCACAAGCTTATGCCTTTTCAAAGTCCCCTTGGCAAAATTGAATCCTTGTCCACACGGACCAGACCCTTCACGCTGGGGGTAGAGAGACGGAGATAAGTCCAGATCCATGGATGCCCCACCTCACCCTCTGTCTTTGCAGCCTTTCATATCATCCAGAAATATTCAGTTCTTTTCTCTCCCTAACCGCAACACCCGTAGTCCCAATGTGAGAGAAGAGGGTGCCAAGATTCCTTAAGATTTTTTTTTTTTAAGATTTATTTATTTATGCACACAACAGCTGGGGTACATGCCAGAAGTGTGGGGGATGAGAGGATTCACCAGAGACAGAGTTGGGAACAGAACGGGCAGACTGAGTGAAATACACTGCTGAGGGGAGCAGGGGGCGAGACAGGAGCGGTCTGCCTCGCCATGTGGGTTTCTCCCTGGCCGGCAACCAAACTCGTGATGCAGAGGCTGTGGATTGCCTCATAGTGCAGTGTTTAACCCCTTGCGCCACCAGGGAGGCCCAGTAGTCTGGAGTTTTAAGTGCCAAGGGAATCATCTTTAGGGCTTGTTAACAACGCAGACTGTTGGATTCCACCTCTGGAGTTTCCGTTCAATGTAAGGCCAATAGTTTGCACGTCTATCAAATCCCCAGGTGATGATGATGATGCTGTTTGGAGAGTCACACTTTGTGAGCTACTGGTTTAAATGTTCAGGAGGACATCTTTCTACTTTTGTATTTATTAAATTCATGTGCAACAGGCTCATGACAAGATCTCCCAGGAACTTGGTTAAATACACAGATCAGAAGACCTCACAGCAAACCTATTGACTTAGAATCACCAGGTGAGCCCCCAGGTGGTTCTTATGATGAGAAGAGTTTGGGAAACTTCATTAAAAACTCATATAAAAATTCATATAAAACTCAGGGCACATCAGTGACTAATCAGTGTCTAATCAATGGCTAATGGTCCTGCTAGAGCAGGACATGGTGGCAGATAATGGGTGTTCAAGAACAGCATGTGGGCACTATGGGTAAATGGGCAGAACTGAAGGAGGGGATGAGAAGAGCTTATCAGGATCACATCAGTTTGGTCTTGAACTTTGTCCATTGCATGCAAAGCACTGCAGTGATCATCTTGGCCATTTGACATGCTTCTTTACTATTCTACCCACACATCCAATGGGGAAGCAGGATGGTCCAGCAAGTGCAAATGGGAAAGGTAACACTGGATCAAAGGGCAATGTTGGAAGGCCATAAATATAACATTAATTAGGGCCTCCCCGGTGGCGCAGCGGTTGAGCGCTGGATTGCAAAAGCTGCCCGCAGCCTCCGCAGCACCGGTTCGATCCCCGGCTGCTCCCCGGTCACCGGAGGAGGGTCCCACATGGCGCGCAGACCTCTCCTGCCGCCCGCTGCTCCCCTCAGCAGTGTGCTTCGGTCCTTCTGCCTGTTCTGCTACCCGCTCTGGCTCTGGTGAATTCTCTCACCCTCCCGTGCTTCTGACTGTACCCAGTGCTTGTATAAATAAATAAATAAATAACTTAAAAAATAATAACATTAATTGAGTCTTAGGAATATGGTTGGTTTCCCCAAACATATAACAGCATATCAATGGAAAGTTCTTTATTTATTTTTATACCCTCTCTTACATGTTTAGTGATACAGCTTGGTCTCATGAGTAATTATAACAAATGGTTCCTAAGGTCTCTTATGGCCAAGAAGTCCATATGTTCCCTTTTTCCCTGGATAATCTACTATTATTCCAGTTTCCTCACCCCGATTTCCTCTCAAAAGTGTCCTATTTTGTAGCATTTGAATTTGAATGATAAATTATATAATTCATATAATTTGTTTACAGATTTAATATCCTACATGTACATGGATCTAACCATAGTCACTTATATGCCTAATGTCTTAAGAGGTATTTTTGAAAAAATGAGTCAGAAGTCTTATCCCCACTGTGAAGTTCTGGAAACACAGGCTCAGAGAGGCTAAGTGACTTGATCATCATCATGAGGCTACTAGTGAGATGAAGTACTAAGGCCTATTCTGAGCTCTAGTCCAATAGGCTTCTTCTATCATGGTATTATTTGAAGGTAAAGTTGTCCTTAAACAATATTATCTATGTGTCCCAGAAAACAAAATTCCATCTTTACAGTGTACAGTCTTTTTAATCATTTAATCTCAGTATTATAAATCCCTTCCAAAATAAGCTAAGCCTCCATCAATTAAGATAGCAGTGAGTCAGACAGGACAGTGAAAGCTGGCCTAGTCTAGTAGGTGACAAGTGTCACATCACCACCACAACCCTAGCCAGTTCTGGCAGGAGTAGAGAGAAAAGTGGAGCAGAAGGAAAGAACAGTGAGTAAGGAGAAGGTCCTCCCAGAGGTTCTTCTCTTTCTTTCTTTTTTTTTTTTTTTTCAGAGTGGGGAACAGAATGGGCAGACTGACTGAAATACACAGCTGAGGGGAGCAGCAAGCAAGTCAGGAGAGGTCTGCTGCGCCAGGTGGGTTGCTCTCTGGCCGGGGATTGAACTCATGCTCCAGAGGCTGTGGATAGCTTCATAGGTTGCATCATAATCCCTTGTGCCACCACGGAGGCCCCCCCCAGAGGTTCTTTATGAGGCGGGCATCCTAGTTCCTGACAAAATCCCAGATTTTTTTTTTTAAAGATTTATTTATTTATGCATACAAGACCTGGGTTATAGGCCAGAGATGCAGTGGGTGGGGTGGTGGTGAGAGGATTCACCAGAGACAGAGTGGGGAACAGAATAGGCAGACTGAGCAAAATACACTGCTGAGGGGAGCAGCGGGCGAGACAGGAGAGGTTTGCTGCTCCAGGTGGGTTGCTCCCTGGCCGGCTGGGGATCAAACTCGTGCTACAGTGGCTGCAGATTGCTTCATAGTGTGGTGTTTAACCCCTTGCGCCACCAGGGAGGCCCCCAAATCCTAGATATCCCCTGTATATTCCTAGTCATCCAGTTGACTCAAATTAAACAAAAACTAATATTAACCCTGACGAAGGTAATGTGAAGATTTGATTTGACCTAAATTATCCTCTTAGATTAAGGAGCAGAGAGAAGCTTCTTACAGAAAAGACCCAGTGATGGCACCCAGAACACTCCATGTCAGTGCAGGATTCTGGACCATGTCATTTTCCCCTGGTGGTGGTACCCATTCTTTTCCGCAGTGGGGTGGGGCTGCTCGATTTAACAAGAGACTCAAGGAGAAGGCCATTAGGAAATTGGAAAGGGTGGCGGCTGGAGAGCAGATGCTCCTGCCTTATAAATTAGTGGAAGATTATGCACAACCAGCTGTGCCATATAAATGCCCGGTTTTTATACTGCACCATGACCCTCTGTGTTTATCATATGGTCCACCATCTGGTCAATTCTGTCCCCAACTCCCATATATCTATTCAAATCAAGTATTGACTGGGGATTTATTTATGTATATGCTTCCATCTCAATCAGCATACCCTCCTGAGGTCTTAAGTTGCAGCATGGCAGAAAATTAACTCAGCTTGTATTTGTGTTACAACTCCAAATCCCTCATTCACCTGGGTCATCATTTTATTTTCACAAGGTTTAGGAGGTGACTCGTGGCTAAGTAAGGGAAATATGTAGACAGATAGATAAAGATACAGATATATAAGGCTCAAAGTCTTATATACCAAAAGAACCAGATATGGACACTCTAAAATAAGGTAAAAATAGTGGTTTATATGTTTTTAAGAGAAATTTTCCTATTTCCTATTAATAATTATGGGCTGATGCACCTGAGCCAAAGAAACCTGAAGAAAATTCAGTTCTGCAAGCAAGTGTTCTGCTCTGGTTGAGGGGGAAGATGAAAATGAAGAGATTACACTGACTTGACTCCTACATCCTGTGCTTTCTCCTAGTCTCTCTACCCTGGAACATTCAAGAGCAAATCGTACCTCTATCCAGACAAGATAAGGTAAAATTCACCATCTCCTGAAAAAAAAAAAATTGTGGGCTGAACCTGAGGTTATGTGTAAGTTTTCTAAGTTTCTTTCCTTTGAAAAGATAACTTTTTTCCAAGAAGAAAATCCATTCATTGATTTCTTGGCTTTGGGTGTTTCATGCCAAATGTCTTTGTTCGTTTATTTTTAATGGGGCCCGAATTATATATGCCCTTTTCTGTGCAGTCAAAAAAAAAAAAAAAGAAAGAAAGAAACCCTCTGATCTTCTGATAACAACATCACAACATATTCTAGATTGATCAAAGAATTAAATTGAAAAAAAATCCCCAACAAAAATAAACTTAGAAGAACAGACTTTTAACAATTTTTTTTTCGATTTCTGGAAGACAACAAATTTTAGAGGATGAAAACACAAGCAGTCATAGATTTTATCCCATAAAACTTTAAATTTTCTTAATCTTAGGATTTAACAAACTGAATTAAAAGACAAACAACAAGATGTAATTTTTTGCAACTCATGAGCAAAGAGTTAATAATATTACATGAGGAGTTCCAAGAAGAAAAACACCAGAACAATAGGTAAATAGGTACAAGACAAAATTTGTCAAAGTAGGAAGTACAAATTGCTAGTAATTGTTTTAATCATTCAATTCAGTGATAATGTTAAAGTTTTAAATTAAAACAAAAATACTGTTCTAGACTTATCGATGAGAAAAGGATTTAACTGTGATACTCATTTTGGCAAGGATGGAATGAGATCAATAAATTAGAGGAGGCAATTTGGAAAGCAAATTGGCTTTAAAATGTTCATATCCCTTGACTCCATAATTGCATTTCTGAGCCTCTATACTAAGGTGAAGTATTCAAAATGCAGATATAAATGTAGGCATGGTGATAGCCACTACAGTGTAAGTTTTAGTAGCAAACAAAAAGTGGAGACAATCAAAACTTTAAGGAAATGGTAAAGTACATTAGGATGTGTCCTTTGGCTACTATAGTCTCATTAAAAAACATTCTTACAAGAATTTACATAGGAAGGGGGAATAAATTCACATTTCTCTGGTCTAATTAATGCAGAACATTTTCCTCCATCCACATGAAAAGCCAAGTCTGTGTGAAGCTCTCAGTACAGCACTTATGGGGAGTAGGACTTACTACCCCAAGTTGTCACAGTGAATAAAGAATATTCTGAGCTGAAGGCAATTAAAAACCAACAGAAACAGAAAGAGTTCTTTGCCTTCCCCTCCTCAGCCTCCAGACAGAGTGCAAATTTCCCCTGTGAAGGCGTAATAGTTTTCCCACTTTCCTGTACCAAGATGAGGACAGCAACCCTGTCCCCAGACAGAACCCGTCCGGAGATGAATCAGCATAACCCAACTGACGAAAACGCCCTTTATCATCCTTGAGCTGCTCCCCACCACCACTTGCATTTCCTAGTCACTAACCCACAGTCCACAGTCCCATGAAGCCCAAATCCTTTTTCTTTTGTTCCTGTTAGCTAAGTGCCAGGATCTAACCACTCCTGGGAGTTTCACTTCTTTTCTGTGAACTCCTGTGCATGTAAAAATGCTAATCATTTTGTACTTTTTCTCTCTGGTTTTTCTGACTTTGTCAGTTAAAGGACACTCAGGCACCCAGACAGTAAACCTAAAAGGGTAGAAAAGGGGTTTGCTTTCCAGCAGCTTCTAATACGTGGGATTTACTTTATGAGTCTCAGCTCATTATGGTTGTTTTCATTTCATCCTTGAAACTGCTTTTGGCATTGTTTATCCATTTCATGGAAGAGTTGAAATAAGGCTGAGGGAGGTCAAGTCCAGGCTAGTATAACCAAACTTTTTCAGACACAAATTGGTCAAGTTCCATAGACGGTTTTCTTCCCAGCATATTATGCTCCAGGGAATGAAGAATTCAACAAGACTCATCAGAAAATCCAAAAACATTTCACACTGAAAAGTAATACCAGTTGTTTGGAGGATTACATTTTTCTGCTTTAGAGAGAGTATAAAAAGCAGCTACTAAGTATAACAATGATTAATAGGGAGACAGTTAAAAGCTGAATGCTTCAAAATTGAAGAAATATAAGAAAGAACACAATACTATTAGCAATACATGCAAAAAGAGCGTTAAAAACTTTTGCAATAGAATAATATGCCTTCTCCATGATTTTATCCAAATTAAAAGCCTGGAGCGAGTATGTCCATAAATTGCAAATCGGGAATTATATACCTCTATGAAGCATATTATTGAGTGGAATGCAATAAATGTGACCCAGCTGTTAACTTCACATGCTACAAATAGAGGTGACTCCAAATGACTCATCAGGTGACTTATCAATGATGCAAGAAAAAGTAACTTGCTTGTTTGATGACACCATGATATTATATGCATTCCCTTTATTTCATCGGTTCCTATATTTTTCCTTGGTTTATTTTTGAAAGTTAACATCTATTTTACTACATCCCAGACCTATGTCAGTACGGCAGTTCTTGCCTTAGGATTGGTCAGAGAAGGGAATGCTGTGAAGTGTCTTTACTTGGTACAGAAAGGCGTTGTTTATGACTTTCAGTAATTTTGAAAATATTTAAGAATTAAAGGGAAAGAACTATCATACAACAGGCATTTAGTTCAAAGTCAGGGTTTTTTAAAAGCAAATTAAGTGAGAGAAATGAACTATATCTTTTTTTCCATGATTTTATCTCTATTTAGCTTTTTCAAGTACTGTGGATACAACTGTAAACATTACGCACTCAGAATTGCGCATCTGGAGTTCGAAGCACATCATTCAATGGAAAATCGTCAATGTGATCACAGCTGTTTCCTCACGTATTTCAGAACATAGGTGTCCAACATGGCCCACCACGTGGCTTTTAAATATTGATGATGCAAGATAAATTAACTTGATTTTATGTAATTAGACACTTCTGAGATTTTTGCAAGGCTTCAGATTTTACTGCTAGTAAAAGGTAAAACTGAATTTTCCCTCACCACCAGTTTCTTCACCTCAGACCTCCCTCCAAACCCTACTTTTCCAATATATTAAGCAGTTAAATCTCAGCATAATTAACCAATTTTTAAGCTGGTTTTGTCATCAACCAAGAATATAAATGATACAAATGTCTTCCCATATGATGAGGTGGAAAACCTATTTTCACAAGACATTTATAAAATCATTCCCCCTTTATTCCCAAACCACTTTATTCCCAAGCCAAAAGGGGAGGGGCAGAGGAGAGAGAGGAAAAAAATTCACCTTTCCAAGAGCTGGTGCTTTGAAACCAAACATTACACATTGTGACAAGGAAGAGAGGGAAGAAGTTCTCTTGTCAAGAAAATTGCCCTGGTGTTGTGATGTCAGGAAATAGGTAGTTAGGAGAAGCCAGCAGTGTTTCTGGGTTTCCACTTTTTTGTTGGTTTGTTTTTAGTTACCGACTTTAAATCACATGTTAAAAATAAATGACATTTAACTTCAAAAACAGAACCAATGCTCCTTCTAATATCACCTGAAGAGAAAATGCCTTCTCTCTGGTACTTTTTTACCAGTGAGTATAAGGTGGTGGTGTATCATTTGCACACAGGATCCGTGCTTTAATACTAAAACATGTTTACCCACACACATACATGTACACATGCACAAGCACAATATTTCTGCTGTTCTCCAACTGCATTTGAGAGGTATTTCCATTTAGTCTCTGAAGTCTTAGCTGGTGGGGGAATGAGAAGGAGGTCTCCCATCCCAGGGGAAACTGAGCTTGGGTGCAGCCCCTCAAGCTAGCAGGAAAGGCATTCAGGACCCCACTAACTCACCTGAGCAACCATGAGGACAACCAGTAGCCATTCTCAGACCATCTTCCTGGGTACAGTTTTGTTGAAACCCCGTTTTCTGCATCTAAGAAATGTTATTTTTATTGTAATATTAAGAAACCAGACCTTTTGAATTAGCCACAACTGATACTTGTGCTGATTATTTTGTGAAATTATTGATTATATTGTAGACTAAAACTCAGGAGAAACTCAACCATCTACCAGCCAGAATTTCTCTTCAACTCTTTGGGACAGTGACAATGAAGAGGGACTGGTGTCTCTTGAGAAAATTTCATGAAGCCCCAGAATGAAGCCAGCAGTGCGGGTTATTGGGAAGCAACAGGACTGCACCGTGGAGGGGACAGTCTCAGGAAAGCAGGAGAGCTGCCCTGAGCCGTAAAGCAGTGGGTTCTAAGTTTTTTTCCTTTTTGGGTGGGGAGGGGCTCCTCTTCAATTATCCATACTTGCTCCCATAGTTCCTCCCAATTCCAGACTAAATGGAATTTCTTTCTCTTTTCCAATCTGGGGAAACCGTAGTTAAAAGACTCTTGCCAGGCCTCCCAGACCTGCCAGGCCTTATCTGGTCCTTGAAACAAAGACACAGCCAGCTGGTCTGTGGGCTGGCAGACACGCACCTGTACTCCTCGGGGAAGTCTGTGGGAGTCCTTTCCTATCCCCAGAGAATCAGTAATTTTGCATCTTTGCAGTAAAACTGAAGTTGAATTTTGTACTCCTGAGGTTGAATTGTGTAAAACTGAAGTTGAATTTTGTTTCGGTTGCAAGTAAGAGCAGATCTGGGTAATTTAAAGAAAACACGATATTTTTAGAAGGATGTAAATTAGTTTTCGGAATTACTGGAAAACTGTGCTAAGACAGAAACTCAAGGTCAGCCACGCCAAGTCAGTGCCACTGGCCTCACAGCCACCATCACAATATCTAAGTGACCCTGAGCCTTTGAGATGCCTTCGCCCAGAGAGGGCCTCTAGACTGGTCCCTCTTGCTGCCGGCCCACGCTCCAGCAACCAGGAATCTGCCTTCTGTTGGTGTCCACTGGGGTAGAGCAAGCCCGGACTTACATCCTTCTTTGGATTCTCCCCAAACAGGAAGGACTGGGCACTCACAAGGACACAAAATATGTAGGATTTTGTGATAAGCACTTCACACACACTGTCTGACTTAACTATTGCGGCAGCCTCTGCCGCTGAACACCAGTGAACTTACTGGAAAGAGGGAGGCTTTCACTCAGACACATCAGAGTGAGTAAGACCCCCTTCCCCTGTGCGCTGGACTGGACAGTCAATGACGGGTAAGATGGGGGCAGACTAAAGAAGGCACTGGCCAGCCTCATGTCTGTGACTCCTGACGACCTAAGACAGGCGCAGTCCCCGAGGGGCTTCATCATGATAAACTTTGGCGTTCAGATCAAACAAGGTCTACATGCCTATAAGCCTAATTTAGGCAACAAGCCCGCAGTAATTAACCCCTCCTTTGATGGAAACAAGGCTGCTAAGAACGTCACCTGCAAACAAGCCTGATGGAATTACCTACAAAGCAGTTTTACCATTAATCAGATAGCCATTGTTTCAGAATAAGTAGCAACCTAGCAACCTGTCTATAATCATACTACTTTTTCACTTACTTTGCTTTTTCTTTATATGTGTACAATCAGTTTCAGGAAATGCATGATAAAGAAAATAGTGTGTGGCAATAGTAGTTTTATAATAATCATAATACTTCTCACATGAGACAACACCATAAAAATCAAAATGCTTATGTAGAGAATATATTGCTCGTGATCACTAAAAGTAGAAGGTGCCAGTAGGTAAATATCAATGTTTTTGATCATTGTGGTTTTGGGATACGAATCAAGAAAAGCTAGCTTAAAGAGTGCTGTTCTGTATAAGCAAAAATGATTGTGTAGATTCAGTACCTGGAGATCGTTTACTGTGCCATGTCATGGATCAGCGATCACATGCACATGAATAATGAAGTAGATGTCTTATGCCTTACAAAGTATTTTATGCTGAGAAAGAATTAAATTGTATGAAATCATCTATTGTTAAAAAAGGTATAAAAGTGTATGATGATTTTGAGCAAATTACATTCAGATCTTCACTCTTGAAGTGTGTCTGTTTGTCATTTGTGTGTCTGTCTGTCATTTATGCGCCGATTCCTTGAGCATCCTCACAGTTTCTCAATCCTGAGACAGTCCTGCAAGTCTACCGCTGCGCTGGTCCGCGGCAAACTATGATAGCAATTGTATTTCTCCAATTTAAAGATGATAAATCTTTACTCTTTCATTGTAAAAGATAAGTCATTTTCTGTACTAAAGTGCTGTCCCAAATATCAGAGAAATCCAAAGTTATGCTTACTGTGATTCTAATGATAGATGTGTTGGAGGGATAGATGTCTTGGAAAAATTATGATTGAAACGTGATATATGTGGAAACACTTTCAACAAAGACGCTTGTTTAATATCATTACCCATTTATTTTCTCTCACACCCTGATATCGCAGGACATGAAACTTTAACTTGGTTGAGCCTGTTTCATTAGCTTTAAGAGGTTAGTAGAGCTGCAAAAATACATTCTTCAAGCTAACCTGTCATTTGAACTAAAAGTATAGAAAAGATAACACGTTTCTAGTTTAGAATAAAGTATTTGTTGGGCCTCCCCAGTGGCGCAGCGGTTGAGCTCCGGGTTGCAAAGCTGCCCGCAGCCTCTGCAGCGCCGGTCCGATCCCCGGCTGCTCCCCGGCCACCAGAGGAGGGTCCCACATGGCGCGCAGACCTCTCCTGCCTCCCGCTGCTCCACTCAGCAGTGTACTTCGGTCCTTCTGCCTGCTCTCCTCCCTGCTCTGGCTCTGGTGAATTCTCTCACCCTCCTGTGCTTCTGACTGTACCCAGTGCTTGATAAATAAATAAAAATAAATCTTTAAAAAATTTAAAAAAAAAGAATAAGGTATTTGTTGGTTAAAGACACACGGAAGGGGACTCTGTTGAGTTGGTATTTGTTTTTTTAGTGCCTCTTTGTAGACCATAGCTCACCACTGACCCCCCGTGGCCATAGTTCAAGGTGGCATCTTCACTTTAAAACCAGCTACTTCTGGGCCTCGCCGGTGGCGCAGCGGTTGAGCGCTGGGTTGCGAAGCTGCCTGGAGCCTCTGCAGCGCTGGTTCGATCCTCGGCTGCTCCCCGGCCACCAGAGGAGGGTCCCACATGGCGCACAGACCTCTCCTGCCTCCCGCTGCTCCCCTCAGCAGTGTACTTCGGTCCTTCTGCCTGCTCTGCTCCCCGCTCTGGCTCTGGTGAATTCTCTCACCCTCCTCTGCTTCTGACTGTACCCAGTGCTTGTATAAATAAATAAATAAATCTTAAAAAAAAAAAAAGGCAGCTACTTCTGAGGGCCAAAAGGCAAGGGAGGACAGGTCCCCTCAGATGCATAATCCCCTAGCTCCTGGGCTATGATGCAGAAACCAGTCATTTTCACTCAGAAGGGAAATGACTGAGTTAATAAGCCCTGTCTTGCTCTGCTCGGAACCCACAGTCCACACAGCCTAATGCTGGCACTTTCTTTATATTCATTGGGCACCTATATGTTTGGGCATCTGATAACACTTTACTTACATTGTCTCACTTAACCATCCTAATAACTTCACAATCCCTATTTTATATATGAGAAATTGAAGTTCGACGATCAGTAACTTCCTTTCAAATAATATGCATATAAGGGGATTTTTGAAAAATAAAAAATAAAAAAGATTTAAATTCCTCCCCTGACCCCATCTGCAAAGTCTGCTGAGATCTGTATGAAGGTTTATTTTTTGTGTGTGAAGTAATATTTATTGAGGTAATGTGGATTTACATTACATTGTTTTAGGGGTAGAGATTTACATCTCTACATTTGTTATTTCACCACACCCATTTGTAAGAGATGCACTATTTGGGCTCCCCTCTACATTTATTGCCATGGAATCTGCATTTTAACAGACTGCTAAGGTGATTCATATGCCCATTAGTTTGAGTTTAGTAAGCAACGCTCTAGCGAGGTAGCAGCAATATTAACAAGAGTAGGTATGACTCTCCCAATTCAATCTTACATTATAAGTTTACTTTGTAGTCATTTTATTAACTATCATTTCAATTAACTTGATTATCTTTAGTTTAGTACCTCACAAATTTCTTCACAAACTTTTACAATAGTAATAGTAATTAACAAGAATACAACTGAATTCGTTTTAAAGATTTAATTGGCTTCATTAAATGATTCGTGAATCTGGCAGCATTCCATCTAGCAAGTAGAAAGGTCTCCAAAAAACTGTGCAAAATGAGAGGGCTGAAGAGTCTGAAAATGGGCAAGATAATGGAAGAGGAAATTATCTCAGGGAATTAGCCTACCTGTGGGGAACTGGAAAACATTTGGGACAGCTGATCTCATCTCTCTTTGGGAAGATTGAAAAAGATGAGCTCACTGGGGCTGACCAGGAAATTCCACACTGACCAGTTAGGACTACATTCCTATAGTGTGGGTGTTGAATGTGCACAGGGTTGAAAGCAAAGTTAGGTTCAGTAAGTTTTGGTGTGCTTAATACAGAGCCTCCATTTGGGGCATATAGTTTTCTTTTTAACAGTAATGAATGATATATAATAGAACCATTTTTTTCAGGTACATTGCACAACCTATATTTTAAAAGCAGAGTGAAATTCAAATATTTTGATAAAAATTGTATTTTATAAAATGGACAAATAATTCAACTCTATTAAACAGATTCATGTTGACTTTCTTCAGTAGTGGAGTTCAGTATCTCAATTTCCAGTCCATAATTTATTTTTGCTACAACACAAAGGGTCAGCAGAGTTCCTTAAGTAGAATAAAGCTTTCATATGGGTCTTTATGACATCTTGTTTACATTTTTGGCCAGTGATTCACCACTTTTAACAAAAGAATGTGAGAGATGTGAGAGGCAGAAGATATGATTCATTTATTTCTTCTTTTTGACAGAATGTCAGCCCGACTCTTACTGCACACATTTCAAGATCATATTGTAAGATAATAATACGTTACATTTGTGTGCTGTGCTACCATTAGCAAAATGCCTTCCCATGTATTATCTTGTCTAATCCTCCCACCAGCTGACAAGGTGGGTGACATAAAGCTTTCCCTGCAGACAAGGAGAGTCAGGTTTACTGAGGTTGACTTGTTTGAGATGCAAGGTGGTAAAAGGCAGAGCAGTTCATTCTTCTGACTCCAAGTCCAAAGTTATCTCCAGATGGGATCTCAGTGGAACTTGTCTGGTGTGCTCTGTTCCAAGAGCTAGGATCTGGATATGAATATAGAAATATGAATATTGACTGGATAATAAGCATGTGTTGGCACTGCTTTAAATACTGTACTTTGAAAATCTGAAAATATACAAATATTAATACCTGTAATATATAATTCTCACAACCCAATAATGTAGTTAATTTTATTATTCCTCTATATAGATGATATAAATCTATATATGCTCTTGACTTTGTGCTCCTAGAAAATTTATCCCTATCATGTCAAAATTTATATTACATGAAATCACAAAACTCAGTTCTCTTTTCTTACTAGAATTTCCTTTAGTTTCAGTTGTAAACAGCTTCATACCTCAAAATGACATACATTCAGTGGTATGCTGGTAAATCTCTCTAAATCACTTTTTTGGGAAGAAAGTCCACAACTTGTAGATCTTGCTGATTTCTGTGGTGTGATTATTTCTATTAAGACAGATTCCAAGCTATCAAGTTGACTGGACTAAACTTGGAGTTGGGAAGACAGGAGCACATTCATGTGTAACTCCTTTTTAAGCTGGTATTCTTCATATTCTTAACTAAGGCCAAGCCACTTTGCTTGTAAGAATATATTTTAAGAATATATTAACGAGTTTTTGAATTACTATTAATTTTTCTGAAATTTTTTTTCCCCAAAGTGAACTATAATAATAGTCTCAAAACAACATGAAGATCTGGTGAAGCCACCAAGTCAGGGCTTGACAAACTCTTTTGTAGAGTCAGTGCTGTGGACTAAATGTTTGTGTTTCCCCCTCCCCAAGTTTATATGTTGAAAATCTGCTGCCCACGGTGGTGGTATCAGGAGTGGGGGGTCCTTTGGGAGATGAGTACATCACAAGGATACAAAAGAGGTTCTGAGAACTAGCTCACCCTCTCCCTCATGTGAGGACACAGCAAGATATCTGTGAGCACAAAGAGAGCCCTAACTGGACACTGGCACCCTGAACTTGGTCTAAGGCCTTCAGACTGTGAGAAACAAATGTCTGTTATTTATAAGTCACCCAGCCTGTGGTATTTTGTTCCAATGGCCCTAATGTACTAAGACAGCCAGGTAGCAAATATTTTAGATTTTATAGGCTACATACTCTCTCTGTTGCTTATATGTCTCTATTTTCACAGTCTCTTAAAAATATAAATATTGAGCAGCTCTCCTGCCTGCCTGTGTCTATGCCTGCCTGTGTCTATCTCTGTTTTAAACTTACCACTTCCAAACGCAGCTCTCCTGCCCACCTATGACGATGCAGGGGCCTTTTTCCTTCTCCTTTTCTTAACAAACCTGTTCCTTTCAGGGGCAACACTTTCTGCACACATCCCTTTCTTCCCTTTTTGTATCATAAACCCACCCTTTCAGATATTATACACACACACACACACACACACACACACATTATTAGCTGGTAGGCTGTTCAAAAAAAAGCTGATTTTGAACCTAGGCAGAGCCTCCTCTATGCCTTGGGAAGGCAGGTGGGTCATGTGGTCAGCTACTCCTGATCTTTACTGTGTATGTGATGCTGGCAGGTCACAGCCCCCATCTCACAGGATTATCAGGGTAAAGTGAATCTATGAGAACCCTTCCTAAAGTAGAAAACTTCAACCACCATGAGATGTATTAGCGTTATCATGAATGCCTATAAACTACTGTAACTATAATCCCACTTTAAAATCTCTATCCAGAGCAGAAAGTATCAGTTCTTTATATACCTGGAAGCCCCAGTAGCAGGGGAGAATTGAAACAGGTTCAGATCATTAATATAAAACACTGTCTGTTCTAAGCCACTTTTAAGGCAACATCCAAGTTCTTGGTAATGGATAATAATTTCAACCTCAGCTCAATTTCAGACTGTACTGAGCTCCAACCCTGCAAATGTATTCCTGGCTTATAGTAGATCTATACTGAATGAATAAATGATGATATTCAATTAGCTGAACTCTCACCTTGGATGAAATACAGCTCTCCAAAGCCACAGTTCCAAACCACATGTCAATCAGTCACCTACCTATTCTAATACCAATAGATGCGATCCCTCTCCCATATAAGGAGATGTTTCCTGGCTCAATGGATAGGAGATAAATAAAGGGAACAGTATGTCTATCAGCTATCAATCCATCCATAATTGATTTCTTTTATATCTTAAAAGTATTCGATGTCAACATATTATAATCAGAATTATGTCCTAATCATAGATCATTATTTTAAAAAAGAAATAGTTACATAAAAGGGAAATACCACTTTTGAACTAGCTGAGAAATCCAATCTGAAAATTGAGGCGTATCTGTGAGCTGGACTATAGCAGGTCATCCTGGGACAGAGGGTATCTTAAGGTCCACTTTTCTTCCATTATTATTTGATGTTTTGACAAGGCCTTATTATTTGCAAAAGCTTCATAATAATTTCTTAGTCTGGTACAATTTATGACAGAGGGTTTCATAATACTTTTAAAAATGACTTCTATCTGAATATACTTGGAAAAAATTTAAATTCTGATGCATAAATCAAAACCTTTCCTTTTAATTCTACTATATTAGGAACTTCTCACCCTCACTCTGGAGTAAGAGCTGGGACTCCCTTATTAACTTCAAATAGGGCCAGTTAACATTTATCTGAACTATGTTTCCACTACATCTTTTAAGTAAAATTTCTTAGTTTAGGCAAATAGGTTAAAGGCTGATAAAGAAAGCTAGTTTTAAGTATCAAGTTTCCAAAAAGAAGACAAATATTTTTTAAAAATCAGATGCCAGGGCCTCCCCTGGTGGCTCAGCGGTTGAGCACTGGACTGCGAGGCTGCCTGCAGCCTCTGCAGCACCAGTTCATTCCCCGGCCGGCCGCTGGCAAGGGTCCCACAAAAATAAATAAATAAATAAATCAGATGCCAGAGGAAAAAAAAATACAGCTAGATACTTTTTACCCCTATTGGTAAATTAGGAAATAGAAGTTGGCATTGAATTACAACGTGTGTTACAATCCAAAAGACATCATAAAGTCGCACTGAACACAGGAGCTAGAGTAATTAGAAAGGCTGGTATTGAAATAAACGGAAAGAGCTCTTCATAGGCCAATTCAAACTGGCTGATGTGTTTTTACAGAGTTATGAAATCATACAGCATTCAGTTACATTTCATTTTTATTTATCTCCAGTGAAGCCATATCCTAACTAGGAAATTCATTTCCAGTAAAAGAAAGATAAAAGTACTACAAACTGGTGACATTTAAATCAAATGAGTAAGTCCGGAATTAAAATAAATAAATAAACTCTGGTGGATTGAAATAAATGAAATAAAAATGACTCTTAACTTTATATGTTTGATACTAAATAGGAATGGATTGCTATCCCCAAATTTCACTATATGTGTGTGTGCGTGTGTGTGTGTGTGTGTGTGTGGAGAGAGAGAGAGAGAGAGAGAGAATATACTAGTACCTATTTTTACCATTCCATTGTGAAGTTAAATAATGGTAATTGTCAAGTGTCAATAATATTGTTCAAGTGAATTATCTCTAACAATTTAATCTTTAATCCCAGGTCTATTTTATTCTATACTTCTATACTATTCTATACGTTAAGAAGCAACTTATTAGCCATCCATTGTTTTCCTTAAGGAAATAATTTAAAAAGTACTCTAGGGCCTCCCTAAGACTTCACAAGGGGTGAAGTCTTAGCACTATGAAGCTATCTACAGCCTCTGCAGCAGGAGTTGGATCCCCAGCCAGGGAGCTGACCCCCATCCATGGCACAGCAGACCTCTCCTGTCTCACCTGCTTCTCCCCTCAGCAGTGTATTTCAGTCAATCTGCCTGTTCTGTTCCCCATTCTGTCTCTGGTGAATCCTCTCTCCCCACTGCACCTCTGGCCTGTACCTCAGTTCTTGTATGCATAAATAAATAAAATAAATCTTTAAACAAGGTCCTCAAACCCCATGTTTCTCAGACTTCATTCTAAATAACATTATACTAGCTCTATAAGATGTTCTATTAAAAAAAAAATTTCATCAACAAATAAGTTGGAGTCTTTACTGCCTATCACTCCCCTCTTGAGGATCTATGGTTTGCTTTGAGTTTTAAAACTCCTGAGAAATCTTGCAGAAAAGAAATTTGTGGATAGTTTCACCATGTTTGTTCATGTACTGTTTGTTAACATCTCACAGAATAAGTGTTCTCAGAATAAGTGTTTGAGAAACCCATAAATGCACAAAGAGAGAAGTAAAGCAGCTACTCATAAATTCCACACTGCACTTTAAAGCCAGACTTTAGAGAAACAGAACCACACACATAATACTGAGTCTAGGGTCTATGTGTACTCACCCCTACTTTTGGGGGCCGTCCCCAAAACCATGATTCCTCTGAGTTCTCTGTGCAGCCCACTCCAGGTACTAATCCGCATCTTTTTAAGGATAAGACTCTGAAGTTTTTTGAGCTTTGGTAAAACTCATACCTCTGTCTTTAGTTGGAAGTTAGATGTGCATGAAAAAATTACATGCACCTAAATAGGACAATGGTAGGAATATGTCTAAGAAAAATAAAATAAAAATATAAAAGACGATTTTAATATGTCATTTGGGGGAGTATACAATCATTTTTGGACAAGATAAAGGCACTAGAACTGTGACCATTTCCTCATAGAACTGCATTAACTCAGAACACTAACGCACAATAGCTGAACTTCGCCAAGAAGAGAGTAGAAAAGAAAGTGGTGAGAGATGGACTGTTGAATGTTTCTTCCTGAAAGCAAGACAACAGTGAAAATCATCCCACTTAAGAAAAGGCGAATAACAAAGTGTACTTCGACAGCATCTGGAAGTTTTCTGACCTGCCATTGTAATCCCACGGTTCTTAGTGAGGTGATTGTGTCAATGTCTGTGTCCTCCACTAGAGGGCAATCTTTCCATGGAAAGCATTTGTCAGCTTAATCACCTTGAACTCAAGACTAATAGAGGGCTGGCACTTAGAATGCATCAGTGACATGTTTGTGGAGGTGAGGAAAGGAGGAAGGGAGAGAGAAAGGGAGGAGCAGAAAGTGATGAGGGAAGAAAGAAGAAAAGGATCTTTTGAGGTTTGTTTGTTTTCCCAGTGTGGTGATAGATTTACACTAGCTTGACTCACCTTCCATTGGCCTGAAGGTTAAGGGTGTGTTCTGTGGCTATGAAGCAGGAGATAACTAACCCACCAAGGCATTACTTGACATTAGTTTCATTTGTTTTTTTACTAGATTTTGCAATAGTACACTCACATTGTCAAAGAAAAAAATGTACTTCTTTTCCTCGGAGGTCTCCATCTGGATTTTATACCTGGAGTCATAAATTCATATGGTCATATGAGGAAAGGCATAGGGTGAGGGGAGTTGAAATTTGCTATTTTTAGGTTGCTTGTGTGCAACTAAGAAATTAAGATTTATTAGGAGAGAAGGAAACGAAAGTGAACCTGTTCACTCTCCCTCACACCTCCCCTTTCTTTCATTGAAACCATGACTAGGTGACCTAACGAGCTTCATGTATTTTTCTCTGTGATATAGATAAATCTGCAAACTGAAATTTAGTAGAAGTTTTGATGGGATACAAGGCAGCAAGCATTTAAATATCATTAAGTTACAGGCATTCTGCATGAGATCATTGATCTATCCTTATAGAATAGTAAGAGGGGAAAAAAGAGAACTATTTTCTGACTTAATCAATTTGAAGCAAGCACCGTCACAAATCAACAAAGTTTTTATTATTTTGGTGGTGGTGGTCAGGGTGTAAAGAAATTGTGCTGCTTCAACAAAACAGAAAAGGTCTCAAGTATTGTCATATTTCTTTTCTGACCCTAGATTTGAGCGGGGACATTCCATCTGATTGTAATTCCTGTAGGTAAGCAGATGGTCAGGCAGCACACCAAGAATTATAATAATCTATGTGGGATGTTCCTAAAACATGAGTTAATGCTTTCAAACCCATAAAGCTTGGGTTTTTATGGAGATGAACCACATTATAGACCCACATGCAAGCATGCGCTCATCAAATTTACCTCAACTGAATCAACAGCTCAGCTCATTAGCACTTCCTGACCTTCTGGAACTGACCTGTGAGATGCATCCTCAAACCACTTTTCCTTCTAATTATTGCAGTGCAATATAGAAAAATATACATTGCGGTGATAGTATACATTTGCATCTTCAGATACCTTGACCGAAAATAAGGTAAATTGTATTATCAAAAGCAAAAGATTTTAAATCACATTCCATGGCTCCTTAAGATTTCAAGGGACAGTAGCAGAGATGACTAGGAAAGAAATGGGAGGGTGTATAAGTAGACAAACTCACTATATTAAACTGACCTCCATATATAATTAATTAAGGGTTGGTCCTGGTATAAGGAAAGGAAGGCAGGGTTTGGAATTCAAAAAACTAGCTGTGCCTTGTGATTCAGAGGCTTACCAGTCAGTAGCATTAAGAGATTATTTAATTTCTGTCTCCTTTGGTGTCATCATCCTTAAAATGGGGATTAAAAATATCTGCTTCGCAGCACAGTTGGGAAATAACCTGTTTAAAGCACCTGGATCAGAGTACACAGACAAGTCTCTTAGGCTTCTTTCTTTCTGCTTATATTTTTCTCTTTTTAGTAATACTTTCAATTTTAAAACATCTTACTATTTTCAAAGTTCTTCTACATTGAATTTCTCAACTGATCATGTAACAATATATGACATAAACTAATTCTGTTTCACATATGAGAAATCTGAAGCTATTTAACTTCTAAACCTGGGCTGATTTCATGAGATTAAATATTTGGAAATCTGAAATCCTATGAGAAAATATCTCACAAACATGCGTAGATTATAAGATTGAAATATAATAATCTAAGATTTTTAAAGATTATATCAGATCAAATATAAAAAAGAACAACATAGCCACCCAGGTGACATCCATTTCATTTTTGCTACGTGATTGGCATATGGGAGACTAGAAATAGCTATCTTCTTAAGAATTACCAAGCGCACAACGTAAGATTTACTGGACCCATAGGTAGTTATGAAATGATTTCTCTAAAAATTCCTTCTTATTTATAATTTTTGGTAGCAGGAATCTATGATAGTGTGCACACATTTGCAGTTACTAAAAGTTCTTGCCATTACAAAGTTAATGTTAAATAGTTTTAGCAAGTTAAAAAATAAAGTAATTCATAATACAGTTAAATACTACTGAGGAAATATATTTTTTGTTTTCTATATTTTTCATTTATTACCACAATTAGCATACATACCATTACTACAAATCTTCATTAAAAAATGAAGTTTAGCACAATATCATGAAAATCTCAGAAATAAAAACATAAAACAAACAGGAAAAATTGATGGTTCAACAAATTTAGGGCCTGAACAGAAGCAAAGGTTAGTATTTGAGAAGTCATATGTGATGTACCTAAGATTGTTTCTGGTAGATAGTAAGTTTTCTAGCCAACTTCTACTTTTCTACCAAGATAACATGTGTTTTATATTCAGAGGAGTAAAAGGCAGAGAAAATAAGTCCACAAAGATTAGATCCTAGAGCTGAGAGAGCAGCAAAGTAAGGATAACAGTTTCATGTTTATAGAGATTAAAGAATCTGTCAATAATTTCTTTAAAAAAAAACCATTTTATTGAGGTTTCACAGAGTAAACTGTAGGTGTCCTTAAAGTTTTGCCTTTCTCTGAATGTTCCTGGAAGCTGCATGTTCAAATTACAAAAGCAGTCAGAGAATTTTTTTTTGAGCAGGAATTAGATGAGGAAAATATGATTCTCACATTGCTGCCAGTTGATGGGAACGTAATGAAAACCATTAGGTGGAACCAATTGCTTCTTCAACTGCACAAGTCAAGCCTAGGAAAAGTCAAGCATAGGGGTTTCTCAAAGGCTCCAGAAATGTGCTTACTGGGAAAGTAACTAGGATATTATGAAAACACCACAAAAGTTCAGATTGTAGCATGTTCAAAGAAAAGCAAGATGGTGACCAAGAGAACAAAAATTCAGAAAATTTGTAAGTTGAGTGAGAGAGAACAAGAGATTAATATAGTGAAAGTGATAACTTCAACTCAGTGCCACACTGGCATCATGCACAAGCATTGCTGCAAGAGTCATTCAACCTAAAGCTGAGAATGCATATCCCTGTTTGTGTTGGGACCTTTCTTCTGGAGTCAGATGGCATGTGGTCCATGGCAGGCCTCTCTGGTAAATGCAAATGATTGGGTTCCTCTACAATTGCATGAAGGTCAGGTGTGGGAACCTGACACATCCAAGAGGATGACCTCTCTCTCTCCGTCTTCCTATTCTGGTCCTGCATCTCCAAACCTAGAAGATACATTATGCCCTGAATGTACTAAGAGGAATAAGATGACGACAGAGGCAAAAAAAAAAAGTAGTAGCTTGGTTTGAACACACAAATATCATTCTCTTTGGGTGGGCCATGTCTTACTAAGGAATACTTGGTGGGGAGGCCACAGCTACATTGACTTGCACCCAATGGTTGCAGCCCTGTACTCTAGTCATCCTTGATGTTGCCTGATGCCTTGGGTTACAGATATGAATATCTAGATTCTGTACTTAGTTTTGCCAGAAAGTGACTTTTACTGTTGCTTCAAGTGTTTAGCTATATAGGATACAATTTGGTTTTGTTTCAATAGATTTTATTATTTTTATCAGTTGCAAATTTTCAAAAAAATTAAAAAGTACAGAGGAGCCCTATCCACTCTCTACCTCCACCATTTCCCCTTTTATCAGTATCCTATACTGCAGTGGTTACGTTGTTGAACCTACATTGACCGATCATCACTCACAGCCTATAGTTTATATTAGGGGTCACTCTTTGTGTTGTAAATTCTATGAATTTTGACAGCTGTATAATTATATACATCCACCTTTAGAGAATTATTGAGTTCCACCTATTCAACTCTTTCCTTACCCCGAACCCTTGACAACCACTGGACTTTTTATTGTCTTCATAGCTATGCCTTTTCCAAATGTCATAGAGTTGGATCATATAGTATGTAACCTTTTTCAGTTGGTTTCTTTCACAGCAATATGCATTTAGTCTTACTCCCTAAATGAATAAGTGACACATTAGAAATCCCTGTAAATTGGGCCTCCCCTGGTGGTGCAGCAGTTGAGCGCTGGGCTGCGAAGCTGCCAGCAGCCTCTGCAGTGCCAGTTCGATCCCCGGCCACCGGGTGAGGGTCCCACATGGCGCGCAGACCTCTCCTGCCGCCCGCTGCTCCCCTCAGCAGTGTGTTTTCTCAGTCTGCCTGTTCTGTTCCCCGCTCTGGCTCTGGTGAATTCTCTCACCCTCCTGCGCTTCTGACTGTAACCAGTGCTAGTATAAATAAATTAATTAATTAAAAAAAAGAAATCCCTGTAAATTGATAATCTAATGCAGACTGGCTGAAGAGATACTTCCTGGTCAAGTGTTAAGAAGTTCTTTCAAAGTGAGAGCAACTGTCCTACTTTGTCACAAACTGTTGTGAAACCTTGTTTTGCGTTTCCTGGTTTCGGTTTTAAGGGAAGGATATTGAAATTCTCTCTGTATGAATTCTAAACCAAATGTGAAGTCCAGGTGGTTTCCAGTCCTTGCTTCCAGGTCTGGGTCTGTAGAGAGTCAGTCACTCTAGATCTTTTAGGCAGACGGCCGCTGTCTTCTTCTCTTGAGCACTGTTTTAGGACTCAGACTAAAGCTGAGAGCATGACTGAGATGACCCATCTCTTCTAAACCTTTCAATGCTGCTCAGAACTGAAAATCAGTTTTACCTGGGAGCAGTCCATGATGCTGTAGAGAGGAAGCCTGCACAGGTGTGTCTACGTCCTCTGTTAAGGTTGTGAACTCGGGCATTGCGTATTCACGTGTAGAGACTTGATGGGACACCAGGTCAGGAGCATGGGAGAACAGTGACATCCAGTGGTGAGCTGGGTGCATTTCTGCTGTGCAGCCCACAGATTGCAAAGGATGGAGCTTACTCACCCTGTGATTCAGATGCCTACTTCTGCCCTTCCAAGTCTGGGAACCCTGTGAAAATCCAGGAAGATTTCGATATTAGTATGAATTTCACCTTTCATCCTTCTATAGTGCAGTGCCAGTTGTAAATGCAAACACAAGTGCATTTAACCTGTGTGCAGAGATTCTGAAATTACACAGTTTGTATTTCATGCTTATACGGACCTTAGGATTTGAACTAAAGCAGATTACTGATGATGTGTTTTGTTTTTCCATGCAAGGAAAAAAGAGCTTTAGTTTTTTTTTCAAATATTCTGTCTAATTAGCATTCCTGGCAGGCACAACCACCAGCTGAATTATTACAGCAACAGTTGTTTCTTGAGAATTTTCTTGACCATCATGAATATCAAGGTCATTCAGCACTTGCAAGGATTTTCATCTTCTTTAAAGTCACCACCCTCTAGGGAGCTGACTGTAGAACTTCTGTGGCTATTTGTAAACCCTCCAGGAGCCACTGTTTTGTTGAGAGGATCGCTTCTATTTTTCATAGTAGTTTTCACTCCTAAAATAGAAAAGAAATGGCCACAACAACAAATCCTTCTATTAAAACATTCTTTGAAATTAAGTGAAAGTTGCCTACTATCCAGAATATATCCAGAACATGTGTGTGCAAATAAATAAATATTTAAATACACACACGGCTAACATCTTAAATACACACATGGTTAGCCATCTTTATTTTAATGTAGTCAAACTTATTGCTCTTTTTATTTATATTTAGTGTTTTCTATGTTTAAGAAATGCTTTTACACCCAAGGATCATGCGGACATTCTACTATATTGTCTTCTACTATATTACCTTTTAAAATCTTTCTAGTTTTGCCATCATGCAAAGGCAAAGCTAGTGCTGCCATAACCAAGGTGATTTAAGTGACATAAATTTATTATCTCATAGTTCTGGAGGCTAGAGGACCGACTTCAAGGTGTCAGTAGGGTTTGTTCCTTCTGAGGGTGCTGCAGGGAATCTGTTCCATCTCCTCTTCTGGCTTCTTGTGATTTCCAGGTGATCTTTGTTCCTTGGCTTGTAGATGCATCACCCCCATGTCTGCCTTTCTGTTCATATGACGTTCTCCTTGTGTGCATGCATGTGTCCAAATTTCCCCTTTTTTATACAGACACCAGTATTTTGGATCAGAGACCCACCCTACTCCAATGAATACACTCATTGTGCTGTATACTACAATTGCATTTGCAACAGCTTTATTTCCAAATAAGATCAATTTCTGAGGAACTGGGATCAGGACATAATGTGAATTTGAGTGGGAGGGGACAATGCAAATTATCTGTACAAATATGTATAAATAAAAACTTTCAAATTTACTTCTAAAGATGTGTATTGTTGCAAAAATGGACCAATAGATCAATGAGAAGAATAGAAATCTAGCACATAGCAGCTCTTTAATGCACCTCTATTTTTGTATGTGCTATGAATTAGGGTAAATATCCATTTTTACATCCATTTGTCCCAAAAATCATTCATTGGAAATTCTATCCTTTCCCCTCCAATCTAAAGTACCCTTTTTGTTATTCATCAAATGTCCATAAATGTGGGAGTCTATATACCACTTCTTTGATCTTTTAGTCTACCATATTGTCTTATTGTAATTTTATATGTCCTTTTATTTTGGAAAAGAAACTTCTCTCTTTGGAGCTTTTTTAAAAATGCCTTGATTATTTCTAGATCTTTGAAATTCCATATAATTTTATAATCACCTTATCAAATTTCACAAACTCCTGTTACAATTTTAATTAGAACTGCAATGGGACCACAATCTATATCTCCTCATCTTTAAAAAATGGTCTTCAATGTCCTTCACTGAAAATGAATTTCATACATTTTCCCATAAAGCCTTTTCAAGTCCGAGGCATCCTTTATGCTGTTATAAACTATACCCAGTTTCATTTTCTAACTATTTAATATGGGTATATAGATGTGCACTTGCTTTTTTCGATAATGAATTCATGTCTTGAAACACTGCTGAACTCTGATATTAATATTTTAACATTTTCCATAGATTTTCATTCCACAGGACACCTGGACAGTAACCTTGAGGCTGCAAAGATCATGAAAGACTTGGAAAGATTGAGAAACTACCACAGAGCAGAGGAGACTGAAGACACTTGGCTATGTGAGACCCTGCCTTGGACTCTGGAACAGAAATGGAAAACAGAGAAATACAACTAAAGTCTAGAATTTACTTAACAGTAATATGCTAGTATAACTTTTTGGGTCTTGAAAATTTTACCATGGTAATGTTACTGGATGAAGAGTATACTACAGAAATTCTCTGTACCATCAATGCAAATTATCTCTACCAAAGTGTATAAATAAAAACTTTCAAATTTACTTCTGAAGATGTGTATTGTTGCAAAAATGGACCAATAGATCAATGAGAAGAGTAGAAATCCAGAAGTAGTCTCATAAATACACAGTTGCAAACATACTGTAAAATTTTGGGGGAAACCACTCCTGGTATAGCAGGCAAGAAAGCAAAGCCACCTTCACAGTGTCCAACAAATATGTAGGAATCTGCTGTTGAACACATAAAGTCAAACTATTCACACCCATAGATGACAAAGGAGATACAAAGACTAGCTCCCAACTCACATACCCAGGCTTTACATCTCTGCGGTGTTTTCTTTAGCAAGGAAAAAAAAAATTAAATCTTGCACCAACTTCCTCTACCATCAACATGTCTTTAGGTCAGGACAATTTAGAACTAGAAGAATAGTAGACACCTAGTGTCAATGATTCACTGTTCCTACTTATGTAAACTAAATTCAGACTTCCATTTATTAGAACAACTTTCACAGAATAAAATCTGCTGGACTTTTTCCCAGGTTCGATTCCTCACTTTGATTATCTAACAAAGTCTTTGTCTAACTAACCTTTGGACTTTATTTTTAGTTAACATGGTTAATAGATTTTCAACAAAATGGTTAAAACAATTTAATGTGGAATGAAAATCTTTTCAACAAATCATACATAAACAACAGGGGGAAATAATTAATCTCTACTCTTTGCTCACATTATACAAAAAAAATTAACTTCTAATGAATTGTAGAAAAGCTAAAAAAAACATTTTCAACCTTGGGATAAACAAAGATTTCTTAGATGGGACACCAAAAGCATAAAAGAAACAAACAGAAAATTATACCTTATCAAAAGCAAAACACTTTTTCTCTTGCAGGTATCATTGTAAAAATTAAAAGGCAAGACATGCAGTGAATGAAAATTTTTGTCATGCATATATCTGATAAAGCACCTATATTCAGAATACATAAGGGACTCTACAACTTAAATAAGAAACAACTCAGGGCCTCCCCAGTGGCACAGCAGGTTAAGTGCAGTGTTATGAAGCTGTCCGCAGCCTCTGCACAGGTTCGATTCCCGGCCAGCCAAGGAGACTCCCACATGGCACGGCAGACCTCTCCTGTCTGGCCCGCTGCTCCTTCAGCAGTGTGTTTTGGTCCATCAGCCTGTTCTGCTCCCCACTCTGTCTCTGGTGAATCCTCTCACCTTCCCGTGCCTCTGGCCTGTACCCCAGTTCTTGTATAAAAATAAATAAATCTTAAAAAAAAAAAAATCCAAATGCCCAACAATAGGGGAACATAAAAATCAAATGTGGGGGCCTCCCCGGTGGCGCAGCGGTTGAGCGCTGGGTTGCGAAACTGCGCGCGGCCTCTGCGGCGCCGGTTCGATCCCCGGCTGCTCCCCGGCCACCGGAGGAGGGTCCCACATGGCGCGCAGACCTCTCCTGCCGCCCGCTGCTCCCCTCAGCAGTGTACTTCGGTCCTTCTGCCTGCTCTGCTCCCCGCTCTGGCTCTGGTGAATTCTCTCACCCTCCCACACTTCTGACTGTACCCAGTGCTTGTATAAACAAAACAAACAAACAAACCAGCAAACAAATAAATAAAAGCATGCCTCTATTAAAAAAAAAAAAAGAAGTGGAAAAAAAAATCAAATGTGGTACATTCATATAATGTTATGCCAGGGAAACAATGCTTCGTGAATATTAACATAATTTTGGACAGTTTGTCTCCCTGAGCAAAGGAAATTGGTAGGTAGGGGAATATCTCCACTTACCCAGAACCATTTGCTCCTCATGTTACAAGGTTGTCAGACCTGGGGGGAGCCCTATGTTCCTGTTCAGAGGTTAATAAAACTTATCTTTCCCACAGTCAAATGTTTGCAGCCCTGGTAGGGACTTTCCCCTTGGTCTTCCTGAGGGAATTCATTTACTTTGCAAAGTATTTGTTTACAATAGGGAGATAGGGTTCCTCTCCCTTTCTCAGAAAGAGAGAGGCAGCCAAGCAGTGTGTGGCTTATCTAATCTTTCAGATTCATGGCCAAAAATTACACAAGGACCCATCAGGCCTCATCGCTGCTACCCTCTACCATCAGGCCTCTGTCCCAGAAGAGGGAGAACACTGGGCAAAGGGAGGTGATACAGTTATGCTTTCTATAATGATTATAACTCTGATTTCAGACCTAGAAACCTCACAGTTGCTGTCAGCAAAGAAACATGAACAAGGGGCCTACCTGACGGCACAAGGGTTAAGACGCAACCTATGAAGGTATTTGCAGCCACTGCGCACCACGAGTTTGATCCCGGCCAGGGAGCTACCCACATGGCACAGCAGACCTCTCCCGACTCACCAGCTGCTCCCCTCAGCAGTGTATTTCAGTCAGTCTGCCTGTTCTGTTTCCCACTCTGTCTCTGGTGAATCCTCTCACTCCCCACACCTCTGGCCTGTACCCCATTTCTTGTATGCATAAATAAATAAATCTTTTAAAAAATGAACAAATGTGGATGTTTAAAACTTATTAAGAAACACTGCTGGCAATTAAGAAAAAGATAAAAATGAAGATACATATAACAACATGAATGTATTTCAAGGACATTATGTGCAATAGAAGAACCCAGCCACAAGAGGACACATACTGTCTGGTTCCATTAATAGATGGGCAAAAAGAATCAAAACTGTCAAGTGGTAATGGAAATCAAAATAGTAATTGCCTTCATTAGTGGGGTGTGAGGAGCATGAGGGTATCTTCTGCAGTGCTGGGAATATTCTATATATTTATTTGAGGTTGGTAACATGGCTGTAGATATATGAAAAACTTAAGATTAGAGTGCTTTATGCACCTTATTTTATGTTTGTTATGTTTTAATAAAAAAAAGTCCTCTGCAGATTGTTTTATGGGAATTAAAAAGCACCAAAACTTATGTGGAAATGCAAAGGGCAAAAAATAGAGCAAGGCGCTCAAATAAAGTGGAAAGACTTGCTCTACCAGCAGAAATATAAAATAATTAAAATAGCAAGGTGTTTGGCATAGCATCATTATGACATGGTATTTGATAAACAGATCAATGAAACAGAGTACAGTCTATCAGCAGATGCCTTCATATGTGACATTTAGTTTTTGGAGAAGATGGAACTGAAGAGTTGCAGGGAAAGCATGATCTTTTAATCAACAGTTCATAGTCAATTGACTCACATATGAAAAATTATACTCAAACTGCTCATTTACACCATATATAAAAACCAATTCCAGGGTAGAGCATATTTGAAATGTAAATAATAAAACTTTCAGAAGACAATGAGAGGAATATCATCATGACCTTTAGGATGAGAATTTTTTTTTAAAGATTTATTTATTTATACAAGAACTGGGGTACAGGTCAGAGGCATGGGAGGGTGAGAGAATTCACCTGAGACAGATCAGGGAGTAGAACAGGCAGACAGACCAAAGACACTGCTGAACGGAGCAGCAGGCGAGGCAGGAGAGGTCTGCCATGCCATATGGGAATCAACCTGGCCTTCCAGGAATCAAACCTCGCTGCAGAGGCTGCAGACAGCTTCACAGTGCTGTGCTCAACCCGCTATGCCACCCGGGAGGCCCGTAAGATGAGAATTTTTTAACAGCACCCAACAAAACAATGACCATAAAAATGTAATTGGTACATTAGACTCTATTATACTTAAGAAACTTCTTTTATTACTCAAGAGAGTAGAAACAAGTCAGAACAGGGCGAAAATATTTGCAATATATATAATGCCAAAGGCCACATATTCACCATGTGTAACAAATTCTTTCAAAGTAAAAAAATAAAATTAAAAGACAACCACATAGAAAATAATAGGTAAGACTCCTGTAGATCCATGATGCAACAGTTAATCCAAATAGGTAATAAATTTATGAAAAGTTTCTCAATGTCATTAACCATTAGAAAATGCAAGTGAAATCCACAATGGGATAATATCTTCTACGATTTCTAAGATTATGAAGACTGAAAATACCAAAATGTAGAAGAACTCTCGTTACTACTGGTAGAATGTAAATTGGTACAACTACTTGGGAAAACAGGCTTGGAATTTATTATTCACTTAAGTTGAAATTGTATCTCTCCTGTGATTCAGCAATTATACTCCTTGGAATGTATCTGGCAGAAATATGTGGGCCTAGACAAGGGGCATGCCTCAGGAGAAAGTTCAGGCAGCTCTGTTGCAATAGAGCTGTTATCAAAACTATAATGACTAAATAAATGGTGGGAATGTGATACAACAGATAACTTCACAACTGTTGCTCTAGCTATAGCCAACAACATGGACAGCTCTCCTAGCATAATGTTGAGTGACAGAAGTTCAGATACAACAAAGTACATAATGCTTTGGGAGAGAAGAGAAGAGGTAAGAGGGGAGCCTCACGAGGTCTTACCTGGTTTTTATCTCGACTTGGGTGAATCTTACCAGTGCATCTGAGACACTTCATTGAGCCTTAACATCTATATTTGTGTGCTTTTCAGTATGTGTATAATACTTCACAAGTACCAATTTTTTAAATGCATGAACCACTTCTCAAAAAATAATATGAAAAGAGTTGGTGGAAATTTTGATAAGATAGGATTCATTGCATTTAAGATAATAGATATTATTTGAATTTAAACAGATGACATAATGTGAAAGTTGCTAATGGCCCCAAATAGTCTCAGTGAGTGACAGAGTATAGTAAAAGGACTTTAGAAGTCTCCTAAGTATGGTATACTTAATCCATCCAGGACACTCTCCCCTTTCTTAAATTCCTCCCCATCCCAACCCTTTCCAGATAAATTTATTTTGCCAATATTTTCCCTCTAATGTCCCTCTTATCTTCAGGTTAACTTTTGAGCATGCTCCTTAGAACATTCTAAACCTGCCACTGACCATACCTGCGTCCAGGGATGGATATCTGCTTCCATTCACAATGCAGTTTATGCTGGAAATAACAATGCTACATTTCATAAATTAAAAAAGCTTACTTCTTACTATGGCATTATTTTACAGTTCAGCCCCTCACATGTATTTGCTTTATTTTCTCAGGTGTAAGTAGCATAAAAGAAAGTCATTAAAAGCACAGACTATGGAATTAGATAAACCAGGATTCAGACCCTAGTCTGTGGTTTATTAAGTGACCTGTCCAAGCCTGTCTCCTTGTTTTACAACCCTGGGATAACAGACTAACTCACAGGGCCTCCCTGGTGGCCTAGGGGTTAAGTCTGAGCACTATCACTGCAACAGCCTAAGTTAAATCCCTGGCCAGAGAGCTTACCCACATATGGCACAACAGACTTTTCCTGTCTCGCCTGCTGCTCCCCTTAGCAGTGTATTTCAGTACATCTGCCTGTTCTGTCCCCCACTCTGTCTCTGGTAAATTCTGTCACACACCTTCTCTCTCACCTCTGGACTACACCCCAGTTCTTCTACAAGGAAAAATACTAACTCACAGAATTGTTAAAAGCCCTGAAGGAGTAGCAAATGTAAAATTCTTAGTGCTGTGCCTGGCTCAGAGTAAGTAACTTCAGATGATGAGGAAGATGAGGATGACATTTCATCGTAACCATTTAGGAACTAAAATCAACTAAGAAAAGTTTGTGGTTTTGTGCTGGTAGTGATGTGGGATGAGATATTGGTGTATGGTATTGGTTAAAGTCCAGAAATCTATCAGGCGCCATGAAATTAATGTCAGCTTCGTAACTCATGCAGGAAGGCTTGCGAGCTTTTAGAGTAGAAAGAAAACCCATCAATTTTAATGCATTGAGTCATTTCAAAACTCTTCTAAAGGATATACTAAGGTTTATTTTGACTGGGAAGGTCTAAACAAGGAGGGATTAAGACTGCCTCCTTTTGAAGCAAACAGCCCTGGGTGAGAGGGTAAGGATTTAAAGATGCAAAGGAAACTCCCTATAGTGAGTTCCAGGTCACAGGGTAAAGACAAAAGAAAATCTGTGACTGAATGCTTTAATTTAATGCATAGGAACTATCAAATGAGCACTCAACAGTTTTTCAGGTCACACTGATCCTATAAAAGCCACAGGTGTCCTGAGGACAGAATGATTTTTTTAACAGGTGTATGAAACCAGTGAAACTTTGACTTGAGGTCTGACAAATGCAAAATAAGAACCAGTCAAGGGAGGGAGAGAAGAAGGGAATACAAAAAACATATGGCTCGCATACCAGGAATAATCTCCTTAGGAGAGGAGAGGCCTCCAAGGCCAGTTATCCTACCCATTTTCACTTCTCAGTAAAAAAAAATGAAATGTCACTGCTTGTGTTAAGAAGGGCTGGGGAGAAGACAGGGAGGACTATGGGTATACCTCTCGCCTCTTTCAGGCCATGAATAATTGTTTTTGAACAGAAATGCACACAAGTCCAAAAGTTATGATACCCCAAAACAATGAACTCAAAATACTTCCATGACAAATATATATCCTATATATGGACATAAATGATATACTTAAAATGACAAAGTTGGAGCCAAGGTAACATAATTTACAATTGGAAAGAACAACAGCAACTCAGGACGATGCTGATGATGTAGAGGTAACACAGAGTCCTTTCTCTAATGTTCGGTCCTTTTAACTCTTACTATGTTCCTAAGAGTCCAGCCAGGACAATGGAAACCATAGTAATCATTTAAACAGAAAGAATTTGCTGTAAGGAATTTTTTAAACAGATGTTGGAGAACTAAAAATGTAAAAAGGTAAATTGCCCTTTTGTTAAATACTCTGTTGCAAGAAGAGTTGAAGGAACAAAGGGGAGAAATAAGCAGAAAATCAAACAGCTGTGGGCACTGGAAATGGTACAGAGGCCAGAAGTCAGCTAATAAAGCCTTAACTGTGAAGATACCAGGGGACTGGCCACCTTACCAGAAGGTACACCCTGCCACTCTATCACAGCTGCTGGAAGAACAACAGCGCTGGGATGTGATAACCTAACTATGAACAGGCACAGCTTGCCCCAAACATCTTGGGAGATACACTGTAGAATAAAAAGATGTAGTAGCCTTGACTCTTGCCTTTTCATACATATAGTAGATCTGACCACATTTAGTGCATTTCTTAAGTTATACAAACAATGTGACTTCCCAACCTTTATCTTTAAGCAAGAATGTTACACAATAACCAGGTGTCAGCTTTGTAAAAGGTACCTTTCACACATATACCCTGCTTTAAACAAAGGTATGTGGACTGAAACCAAACCTCTGAAAGGCAAGGCCTTTGTTCAGAGAAATCCAAAGACTCTTTCTCCAGGTCGAGATGCTAAATTTTCCCTGAATGACCTCTTTAACTTCTCTTTGAATTGTTTCACAGCGGAGTTTCTTTCAGTCCACAAGGATATTGCTGACAAGAACAGCAAGTAAGTAGGAAGCAGCAAGTCCTTTCACCCCTCATGCAACTTTCAGTATTTCTGCAGCGCCCCCTAATGGTGGAACGCAAAGGAGCCCGCTGGGAGGCAAATGTGATTTGCAGGATCCTGTCTCCTGAATCAAATCCCTGACTGCCAGACAAAGGGAAAACTCGACCTATATTCATTCCTTTTCCAACTCCTTCTGGGGAAGAGGGTATTTAGAGGACTCTGAAAATCCTGCCCATGCTCTCACGTCCTCTTACCAAAAAAACAAAAACAAAAACACCTATTTTTTTAATTACTGGAGGGTCGTTTTTTTCCTAAGATGAAGGCAGTTGATCTCATTTGAGGCCCCTTTCTCTTTATGGTACATTTGAAAAAAGAAGTATTTGTGAGGGAAAGAGAAATGCATCTGAATTAAATCGTTCATTTCTCTATTTTCAAACTGAGTCCAACTTTCACAACTCCTCAAGCAGCAAAGCTGAGACTGGCTGTCAGGTTTTCCTTGTACGTTTAAACCCATTTCAGGGCCTCCCCGGTGGCGCAGCGGTTGAGCGCTGGGTTGCGAAGCTGCCCGAGGCCTCTGCAGTACCAGTTCGATCCCCGGCTGCTCCCCGGCCCCGGAGGAGGGTCCCACATGGCGCGCAGACCTCTCCTGCCGCCCACTGCTCCCCTCAGCAGTGTACTTCGGTCCTTCTGCCTGCTCTGCTCCCCGCTCTGGCTCTGGTGAATTCTCTCACCCTCCCGGCTTCTGACTGTACCCAGTGCATGTATAAACAAAACAAACAAACAAACAAATAAAAAAAATAATAAATAAACCCATTTCAGAATCTCAACCCCTTCCCTTCCTTCCTCAAGAGCTTGGGGCCTAGGGTGTCCTTTTGTGGCAATCCACTCCAGTGTCCACAGGTTTGGGAAACTTCATCCTGACTGACCCACGACTTCCTGGCTTTGCTTTCCTCCTCTGTCAGTTGGGACAGTGCCTTTTGTAGGTGGTGGGGAGTAAATGAAATCAAATACAATGTGTGGCAGAGCTTCTGACAGTCAGTTGAGAAATGAATGTTGATTTCATTCTTCTTCCCGTATTGAACTCTGACATTTCAAAAGTTTTAAAGAAGGGAGTATCAGGGCCTCCCTGTTGGTGCAAAGGGTTGAGACAAAGCCTATGAAGCTGTCCGCAGCCACTGCAGCACGAGTTCAATCCCCAGCCAGGGAGCTACCCACATGGCGCAGCAGACCTCTCCTGTCTCACCTGCTGCTCCCCTCTGCAGTGTACTTCGGTCAATCTGCCTGTTCTGCTCCCCACTCTGTCTCTGGTAAATCTCTCTCTCTCTCTCTCTCTCTCTCTCTCTCTCTCTCTCTCTCTCTCTCACACACACACACACACACACACACACACACACACACACACAGCCCGCACCTCTGGCCTGTGCCCCAGTTCTTGTAAGCATAAATAAATCTTAAAAAAAAAAAAAGAAAAAAGAAAATGGGTTTTGTTGTTGTTGTTTTAAAGGAGTATTTGCCAGTCCTGAATACCAGAATCATTTTTCTATGGGCTCTGGTGCCTGAGGTTGAAGTTTTATCTGCTGTCATCACCTCGTTGGTAAGGCCTTGGAAACAGACTTTCAGGACTGAAATCCCTATTGCCTTAGAAATCGCGGGAACCCTCCCCTCGCCCCGGGGCACCCAGCTCTCCACCCCAGGCGCCGGAGGGGTGCGGTTCCGGCACGCCTTCCCGAGCTCCCGGCTGCCAGGAGCGCCGGGCGCCGCCGGAGCTGGGGATCCTGGGCGCCCCGAGGCCGCCCCGCTGCACCCTGCGGCGCGAGGGGGCGCGCGACGCCACCGGCCGCCCGCGGAGATGTGACCCAGCCCCGCCGCCCATGGCGGTGCCCCCCACCCCCGCGAGGGCGGCCGCCGGAGGGTCCCCGGAGCCCGGCCGGCCGGCCCTGCTGCTGCTGCTGCTGATCCTGGCCGCGCAGTTCAGACCCGCAGGTAGGTGGGTGGCGCCGGCGCGCAGCCCGGCCCGGGACGCCCAGGTGGCCGAGCGCGCCCCCCGACGCCCTCCAGCCGGCCCGCAGCGGGGGTTCGCTGGCTGCACGCGGAGCGGGCTCGCGGGGGGCTCTGCGCGCCAGCCCCCCGACTCTGTACGGGAAACCGAGGGAGAAACTCCTCCCCGGCCGGTACCTGCTCAGGCTTGCGCACCTCCGCGGGTCACGGGGCGCGCATCTCAGCCCCCAGAGGCCTCGTCACCCCCTGGGGCGCTTTGGTGCGGACCCCCGAGCCCAGTAACTGGAACCAGCGCCCGGTGATGTCCGCCTCAGCAAACACAAACTCCCTAGAGGTTCTGCTCCTAGGAAAGAGAGCTAGGAAAAGGCAGCGTTTCTTAAGATTCCGCTTTTCTGGGCATGCGATTTGTTCCTTTGCAATTGCAACCACAGACAGATTTGTGCTTTATGATTTTTTCGGAAATAACAAAACTTTAAGGAATTCACGACATGAGACTGAAGGTTTTTGTTTTGTTGTTTTGTTTTTAAATTTAAACTTTCTGCCAGTTGGAATCCAGGCCACATTCCTTCCTTAACCATGTTTTTGTTTTTTTTATTTTGCATTTAAGGTATATAAGAAAAAGAATTTTTTTTTAAGCAAGCTATCTGGGATTTTTTTTTTTTTAATTAAAAACAACTATGAAGTATCCCAGAATCCTGTGCATTGTACAGCCTTGGATCAGGCTGCTTCTTCGTTTTAACTCTGAATTGAACAATGGCAGGGATTGCAGGAAGAAAAAAGTTGTGTAAGTTGACTACAGTCACAAAGATGTAAAACAAAAAGTGTACATATGAATCTCAGATTTTTGAACGAGAATTATTATACTCAAAAACGTATCTCTTCTAATTCTTAAACTTACCAGAAATTTTACTTATTTTGCCTTTTAATATTCCTGGATAAATTGAATGAGAAGAAATGAGAGTTGCCTGGATACCCTACCACCTTCTTAATAGGATATGATTTCTTTCTTGACGAATCAACCACCATAGCTGCTGACCATTGTAGGCTTTCTAAGAGTTTTCTGACATTGCCTCTCTTCCATGGGTGAATGCTTTTAATTTTTTGAACTTCTTAAGCAAAAAATCTGAAGTCACATGATTCTGTGTTTGAATCAGACGTTCGAGACCAAAATGCAAAGAGCAAGGATAAAAACTCAATGTAGCATCAATACTTTAGAAAATGTTTGATATTTAATTTCACATAAACTTTTGGGCCTCCATGATGGCGCAAGGGGTTAAGCATGGCACTATGAAGCAATCTGCAGCCTCGAATTCAATCCCGGGCTGTCCAGGGAGCAACCCATAGGGTGCAGTAGACCTCTCCTGTCTTGCCTGCCCGCTGCTCCCCTCAACAGTGTGTTTCAGTCAGTCTGCCTGTTCTGTTCCCCGCTCTGTCTCTGGTGAATCCACACACCCCCTGCCCCGTGCATCTCTGGCCTATACCCCAGCTCTTGTATGCATAAACAAATAAATCTTTAAAAAATAATTTCCTATAAATCTCCCCTCTACTCTCTAAGCTCCCCAGACAAAAGTTTCACCAGGAAGTTTATCCATGACTTATCAATTCTGTTTTGTTGGCATAGTCCCATATCTTATTTCTCAGGAAAGATAAAGAACCATGGCCAGCATTATGGAAAGTCAGTGAGACAAAGTAAGAGAAGAAGACTTCCCAAGGTCATGTATCTCTTCTCCAGCCATTCAGAAACTTCCACTGCTCACAGAATCATTCTCAAGTCTCCCACAAGGCCTCAGGCTGACACTCCTCTAATCTCCAAATTTACCTCACACCATTTCATTCCTCTCCACTACTCTGTTTCCAATTCCTAGAGCAAACCATTTTTCATCTCAAGGACTTATACATGCAGAATTCTCCTCCCCAGCTTTGTCCCCAGCTAGCTCCTGCTCATACTAGACATCTCACCCCCCCCAACAAGCCTCCTCTGAAAGGCCTTTCCTAAACCCCATGGAGGAAAAAGTAGAGAGAGTTCATTATGTCTATGAGCAGAAGAACTTAACTTTAGTTTTAGAGCTTTCGTACTATAATCAAAACAATGAAGGTATTTGTTGAAATGTTTCCTTGATATAAATTCAGCAGTGCTGGATATTTTATTTTACTGAGGAGTTATTCCAGACACCGAAATGATTTCAGTGAAGTAATTGAATGTTTGCATTATTTTCCTTTTTAACTTATTTTGAACTAATTTGAGATTTCAAGAAAGGTTGCAGAAGTAGTAGAGTTCCCAAAAATACCTCACCCAGTTTCTCCCAAATTTAACACTTTCCAAAGCTATAAGAATATTCAGAACTGGGCTTCCCTGGTGGCGCAGTGGGTTGTGTGCTGCCCTGTGAAGCTGTCTGCAGCCTCTGCAGCGCAGGTTCAATTCCCGGCCGGCTAGGGAGGAACCCACATGGCGCGGCAGACCTCTCCTGTCTCGCCCGCTGCTCCTCTCAGCAGTGTCTTCTGTCTGTGTGCCTGTTCCGTTCCCCACTCTGTCTCTGGGGAATTCTCTCACCCTCCCGCGCTTTCTGACCTATACCCCAGTTCTTGTATAAATAAATAAATCTTTAAAAAAATATTCAGAACTAGGACATGAATATTAGTATATAATCTAAATTATGGACCTCCTTTGAATTTCATCCATTTTTTCACTAATGCCCTTTTTCAGTGCCAGGATCCAATTCAGAACACTTTATTACATTTAATGTCGTGGCTCCTATGTTCCCTTCTCTCCATAGCCTCTCTTCACATGTTGTTTCTTGTCTTTGGAGAGTAGCCATTCTCACAGGTGTGAGGTGCTATCTCATTGTTTTGATTCATATTTCCATAATAAGAGATGAACATCTTTTCATGTGCCTGTTGGCCATCTATGTTCTCTTTGGACAAGTGTCTATACAGATCCTCTGATCACTTTTGATATTCTGTGTTTTTTTTGTTGTTGTTGAGTTTTATGTGTTCTTTATATATTTTGGATATTAACCTCTCTTCAAATGTATGATTTGCAAATATCTTCTCCCATTTAGTAGGATGCCTGTTCTTTTTAATGATAGTGTCTTTGCTGCACAGAAGCTTTTTGGTTTGATGTAGTCACCTTTTTTGCTTTTGTTTCCCTTGCCATTGAAGTTGAGTCCCCAAAAACATCTTTAGGCTGATGTCAGGAAGCACATCACTTACATTTTATTATATGTATTTTATGGTGTAAGGTCTTACATTCAAGTGACCTTCACACTTTTGAAGAGTTCTTATCTTTTCTTCCTTAAAATGTCCCTCAATTAGGATTTATTTGATGGTTCTCATGATTAGAATGTTATTTGTTTGGGTAAGAATATCACATGAATTGTGTTATCTTTCTCAGTGCATCATATAAAATGATTTAGAACATCAGTATTTCTTCTTACTGGTGGAAGATCTGGATAACTTAGTTAAGGTGGTGTTTGCAGGCCTTCTCCCTGTGTAGTTACTATTAACTAATAAATATACAATATAATATATTGACTAAAAAACATCTCATGGGAAGATACTTTGAAAATAATTTGGGTCCTCCCCCAAATTATAGCCCACTAATTTTAGTATTCATCAGTGTCTATTGACTATAATAATTCTTAAGCCCAATAGTGATTTTTACTTTTTTTCCATGTAATTGAAATTATATTGCAAAGAAGAACTGCCCCTTCCCTTCTTATTTATTTATTCTATTGCTTGTATATATCAATATAGAATCATGAATATAGATTTTACTCTTTGAGTTATAATCCAATAGCATCTTTATTCACTTTGTTGCTTAAATTGTTCCTGCTTTACCATTTAAGCTCTTTAACTTTGGCTCCTTTGAACAAGCTTCATTCTCTCTGAACACTTCATTACTGTTTAGCACCACAAAATATTCCAGATTCATCTTGTATCTTCCCTTCTCCAGGCCTGGAATTACCACTTCTCCAAGCAGTTTTTACTCTTTCTACTAGAGAATAATCTTTAGAAATCAACATCTGAATACTGGGCATACTCATGGCTGCTGGAATGTTATTTTTAGGCTCTCAAGAGGCAGAACCAGAAATTATAAATTTGTATTCTAATCCAGTCATCCACACACATTTGTATCTCTGTATCTCTCTCGTATTAATTAAGGACAATTAGGTTACACCAATACCTCTAATCCTAATTTGACAGTACAGCGTTCATTCTGGTCTTTCTCTAGCATTATTTGAAATTTCTTTCCCCAACAGTGAGAAACCTGGTGTAATCACTGTCCACGGCAAATATACACTTATTTGTTATATTCTAGTAGAAAGTTGTTTCAAAGTCTCTAACCTATGATTCAGGGAGAAGTACATTTTCTAACTAGATTATAGCATGTGAATAGTCATTTAGACCAGGTCTCCTCTCTCGCCTGGGCTTGTCATTGTGTGTGTGTGTGTGTGTAAGCTCTCAGGAAACACAGAATATATATCCTTTGGCCAATACAGATTTGTCAGTAAGTTCTCCTCATACTTCTTGATGCTCAACATATGCTTTTTCTTCATCTACACTCTTCAAAGTTCCATTCTGTACCACTACATCTGTGTTTTGTTTTGGGATATTTGGACAACTACATTCTCTTGTTGAAATACTTGTTAACAGTATCTCCATTTAAATTTCCTCCTTCCTAACCTTGTATGTATTTTCCCCCTCACATCAACCCTCATATCTTTACTTTCAGGTGAATTAGTAGCCCTTACATCATTCACTTTTCAATGAATTTTTCATTCATTTTTGAGGAAAGATACAAGCTAGCAACAGACACCTACTGTATTCATTTCCTAAGGCTGCCATAACAAATTACAAAGTGGGTGATTTAAAATAACATAAATTTACTGTTTCACAATTATAAATCAGAGACCTACTGCAGGGGAGGAGAGAGAGAGATTAGAGGGAGGGAGGGAGGAGCACAGGGGATTGAGGTGATGGTGCATGGGTGCATTGGGGAAGGAAACTCTACGGGGACTACACCCGAGGGGCTGGGGGGAAGCAAATATTGTTTAAAAATGAACAATGATGTAAAATATTTAAAAATTAATATATAAAAAATTGTGATAACCAAGAAAAAACACTTACTGTCTCATATTTCTGGACGCTACAAGTATGAAATGAAGATGTTGGCAGGGTTGATTCCTTCTGAAAGCTGCGAGCTTCTGTTCCATGCTTCTCTGTAGCTTTGCATGGTCACTGGTCATCTGTAGCTTTTTTTTTTTTGGCTTGTTTACTCATCATTCCAACCCTCTGCCTTCACACTGTCTCGTCATATAATCTCCCTTCTGCATGTTTCTCTTTGTTTCCACATTTTCCCTTTTGAGATGAGCATATCATACTGAATTGCTGACCCTAGTGCCCTCTCTTTAACTTAATTACTCCAATAAAGACCATGTATCCAATTAAGATCACTTCATAGAGTAGTGAAGCTTTTAGGATATCAATATGTTTCTTTGGAGGGATACAATGCAACTCATAAGTGCGCCATACCCTCAAAGAATTGTAGGGTAGAGTGTAGGATCTGTGGACTTGACTTCTAAACTAGAAAAAGGCTACCTTAGAGCCCCTCCCCAATATGTTCAGTAATGTGTGCTCACTGCTAAAGGGAAACTTTTGCAGAAACTTTTTCCATGTCTGAAAGGCTCTCCTGAGAACATTGAGAGCACAGACGAGGATTTCTCTTCCACTTTCTACACCAGGAACAGCAGGAAGAGGCTACGTTGGGGGTGTAATAAAGATGGTGAAGCTTCACTTTCTTCAGATTCATTCTCCTCAGACCTCTAACACTCGCCTCTATTTCTCAGGGTCACTTTCACTGCAGAATCCTCACTCTTTTCTCACTTAAGACTATCTCTATAATTCCAACCCAGGCTTCCCTCCACTTAAGATTAAAATGTATATATTGCAAAAGGTTCTCAAGATGCTAAATTATCTACTAAATGCTCTTTTTATTTTAAAAATTGATTGGTGGTTTTTATTTTATTTTATTTTTAAATAAATTTTATTTTTATATTCCCCATACAATTGCAACCCCCTTATTTTGACCCCAATCTCTCCCCTCCCCACCCCCCACACCCCATAGAGTGTCTCTGGTTCATAGTTTTTTGTTGATTTTGATTTTCACTTTCCTATAGTTATTCATTTTCCTGGTCCCTTATTTAAGTTTTCTAGATTCCTGCTATGAGTGAGATTGGTGGTTTTTAAGTGGAAAATAGAATATCACATGCAGCTCAGGAACATGTAACTTAAGGAAATGAGATAGATACTCCAGCTCATCACATTTAGCAAAAAAGAATTATCTTAGTCCCCCATGCATCCATTTTGCATTTTCAAAACTTAAAATATAACTTATAATATAAAATATAACAATGTGATTTTTAAATAATCTTCCTTTGAGTGCTTTTTATTCATTAAATCATGCTTTTATTCAAAATCATTCATATGTATCAGGAGGTGTTCTAAGCATTGAGGTGAACAAGAAAACAAAATCTCTTCATGAAAATTTAGTTTTCAGGGGTAGACAATTAAATGATTATATTGATGTACAAATGTCAGAATTGAGGAAAACAAGTTTTTTTGGAGGCACAGAACAAAGTAACTAATCTTAATCTAGGGGTCAAGCAAGGTTTCCTGTAAGTACGATCCTTTATACTAAAATTTAAGAGTTGATATATATAATCTATCTGTCTATCTATCTTTCCATCTAACTTATGTGATGCAGATGTGTTTTTAACACATCACATTCTCCCTACCTGAAGAAAAACGATGCATCAGAAAAGAAATGAGATGTCCAAGTAAATGTTTTACTATGAATTAATACTTCAGATAGTTTAGGAAAAGCCATATAATTTCAATAGTCATAGCTAAGCTGCCATCCATATTACATTAGCTAATTGTAATTCAAATCTTTTTGCTTGAAGTATTAACAAAAAAATAAGGCTAAATCCTGCTCTAAGCATATTTTACCTCTAAATTACCAAGTAGTTAATATTCCTTTTTCACAACTCCATTTCTTTCTTACAAAACTAAGAGTTTACAAAAACCTAGCAACAAATAACAAAATCCCGTGGATGGGATGCTTTTTTTGAAGATGCTATCACCACATGGATAGGAGTAAGGAGCTTTGTGACTATAGAATAGTCTGATCTCGGTGTAATTGGGAACCTCAACACGTCCCTGTGGTCTGTGGCTCTTAGCAATACTGAGCTAAATCACAAAACAATTATTAAAAGGAACAAATGTTATGACTGTGGTATTCTAAGACTGAGCTGGTGTCCCCAGTGCTATTTCCCTCCTCCTGAATCAACATAGTCCTTTGAAGACTCTACATTCATGAGCAAGAGTAAAGGGAATGATTGATCCATTCCCCATGTTGTTCCTGGAGAAGTTCCAATGTTGTCATTGCAGCAGTGTCTCCAACTCTTCTGTGGGTGGCCTCTTCATTGTTGCTCTGCTTTCCTCCTCACTACTCTGTTTTGTTTTGTTTTTTAACATCTGCATGGTAGGGTAAGAGCCTCAAAGAGCTAGTCTTCAGTAGACCAATGCAACAGGGAGCACTTCTGTTCATTTCATTGCATTTAGTTACACAACTTTATCAAGGAATAGTTCTTTTTTTACTTTGTGTTAAGATTATAATTATGAATTAAATATCCTTAAAGATAAATAGCTATTCAAATTTTTTTAAACATTCTTTTTTTATTTTTTCACAATATAGGATTTCTCCCCTCAGATGTGGTCACCATAGTTTTCCCACCACCAAAGTGCCCACAGTCCTCCACCACCCTCCCTGGTGCTCTCTCCTGCCCTGTTCTCTGCCATTCTCCTCTCTTCTACCCTTGTCCCCTTCCCTCCTGAGTGTCTCAGATCAGCTTTCAGTCAGGGTCTGATAGTCAGATCAGTCTTTGTCTGATCCTAGGTGTGGTTTCTCTAGATTCCACATGTAAGTGAAACCATCTAATATTTATTTTTATCCTTCTGACTTATTTTAATAGGCATAATCCCTTCTGGCTCCATCCATGTTGCTGCAAAATGCGTGAGTTTGTCTTTTTTGGTGGCTGAGTAGTATTCCATTGTGTACCACATCTTCTTGATCTACTCATCTTTTCTGGGGCATTTAGGTTTCAAGGCATATTTCAACCCAGAAGAGGTGTGATCCTAGTCCTTGTCACCCTCAAAAACATTGAAGTATCTATCTGTCACTCTATGAGAGAGTTAACATACTGAAAATACCCAACGTTTCTGAGTGTTGGTAATGGCTACTGTATTCTGTCTTCAGGTTGTTCCACTGGAAAGTCTGAGATCAACCTCACTTTATCTCAGGAAATAAACATAAATACTATTAATTATGTCCAAATATCCACTCAATATATGTCTCCAGATTTTCAATAAAAATTATTTTAAGGCACTCATTTTTTCTATTAATTTTTCTCACATTTTAATCTGAAATTGATTAGATTTTCTCTTGGAAAAGTCCAAGTGATAGAAGCATTACTGCAAGAATTGCATTGCTGGGCCTCCCCAGTGGTGCAGCGGGTTGAGAGCTGTGCTGTGAAGCTGTCTGCAGCCTCTGCAGCGCGGGTTCGATTCCCGGCCAGCCAGGGAGAAACCCACATGGCGTGGCAGACCTCTCCTGCCTCGCCCACTGCTCCCCTCAGCAGTGTCTTCGGTCTGTCTTCCTTTTCTGCTCCCCACTATCTCTGGTGAATTCTCTTACTCTTCCGCACCTCTGACCTGTACTCCAGTTCTTGTATAAATAAATAAATCTTTAAAAAAAAAAAAAGAATTGCATTGCTTCTGTGAGGATCAAAAGAAGTACTAGTTGTGAAAATGATTCAAGAAAAAAAAATGGAAGGTGTATGTTCATATTTAATAAATACTTATTAATTCAATTTGCAGTTCTCAATAACTCAGCGCTCCAAAATGGTTTATGTTTGACTCATTTCTTTTATCGTTTCCTTTCTGAGGCAGGTTTTCAAGTAAAGGAGACTAACCTACATTCAAATATCCTTTTCCACAGTTACTTAATTATTATCAATCAAGGCACTCTGAAGATCACAAAATGTAAAGAAAATCAAGTCCCCAACCTCAAAAAACTATTTTCTGAAATGACAGAAAGTAGTGGGACTGGTTTTCTAACACATAGTGGAGCTTATGATGAACTTATGATGGCATCTTCACATAGGCATTTTAGAAGACTGCACAAATATCCCACAGCAGTGTATTTTTTAAACTCCCCCCCCCTTTTTTTGTCATTAGATTTCCAGGTAGATCCTGGCATACCTGGATCAAAATAGCCCACTAAGTGGCAAGTCTTTATCTTGAAGGTATGGATTTGATTTTCAAAAACATTTTGAAAGCCACTTCCAACTTGGGTAATCAAGCTGGAAAATGCTATGCTGAGCCAAAACATGGTGTAACTATAAAAATAATGAGATGGAATTTTTTGCATGCATATAAACTACCTCTGAAGAGCATTGTAGTTGCAAGAAAGCATGCCTCAAGTGCATGAGCTGAGAGCAGTACTGTGGGGCAATCACAGACCCTCTTAAGAGAACTAGTTGGAAAGTCTATTCTTGCTTTGATGGGTTAATTCCAACATATTTATTTTAAAAGGTAGTCTCTAAAGTCCTACTTGTTATCTAGTACCAACAGCAAAAACATGTTCAAAAACATGTTTAAACACATAGATTTGCCTAGTGAGGTGTGGCCATGAAGAAATAACACTGCTTTTTCTGTATGGTGTATGCGTCACTCCATATAATGGGGAACACACCTGGCAGGGGTGGCCTGTGCTGATGGATTGTGGCTCAGCTTCAGAAAAGATCTGTCCCATGTGTCTCTGTTCGTTGCTGCATCCTAGTGCCTATCAGTTGTTGTTTTTTTTTCTAGTACACAGTAGGTACCCAGTTAACTATTTGTTGATAGATACAAATATATATTATTCTGTCTGGAAAAATTATAATGAAGATCGAAATACCTGAGTTTACCTTATTGAATTTCTTATATCCTCTATAGAAGCAATCATCTGTAATGTGTAAAATGAATTATCATGTAATCCCTTCATTCCAGCATACTCTTCTTTGGAAGAGTATTACCTAATGGTGGTAAGAGAGGGTCCTAGAAGCGAGGGTCCTGTCATAGTCAGAATATTTGGGCTTGAACATCTTGTAGATGGTTGAATAACCACAGACAACTCATTCAGCCTCTGGCCTTTTTCAACTCAGCTGTAAAATGGGGATAATGCTGGAGAACAATACGGAGCTTATAACTGTTGATCTCTTTGTCCCAAGCACTGTTTTAGTAACTCTCTCTGTAAAAACAAAAAACAAAATGAAACAAAAACCTTATATAATTGCCCCAACAAGCCTATCAGGCAGATAGTATTGTTCTATTTTACAGGTGAGAAAACTGAGGCCACTCAGGTTAAGTAACTTAAGGGCATAAAGCTAGTAAATGGTACAGCTGGGAGTGGAATCCAGTGTGACTCTAGAACTCTTGTTCTTAGAACTTCTGCCTGATCTGTTCACATAAACAATTATTAGGCACCAATAAGATAGGATAGAGGCAGTGCCTGTATTATCATAGAGAGACTGAGGCAGCCCCCACATACAGCAGTGAGTGAGTAATGATCGTGGGAATCGTGGGTAAGGGAAGATGATGAAGTTCATAGGAATTAATGTTAACACCAAACCATGCTCTCGCCTTTTTAGGAGTAGGTATCTTTTTTCGTGGGTGAATAGTTCCGTAATCGTATTTTAAGTGCTATATAGAAGACTTAATTTTTAAGAGCACTTACTATAAAATTGAAGGGACAGAGAAAAGTTAATAATTTTCAAAAGAAATATGTAATTTATAACTTGAGACAAAGGAAAGTATGCCCTTCCTATCCATATGGTGAAGTTAGAACAATACTTGACATAATTTGGTAGTGGTAAGGATGTAGTTATTTATAACTTCTGCTTCCTGTAATTGATCAATCTGTGGTGCTTTTGTATGTCGACCCTTTTTAACCTCAATCCCCACAATTGAAAACTCATTCAAGAGTTTTCTGACGAATGTATTAAGGTATTCATGTGGAAACCATGCGTCACCCTGTTAAATAGCTCAAGTGAGTGTAAGGAAACAGACATGTGGATGGAGGAAGGAGGGGTCTTTTACAAACTCAAAAGATACATATGGGGAGTGCACCAAAATTGTTAAGGTGTAAAACAGCAGCACAATTGTGGATATTAGAAATAAGATGGCATTGCTGGTGAATGTAGTGCATTTGGCAGAATCACAAAAAGAAAGGCCAGACCAGCCGATGAGAGCTTATGTGCTAAACTGAAGTTCCAGAAATAAAGCTGGGTGCCAATCCATTTGTTATATGATTTGGGGTGTGAGATCAGAGGACTATCAGAAAACAGAGCTGTACTTTGAGGCCATTAATCTATGTGAACGAAGTGCTTTTGTTACACATAAATTGGCACATGATTCCTGATATCAATGTGGGTGTGACATATTTTCTCTTTGGTGATAATTAAATGATCTTATCAGTGCTATCTATCAAGTTAGAAAAACGACTTGTCTCAATTGGAATATTTATTCAGGAGTGTCTTTCTTTCATGTTTTCCAAACATGAAACAAACATAGAGCCTAGAAATCACAAAAAAAAAAATTTGCTATTAATTTTTTTGAAAATGTGGTATTTCTTTTTGTTTGTTTTATATTAATTTTTTGTTATTTTTTTACATCATAGTTCATTTTTAAACAATATTTGCTTCCCCCAACCCCCTCAGGTGCCGTCCCTGCAGAGTTTCCCTCATCAATGCACCCCGTGCACCATCACCTCAGTCCCCTGTGCTCCTCCCTCCCTCCCTCTGATCCCTCTCCCTCCTCCTCCCCTGCAGGATGTCTGATTTATAATTGTCCGTTTTTGCTTTGTTGTGTTTTGTACTGTTATTGGTTTTTTTACACTGATGTCTTTTTTGTTTCCCCTATATTCCTGCTATAAGTGAAACTGGTCCAACACTATGGAGAGCTGTCTGGAGTTTCCTCAGTCTACTAAAAATGGATCTACCATATGACCCAGCCATTCCACTCCTAGGGATCTACCCAAAGGACACAAAAACATTGATTCAAAAGAACACCTGTACCCCTATGTTTATTGCAGCACTATTTACAATAGGTAAAACCTGGAAACAACCCAAATGCCCAAAATAGATGACTGGATCAAGAAGATGTGGTACATATACACAATGGAATATTATTCAGTAATCAAAAAGATAAACTCATGCCATTCACAGCAATGTGGAATCTAGAAGGAATTATGCTCAGTGAAATAAGACAGAAGGAAAATGTGGTATTTCTCCTTTAAAAAAAAGTGCTAATTCTAGGGCTCCCTGGTGGCACAAGGGGTTAAGCACAGCACTATGAAGCTATCCACAACCTCTGCAGCATGAGTTGGATCCCCAGGCCAGCTAGGGAAGAACCCACATGGCGTAGCAGACCTCTTCTGTCTTGCCTGTTGCTCCCCTCAGCAGTGTATTTCAGTCATTCCGCCTGTTCTCTCCCCACTCTGTCTCTGGTGAATCTTCTCACTCCCTGCACCTCTGGACTGTACCCCAGTTCTTGTATGCAAAAATAAATAATTCTTTAAAAAAAAGTGCTAATTCTATTTTTATCACTCCTTTGCATCCTCAAGACAGATAAAAGGCAAATATTCCTTGATAAATCCTCACCTGTTAATTTAGCTTTCATATCATAGCCACTCTCTTACCCATGAGACTTTACAGCTGTGCATCATCAGAAAAAGCTGCTGCTTTACTATGAAAATACAGCTCTGCGCTGCCCCCCCCCCCATCCATTTGTCCACAGCCCACATCTCAGTGCAAGCTCAGTATTCCTCTCAAGGGCTGCAGGAATTATGACCTTACTGGTCTTTCCAGTTCTACTGTTGCTTCCATCCAGTCTTTTCTCCCGTAGTAAAGTAATCCATTTGAAATATAAATAGGCTCATGGCTACCCTTACTTAAAAGGCTTCAATACTTTCAAATATAATACAGATTCTCTCCAGGGTTTACTAGACTGGGAAATCTAGCCCCTTTGTATTCTTCAATTTTCTCTCAGCCAGTCTCCACTTTCTTGTTTTTTTCCAGCACACAGATCTTTATTATTATTATTATTAATTAATTTTTTACATCATTGTTCATTTTTGAACAATATTTGCTTCCCCTCACCCCCTCAGGTGTAGTCCCCATAGAGTTTCCTTCACCAATGCATCCGTGCACCATCACCTCAGTCCCTTGTGCTCCTCCATCCTGTTTCCTCCCCTACAATATGTTTCTGATTTATAATTGTCCATTTTTGCTTTGTTGTGTTTTGTACTGTTATTATTTTTTTACACTGATGTCTTATTTGGTTTCCCTATATTCCTGCTGTAAGTGAAACCATCCAATATTTTTCTTTTTCCTTCTGGCTTATTTCACTGAACATAATTCCTTCTAGTTCCCTCCACATTGCTGCAAATGGCATTAATTTATATTTTTTGGTTGCTGAATAATATTTCATTGTGTATATATACCACATCTTGTTGATCCAGTCATCTATTTTGGGCATTTGGGTTGTTTCCAGGTTTTACCTATTGTAAATAGTGCTGTAATAAACATAGGTGTACAGGTGTTCTTTTGAATCAATGTTTTTGTGTCCTTTGGGTAGATCCCTAGGAGTGGAATGGCTGGGTCATATGGTAACTCCATGTTTAGTAGACTGAGGAACCTCTAGATAGCTTTCCATAGTGGTTGAACTAGTTTGCACTCCCACCAGCAATGTAGGAGAGCTTCCTTTTAACCACAGCCTCGCCAACATTTGTTGTTGCTTGTTTTTTTGATATGTGCCATTCTTACTGGTGTAAGGTGGTATCTCAATGTGGTTTTGATTTGCATTTCCCTGATTATAAAGAATGTTGAACATTTTTTCATATGTCTGTTGGCCATTTGCATTTCCTCTTTGGAGAAATGTCCTTTAGTTTTTTCTGCCCATTTCTTGACTGGATTGCTTATTTTGTTTTTGTTGAGTCGTGTGAGTTCTTTGTATATCTTTGTGATCAGTCTCTTATCAGTTGAATGGAGTGCAAAAGATTTTTTTCCCAGTCAGTGGGGTGTCTGTCTGTTTTGGTTAATGTCTGTTTTGCTGTGCAGAAGCTTTTCAGTTTGATGTAATCCCAGGTGTTTATCATTTCCTTGACTATCTTTGCTTTGGGTGATGAGTCTTTTTTTTTTTTTAATTTTTTTTAAAGATTTATTTATTTATTTTATACAAGAACCTGGGTACAGGCCAGATGCGTGGAAGGGTGACAGGATTCACCAGAGACAGAACAGGCAGACTGACGAAATACACTGCTGAGGGGAGCAGCGGGCGAGACAGGAGAGGTCTGCTGAGCCATGTGGAACCCTCGCCAGCAGGATGGTATCAAACCCGTGCTTCAGAGGCTGCGGACAGCTTCCACAATGTTGCACTCAACCGCCTGCGCCACCACGGGAGGCCCCGGGTGATGAGTCTTTAAAGATGTTATTGCAATATATGTCTTGTAGTGTTTTACCTATATTTTCTTCTATAAATTTTATGGTTTCAGGTCCTATGTCCAGTTCTTTTATCCATTTTGAGTTGATTTTGTGCACTGTGAGAGGTAGTGGTCTAATTTCATTTTTTTGCATGTGGTGGTCCAGTTTTCCCAGCACCATTTATTGAACAAACTGTCCGTGTTCCATCGCATGTTCTTTTCTCCTTTGTCAAAGATCAGTTGTCCATATAAGTGTGGTTTTATTTCTGGGCTTTCTATTTGGTTCCATTGGTCTGCACACATATCTTTTGATAGTTTCAAGGACACTTTTTTAGAAGGCATCTTTTCTTTCTCAGGGGCTTGTGCTTGCAGCACTGTCTTTTCACCCCAAATCTAACTCCTATCTGATTAGGTTCTGTGACCCACTCACCCCTTATTCCCTTTTCATAGCCTGATCACCAAATCTGCCAGTGCATATTTAATTACTGTTTTACTTTTGAATGCTGTCTCTCTTCTGGTAGACTGGGAATTAGAGAAAGGTAGGAATAGATCTTCCTATTCACCTTTAGATAGCCACATAGTGGGCACCTCTACTAGTTACCTGGAACCGCCAGAAGGAAGCACCATGAAATGACTAGCTTAAAGATGCAGAAATTTACTCCCTTACAGTTCTTTTTTTTTTTTTTTTTTTTTTTATAGAGGCATGCTTTATTTATTTGTTTGCTGGTTTGTTTGTTTTTTGTTTATACATGCACTGGGTACAGTCAGAGAAGCGCGGGAGGGTGAGAGAATTCACCAGAGCCAGAGCGGGGAGCAGAGCAGGCAGAAGGACCGAAGTACACTGCTGAGGGGAGCAGCGGGCGGCAGGAGAGGTCTGCGCGCCATGTGGGACCCTCCTCTGGTGGCCGGGGAGCAGCCGGGGATCGAACCGGCGCCGCAGAGGCCGCGGGCAGCTTCGCAACCCAGCGCTCAACCGCTGCGCCACCGGGGAGGCCCTCCCTTACAGTTCTTAAAGCTGGAAGTGGGCAGTCAGGGCTGGCTGGGCCACACTCCCTCTGAAGCCTCTGGAGAAGTCTCCTTCCTTGGGTCTTCTAGCTTCGTGTGTCCTAGGCACTCCTAGACGTGTGCATGCCTCACCAATTCTCCACCTCCAAATGACATTCTCACCATGTCATTGTGTCTTCAAAGGGCTGTGATTTATAAGGACATCAGTCATAAGGACATCAGTCTTAGCCCAACCCTACTCTGGTATGGCCTCATCTTAACTAATGCAACAACCCTGTTTCCAAATAAGGTCAGATTCTGAGGTAATGGGATTAGGACATCAATAATGTCAGTTTTGGGAGACACAGCAGCACCCAGAAAATACTAGCTGAATCAATAGGTAGACTCTTGAACTGATGTTTCTCATCAATGCAGGAGGGAATGACTGTAGTGTAATCTATATGGAGATGGAGTTGGCCAAGGCCAAACTAATTCTACATCCTTAAGTTTTACTGTGGGTTTAAAGTGACAGATGTCCTGTGCTCAGCAACTAAGAAGATACCACAATAAACTCTGTCTTCTCAGAATCCCTTGCTTCTTAAGTTTCCATACATTATCTGGGCAATGTGTTAAAGAAGTAGAGTTCCTACTTGTATTTTCTAGAATCAGATATAGGCAGAAAGAAAGGAAATATTCTGGTAGAAGAAGGAAAGAAAAGGCTTCTGCTGCAAGATGTGGTGGGATTAAAAAAATGCTTACTAAATGAATAGCTAATATATTAATTGTTTCATGTATTAATACCTTATAATATGTGTTTTCCCATGTCTTGCCTTGTCTTTGAATTCAACTAAGAATTACTTTGCTAAAGTGGCAGGTGAGAGAGGAGGTTAAGAGTACGGAATCTCAGATCATCTCCTCTACTTACAAGCTGTGTGAATTTGTGTCACTTACCTAACTTCTCTGTGCCTCAGTTTCCTCATCTGTATAATTGAGATGATTGACATTGGGGCTGTTGTGAGGATTGAATGATTTGGTTTTTATATAAAAACCATAGAATAATGTTAGCTGCATGGTATGCTAAATGTTAACTGCTTTTTAGTATATAATGGCCAATTTGTCATCATCAACTAAATGCCAATATATAAAGGTTTTTACAATATTTATTATGTTTTTAAGTCATGCAAATTGAGTTTTATTCACGTACTGTATTTACAATTAAATAGAATCTCTTAGCCTGTCATGAATAGTTCCCAGTTTCAACATTATTTTTAATCACACCAAAAGACCTCTCATGTCCTACTAAAGATGGAACTAATCCAAGGGAGCAAGCAGTCCTTATAATTCTTCTTTGTAGAAAGGTTCTAGTAAAAATCATCTATTCCTATCAGAGAAAGACAAATTTCAAAACCCTATTAATTAATAAAAGTTATAAATGGTACAGACAAATTTTACAACCAACTCCTAACAATTAATAAATATTCACTTCTGGATATAAAATTTCAAAAACCAGAGCGACAAGATGTCTAGAAAGAAGACTACCTGGTCTAATTTGCTGCAATTTTGAAAATGATTCAGAAACTAGCAGGTCATGCCCTAATAAAGTTTTGTATTCTGGGGAGATAGGCGAGTACCACGATGTGATCTCCTTTATCATGATAGGGCCACCCCACAATAATACTTTGATTTATTGACAAGAGGATAATCCAAAACTGATATTTTTTCTGCATATGCAATCAAAATGATAATGTCAATCCAAATGAAGCCTCTACAAAAATAGTTAAATATTCTTTCCCCAAAATAGTGTTCAGAAAACAGCAACATCCATTTTCAAGGTGCTTACAACTCTGAATCCGTCACTAAGTATCTCTTAAACAGTCCAAAAAGTTGTAATCATCATTGCTATTAAAAGCTAATAGGTTATTGGGCCTCCCCGGTGGCGCAGCGGTTGAGCGCTGGGTTGTGAAGCTACCCGCGGCCTCTGTGGCACCAGTTCAATGTCCTGCTGCTCCCCGGCCTCCGGGGGAGGGTCCCACATGGCGCGCAGACCTCTCCTGCCGCCCACTGCTCCCCTCAGCAGTGTATTTCAGTCCTTCTGCCTGCTCTGCTCCCCGCTCTGGCTCTGGTGAATTCTCTCACCCTCCTGTGCTTCTGACTGTACCCAGTGCATGTATAAACAAAACAAACAAACAAATAAATAAATAAATAAATAACATGCCTCTATATAAAAAAAAAAAGATTTAAAAGCTAATAGGTTATTAATTTTGTTTACTAAAAGGCTAATTCATTTCCAGACTTCTCGTTGTATTTTTAATTTTCCTCATAAAAATAAAATCAAGCTATTAAAAAGAACATTTCTCAAGTTTGTGAAAGGGAGTTCTATTTATAACATTATTAGGAATTGCAGGCATTGTTCCCTTCCTTCAGTCTAATTTGTATTTTTCAAGTGATTAATCTCTCCATTTCTCTCATTTTCAGATTCTTTGTTGTATTCATTATCTATTGCCTTGTAACAAATTATCTCAAAACTCAGCAGCTTAAAACAACCAATGTTATTTCAATGTTGTTTCTGAGGGTCAGGAGCTCCATGGTGCCTTAGCTGGTGGTTCTGACTCACTGTCTTTCAAGAGAGTGTGGTCAAGAGGCAGGCTGGGGCTGCAGGCATCCAAAGGCTTAACTGGGGCTGGAGGACCCACAGTGAGTCTCACCAACATGCCTCTTGACATTTAATGCTTTACCAGCTGTTGCAGTCATCAGTTACTTGTCACATAGACCTCTCCATAGGGCTGCTCATCATAAGACAGCTGGCTTCCTAGGAGTGAATGATCCAAGAGAGAGAAAACAAGAGAGAAGCCACCATGTTTTTTTATAAGCTAAACCTGGAAATGATGTATCATATTCTGTAGGTTACACAGACCAACCCACAATGTTGGCAAAGACTATACAAGCTCTGACTGCCCCAAAGGTGGGGATTACTGAGGACCATTAGATGCTGATTACCAAAACTATAGTGCTACCTATGAGTTACCTATAATGCAAGCTTGGTGAGAAGATGTATATATATTGCACAGCATTTATAATAAAATTTTCTTCCTTTTCTAAAAAGTAAAACGGCATGATGAGAAAATTATTTAATGTTTTACTCTTGCCATATTATTAATTCCCTTTAACCCATTATTAATAGAGTTTTGTAACATTTTAATTGGCATAGCATTTCTAGAAAATCTTTAAAACAACTATAAACATCAATCATAATGTCAAATCAGTGACATTCTAGAGTATACTTTATTTCAGAAGAGCAAATACCTTTATTTCCTCATGACAGAAAAAGAAACTGAATTAAGTTAGATTAAAATGAGGAATCCATTTGTCTTATTCTAAGTTATTTTTTAACATGTTTTGGCTATGTTTTAGGAACCTGGAGATTTCTGTCAATTGTTTGCTAATATTAGAAGACAAATAGAAACTAATGTTGTAAAGGATAAGATTACCAATGTAGATAACATTGAGAAAATATGGTTGAACTATAATATCAAAGATAACTTGTGTTTTATAACTTCAGACTCTAGTCACCGGAGACCAGAATATTCTAGGTGTTTATCAATTAGTTCTGTAGTCTTTTGGTAAGATTTCCATCCATGATATTATAATGCATTTATTAAATTTTAGTCTTATAAAATGCTAATCATTCTGCACATTAGTATCACCTAAAATGTAGAGCCACATTTTTTTTTTTTTAAAAAAGATTTATTTTTTTATGCACACAAGAGCTGAGGCACAGGCCAGAGATGTGAGCGGGTGAGAGGATCCACCAGAGACAGTGGGGAACAGACCATGCAGACTGACTGAAATACACTGCTGAGGGGAGCAGCGGGCAAGACAAGAGAGGTCTGCTGTGCCATTTGGGTTTCTTCCTGGCCAACAAGGGATCGAACTTGTGCTGCAGAGGCTGTGGATTGCTTCATGATGCGGTGCTTAACCCCTTGAGCCACCAGGGAGGCCCACCACATTTTTCTTAGATCAGGAAAGATCCTTGGAATTTTTTTATGTTTTATGTTTTTCACTTTTAAAGGGTTGGAAAATACCTTACTTTATGCTACAGGCTGCCTCCTTACATGCTTGTATCATCTTTGAAAATCTAATCAGTGGAACCGGTACAGAGGGCTGGTTGGATTATGGTGGATGATAACTAGACCTTTGGTGGTGCGCAGGGTGTGGTGTATACAATTATGGCAGTGTGAAGCCATACACCTGCAATGTATGCAGTGTTGTAGACCAATGTAACCTTATTTTTAAAAAATGATTAAAATTTAGAATCTGGTGGTAGCACAGAGCAATATTAAATCATTAGCAATTATTTACTGTGTGTTTTCTCCAGAAAATACCAATACCAGTTGATATACATGGTTCTGAAATATTAGAAGAATAGAAATGGACATTGTCAAACTTTCCTTTTTAGATCCTCACTACTCCTGCCACACCTGTACTCACCCAGCAATCAGTTAATGTGCTTCTTTTTCTGTATTTAACTTTCTTCTTCAAAATCAAACTTAATATCCTAAATGTTTAAGGTTAAAAGTGGGAGTTGTTATAACTCATGCATACACACAAATGCACATTCAATCTCTTATGCTGTGGTTACTCTGCCACATGGTTAAGTGCTTATTTTGGCTTAGAATCAGCATCATATTATAAAGTTTAATTCTAAAGTAAAGAATTTTTTTTCTTTCTCTTCATTTGGTTTGTGAAATTACACAATATATTATATAGTGCTAATCTTAGCCAAGGATTACCCCAAGCATAGAGTTAATTCCTTTCTCTGGCATTAGTCTCAGCTAATTTACATAAGAATTATTGGACTTCAGCCCAGATTGGACCATCCCTCAGTGATTTAACTAAATGTTTTTCCTGTTTTATTTTCAGTATCAGAATTTGATATTTTCTAAGTTCACTGACTGAAATATGCATATTTATGATAAAATGATTCTTCATAAAATCTGATTATTTGTTACTCAGTATCTTGTGATCTCTCCAACATTTTAAGTTAATTTTGTGATTCTTATATGGTACCGTTGAATTTTTTCCTTTATTTTAATTTGGAGCATCCTTGTTTCTTTTTTACATAAGAAACTATCCTCTACCCCCCCTTTGTCTTTTTCTAATTTGTTGACAGTCACTCAATTTATCATTTTTCTACAGAGGATTTAAAAAAAATTAATCCTCTAGGATACAGTTATATGAATATATCAGCATTTAATTAAATATTTTTTTCTTTCACTGGTCCTTTCTAATTGCTGTTTTATTACATACTCTAGTAAAACCAATCTCAGCTATGACCTCCAAAACTCTGCCTTGAGGCATATCTATCTTACATTTTATTTCTCACAATTCTGAGGACTGATTAGGGCTCAGCTGAATAGTTCTGCTGTTCTCATTCAGAGTCTTCATGCAGTTTCAGTCTATGGTGATGAGGCTGGAATGTCCACAGTGGCTTCTTTCTGGTTCCTTGGTTGAAAGGTTGAGCTCTACTAAGATATTGGGACAATGTTGTGTAGTCTCTTAACATAGTTTCTCCAACAGAGTAGCCCCACTTTTTACATAGCAGCTCATACTTTCAAAAGAGTAACAGTGGGGGGCCTTCCTGGTGGTGCAAGGGGTTAAGACGTAACCTATGAAGCTGTCTGCAACCTTTGCAGTATGAGTTCAATCCCCAGTCAGGGAGCTGCCCACATAGTGCAGCAGATCTATTCTGTCTCGCCTGCTGCTCTCCTCAGCAGTGTATTTCAGTAGATCTGCCTGTTCTGCTCCCCCCTCTGTCTCTGGTGAATCCTCTCACCCCCCCATACCTCTGGCCTGTACCCCAGTTATTGTGTGCATAAATAAATAAATACTAAAAAGAAAAAAAAGAGTAACAGTGGAAGCTCCCAGACCTTCTTAAGGCTTGGTCCTGGGGTCACTTCTGCTTCATTCTGTTGGAAGAAGGGGGCTAGTTTGGGAGGAGTACAAAAGCAGGAGTACTGGAAGGTGAGAGTCACTGGAGACCATATCTGGAGTCTAGCAGTCCCAGGGTTATGTTTTCCTTTTTTTTTTTTATTTTTTGTTTTCCTTTTTCTCAACTAAGATCTTGCTTCCTCTCTACTCTTTTTCAGTTCCCTGTGTCTCTGGTGGTTTGCCTGAACCTACAAATATTACCTTCTTATCCATAAACATGAAGAACATCCTACAATGGAGTCCCCCACAGGGCCTGCAAGGAGCTGAAGTTATTTATACCGTGCAGTACTTCATGTAAGTTGGTTCCTTTCCTGTTGGCTAATTTACAAACACAAACCTCAGACTCCTGTTAATTATGAAAGTTGAACCATCTAGTGTATAAAATATGTGTTTGAAGAAAAGTTTTAGATATTTCATGTCAACTTTTTCCTATCTTTCGTTAAATTAGATTTTTTTTAAAAGATTTAATTTATTTATTTATTTATTTATTTTATTTATTTATTTATACAAGCACTGGGTACAGTCAGAAGCACGGGAGGGTGAGAGAATTCACCAGAACCAGAGCGGGGAGCAGAGCAGGCAGAGGGACCGAAGCACACTGCTGAGGGGAGCAGCGGGCGGCAGGAGAGGTCTGCGCGCCATGTGGGACCCTCCTCTGGTGGCCGGGGAGCAGCCGGGGATCGAACTGGCGCTGCAGAGGCTGCGGGCAGCTTCACAACCCAGCGCTCAACCGCTGCGCCACTGGGGAGGCCCATGTTAAATTAGATTTTAAAAGTTTTTTCATGTAGATGGCAGCAGTTAAGTGTTTCAGCAAGAGGGAATTATTTAAATAGAGAAAAGAAGTTGGTAAAAATGTTCTTCTATAACCGAGTAAACGAGGAACCCATCCTGTGCAACTAGCTGTCCTTATGAAAGATATAGTCTCATTGAAAGTAAGAAAGAATACAGAACAGATAGTGCTTGTCTTCAAAGAATGACAAAAACAGCCACAAGTTTTAAGTATATGTGACAAATACTGTGGAACCTGAAAGAAAGCTATGCAGAAATTGAAAGCAAACTTACACCGTCTCAAAATCCAACAGTAGATAATAATTTCACAAGAATAAAAATGTCAAAGAACTAAGAGACTTCCTAACGAAGCAAAGGATGTGGAATTCTAGAACTTCTGCTTCCAGAAATTGAGGAAATGTGTCCATGGAGCCCTGGGTTGGTGCCAAACAATGTGAGAGAGGAGGAAGTATGAAAGAAGTCAGACTCAAGTGACAAATCCATGGAAGAGGTCCAGTGGCAGCCCAGGAAGGAGCCTGGAGTGAACCAGATATGGGGAAAGAGGGATGACAGTAGTCGAAGGCAGCTCCCGATGGTCATGAACTGATGGGTGTGCTGTGAACCACGTTAGCCTCCTGCAGTCCAAAACCTGAGTGCTTCGTCTCCCTGGAGGGAAGTAATAAGATTAGGTGAGTGGGTAAGGGTGACATACTCTCTCTCCTATAACCAATTGTCTAATATTCACCAAACAGCTGGTGCCATTCAAAGAGTAATAGTCCCAAAGAAACCAGTGGAGCACATATCCATAATTATTGCACGAGAGAGGGGTGGTGTGGGGTGGAGTATAAATTAAAAGCTCCTGAAAAGATTTTCTGTGAATACAGGAGAAAAAAATTCAGACAAATAATTGTCCATAGCTGAAGTCTATAAACAACATGTTTCTAATGGTAAAACCCAACAGATAAGTCAAAGATGAGATACTAAAATAATAGGAAGATCATTTTTTAAAGGAAGTGGGTAAAGTTTTGGGAAAAGATGGAAAATAAAAGTGTTATATTGAAATGAACACCTGCTATAACTAACTAATTGATAGTAATAGTCGAATAGATACTAAGGACTAGAATTGCATACAATAAATGAATGCATGAATAAATACATTTCCTATGTCTAGGAAAATTCAGTAAACATTATAACAACACATATTCTGGTAGTTTAAGAAAACGGAATGATTTTTGGCTATTATAGCAAACTAAGAACTCAAGTGGGGCAGTGGGGGTTGGAGGGCGATTTCTAGTTGTCAGTCATAAGAAGAAGACAGTGGGAAAAACAGGTATGACCAGAAAATCTTACCAAGTTCAAGATGTATTTTCAAGTAGTTGGAAATTTGGGTTTCCAATCACCTGAGACCCTCTTGGAAGGAAAAAAACACTGATTAAAAATAACCAATTGGGGCCTCCCCAGTGGCGCAGTGGTTGAGTGCTGGGTTGCGAAGCTGCCTGCTGCCTCTGCAGCGCCGGTTCGATCCCTGGTCGCCGGGCAAGGGTCCCACATGGCGCGCAGACCTCTCCTGCCACCCGCTGCTCCCCTCAGCAGTGTATTTCGTCAGTCTGCCTGTTCTGCTCCCTGCTCTGGCTCTGGTGAATTCTCTCACCCTCCCGTGTCTCTGACTGTACCCAGTGCTTATATAAATAAATAAATAAATCTTAAAAAAAAAAAAATAACCAATTGACAGAATGATAAAAATGAACCTAAACAAAGAACTTAGTAATGACAAAGTTATGTCCAAAAGACTGGCCACATGCATTGAAACCATCTAAATATAGAATTAAGCATGAATAGTTATGGGAAATATAACGGTAGAACTATATTATACATGTTTCAACCTAAATAGCAATATGATAATTCAGAAGGTAGAGAAAACAATGTACTAATTTTTGTAGCAAGAAGTCATTAAATGAGATCTAAAATGAAAATGGTGGAGGACTTCCAGTGCTTCTGTGGAGGGTGGGCTGAGGTGCCTTCACCCTGGGAGTCGGCGGGGGGGAACCTATACTATGAAAAAGCTAGCAAGAATGTAAAATAATGGCACTTCAATAACAATTTTAAAAATAGCCAACATGAAAGGTACTAAACATCACTAGTTATTAGGAAAATGCAAACCAAAAAAATCATTTTAATAATTAAACTCTCAATATTTTAAATTTAAACAATCTTTTTAGGAACTAATATCTCATATGCTGATGTAACATTTGAACATCAAAAATGCCTTTAATTTCATTTTCATTTCTTTTTCCTATTAAATTTCAAATCAAGGTAAATTTACTACTTTTATTAAAAGCACATAGATGGTATAATCTAGTCTTTGCCTATACTTTCAACTATCTAACAGCCTTCCTTTTATACATAAATAGAAGATGCTCAGAATCATATCTACCAAATGTTTCAGGGTATTGGGCTTCAAGGTGATGTATTTCTTTCTTGGTTATGCTTTTCTGATTGTTTGAGGTTTTTTTAAGTTACCATATTGTAGGGTAAGGAAAAATGTCAGGCTTTTCTGCCCTTCCGCCATCAGGATAGATTATGGATGCTGTGTGTGGCTTGTAGCCAAGACTACAGCCAGAGAAGGCCAGGAAGCCTCATGGCTCCTGGTGTGTTACAGTAGATGCCGTGAGTGGTTCCCCTCCCTCGTATGAGCAGTGCCTTCGGCAGCAGATTTGGTGGCTCATCTGCTGGTACCAATAATTGTCTTTTGTCACTAGGTTGGTGCCCTGCCTGGACTTATTTGTGTTCTGTTGTATTTTGCTGTTATATTGTGATGTATTTGCTTTTGTGGGCCATGGCTGCATTGTTTATGTTTGCTAAGAAAATTGTACATATGTAGATTGTATGGCAGAAAACCCTGAGGGGGTGGACTGTAGGGTAAGGAAAAATGTCAGGCTTTTCTGCCCTCCCGCCATCAGGATAGATGATGGATCCTTGCGGTCCTGAATGCATGCCTGATGGCGGGCACCTGGAGTAGGGTGTGGGCATAGGTAGATGGGATCCACCTGGGCTAAGACTGTGTTTTTAAGGGCGGCGTCACGGGGACGCCAGCAGAAACTGAGAAAGAAGCAGGAGAATCCAAAAGAGAAGCTGAGAGAGAAGCTAGAGAAGCAGAAGCTGAGAGAAGGCCAGAGAGCCCAGATAGAGTGAAGACTTGCTGGGGGGCTGGGAGGCCTGCCAGCCTCCCAGCACCCCAGCACCCATGCCTGCTATGTACCTGGTAACCCCAATAAAAGACCTGCAAAAAACCACTGAGGACTCTGACTCCTCCTTTACCGGGTCTGCATGGGATCAGAAAACCTGCACTGGTCCATTCCTGCCCTTACACATATTTACAAAAAAAAAAAAAAAACAAAAAAAAACCCAGTAATTTTTGTCTTTAAAAAAAAAAAACTTTGACTACTAAAAGCACTGAACATTTCAACTGCTATTCACAATGAGTTCATTTCTTTGGAGTCTCATTCTCATTTCTGAGGAGTTTCTCAGATGCTGTTGTTCTAGAAAAGACAGCGCTGTGCAGAGAAGTGGCTCGGGAGTGAGTATGCCCTTGCTTCCTTTTCCATTAGGTGGAGCAAAGAGCTTGCTTGTGTGTTTATGTGATTCAGAAAAGAAGAAAAATAGGTGGAATATCACTGCTCTGTGAAAGCAGATTCTTCAGATTGTACAACTTTTTTTAGAGGATATTTAAAAAGAAACTTGCTATGTTAGAGTTCTAACCTGCCTGCGCATGTGCGCAATGGACAGGAAGACAGGGCTCCGGACTCAGCTCCAATGTCAGGCAGTCCTTCATTCCCATCCTGGCTTTGAACTCAGCCAGGTAACCTGGGGAGGTCACACAGGATACTGTTATATTTTTGATTGCAGTTTGTTTCCCAAAAAAACAAAGATGAAATTTTAACAGAAGTTAAATTACATCTGACAAAGTACTTAATGCAGAAAATAGAGTGTAGCACAAAAAACAAACACTTTGGCATTGGAAAAAGTGGTTCAAATCCCAGATGTATCTTTTATTAGTCATATCAACTTGAATGGCTTTCTTAACCTCTTCTAATCAGCCTCAGTACTCTCATCTGTAAAAAGGGTTGAAAATAATGGCCCCCACCTCCTAGAATTACTATATAGGTGAGCTTACTATATTAAGTGAGATTAAGTGTGCAGACACTAAGTGCTGGCCCCGCACATAACAAGCACTTAATAAAGGTTTCCTGTCACAACCAGAAAACAATCAAAGACCACTAGTGACTTTTTGCCTTGCATAAACCTAATTGCAAAGTATGGAATGATTCATGTTTTTCAGTTTGTGAGATTTACAAAGCATGTTGTCCAAAATCCAGTAAAGAGCATTTTCTTTTCATCACTATCTGTCATGGGAAGCTCTTCTCCCCTTGGCAGAGAACGTTTGAGGAAGGAGGATCATATCAGTGATGGCAATATTTTTCAAACCACAAGTCAAGACCTGCAGATTTGTGAGACGTAAATAGCATTCATTTTAAAGGAAAGGCTTGGAATGGTGTGCAATGGATTGGAATTGAAAATACCGATGTTTGTTTTAGTCACATATACGTACATAGATTTAAATATGTGCGTGTTTTTGTGAGCTGGGTCAAAATGTAAAATGTATTTCTTTCTGTAGCTCATAGATTAAAAAACAAGTTGGAAAAGAATGTAGGCAATGGTGGTGACATGGAGTGTAGGGTAAGGAAAAATGTCAGGCTTTTCTGCCCTCCCGCCATCAGGATAGAGGATGGATCCTTGCGGTCCTGAATGCATGCCTGATGGCGGGCACCTGGAATAGGGTGTGGGCATAGGTAGATGGGATTCACCCGGGCTAAGACTGGGCTTTTAAGGGCAGCGTCACAGGGATGCCAGAAGAAGCCGAGAAGAGCAGAAGCCGAAGAGAAGCTGAGAGAGAAGCAAAGAAGCAGAAGCAGAGAAGGCCAGAGAGCCCAGAGAGAGTGCGGATTTGCTCAGGGCTGGGAGGACTGCCAGCCTCCTGGCCCCCCAGCACCCCTGCCTGCCATATGCCTGGTGAACCCCAATAAAAGACCTGCAAAACCCCTGAGGGCTCCAGAACTCCTCCTTTACCCTGACTGCATGGGATCAGAAAACCTGCACTGTGGCCTTCCTGCCCCTTACATGGAGAAACTGATCCACAAGATCAGATTTACAAAGCATGTTGTCAGGTATGTGTAGGGTAAGGAAAAATGTCAGGCTTTTCTGCCCTCCCGCCATCAGGATAGATGATGGATTCTTGCGGTCCTGAATGCATGCCTGATGGCGGGCACCTGGAGTAGGGTGTGGGCATAGGTAAATGGGATTCACCTGGGCTGAGACTGGGCTTTTAAGGGCGGCGACACAGGGACGCCAGCAGCAGCAGAAGCCAGAGAGAAGCCAAGAAGCCAAGAAGCCAAGAAGCAGCAGAACGAACGGAAGAGCAGAGAAGCAGAGAGAAGGCCGGAGAGCACAGATTGAGTGAAGACTTGCTGGGGGCTGAGAGGCTGCCAGCCTCCAGCCCCCCAGCACCCTTGCCTGCTGTACCGGGTAAATCCCAATAAAAGACCTTCAAAAAACCACTGAGGACTCTGGCTCCTCCTTTACCCGGTCTGCTGGATTAGAAAACCTGCACTGTGTCTTCCTGACCCTACATATGCTATTTAGGAAATGAGAGACATTTACTCTCAGAAATCGGTTACCATATTCTGAAAAGGAAGATAACCTTAAACTTGGGCTACACTTGATGCAGCTTCCATTTCCTCCCCGATATGTGTTCATTCTTTCCCTGAATTGGGTAATATCTGTTTCCCTTTCTCCCTCTTTAGTTGCTATTTCTAAGTGTACTTTGTGTACAGTCTTTAATTCTTGATACTCCTGAAATGTTATCCTAGACTTGGCGTTGTCTTCATGAGTAATTTCATTCACTCCTATGCCTTCAATAAGCAATTTGATGCCATTGATTTCAAAATCATAACCTCCCACGCACACTTTTCTCTTGACTGAGTCCCAGTGCCTACTGGGCATCTGCTTTAAATATTTTCACATACCTCAAGCATGTCAAAATGTTATCTTTCCTTCTCCCACCTACCTCCATTTCCCAAGCACAGTCTTTTTCAGCTGTTCCTTATCTTGGCAAATGTTACCACTGCTCCAGCCATCTGTCTGAGACAGCACCTTGCATCTTTATTTCCCTCATCTCCTAATACACTCAATCCCCAAGTCCTATCTACAGGACTATCTATATTTCTTCATTTTGCTCTGTCCTTCATTCCACTGCCACAAGCTACCTGCATCTTCCACTTGGACCACCACAATATCCTCTTAACCACTTCCCAGGCTGCCTTCCCTCACCCATTTCATTCTCCAGGCGCCCACCACTTAGCTTTCTAAAACCACAACATGCCTGCTTAAGCCCTCAGTAGCCACCTCCCCCACCCCTGTGCATCCTGGTCTCTTTCACTGTCTATTCATGTGCCGCTTAGCCCACTCACCCACTCTGTGCCTAGGTCTTTCCCCTATGAAAAGTGCTGAAAATATTTCTCCCTCCTATTTTCTATGGGTGTTGTGTTTTTAGTAAGTCTATGGGTGTTGTGTTTTTTAGTAAAAGAAAGGAAAAATTGATAGAACAACCTACTCAATAGCATCATCACTGTAATTATTGAAAATGCAGATTTTGTTATGTACTCCAACCTAGCAAATTTTCCCCAGAACCCTTGACAACCAGTAGATATTGAAATTTTTTTGATAATGTCAAGGTTATTTTTCTTGCAAGAAAATAAAAAGACAATTTTTTAAAAAGAGCAATGCATCAAACTGACCTGAGTATGCCTGGTAGGTTAAAAATTTACACAGATAACTCCTAGACAAATTGATCACACAATGCATAAAATTTTTCCTGTAGTCCAAGAATAATGATAAAATACATGCTTTCAAAATGTACTATCCACATTATAATTTACAGAAAAGAAAGGTGATTACAAAAACTCTGACTCATATTCCTGACAACTAATGAAAAAAATTGCCAGCAGCAAAAGTAGATTCTCTTTTATCTCAATGACAGGCACTTTTGTTGTTCTGAAGAGAAGGTCTTAAGTTACATTCAGTTTTATATAATGACTGGGTTTTTCCTATTATATGGCATAGAGCACACCTCATTATTAATTCACAGTTTCTTTCTTAGCAGATATGGGCAAAAGAAATGGATGAATAAATCTGAATGTAGAAACATTAATGAGACCTACTGTGATCTCTCTGCTGAAACTTCTGACTATGAGCACCAATATTATGCCAGAGTTAAAGCCATTTGGGGAACAAATTGTTCCAAATGGGCAGAAACAGCACGATTCTATCCTTTTTTACAAAGTAAGTAATACGATTGTCTGTCAAACATGTATTAATATCAAATCCATGAGACCTCTTGGTGTAACCGCCTCAGCCTCATAAACAGAGAACCCAGTGCTCCCTCAGCCCATCTGTTCTCTCTCCATCGGCTGGTGGAGTGACCAACCCAAGGTACTTCACCCAGTTGGATCTTAAGAAGGAAAGTTTTGGCCAAGTGATCTCTAAGATCTCTCTGAGACCCCAAAATGGCTCTAAGTGCTACTAGTATCAATTTTTTATTTTGTTTTATTATTTAGTGCAAGCTTTATAAATTGAGAAACAGCTGACAGATTTTTTTTAAGTGGTTTGGCTTTATAAATCATTGATACATGGCCACAAGATTGATTAAAGACTGCTCTGATCACCAGCCTAAATTTCTTCTTGTTAGGAACTTGGCAGAATAATGTTGTAATTTCTAGGTTTAACTCAGAATGAAGGTAATATTTTCCTAGTTTTTGCTTTTTAAATGTTTCCATTCCCTGACCTGTGACTGACTCAGCCATAGAGGACCCACACAGAACTGCCATAATGAAATTTACAAGGCAGGGAAGATCCTGGAACTGGAGACTTCCCCATGGTATTCTACATCAGGCTATGCTACTGTTTGCTAAACACTTTGTTCCAAATCGTGACAACTACATCTCCGAAGGTGCTTTAGTTCTCCATGCCCGATTTTTACCACTTAACAAATCATAGCAACGTTATTTACTATAACTTTTCTAATCGCAGGAGTGCTGTATTTTTATGTATTTACCATCATCAAGTACTGTTTATCTGTGTGACTAAGTAAATGCAGCCCTCAAAGTTGCTATTTTAACATTGTATCAGAATAAGTGAAATAAATGATTCAAGATTTGGCATGATTTGGGCGCCTTAGCACGTTTTGAGGCTTTGTCTATAACATGGTAGCTTTGAGAGCCTTGATCCCACTAGAATTATATTGTATTTGTATCTAAGGTGATTTTCCACTTCTGAACATATTAACTTTCTCTTGCTTCTACTTTAAGCACAAATTGGCCCGCCAGAAGTGGCTTTGACTACTGATGAGAAATCCATCTCTATTGTGCTGAAGGCTCCAGAGAAATGGAAGAAAAATCCAGAAGAAAGTTCTATATCCATGCAACAAATATATTCTAATCTGAAGTACAATGTGTCTGTGTATAACACTAAATCTAATAGAACGGTAAGACAGAAATGGAACGCGGCACAGAATCTGTGTCACTTTTTGCAGCTACTCTGAGTAGCTTCTCTGATGTTTATTCTCTGCATGAAATGCAGGAACATGTGACATTCAAAAGAGACACCATATACAATGCAGCTGCAGCTGACTGACATGTGGACATTTACAAAACTCCCTTCAGATCTCCTTTACAGAAACCCTGTGTTAATGGGGGTGGGATGTGACTGTTAAAGCATAGAGAACTTGTTCACCTCACTTTGATGGGGAGTTTTTATTTGAATAACATGGGTCAGTCACTCTCCAAGAAGAGAGAGAAATAAATGTTAGCAAGAACACAAAACAGCACTGAATCAAAAAAATCTGTCCTTATTATCGAATAATGATTGCTACTATTGAATTGTTTCTGGATTGTTGCAGTTCCTAACTATGATCTGCCCCTGGAAGAAAAGGGTATTTTAATGCTGTTGCTGAAAAGAGCGTGTGTAGTGATAGTAGCGATGTAAGGTTATCTCAGTCTCGTCTTCCCTCTGGAGAATATTTGGCTCTAACTCTGCTTGCATTTCCCCACCCTAGTGGTCCCAGTGTGTAACCAACCACACCCTGGTTCTCAGCTGGCTGGAGCCGGACACCCTGTACTGCATCCATGTGGAGTCCTACATCCCAGGGCCTCCTCGCCTTGCTCAGCCTTCCGAGAGGCAGTGCGTCAATACTTTGAAAGGTAAGTTTGAAAAAATATTTCTGCTGCTCTAAGGAAGGAAATCAGGTAAAATCTGAAGGAAGTAAGGCAGTGTAAACAAGTGTTGGCAAATTGGTATCTAAACAGAAACAGGCAGAAATTGCCATCACCGGAAATGTACTGTACAGTCTAGGACTCTGCCTTTGAACTTGGCCAACACTAGGAGTATTTTCACTGCCTCAGGGAATTCTCAGCACCACAGTCCTAGTGTTCCTGCCAATAAGCCACCCCAGATCACACAGCTTCCTGCCTTGAAAAAAATCACAATTAGGAAGATTTACACACATCTTTTTCTTTTTTCACTTCATAGTCTCTCTAGCCCATAGAAGTTCTGCAATCTGCAAGGACATCCATTTTATGTCACACAAACAGTGTATTATCCTTATAACACTTTAAGACAGACTCTTGTGCTCCCCCAAATACAAATTACAGGCTCTGCAACTTGTGTTCAGATGTGGTCACTGCCGCGGAGGGCCTGGGATGGGTCAGTAATTATTCTCTTCGCTCCTACAGGTGCTTCTTTCTCGTTTTGTCTCCTCACATTTTCTGAACTTGGCTACCAGGAAACAGTGGCTTCCTGTTAGAAGGCGCAGAGTTGGGAGAGTGACGTTTGTTTAATTGTTCTTCCCCCGGAGTAGGAGGATGTAGAACTTAAAACTTGAAAAATGAAAACAAACCCTCCAGTTCACCTCCACTGGATAACTCTACAGCCATGTTTTTCTGTTTCTCTCTTCCAAATCTGCTGGCCTAGGACAAATGTCACCACCTTTCCCCCAAGCCTACTTCTGTCACCAACTCTGGGACAGGAAGAACGACACGTCCCCTGCCTTCCTTTCCCTCTCGCCTTCCACATTGCACCTGTGCCTACTTTAGGCTGCAACTCAGCCCACTAAGGAATAAAAAGGAATTTTTGTGAGCACTTATCAAAAATGACAAACTTTATTTTTGTTTTGTTTTTGCTTTTTTTCAGAACATAGCTCCTTTTATTTCTGTACGTAAAAATATAACTTGGATCCCCAAGCCAGGAGTAACAAGAAAATATAAAATAAATTCCTTTTTGCTTCATTTGATTATCTCTGTAAAGTGAGTGCAAATTCCACATGAAAAGGCAGCTCTGCCATACATGTCCAGTCCTTACTTCCATAGTACATCATATAATACCAATTGTAATTTGACTTTATATAAATTGATCATAATGCCTGGCAAAATAATAGTTTGTTTTTTTAAGATACAGACATACAAAACCAGACTTACAAAACCAGATCCAGACATACAAAACCAGATCCAGGACTAACACAAAAAGCTGTATTTTTGAATCTTTACCCTTACCATACCTTTTCCTTTAAAATAAAGGATTCTCTACCATCTGCCAAATAAAGTTAAAATGCCAAGCAAGCAAAAGGCACAACAAAGCAGATTGAAGAGATCATTTCTGTATTTGGAAAAGACCTCTGTTTACTAACAGCCTGATCGGTGGCCAAATGGCAAGAATGAATTTCCAGTGGAAATCATTTAAGCAATTGGCAGAGCTGAAGCAGCTAAAGTAGATATTACATTAAATACCTCCCAGGAATCCCTTAGAGCCAAATATCTCACTAGGCTGAGAAAGGTAACAGAATAGCAAGACTCCATTTCTGGTTCTGGCCCTTTCTGTGACATCCCAGCTGATAGATCGCCAGTGGTACCTTTCCACAGCATGGACATCAAGGCCAACTTTTTAAAAAAATCACTCTCACCTCTTTTGGGACTATTCTTTTTTTTTTCAATTTTAATTTTAATTTTGAGGGTTACATTTTTGTTCTTCCATATGTACACTTACAACCTATCAAACTACCTGTGCCAGTGCCCCACCTGCCTCCCTCCCTGGGACTATTCTTTGGAAAACCCCATCGTTCTCCAGTCCCTAAAATACAGATTCACTTTATCAGGTTTTTTGTGGAAAACCCGTGCTAGTCTATGCTAAATGCTGTCCGTCATTGTTGTCACAGCCCTTTTTAATTAGGGCAAGCTCAGTCCAGCGACCAAGGATTTTATTAAGAGGATTGGACTGAGTTGCAGCCTAAAGTAGGCACAGGTGATGCTTTACCACCAGCATTGTGGTGTCATCATCTTTCTATGTGGAGCTTGATGGCAATGTGCTCTTCAGGAATTGCTATAAGCAGAAGAAGCTGCCGGAGTGGGACTTTCCCAGGAGGATATTGTTGATCACCCTCTCTGCCCATGACACTTCTTGCTAGAGAGTGAAACTATATAATGACTTTACTGCTTTCTCTGAGGCATAAGCATCAAGTGTAGCCAAAGTTCGCGTAGCTTACAATGTTCCCATGGCACTCTGGCTGGATAATAGCATGTAGGAGTGTACTAGAACTTCGTGTGACTTGTGAATTAGCTTCTTTTCTGTATACTCTTGTAGTAGGGATCTCCAGGGAAGCAGAACATATATGGATAGAAATATATAGATAAGGTTATAGATATAGATATATAGATATAGACAGAGAGATTGATTTTAAGGAGTTGCCTCATGTGATTGTGGAGGTTGGTGGAGGGTGGACCTATAGGCTGAGACCCAGGGAAGAGTTGATGTTGAAGCTCTTGGCTGAAGACAATCTTCTGGCGAATTCTTTCTTCCTTAAGGATATCAGTCTTTTTCTATTAAAGCCTTCAACTGATTGGATGAGGCCCATCCACAGTATGGCAATCCACTTTACTCAAGTTTCTTAATTGAAAGGCTAATCTAATATTTTAAATGTCTTTACAGAAACATCTAGAATAATCTTTGAACAAATATCGGAATACTATGGCCTCACCAAATTGATATATGAATTTAACTATCACAAATTCCAAGGACCCGTATGGAAGCTTAACAAATATAAGTTACTTACCGTGAGCCCTATTTGTCAACTTCATAGTCTAATCAGGGGACCAAGGCTGCTTTTTAAAAAACTATTCACCAGATCACTCCATTATTTATGGATTTTTTACTCGTCATGAACCTACAGCACAGCAGGACCTGCAAAGGCATTACTGCCATTCTTTTAGCACACACAAGTTCAGCCACCTCCCTATATACTTCACCAACATCCAGCCCTTCCCAGAAAGTCAGGCAAACTGGGGTGGCGATGGATCTGTTATTCACATAGAAGGTGACTGACACCATACCCTCCTGTCCTTTACTGAGTATAGGGGAAAGGTTGGGTCAAATGAGTATCCTGGGAAAGTGGGGCAGTTTAATTGATTGTCAGCAGATTGTTGTTTGGGAAATGCTGTGAGATGCCCAAATATCAGACACATAACCTTTAGAAATAAAACCAGCTTGAATTTCATAGCCAGATGTTTTTTATGAATATCAGCTGGTTAGATTATTAATTCATTCTTACTGAAAAGTTCATATGATACCTTAAGACCATCTGTTGCCAAAGATAGGGAGCGTTCAACTTCTTGATTTATGAGAGTTCCTAAATGTAAGTGATCTGCCCAAAACCTGTTGACATTTCCAGGTTTGCAGACACACTAAATCTAACCACTCCTTTATCTATTTTTTAACAGATCGAACTTCAACATTGAAGGTTAAAATCATCTTCTGGTATATTTTACCCACATCTATTACTGTGTTCGTTTTTTGTGTGATGGGCTACTCCATGTACAGATACATCCATGTTGGCAAAGAAAAACACCCAGCAAATTTGGTGAGTGAGTGCCAAGTGTGGCAGGAATCCTTATTATGATAACATATCTCTAGGAGGATGTCAAAGGAGGTTCTAGAAAAGATACTATTCCTCTTATGGGCAGAATGAGTTTAAAGTTAAAGAGTTGATGAATTAAAAAGTACTTTCTAGACTAGATTAGTTCCCTAATGTAACCAAAGAGAAAATTCCTTAGCTTTGACAAAGATTTTATATTTAATGATCAGATTAGAGTAGGTCTTGGATAAACAGATAAATTAAGTCATGACCCCAGCCCTTCAAGTTTAGTTGGAAAGTGGAATTTCAAAATGATATGTGCAAGCTAAGATGAATGAGGACACTGAGACCCTACAGTGGGGTCATAAGAAGCTCTTGCCTGGCTCAGTTAAGAAAGATAAGTAAGAGTTACTGCAGGCAGAGAAACAGCAGGGGCAAAGATACGTAAATGTCTGGGTGGCCATGTAATATTGCTAAGCCATCAGGTTTCTGATGAGGTGCTGTGAAAGATGTTACTATAATGGGTAGTGGAGCCAGGTAACAAGATAATTGGAGTATTATTCTGAAGAGCTTGGGCTTTATTTTGCTGGCAAAGATAAATCTCTGTAGGATTTTGATTTGGGGCTGTCATGGTTAATATATTTTAAACCCAACTAGTTAGTGGGTCTGGAACAACTCTGGGAGATTTAAGACTAGAAATAAGAAAAACAGCTAGGAGACAGTTGTCTGGGGGAAAGAAAGTGAGAGTCTGAAAGAGGAGTTTGGGATATAGGCTGAAGACAAAGACATGTAATGGAAACGTACTAAAAGAAAATGGCCAGAACTTATACATTCACTCAAAGGGATGTGAGACTAAGCCCTCTGCTTCTTCCCCATCCACTGAAAGCTTTCCAGGGGCTAAGCACATTTTAGTAAAAAAAATAAATTTCTCTGGGAATTATTAAATATATGTTCATATGACATAATGTTTTTGTACAGTCCTGTTGGCTACGTTTTAGGGGCTTTTTTGTTCATTTGTTTTCTATTATCCTGTCTGTACTTACATTTCAGAGTGACCTTTTTAATAACATAAGAGACCTTTCACGGGAGGAAAATTCACAGACAATTGATCACATATGATTGCACTCCTCATCACATTATAGAAATTGTGATTTCACAGAACTAAAAACCAACTTGAGAAATTCAATAATCCCTCACATCCCTTCAGCCAGTTCGACAATGGGAGTCAGCCTTGACTCCTGGACTGATCATCACTTACCCAATGAACCGCTCTTACTTCTACAGGCATTTTGTGGGTCTTGGGTCTCCTCTCCACATGTATATCCCAAACCCAGCTTTGACTTCCATGAATTAGTAAGAGTAGGTCTTTAATAAAACTACCCAGTTGACAGAATAGATTGCATTTAACAAGCTGCTTATTACCATCTCTCTAATGTGAAAAGGTAAAAACCATTCTCTTCTCTCTTTATAGATTTTGATTTATGGAAATGAATTTGACAAAAGATTCTTTGTGCCTGCTGAAAAAATTGTGATTAACTTTATCACCCTCAGTATTTTGGAGGATTCTAAAACTCCTCATAAAGAGACAAGTATAATGGACAACAGTGATGATGGATGGAACTTGAGCAACGCTGAACCCGGGGGGCATCAGGAGCCCCATGTGGAGGAGATGGAAGTGAAGCACTTAGGGTATGCTTCACACTTGGTGGACATTTTCGGTGACTCTGAGGAAAACACCAACAGTGTTTCCCTAACCCAGCAAGAGTCACTCAGCAGAGCAATAGCCACAGACAGAACTGCCATTGAATATGAATATGATATTAGAACTATTGACCTTTGTATGGGGTTGAAAGATCAAGAGCTCAGTTTGCTGGAGGAAATGTCTGGACAAGGAAAATTATTTGAGCAACAGGCAGCTTTGGCGGACTGGGGCCCACAGACACTACTGTGCTCATACACCCCTCAGCTCAGAGATTTAGACCACCCTCTGTCACAGGAGTGCATGGACACCGTAGAGAGCACCCAAGAAGAGCCACTGACCACACTGGTTGATTGGGACCCTCAGACTGGCAGGCTGTGTATACCTTCCTTACCTAACCTTGAACACGATGCAGAGGGATGTGAGGGTCCTGGATACTCGGGGCTCAAAGAGGAGGGCCTTTTGTCTACACTCTATGAGGAGCAGGCTAAGGACCAGCCACCGGATGAAAATGCAACCTATCTCATGCAATTTATGGAGGAATGGGGGCTATCTGTACAAATGGAAGTCTAAAGCCCAAACTTCCCATGCCAGCCCCTGCTATGACAAGGTCTGTGAGTGCAAAATTATGAATGAGAATGATAAAAGACCTGGAATAGAAGATGTTCACTCAGGTTTTTTCAGTGTCAGTGGGAATTACTCATTCTTGCCTCTATTCCGATTGCACTTGCTTATGCTGCCTTGTATGGATGATTGGTTCATGTGTGTGGGCCTCAGCAATGCTGACACACACCTGGAGTATGGGGCTGACTCACTGCTTTGTACCCACTAAGCTTGCAATAAATTTTGACTGGGATGCAGAATTTGTCCAGGCGGAAGTACTGTGTATGGCCTCTTGTTTATTATTTAACTAACTAGCACATTTCTAGAAATATATTCTGTGCACTTACCATATTCATCTTATAAATACTACTTTTTTAGAAATTGGTTGTCAAAAGGATGAGACACTTACAGTATATAAATTGCTCTCAATCCGTCATGAGTTGGTCACACTGTTTAATCACAATAATTCATGTTCAGAGTAAATCCATCAGACAGAGGCCTTCATGATATAACAGGCACTCGGCTACTTTCAGTGGCCATGTTGATACTTTATGAGTTTCATACTCCTCCTGTATGTGGTCGGAAAGCTTTTTGCTTTGTTTTTTTTTTTTTTTTCTGACATAAAAAAGACTACCAAAAATATATGGGTTGAGGAAACATCTGTCCATCTAGCCCCAACCCACAGCCCATTTGGCTTTGACATAATTTACTGTGGGAGCTGTAACATACCATAAAACAGCACCATCCTACTTAAATTCCAGTAAGTCTTCCCACTTCCTTCACCATTTCCTTAAAAAATTAAATTCTACAGTCTAACTATTAAGTTAAACCATAAAAGACTGTTAATATCTGACTGTTTTTGATCTTCAAGGACAGAAATTACCTATGATTCACCTAAATATGTATTTGTTTTAATCATGAACTCATAATCCATTGATGCTCTTTCAGGAAAACAGATATCAGCCAGGTTTCCTTATTTATATTTTTGACAAAGGCAGACAACCCTGGTAGGAGAGATGGATCCTGGAGTCATGGTCTTTTGAGATTGTCCACAAATCCAAACAGTTTCTGATCTAATGATTTAATTTAGAGCATAACTATATTAACCAGAGTGTTCTGTTCTTTTTAATCTTTTAGACGTGATTCTGTCAGTTTTAAAGAACAAATTTATATACTAACTATAAAAGATGTTCAAAAGTGGGGAAGAATGATTCGTCACTAAGAGTAAAAAGAAAATAAAGTGATTGACGATAGTTTGATTTATTCATTCCATTCACAGAATATTTACTGACTACCTACTATGTCCTACCATGACCTTGTGTGTTGTATAAGGAAAACAGCTCCTTTAGGGGTGTTTTGTGCATGAGGAGAGTTAGAATATAGAAAGCATTTAGAATGGTGCCTGGTACTGAGTGCTATGTAAGCATTTATTATCATTCTTATTAAGAATATTAAAAGCATGTGCTCAGCACCAGACAGAGAAGTCATTTAGACATGACTATTTTATTCAAAGGCATAATTTGTCTCATTTTGTTTTTCTTACCTAAAAGTACAATAGTAATTTGCTTCCCACTTTATGCCTTCAAATTGAAATCCTTCAGTGGTTGAACCACATTTCCTGGCTTTGTAAAAGGGAATCTAATTTTAGTTGCTTTTATATCTCTTGTCAATCAAAGCATGTCAGAGCTATCAAGCGTTTCTTTATTTTGTTGCTTCATGTACACATACACACACATATATTCAATCATGAGCATAGAAAGGGACTTCCTGTGAGGAAAGGTAACAGTCTCAGATGGGTGTGTTTGTGTGAGTGGCAGCCATAATGCATTCTGTCATCTCTGTGGCTAGAGCCTCACCAATTCCAAAAAACTATCTCTGGAATCTCGTGGGATTCATCCCAAGGCTTGAGGGCCAAGAGGATGTGAAAGTTGAGGCTGTTAACAAGTTCTCTTCATCCTCTTACTAACTATTCTCAGTTCCAGGATATCATATGCCTCTTCCACATCGGGTAAGTTTTCCTCTTGAAAATGTCTGTTGAGTGGCTCCATCTCAGCACCCTGTAAATTCTATGCAACTTTGTGAATGAAGATACAACCACTACAAAGAGAGGGAATCTTAGTGCCACACCTTTCACGTGGGATGGAAGTGAGTGAAGAGGCACAGATGTCCCCTCATCTGATGACATGGGAAAGTTCAGAGACCCCTGCTGACTCCAACTAGAAGGAAATAAATACAAAGGCAAACTCTGTGAATAGCCCAGTGCACAAGGATGGCCGGCATGTAAGTTAAATGAGAACATCAAACAGAAGAGTCTATCAACATGGACTGGTGCACCTGGGTCATAAATCAATTTCTTTCTGGCCCACACATTACCACCTCCACATCTTGAGATGAATTTTTGCTAAATTATTTGGAAAAACTGTTTTTCATTGTTTCCTTTGTGGCTTCCCACATTTTATCTTCCATAAATCTTCTAACTTTTTCAAAGACTTTGCTCAAAACAATATGCCTATAATTATTTAATAGTGACCCAATTGTAGGTATTTTAGTAGTAGTTTTATAATTTACTGTAAAAATAAATGTGCATATATTAAATCTATAGTTACTAGAAATAAAGAGAGGGAATAAAATGTACTTGTCATATACCCATCCAGATTGAATGACTATAAACTCATTAGGGTAGAGAAATGATTCTCTGCTTGGGGTGATTTTCATCCTCAGGGGACATCTGGCAATTTGGCACCAATTTTAATATTCACAGCTCTGGGGAAGGGTGCTGCTGGTGTCTAGTGGAAAAAGGCCAAAAATGCTGCTAATCCTACAAAGCACAGGGTAGCCCCCATAAAGAATAATCTTATTCAAAGATCAATATTTCCTAAATGATAAACTCTGGTGTAGAATTTTCCAAATATTTTCAATTGAAACATGTATATATTCATCCCCAAAAGAGGGATCATACTCAACTCTTTCATAATTTGTTCTTTTTGCTCAAAAATGTATAACCCTTTTAACTATACTTATCTTTAGGGAGTCTCACTCATTCAAACTAAAGCTATCAAAATGGAAGATTAGGAATTATTTTTTCTAAACATCATGCTTTCATAATGTTTGAGTCTGACAACAACCAAATTTTAGATTAAGAACAAAGTTCTGGGAGTCCTTTAAAGATTATTAAACTTCTCACAAATGTTATTGCCTAAAGCTCATGACCTTCGCAGAGTCGCTGGAGGACTGAGCTGACTGGTTAGCTGCCCTTTGAGAAGTGGGACTTTCCTGCACTTAGTCCTCTGACCTCCCCACCTAAACTCTTGACTCTTGAGTGGCAGGTCCTTGAAGGCAACCTTTGCTTTCACTGTAAATTTTTGGTAAGCATGTTGGTCATGTTGGTCAACGATATTACTCCAGATTCCTTGGCCTGTGGCAGCTGCAAGATTTCTGTCCGTCCAATTTTCCCATTCGTTTGCATTCCTGAGTGCCTGTACAGATGCCAGGTTAAGGTTGTGGAAGCATTACTACCTCCAAGTCTTCCTCCAGGGCAGGTGAGGCTCCGGTGCTATGTGGTTTGTACCAGTTAAAGGAGGTTCCTTTTGCCCTCAGGAAGAGCCGCCCAATTTGTCTGTGGGTCACCCTAAAACTTTATCTCTGGCAACTTATTAAATTTGGAAGCAGATAAGGTATTTTCTCCCTAACCCAGCCTCAAGAGATTTCCTTTGATTTTGAATCCATCATTCTCTGGATTAGGTGATACCTGGAGGCTTTCCACAAACTTGGAAGATGGACACATGGTTTATGTGTATATTTTCCTGCACAGGTTGCTAAGGCAATGAGCATTGATGGGGTGAACATTATCTGCCCTTTGCCTATCCCTGGAACTGACTTCTTTGTAACATACAAATTAGACTCTTTGGACCAAATTCCCTCATCTGTGAAATGAAAATAATAATTGTAACTCCCTATAGGATGTGGGAGGTTTAAATGAGTCAATACCTTTAAAGTACTTTGAAGATTTCCTGGCATGAAGTAAGTACTCAATAAATGTCAGCAATGAAAAAAGCACCACAAGGCATATAAAAAATAATTTTTATAGAAGCACCATTAATTAACAAAAAAGAAACTGAAAATAAAAATTAATATTTACCAGCAAGAGAAAACTGTGAAATGAATGAAATATCCCTGTGCATGTCAACATGAAGAGCAAAAAGTGAATTCTAGAAGAATATAGAAAAACTAGTCTCTTACTTAAAGTCTTAAAACATGCCAAATTAAACACCATTCATATATATATGTATATATGTGTTAAAACTATAAGGAAAGGCAAAATAACAATTAATTTTTAAATTGTTTTTAAAGGCAAGGATATGATTAACACAAAACTCAGGACCCTGGTCCCTCCCTGCCTTTGGATTGAAGGAGATGAGAGTAAGACAGAGCTCACAGGGGCTTCAGTGGAATTGGTTTCCTTCCTTCAACACAGAAGGAAAAGGGTAATCTTTGATTATTCCATCAAGTGAGCACGCATGTTATACATGTCCTAATACATGTGTATTTGATTAGAAGAAAAAAACAATAATGGAACACCCAAAGCCCCTGAGTTTTGTGTCATTCTCAGTGTCCACTCTATCCCATTGGTCAAGGCATCTGGAATTATGAGAACTTTTGGATATTTTCCCTCAGGAATCAGAAGAAACAAGTATATTTATGGTCATCTTCTGTTTATAAAGCTTGGTTTTCAAAGTTTGGATTATGTTTAAAATTCCGAATAGGAAAGAGCTGTCAACAAATTGGTTAGTGGGGTTTCTATGGTGAAGGGCATGAGCTGAAAAACCTTGACTGTACTGAGAACTGCCATTATTCAAATCTTCAATACCTGCTTTGGAAATGTGGGTTCCCTTCTCCTACTCACAGTTAATAAGTGACAAGCCACCAGGCAGCCAATCCCACTGACAAAAATCACACAGTGTTAAGAAATTCCTTCTTCATGAAGCAGCTACTAGCTGATCTCTGTTACTGATTTTAGTATGTAAGGAAAAAAGATTCAAATTTTAGATGCTCTGCCTTTACACTTCAGCTCACTGTTTCTTTCTGTAATACGCTTGCCTTGGTTACAAATGCTTAGTGATGACGGGCAATTAGAATTTGTTTGCTTTCCCTCAGTCCCATATCTCCTGCCAGCTTGTTGCTACCAGTTTCCAAAATGAAAGATTTGTGAAATTAGGGATTTAAACAACACTTTCAAGTGGAAACATCTTTTATCCAGGCACAATGAAGAACTTTAAACATTTAAACTTTGCCCGAAAATAAGTATAAATAAAAGCAGAATGAAGACATTTGCTAATATTTCTTATTAGCAGTCTACATCACCCAAACCCTAGCCTCAAAAATCTCAGTATCAAATTTCAACCAAGTTTTAACCCACCAGAAAACATCTCAGAGAGGGTCAGTTAGGCAGGACATATGGGAAAGTGTGGCAGGAATGCAGGATTTAGTGAAGTCCTGGAAGCTGTCCTATGCATGGGTTTTCACACGCAGTAGACATGTTTGTTATTAAAAGAATGGAATTAGAACACATATCTGGGAATTGCTAGAAGCCAGCGTTCAGTTCCAAGTAAGGAAGCATTTTCTATTATTAAGGAACCTAATTCTCAACTTTACAAGGTGCCGAGTTCCCTGCTATGGGGAGGGTACAAGCTTAGGCTGGTTTCAGCTGAATCTTTTTCAAGAATTTCCTCCATGAGGAGTAGGGACTGGCACAGACAGGTATCTTCTACCTCTAAATGTCTAATACCTAACAACAATATTTGGGGGGCCTTTCTGATGGCCTAGGGATTAATTTTCAGCTCTATCACCAATTCCTGACCAGGGAGCTAACACACATGGCGCAGCAGACCTCTCCTGTCTCATCTGCTGCTCCCCTCAGCAGTGTATTTCAGTCGATCCACCTGTTCAGTTGCCCACTCTGTCTCAGGTGAATCCTTTCACCCACTCCCACCCCCCACACCTCTGGCCTACACCCCAGTTCTTCTACGCAAAAACAAACAAAAAAATTTGGAACTATCTTTATTCTCCCCCCTCTTTTTTTCCACGCAGGTCACTAACTATAACTTAGTCTCTGTTTTCCATGGACATGTGCTTTGTGCTAGAGAACCAAGTAGCATTTTCCCTACAATGTGACAGCCAGAACTTAGAAATTCTCACCTGGGCTCTCAGAGCAAGACTGAGCATTTTGAGCTCTCACCCATGTAAGAAATGAGTGTGAGTCTAGAAATAAGACTTTTTAAAAAATGTCTCTCTCTTATTACTATCATGATTAAGCCAGTCCCTTTTATTATCATTTTTTCTTAATAAACTTTTTTGGCTTTCAGAAAAGGAAATACCGCACAACCTAGGCTGGGAGCCATTTTGTTTCCATAAATTTCTTTTGACTCCTAGACCATATCTAGCTATGAGAGGTACAAATAAATGACATGTTAAGAACAGTTTCCATTTTAAAAACATTGCCTGTATCACCCCTCATTACCTAGAAAATTCCCAAAGGCAGTTAACCTTGGAATGGAAGGCTTTTTGCTGGAAGTATCAGGATATACTGTTAGATATAACTTAGTCAGTATCTCATTTCTTACTGCCCTCAAGGTCTCAGACATGCCTAAATCTAAAAAGTCATAATATTGTGCTTTTTCAGCAGGAAGACAAAGTGAAATGGAAAGAAAAGAGGCAAGAGGGGAGGGGTAGCTTTACATCTCAACATCTTGCACACACACACGACACCCAGCTCATCTGTGCTGCGCAGACAAATGAATGGAAAGGCATGAACACGGACACTGGTGTGTTTAAGTGCATGCTGCCCTTCCTCGGGAAAGAAAAGGGAATAACTCTAAAAACATTCTCCTATGTTCCATAATGTAAGCTCCACAAAGACAGTGATTTTATCTTTTTTATTTACTAATATGTTCCTAATACCTAAAAAACTGCCAATCAGGTAGCAGTCATTCAATAAATATTTGATGATGGGCTGTATGAACCAGTCTTTAAAATTGTATGAAGTCGTGCCCTGAAATAGACCCACACAAATACAGTTCACTGATCTTTGATCAAAACTCAAAGGTAATTCAATAGAGAAAGGGTAATGTACTCAACAGATGGTGCTAGAACAATTGGACTTCAACATGAACAACAAAAAGGAATCCAGACAAAGACTTCCCATTTTTCACAAAAAAAAAAAGTAATTCAAAATGGATCATTAGCCTAAAAATTAAAATGTGAAACTCTTAAGAGTTCCAGAAGAAAGCGTAGGAGAGAAATTGGTGACCTGAGGTTTGTCAATGAGTTATAACACCAAAAGCATGATCCAGAAAGAGTTCTGGGCTACTGGAAGGTCAAGGGCTAAGTCTCTGGGTTGTACATGCACTTCTGGCTCTTTGACAGGAAAGACAGAAAGAAGGCAGCTGAGTTGGAGTGATTCAGGAAACTGGAAGGAGATGATGGCAGAGGGCAGATAAAGATAAGGAGACCTGTGGCAGCTGTAAAGAACTTGGATTATACTTAACGACAATGGGAGCCTCTAGAGAGTTTTATGCAGGAGACAGATATGATTTGATGTAGCCAATAAATGGCAGTGGCTCTGAATCTGGACATGGGCACTTGTCAAAAAAAAAAATATATATATAACACAGAAGGAGAAAGTGAATTGTTTTGAGGATATGGAGGGTTGAGTTGCTTTTCCTTTTTTATTTTTGTACTTGTTTTCTAGAAGTTTGGAGTAGTATATGAGTTTAGTCTGGAGGTAACCACTTTTGCCAGAAATGCACATGTGAAGGAACCAGGAGGTGATTGGGAATATATGTCAAAGGAGTGAGGGAAATGACAGAATTCAAAAATTATTTATTCTCATAAATTAGAATCAGAGGGAGACTTAGCTGAGCTAAGAGACCATATAGACTGCAAAGAAGGGAAGCCAAGGACAGAATCATGGGAAATGCAGGCATTTAAAAGAGGGCAGAGCTATGTTAACAGAAGGGAAAAGGGTAATTATAAAGTTAACTTTGTCCAAACTCAATATAGTCTCTAACAAAGGAACAGAAAACCCGAAGTGAGAAATCTCTGGAGATGTAGCAACTAAAATGAAGACTCAAGGTTAGAGGAGCTATAAGAATCCAGCAGAAGCAATACTAGTTTCTACAATGGCAAAATCAGGATCCATTAAAGGGACAGAGTAGGTATATGGTCAAAAAAAATTAAGTTCCAGGAAATCTATGTCACAAAAATACTTGAGCAAATGTACAAGAATATAACTAACTATATGATGTGCATTACAGTATTTACCATAGAAAAAAATTTAAACAATTAAATTTCCAACAATAAAAAGACTAAACAAAATATAATACATCTATACAAGGCAAAATTAGTCCGTCTTTAGAATAATGAAAAATGTTCATGTGATTTGAAAGAGTAAAATAAGAAAAAACAGTGAAATGTATCAGATTTTTATAGACATACATGTACCTTACTATAAATACATGTTTATAGATATATTCATATCAATATATAGTTTTTCTTTCTAGTTACCTGTTTTCTCACTTTTCATCATGGTCTTGTGGTGTGGAAAAGAAAATTGCAGAAATTCTATTAAGAGCACATTTACTTTCTCTGTTATCAGCACCACCTTGAAGAACGGAAAGAATAGAGGAGCCTCTAAACTATTGCATTTTTAAAGACCAAAGAGTCATAGAAAAAGTAATTAGGATAGGATGGTGAACACTAAATGAATGGTATCTTTCCAATAATATCATAAGGACAGGCATAGTTTATAAGCTCACGTAGAAACATTCAGAATCGCATTTGAAATAAGAAAGTAAAACCAGATAAATACAGCTGAAAATGAATAATCAAAGGCTGTACCTGTTGGGCTAAAAACAGGAAACCATGAGTCTATAGTTGTAAAAATGATGATCAGTCTTCACCTAGTCACAGGAAAGGGAGTACATACAACCCTGTGAACTTTTTGCTTTCATTTTAGATGTTGTTTTTTTTTTTTTTTCATTTTAAATGTTTTAAAGAACCCAGGTAAACTCCATAGTTGCAAGTGGGGTGAGTTTTCTGAATGTTTTCATACTAGATATAGAACAGATGCTCACTTAGAGAGGCATTTTTTGGTTTGTCCAGACTCTGAAATACAAATACACAATTGTATAAACAAGAGTCCTAACCTCCAGTGACTCTGTCTTTTAAATACCATTCAAGGCTGGGCAGTAGGTATGATAGAAAAAAAAAATTATAAAAGTGTCTGTGTTTATAAGGATTTTGTACAAACTAGGTGTCTGATGGGAGGAGTTGGTAAATGCAAACGTCTCTGTTACATCTGTATTTCTCGGGAAAGTACAGATGACAGTGCTTCAGGATTAAAGTTCGAGGTCTCCAGCAAAAATTTTTTTAACTCAGAATTTATCTCAGAAGGCATAAACTCCGCATGTCTTTGGCAGAGGAGGCCCTTGGTCTAGTTCTACGGAGCCATCAATGCCTGCGGGCAGTCCTCGCATGCAAGCCCAAAGCCTCCCCGCCCACCCCCCCTTCACTTGAATGTTCAGAGCTCAGGGTCAGAAATCTGAGAAAGTTCACGTTCCAGACGCCTGCTGAGGGAGTGGGAAAGAATCGTGAGCAGGTGCAGCCTCTGCCGCTTTTCCCTTTGCTCAAGTCTGTGGATCAGCTTCAAGGAAGGTGGGTGGTGGAGCGCAGGGAACCGAGGGGAGCGAGGCAGCACACAGCAATTATGTCTTCCTGGAACTGCTGCAGGCAAGGCATGACATTTACATCCAAAAATGGCTCATTCTGATCCCACAGTCTTCCCAGAGGAAAGTCGGTCATTGCTTCATCACCCTCCCCTAAGTGCAAGGATCCCTCCTTAATGGGGAGATCATATTATCAGAAGCCACCTTGCACTCAGAACTGGAATGGGATTACTCCTGCGCCCAATGCTGCCCACTCCAACCTCCTCTGCCTGCCAACCTTCAGACCTGCAAGTTCTGAACTAACCTAGTCTTCGCACAGTAGTGTGGCCCATGGTGGGGCACAGCAGATCCACAGCCCGGTGATGAGTGTCCCATCCTTCCAAGCCCTCTCTCTACCCCCAGGAGCTAAACTATGCAACCTTTCCTTCATGCAACCCACCCCAGCTTCCATAATGATCTCCCCACAAAGAGGTTGCTGAAGTGGGTATGTCTTACTGTAACAGGGTGGTCCCCAGGAAAGGGGGAGGTTCCAGGTTCCCTGCCCCACCCAAGGAAGGGTGGAGCTGAGCAGGAAGAGGAGAAGCTGCAGAAGAGACTGAGGAAGGAAGCAGGATGGAGCCAGGAGACCTGGAGGAGGTGCATGGAGCCTAGAGACACGTGAAGAAACTGCGCTTGTTTTTTGGTCGTAGACTGGGTGACACAGATGTGGGTGAGACCCATGGGGAGGTGACAATGGCAGTTTTTATCTTGATGTTGATTTTGCTCTTTTCCTTCCGGGCTTGTCTGGTTGTTTGTGAACCTTTTCTGTGGGTCCCCACTGGAAGATGCTTTAGACTTGTGGCAGGCTTTGGGGCCTTGTTCTGGGCCGATCCCATTTGGATGGAGTTTTACCCACGAGGGGACGGGTAACTTTGGGTGCTTGATTTAGAAACTAGACTCTTTGCCTTACCTGTATTGTTTCCTAGTTTTATTAAAGTTCCTTCCCATTAAAGTCTCATGTGTTTTGTGTTGATGCGGCGGATGGCAGAACCCATTTAGAATAGGCAGGTTTGCGGGGTTTGGGCTGCCCCTCTCCCTGTCCTATAACATTACCTCAGAGTCAACTCCCTAGGCAACTAGCCAGCAATTCTTACTGAACAACTTTCAGGTTTGCAGAAAATGACAGCGGCAGCAGGAGGATTCAAAAGAAATAAAACACATGGCCCCTCTAGCCAAGGGACAAAAGCCTGGACCGGGTACAACGATGTCCAGTGGCGACTCACACCGTCACCTGCCAGTGTGATGTTCCTTTAGCCAGACTTTGCATCAGCGAACTCTGCTATTCCATTCGAACTCATACATCTGACCACCTTACTAACAATTTATACCCCTTCAGCAAGAACGAACTTTCTTGGAAGTGATTTTGAAAGATGATTTTCCTTGTGTTATTTGATTTTTGTTTTATTTTGGTTTTGTTCCTGCTTCAAAGCCAACAGAGACTTTATAGCTGATTTTTTTTCAGACATATCAACCATGACTCACAGCTGTTTGATAAAGGATAAAATGCTTCTATTTCTCAGGCTTGCCTTTCAAAATTAAACATTCAAGTGAAAAAATAACATTGCTCCCCAGTAGATGTCAGTGATTAAAATCATGAAACATTCTTTTTCAGAGAAGCTTCATAGTACATCTCCTTCATTCCAGTCTGACCTAATTCTGAGCTTTTCTTTTTAAGTGCATCTTGACTTAATTAATTGTTTGCAAGTTGCCCCTTGGAGCTGAGCTTAGTTTGCAAATAGAAGCCCCTGAGGAACTTTGTAGGGTTCCGGAAGGCTCCAGGGGATATACTGCTTCCTGAGATTGGCTGAATGAAGCCTCCTTTTGTTCAGGGGATGACAAGCCTTCTAATGTATGCTCATCCCTGGATCTGCAAGCAAGCAGAGTGCCTGTGTACACACCGGACCATTCCCAGTGCTCAGAGATGCCACCAACTGCCTCTGTCTATACTGGGCAACGTCAGGGAGCACACTGGCATCTTCCACTTTGCAGAAGCAGCTGGACTCCTGAGGAGATGGAGCAGCAGCTGCCCAGAGTCTTCAGAAGATCTGATACAATAAGACAAATGGACTTTTCAATTCGCTTAAGACCAATTCTGTTTGAAGGAGAAGTAAGTCTGCAGCCAATGGCCATGTGCTCACAGGCAAAAGACATCTGTAAATTTCCTTGCTCTTATCTTTTTTTCCTTAAGGGAGGTGACTAGAAAAGGTTAAAGTCATTTTAATTGGTTTCTATAAGTCAAATAAATAAAGTATTATTTATCCTCCACCACATCTGGGCACTGGGGATATAAGGATAAACAGTATGTGTCCTGCCCGCAAGGCACTTATAAGGATTCTCTGTATACCGTTCATTTGGAATGAAGTATTTCACTTCCCTGCAGATAAAATCACTACTAAATTTATTTCACACTTCTCTGATCTTTTTTTTTTTTTTTAAAGATTTATTTATTTATTTATATAAGCACTGCGTACAGTCAGAAATGCAGGAGGGTGAGAGAATTCACCAGAGCCAGAGCGGGGAACAGAACAGGCAGATTGACCAAAATACACTGCTGAGGGGAGCAGCGGGCATGGCAGGAGAGGTCTGCGTGCCATGTGGGACCCTCACCTGTGACCGGGGATCAAACCGGCGCTGCCGAGGCTGCGAGCAACTTCGCAGCCCAGCGCTCAACCGCTGCGCCACCAGGGGAGGCCCTTCTCTGACCTTTTGACAGCAATGCCCAAGTTTTTATTTAACGTGGTAGCTGTAACAGGCGATGCCCTCTGCGGAGCCGGGATCTGATCACTCTTCACACCAGCAAGAAATCTGACAACAGCCTTGACTCTTCCTGCTCCCACACCTTCTCTCACAGCCAGACAGTCAGGCTGAACTGGAAATTCTACCTTCTTGATTTTTCAAGTCTTACACATTTCTCTATTTCAGCTGCCACTGTCTTAGTTTAGGGTTTCATAATGTCTCACCTGGAATATTTTTAATGCATTCTAGTTCTTCACCCTGGCTTCAGTCTTATTCAGTGCTGAATCATTCTCCGTAATATATTAAACTGTCTTTTTATTTGCCAATCTTTGTGCTACATTATAAACCCTTGAAGGCAAGCACTGAGTTTTTTGTCTCTGTAACCTGGATGCCTAGCACAGTGATAAGCTAATAGCAGGTATTCAACCCATGCATGTTAAATGTCTGTACCCACAGTGAGTAGATGTGTGTGTGTGTATGTATGTGCACTGAATGGCTTCCACTATGGTGATTTTACAGTTCTTCCCCTTCAGTTTACTCTCTGATGTCAATAATTACTTGGTATGTTTTTTAGCACTTTAGCAGCTTTTTACTCATTTGCTTCTGCTACCCTAATAAATTGTTGGTTTTAATCTGCTGTGAGCTGGCAAACCAGATAATTGAAGTTATTTAGAGAGTGTATAAAGCAAGGACGAATAGCTTCTGCCTGAGTCCCTCTTCTACAATTAGAGCAAAGGAGCTTCAGTGCATTGGTTTTGTGAGAGCTGTTTCTGCACCACAGGGAACTTGGTTCCACTGTCTTCCAGGTCATGGGAGTTGTCAATAAGCCTGGATTCTAGGTAACAAAGGGGTTACAGCTTAAAATTTTCTGGTGACCAGTGATATTAATTTCTACTTTTATTTCAATGGCAATCTTTCAAGTTTGCTTCTGGAAATGTTTCACCAAAATCTTGGTTTTACTGCATTCTAAAAATGCTAAATATGAATCTTACTAGAGAAAGTTAATGCAATTTGTCTCACTGGAAAGTATTTAGGATGCTATTTTTATCTTTGCTGTTGAATTTTTTCAAACAGTTTAATACTAAATGAGATAGGATGTCAAAATTCCTGTTAAAGTGAAGTTAGAGTACCCTCAATGAAAAATATATGGAGTTGAGCATTGTGCCTAAAATGTCCATTTAATCTTGTCCTTTATAGGTTCATTGTTTTGTTTTTTTTTTTAAAGATTTATTCATTTGTTTATTTATTTATTTATTTGTTTTTTTGTTTGTTTATACAAGCACTGGGTACAGTCAGAAGCGCAGGAGGGTGAGAGAATTCACCAGAGCCAGAGTGGAGAACAGAACAGGCAGAGTGATGAAATACACTGCTGAGGGGAGCAGCGGGCGGCAGGAGAGGTCTGCGCGCCATGCGGGACCCTCCTCTGGTGGCCGGGGAGCAGCCAGGGATCAAACCAGAGCTGCAGAGGCTGCGGGCAGCTTCGCAACCCAGCGCTCAACCGCTGCGCCACCAGGGAGGCCCTATAGGTTCATTGTCAATGGATAGTTGAACAAGACAGCCCTAAATACTTCTCAGCCTTAAATACCAATACAGAAGATTGGTTTCTGCCATTCCTTTTTTTTTTAAAGATTTATTTATTTATGCATTTATGCATACAAGAGCTGGGGTACAGGCCAGAGGTATGGGAGGTGAGAGGATTCACCAGAGACAGAAAGGGGAACAGAACAGACAGATTAACTGAAGTACATTGCTGAGGGGAGCAATGGGCATGTCAGGAGAGGTCTGCTGCGCCATGTGGGTTGCTCCCTGGCTGGCCAGGAATCAAACTCGTGCTGCAGTGGCTGCGAATTGCTTCATAGATTGCATCTTAACCCTTGTGCCACCAGGGAGGCCCCCTCTGCCATTCCTTTTTATACTGTGGTTGATTATATTTAAGAGTGGAGATGCTGGATACATCTGGGGAGAAAATTGCACTGGGAATCAAAGTCAAATTATCCTCCATGCAAGCCTTTTAATGACCTCAGTTGAGAGCCCACACAGTCTCCTTTGAAATTGCCTTTCCCCTCAGTCCTTGCAAATGTAGACCTGGACGGTAAGGCACAATTATGTCCCCAGTCAATTGGAAGACAGACATCTGCTATGGACCAACAAATCCATAGACTGGACTTAGCCAACTATAGCTTTGACATGGGATTAGTGGATGGTTGTAGAGCACTTGACCTGCAAATTCATGTAGAATCCAAACAGAGGTGCCCTTGTTGGGTTATATGTCAGCAGGAAAAGCTGATCTAGAAAGAGAGGGAGCAGAGAGAACGTTCACTTTGAGGTCCTAGGAAAGGCACAGAGTGTGACCTCAATTCAGGGAATGATCAGTTATGTAATTTGTAGGGCCCAGTGCAAAATGAACACAGGGACCCTTGTTCAAAAGCAAGGGGAAATACTATTGAAGGCACTAAAATTAAGGATTTTTCCTTTGAGGATATTTTATTATTATAAAATATACAGAGGTGTTTTAATCATCTCTGGCTATCATAACAAAATACCACAGACTGGTGGCCTATGCAACAGAAATTTATTTTCTCACAGGTCTTTTTGAGATACACAGTTCAGTCCATAACAAGGGGTAATGGTGACACATTACATACATAAGAGCATACATTATGTGTATACAATGTAGATGTATACAAAACATATGTGTATGTATATGATGTATATATGTACATAAAGTGTATATAATGTGTGCATACATTATAATAGCATACATTACAAATTGAAGAAAATATTTTGTGTGTTATAATCTTATAAAATAACAAAGAATAATCATGTGTTAACTTGATTAATTATAAGACTTTTCTGGCTCACTTCTGCAAATATATTTGTATATCAAAATTTACGGTTTCAGTAACTTTGTTTTCAACTTATGTCACTGGTAGCAATGTAAGCTGTTCTTGGAAAATTCAACATTGCAAATAATTTTTGACAATTTTTAATTTTGAGGATGATCTGTCTGCTGATGCCACTGTTCCAGAGCTCTGAGGAGTATTTTTTTAGGCAGTGACAACATTGGGATAAATTTCTGTTTAATTTTTTGAAATACAAATGTTAGTATATCCAGAACAGATGATTCTTACAGAACAATTTTTCTAAAAAGCTTTAATCCTTCATACAAATCTGTTTCATGTAAGTCTGAATTTAATTTTAAATGTAAATTTGTACAATGGCATTTTAATATTTCCTCCTAATTTCCTGTAACTTGTAGAGATTATAAAAGAAACTGACTTCATACTATTTATATAATTCAAACAATGGTTTATGCATTCTACTATTGTCTTCAATTACAAGAGAAAATTAATTTTAAAGGTATTTTCTTCATTAAAATTTGGTTCATCTGATGCTTCATAGGAAAATACTGTTTTTCTCCATCAAATATGGCGATTTTTAAATTTAATTTCTATTTCTAAGTTTGTAAATATTTGTTTTGCAAGGCGGCAGCAGTTTTCAAACCAGTATGAAAAATTCTAGTAACTCCCTGATAAGCTTTATTGCAATATCCACCCAAACATTTTTATTTTGTAACAATTTACTGAAAAAAGTCTTACCTCCAATACTTACTATTACATCAATAGTTTCTGGCCAAAGATTTAAGATTTGTGCCAATGCCCCAGGGACCGGCTGAGGACACAGTATCAAACTGGCCTCACTCCATCCCAGGGCCCCTCCTCTCTCTAGTGTTGTGCTGATCTGCTACTGCCACTGCCAGAGCCATCATCGCTACCAATCTGGGCTCAGGTCCCAGCCTTGGCATGTTAGCTAGGCTAACTGGTTGGCATGCACACTGCTCAGGTCAACATGTATGTGTGTGTGTGTGTGTGTGAGATCTCCTCTGCTCATGTGCACGATCCACATCGCAAAACGTGAGTTCCTCATTGGCACATTCTGGCACCATCCCTCAGAAAAACAAGCCCTGTCTCTTGTCCTTATATTCCCATAAGATGATCCATTGTCTTTAGGAAAAAAGCCCCTATTCAGTGGGCACTAGAAGATGTACAGTCATTGCCCATTCTCTCTTCTGTATTAAAAGTTATCCTTTTCAGAGGCACGATATGCCACCTTTCCAGAATTCCTTACATCCAGAAGTAATTATATAATTATTAAAGTCAATGAAAAGTAATCAAAGTTCTGCTAAAGATCTCTAGGAAATGTGTGATTTCCTGGTGCATACAAAACCTTCTTTCTGTTCCTCTTCCTCCTGCCAGGATTGCAGACTTGAGGCTGGAAGCAGAACAATAGGCAGTGACAAGAATAGAGAGCTGGAACACTGTTCACTGATAACAACTGAAAGCAGCTACACTAACCCCAGAATGCTAACCTCTGAGTTTCTTGTTATATTAGAAGTATAAACTTTTTGGACTAGCCCTGATTCAGATTTCTATTACATGCAGACAGGTGTAACCTTAATCGAGATATCCCTTTGCTTAAATTAGGTTGGGTGGGGTTTTGTTTCTTGCAACTTGCCATCTGTGCCTTCTGTATATTTCATGGATCCCTCCCAAGCACACGGGCCTTTGAAGATGCTTCACTCCTATCAACTTATATCTGCAGCATTTTGTTAGAGGGCTGCCCTCTGGGCAACAGTGCATAGAATTTGTATCTCCTGGCTGCTCTATCACTTGTCCAAGCCAGTATGGTTTAGCTTTAGAATTGAGCAAGAGTTATATCCTGTGAAATTTTAATGTAATACTTTTGCATGTTCTCACTCCCCCATGTTTTTCCCAGGGACATTTCTAAAGAAAAAACTTCACGTGAAATTTCATCTCAGGGTTCTTTTCTTGGAAATCCAACCCATGTGCAATCCAAAGATCCCACATAGGTATTACCAGGTGCCATGGATTGAGAGTTTATATACCCTCCCTGATTGCTTTGTTGAAACCCTAATACCTAATTTGATGATATTTGGGGTACTTGGAGGTGAGGGTCTTTAAGAAGTAATTAGGCCATGAGAATCAGCGCCCTTACAAAAAAAAGGAAGAACCAAGGTCTCTCTCTTTTAAAGCATGTGACAAGGGAAGGCCACAGCACACATCTCCAGGAGGAGGGACCCTCACCAAGAACCCATCCATGTGACACCTTCATCTCAGATTTCCAGCCTCCAGGACCTTAAGAAATAAATGTTTGTTGTTTAAACCACCCAGGCTATGAAATTTTGTTATAGCAGGCCAAACTGCCTGAGATACTAGGGAATTAAAAGCCAATCAGTTTTGGCCTTTGTTCTCTTGTGGTTTCAATAGAAGTAAAGCTATCCTTCTGTCTATGCATCATGCAATAAGCTCCAAAAGAAATTCCATCCCCCTTCACATCCCAACTAATAGCAATCCAGGAATTTACTTATAATTCAAACATAATTAGATACTTTAAACAGACATGTATTTATCAGTTTGAATATAATATAAATATAATCACCATAAGAAGAGAATGCCGCTATCCTGATGCCAAAAAGATGAACGACACACACGCAATACACATCAGCCAAAATATTGACGTAGGGCTGTCTTCCACACTTAAGAAGAGCTCTAATGGGGAAGTGCTCCAGCGTGGTGCAGGCTGCAGGGGGCCACGGTTTGTGGCCCTCAGCTTTCTCACCACCTCCAACAACTGCACTTTTCTAAACCTAAGGTCCTAATTATCCTGCTGATATTTTCTGTTAGCTATTGAAGACATGCATTTCAGAGGTTAAGTTACATGTAAAAGAAAATGTAACAGCTGTCTTCACAGTGTGATTATCATTTATCTTGATGCTGTGAATGTCCCCTTGATGTCGGCAGGGCTGGGAGCTGTTTTTAAAGACCTAAGTCAATACTTTCATTGAGAAAATTGGATCGTGCTGGCTGGAGGCTCAAGATGAAAAGCTCACGTCTGAAGGCTGGGATAGGGGCAGATGGCTCCAGGTTCCTTGATGTGATTTGATTACCTGTCTTTGCTCTATGCACTGTCTGGGGTACGTGAGGAGAAGCACAGAGACAGCTGGAGTTACTCTTCAGGAAGCAGAGGTATCTGTTCACTCAGTGACTATGAAGCAAAATGCTTTAGGTTTTAAGGAAACACAATTTTTTGAAATTGGGGAAAAGGGACAATTCTTTTCTTAAAGAGCTACATCTTAATAACACATCCCCTTCTGGCTACTAGCTTTTGCTGAATCTTTGTCACTCTAGAGTTCTACCCAGCCAGATATAGGAAATGTTCCAACAAAAACCACCATTATTTCATAGACTTGTAGAATTATAGAGCTGAAAAGGAGGACCATTTAGTGCCGAGTTCAACCCTTGTGCTTCAGAGAATGGGGCCCCTTGGCACTCTGGTGCGATGTAGGCATGTTCTTCACCAACAAGATAGCACATTCGTGTCAGCTGAAGATTTGGTGGTTGCATCAATCAGAAACCCCAACTACCTTCAAAAAAAGAAAGGAAGGGAAGCGACTGTATGACCTTGAATACACTCCCAGAATCTGGTGGCACAGTCAGCATCCGAGACTGATTGGAAACTTGAGAAACTCAGGAACCCACCCGGCACCTTTCTCCTTCAGGAACCATGAATTCCTGCACATGCACACATGGCCACGAGCACCTGCAGCTCAGGTGCCCACCCGACGACTCAATGCCCCAACTACCCAAGAGGGAACCTAATTAGCCCTCCTCAGGGTTGCTGGAGAATCCACTGAAACTGCTGGCCAGATGTCCAGTTTTAGTGCAGTCATCCGAGGGAAGTCAGGGTCACTTGATCAGCTGTGTAAGAATCCCCCAGGCAGGAAATGATTAGCACATGAAATGATTTGTTCTCGTGAAAAGAACTGTCAGATTCAAACAGCATTCTATAACATACCAACAAAAGGCAATTCTGAAACAGAGGATATGAATAAAAATTTTGGAGTCCTTATTTCCAAACATGTTACTTGTCTAATACTCTCTCCTGTTTCTCCAACAACATAACAACCCTTGTGCTTCCTCACATGTATATGTCAGTGAAAACAGACACTAGCTTCAGATCCAGCTTCCCCTCTGGGTGATTCCACCTGTGTGGCTTCCAATAGATTGCGTCAGTTTCCTGTGACTCACCTTCCATTGAAAATAGGGAGTAAAACTTTTATTTTATAGGGTCACCAGAAAGTTAGTAAGACAAAATACTCTCTTGAAGAGTGCCCCATGAATGGTGACTTTTATAAAAAGTACATGAATGCTTATTTTCAATGTGATACTTTGTAAGTTCCGTAACATTATCATTACAAATGCAATGAGAGAGAGAAGCTTGACTCTCTTGGATTCCTTGGCGAAAACACTCTATATTTGTTAGGAAGAACTATTTCAATAAATTGATTGTGATTGAGGATAAGACCTCAAGGTCATGCTTTACATGAGAAAAATGGGAAGTTGAGATGCAAGATTCAAGTTGAGGCATTTGTTTTGCTTTTGAGAAAGAGGGAAGAAAAGAGAGGAAAAGCAAAATGGTAGGTGGGGACAGAGTGAAAGGAGAGACAAGAAACTCTAGAGTGTTAAGCTCAGGTTCACTAACTACATAGCCAGAGGATGAGAGGATATCAACAATGATCCCAGTATAATGTTATTCATTAAGGTTTTTGCGGCAGCCTCTGCCGCTGAACGCCAGTGAACTTACTGGAAAGAGGGAGGCTTTCACTCAGACACATCCGAGTGAATAAGACCCCCTTCCCCTGTGCGCTGGACTGGACAGTCAATGACGGGTAAGATGGGGGCAGACTAAAGAAGGCACTGGCCAGCCTCATGTCTGTGACTCCTGACGACCTAAGACAGGCGCAGTCCCCGAGGGGCTTCATCATGATAAACTTTGGCGTTCAGATCAAACAAGGCCTACATGCCTATAAGCCTAACTTAGGCAACAAGCCCGCAGTAATTAACCCCTCCTTTGATGGAAACAAGGCTGCTAAGAGCATCACCTGCAAACAAGCCTGATGGAATTACCTACAAAGCAGTCTAACCATTAACCAGATAGACATTGTTTCAGAAATAGTAACAACTTAGCAACCTGCCTATAATCATACTACTTTTTCGCTTACTTTGCTTTTTCTTTATATGTGTACAATCAGTTTCAGGAAATGCATGATAAAGAAAATAGTGTGTGGCAATAGTAGTGTTATAATAATCACAATACTTCTCACAAGAGACAATACCATAAAAATCAAAATGCTTACGTAGAAAATATATTGCTCGTGATCACTAAAAGTAAAAGGTGCCAGTAGGTAAATATCAATGTTTTTGATCATTGTGGTTTTGGGATACGAATCAAGAAAAGCTAGCTTAAAGAATGCTGTTCTGTGTAAACAAAACTGATTGTGTAGATTCAGTACTTTGAGATTGGTTGCTGTGCCACGCCATGGAACATCGATCACATGAACATGAATAACAAAGCAGATGTCTTATGCTGAGAAGAATTAAATTGTATGTAATCATCTATTGTTAGAAAAGGTATAAAAGTCTATGATGATTTTGAGCACATTACATTCAGATCTTCACTCTTGAAGTGTGTCTGTCTGTCATTTACGCGCCGATTCCTTGAGCATCCTCACAGTTCCTCAATCCTGAGACAGTCCTGCTAGTCTACCGCTGCGCTGGTCTGTGGCAGGTTTTATTATTTATTTTTTTAAGATTTATTTATTTATGCATACAAGACCTGGGGTACAGGCCAGAGGTGCAGGAGGGTGAGAGGATTCACCAGAGACAGAGTGGGGAGCAGAACAGGCAGATTGACTGAAATACACTGCTGAGGGGCGTAGTAGGTGAGTCAGGAGAGGTCTACTGCACCATGTGGGTAGCTCCCTGGCCAGGGATCGAACTCATGCTGCAGAGGCTGCGGATAGTTTCATAGGTTGCATCTTACACCCCTGCACCACCAGGGAGGCCCTGCGCTAAGGTCTTAAACTCAATTTTAACAACCTATATTTGCACAAACATATAAATTGAAATGCACAGTTTTTTAAAAAAATATTTCTTATCTAGAAAAATAATACATGTATGGAAACAACCCAAATGCCCCACAATAAATGAATGGATAAAGAAGATGTGGTAGCTGTACGAAACAGAATACTACTAGACCATGCAAGGGTGAAATCTTGCCATTTGTGACAAGGATGAAGCTTGAGGGGATTATGCCAAGTGAAATAAATCAGAAGGAGAAAGATAAATACCCTATTATTTCACTTACTTATGGAAATAAAGATAAAAAGCAAGTGAACAAACAAAACTGAAGCTAAAACAATTCCTTAGACTCAAACAGAATGGTGGTTACCAGAGGGCAGGAGGAGGGCAGGAATGCATGGAGGGGTCTTTTGGTTGGTAACAGATGGTGACTGGTCATTTGTTGGTGGGTATGGTGTGATACACAGTTGATTAGGTGAAAAATTATGCACCTGAAATATACATAATGTGGCAAACTAATGTCACTTCAAAAAAAAAAAAGAAAAAATTCAAATGAAAAGTTTATACCCATCCAAAAAGTAATAATACATATATATGTATTGGGTAAACGATACTGGAAATAGGGTCATTGCAGATGCAATTAGTTAAGATGAGGTCATACTGGATTAGGGTGGACCCTTCCTTCACTGATTTAGGAAAAAACAAAAACCAAAACACACAAAGAGAGAACACCAGGTGAAGACTGGGACACTCGGGGAGAAGACAACCAGAGGCTGCCACAAGCCCAGAGACACCCAGAATTGTCTGCAAATCTATGAGGCGAGAAAGGATTCTCCCACAATTCCCCCAAGGGAGGACTGCCTTGTCTACACTTTGATTTCAGGGATCTGTGAGAGAATAATTGTGTTGTTTTAAATACCCCAGTTTGTGGTACTTTGGTATAAAAGCCTCAGAAAATTAATACACCTTTTTTTATCATGCATAAAATCCTTTATTGGAATAGTGTCTTTCTTGCTTCCATCAATTTATGTCTATGATATATACCAGTATAATGCTATTTGTTAAGGTTTAAAATTTATCTGAATATTAGAGACTTTCCCCTTATTATGTATCTTTGCTGAATTTCTCAGTAATCTCACATCAGCATCTTATTTTCAGAATGAATATGTCAGGTCCCATTCCCTCCAAACTCAAACTTAATAATTTCTGTATATACAATGATTTATCACTTACTGACAAAAATTCACAATATGCTTACATTAAATAACAAAGTCTCCAGTTCATTTAAATTAGGACTCCAGTCTCCAAAATTGATCTGCATTTATCAGTTTATTTATTCCAGAAAATTGGATCAATATGCTTTCAAAACAATTACAGATTGTAAAGCATAATTTAAAAAAATCAGTCTTTCCTAGAAGTAAAGGAAACTGGATTTTTAAATAATAATTCTATTAGTTATTATTAATATTAACATTATTATTAATAATGCATGCAGCTTTGATTTCCACATCATATAAAACATTTAGATATGCTTCTAGCTCCACACCTCAGGGGCAAGAGAACTGGTCTCATAACATGTTTAGAAATTCTGTCCAGTCATTTATTTCAAGTAAATGGTATAAGAGATACTCTGTCTCAAGTTTATGTTCCCACATTTCCACCATCCACCCAGCCCAAAGCCCCCACTCCAATCATGAATGTTTTTCCAAAATCCTCACCGCCTTCCCCAAAGTCTTCCCCCTCCCTAGATTGTAAGTGTTTGGACCCCACCAAATGCTTCAAGGCCCCCTCAGGAGCCACTGCACTTTGAAGCCTTGAAGCCATCCTCATCAGAATATCTTCGCCCTGGGGAACTTGCTACTTTCTGTCTACATTCCTCTCTCTCTCCCCAGATATTACACAATGGTTATCTTTTATCTGTGCTTAGTGTTTGAAATATGATTTATTAAGTCACATTCATTTGAGCAATATCAATTGTTACATTATGTCCTCAAATTTTTTTTTCAAATCAGATAAGCTAAGTCCACCCACTTCACCTAAATCTGTGCTTCCAAATCGCCTGTTCTAGAAGTAAATGATGAGAACTGGCCTTACCTAAGACATTTTGTCAAGGGCCACGCCCAGCATTTCAAGCAGGTCTGATGTACGCCAGGGTTGGTCCCTCGGCTATTTCTCTGAGCATTAGACACAGACACCAGCGCCAGTGAAGTTTTCTGACGTGCTTCAAACAGAACGTTCTCGGTGTGATGAAACAGTGGCTGGGCAAAGGGTCAGAGAGATTGGGCCCCTGTTCTACTTTGTTCCAATCTTTCATTTTTCAGGGCCCCAGTATCTTCGTTTGTATAGTGATTTTTTTTTTGTCCTAGATCTTCTGGCGGTTTGGGGTTTTTGTTGTGCTTTGCTTTGTTTTAATTGCAGCAGCAGTAAAGACTTTTTAAAAACTTAAATGGGAGGAGGGATGATAATAGATAAAAGGGAGCTGTCCTGTGGGAAGCGAGAGAATGGGCCAGAAGCTGGCCTCCTGATCATCCTGCTCCTCAGCAGCCCTTGAAGCCTTCATGGCTTGAAACCTGGGGTGGCTCCTGGGAATGTACTGTGAAACCATTCAACTAGGTCAGGGTTTCCTAAGCTTCAGGCATCCACATACCAACTTATGATCTTGGACAGAACCAGCATCTACTGTGTGCTATTTCTTCATTCCTCCACTCAACGGGGATCTATTGAGTCCCATTCTGTACTGGGGGTTCAGCAAAAACACAGCCCTTTCCCTGGGGGCAGGGAGGTGGTGATGGCATTCCAGACAGCCAAATCTCAGGCATTAAGGAGTCCAGACCTGAGTTGCAGGCAGATTCACGTTTGTCTGGCTGTAGATAGGTCTGCCCCTTATAATTGTGAATTTGGGCAAGTTATGCAAGTTTTCTTTGCTTCAAATCAGTTTCCTGTAAAATGAAATTCTACTTAGGACGATTATGGAGATGCAGTGAAGAACTTCCCACAAAGTACTGACTTCATACAAGAGTAGGCAAACAGAACTTGGTAATAGCTGCTATTTTTCTAAGGTACTTAGGTTTTTAACTTAAGTCATTTCTGGCCTCATTCTAACCAAATCAACTTAATCTATGAGTTGTGTATTTCCAACATATTGAAGATAAACACATGCAAATTCCATTTCAAAAGGTTCCTCACACCTACAGCCATTTCAGTACACATAGCCCATGTCACGTCTGTAACGCCTTGGAGAAACATCCCCATCTTCATTTCTTCCAGCCTGACCAGTCTGTTGAATGCAGTGGCAGGACTTCATTTCCCCTTGCTCTGCTGTCCTTCCCAACCATCCTCAGAAAGCAGTCATTAAGTGCATAATTGTTGCAGTGCTGCATATCTAGGGATGACCTCATCCATTTCTTCATCATGAGGATGATGATGCTCCCAAGCCACAAAGGTGTGATGCAAACACATATCACCCAGGTCATACAGGGACCTCAACAAAGACAATCAACCAATACACTGAAAGGTGATCAAACATTTAGAAATCACATCCAACAGGAGAAGGAGTTTTCAAGAATAAAATCAAGAGTGAAGTCCCGGAAGTTGGCAAGGGGAGCACCATGTTCAGACCACAAGTTACCTGTCTTCCCAGGAGCCCTGTCCCTCCCCAAGGGTGGGGCAGCTGCCCAGAGAAGGTTGGGATACTCCTTTCTCCTGTCTCCATTTCCCCTGAGACAGAGACTGGGAACTCTGGAAGGCCAAGGGCTCTGGGGAGCTTACTAGCCTCCCACCTAGTAGGCCAGAAGATAGACACAGCCTTTTTTGGCCACCAGACCTTTCCAACCCCACTTCTTCCAACTACACATAACTCTCAGTTACCATGAATTACCTGTCATTTGTTTATTGCAAGACTACTATGGCAACCACATAGAGGTGGAGAATCTCAGATGTGAAAGCAAAAATGTTCCAGTGAGTGGGCTGTGGTTGGCCCCTGAGCATTATATGAATGCTCCCTAAATATATCCAATTTATACTGCAATCTACACAGGGACCACCACACCCCACCCCCAGGTACAGCTTACACTCAGATTGCTGACCACATTGGAAGCAGTCAAAGATCTATGATCTGGCTCCGTTCTGCCAGTTACCAACTAATTGTGTGACACTAAGCAAGAGTCAGCCTCCCAGCCTTATTTCCCCTTTGGGAAAATCAGAGTGCTGGGTGGGAATTCTAAGCGATCCTCCATAAGTAGCATTTAGTCTGTCTGATTCCAACCATTTCTCTTTGCCATGACAGTCCTTCAAATATTTAACTGCAGCTTCACGTCATCTCTTTCCCAGCAAATGTTCTCCTTTCCTCCCACACATCCCTGTCCCTGTCGCGCCTGGTTTCCAGATCCCTCTCTGCTCTGGTCACCCTCCTCTGGAAGGGAGCCAGCTCATCAGTGCGGTTCAGATAAGGGGCACAGCAGAGCCTGCCTGGGACCTCTTCCAGAGCACCTGCTCATTGCCAGAACCAAGACTGTCTGCCTCAATTAGAACATCTGGTCACCTTCCCTTGTCCCCCTAATTCTATTGCAAAACCACTGGCTTCACAGATACAGAGGATTAGATTTAAAAGACTGGCTGTTAGGAAGTCAGAAAAGGTACCCACTAATGCATAACCTCCTATTTTCTCAACTGTTCGTTTAACAAAAACTCCTTGTAACTAGTCATGGGAAACTCCTCAACTCCTCTAAGAGTAGCTTGCTTTGGGAAGGATTAATGGGGAGCAAACCATTAATTCCACAGTTAAAGGAAAAGCGCCCACTTGGCCAAGAAGATACTGCTGCCACCTTGTGGTGGAAGTTGTATTGCATGTCTGTCCATCAACAGGGCATGGTGCTGAAAATAGGGCATGGACGCTAAAATATGGTAGGACTTCTGAGATAGAAGAAATTAATGGACATAGTCACGTAACAGAAACTTCCCCTAGTCATTCCCCTTTCTTCACTCCTCCACTCACCTTGTTTCTAGTCCTCTTTCCTATCAGGAACCAGATGAGCTTTGCTAATACCCAACAGCGTGATGCCCATCCGCCCTAGGAGAGTCAGGTGAGGCAGCATCTGCTCTGTGGTAGCAGACGTGGCAGTGACTGCCCAGCTCTGGCTCCCTCAGAATGTGGCAATTTCTGAGTCATAGTGACTTGCTCACTCTCGTTGACTTGCTCCTGCCTGAAAGGGGGGAAGCAGGGGCAGATTTCTCTCTCCTCTCCACATTCCTTCCAGCGACTAGAACCAGAGCAAATGTCTTTGTCCACAGTCTGCTAAGTGTGTCAAGGAAGCCCCTGGGGTCTGATTTCTATCTGTGCAGAGAAGGTGGGCTGTCTCCCCTCTTAGTACTGGTTGGTAGCATGCATGGTCTCCACCCCAAACTCTGCCTCAGGGCCTGCAGCTTGATGGGGGCTGTGGGATGCATGGCCATGGACTCCTATGGACAGTCCCTCCACATTCCAAGCTCCATGTGCCGGTCTCCACAAGGGTCAGCAATATCAGCTCCTCACTCAGCAAGGTGTTCCCGTTCTTCTCAAGTGTCTTTCTACAGGGCTATGGTCAAGAGGTCCAGGAGCAAGGATGACTGTGCATATTTGCCTAGCGATAATTCCCCAGGCTGATTTCAGGAAGCTTGTCGACCTTAAAATAACTTATTTTCCCCATCACTAGTTCACAGGTTTAGTAACTACACACACAAAAAAAGGTGCAAAAAGGAAGGTGGTAGTAAATTAATCAGTAGTGGGAGAGTGTGATATTAAGCTTATTTACAGCACAAACTGAAATTTACCTAAGGACCCTTTCCAGAGAGCTACAAAAAGAACTGTTGCTAACTTAGAGACAGAACTTGATGGTTCTGGTTAAAAAGTGATGAGAAGAAATCATGAAAAAAGGAGGGGATGGAAACAAGCAAAATGGAACATACCAAATAATTGCTGCATAGTCTGCTGGTGCACCAGGTCGAGAAGCCTCTGCACATCATAAGCCTATCGTTTATGAGGCAAAGGATTTGCAAACCAACCAGCTACCAAGTGGAGATGCGTAGCAACCAACCAGGTGTGGGGAGGTCATCATGTGTGGGGACAGGGTCCCTGCCTGAGAGCTCTGTTTTTGTACTTACAGTACAGCAGGGCACAATTAGCTGTATCATATACCTAGAAAAAGATCTGGAAAGATCCATGTGGAACCGCAACAATGGTTACCTTTGGAAGGTGCAGGTGGAAGAATAGGACTAGAGAAGAGTGGTGATGGGAATACTCACCTGAGACATATTTTTTATTTTTTGCCAAAAGAATGTATTCATTTATAACATGTGTGATTTAAAAAACATGTTAAGACATATTAACAAAAGTCCAATAGGAGGAGCATGGGCATTGGCAGCACCACTGGTTGCGGCGATAGCTGCACACACATCTCACTAGCATCGCATTTTGGGCAAGTCAATAGCACTTGCCCAATAGCCTCTGTTTCCTCATCTGTAAAATGACAGTGTTAACACATAACTCACATGGTTGTTGTGTCAATTGAGACTGTAGCAGGAAGTACCTGAAATTCAGTTGGTCCTCAATATTTACGAGCGAGATCATTACCCAGACAGGAATTGAGGCAGGCTGCTGAGGATGGTGGCAGACGAAGAAAAAGAAAAGAAAGATGGAGAAACATTGCAGACACATGAGAAAAAAAGATGACTTGCCAACAGGATTGAGGGATAGGACCTAAAGCCCCTTCCCTGCGCCCTTGATCACCACTAAGCTATCTTTCTGTCAACCTTTTCCCTTTCAGTCCACCAGAATGGTGCTATATGTGAGAATCTGAAGGAGACTGTGAGAAGAGAATGGAACAGGATGAATTTAAGACCAAATAAAGCTTGTAGTAATTCTTTTAAATATTTACATGTTGCAATACTACTTATGAAAGAATTTACAATGCCCCTGCTTCTGGAAATGAGTAGGCGCCCCCGAGAGAGATCCTAATCATTATATATCTCATCACTCCCTCTAAACACTCTCACTGGAGGTGTATCATCCCTAAGGAATCAAAGATTACTTCTTGAAGAACCAAAAAATGTTCATGTGTAAAAGACAGGTAAATGCATAATAGATACACAGATACAGAGAATTCTGTTGTATTACTTCATGGGGGACATTAGAAAGAATTCCTAAAAAAGGAATTCCTTCCTTGGGTGGAAGGTGACAATGAAATAAAAGTAGAAGGCCTGGGCAACTCTGGGGCCCAGGATTCTGAATTCGTGTGCATTGTGGAATCTCCACACTGAATAATAATAATACCCATGAATAATAACACCAACAGCAATACACTGAAGGGATGAAGGCAGAAGAAAGGCACCTGCCTCTATGCATCCTTTGTGGGCCACAAACAAGGGAAATCATCAATGGGCTTAAACAATAAACACCACTCACTGGTTCCATTGAGAGTTTAGCAGTAGGTAATGAGATGTGAAGGCAGGTCTCAGTTCTGGTCTCAGGAGGGAGGACATCCGGAAGCTCCCCGCAGAAGCCTCCAGTAGCCTTCCCCTCTCAGCTCAATTGCATGACTTTTCAGAGCCAATATAGACAAGGTGCAGGGGGCAGGCTCCACCCAAGACCTGTCAGGACCAGCCCTGAAGAAAGGGATGGTTTTGTTTCTGCTGAGACTGGGGATCTGCATGCTGGGAAGGAGGTCCACAGAAACCCAAACATAACTGAGGTCCTGAGAGGAAGAAAGATGAAATGGATGGACACTGGGCAAAGCATGGAGCCACTTAATTACTGGCTCAGATGTTCATGAGCCATTTTAAGACAAATGGGCTTCCTCCATGTTGGCCCCATGTTTTACTGTATAGCTCTTTGCAAACCAAACCATTTCTAAATTATCTTGATCACATTTACTCTGGCTAGCTATTTAGTGCAGACACATGCAATAAAGCTATATCTTTTCATGCTGTATGTACAATTAACAGTTCATTGTGGTTGCTTATTTAAGTGATGTAAGATATCTTTAGCTTAGGATTTTTCTGAGGGACAGAATATGGTAGTGTTACAGGGCAGGGAGAGGGGCACCCCAGACCCCACAAACCTGCCTGCTCTAAATAGGTTCTGCCATCCGCCACATCAACACAAAACATATGAGACGTTAATGGGAAGGAACTTTAACACAATTAGGAAACAATACAGAAAAGACAAAGAATATAGTTTCTAAATCAAGCACCCAAAGTTACCCGGCCCCTCGTGGGTAAAAGTCCATGCAAATGGGATTGGCCCAGACAAAGGCCCCAAAGCCTGCCACAGTCTAAAGCACCTTCCAGTGAGGACCCACAGAAAAGGATCAGAAACAACCAGACAAGTCTGGAAGGAAAAGAGCAAAATCAAAAGCAAGACAAAACTGCCATTGTCACCTCCCCACGGGTCTCTCACCCACATCTGTGTCAGCCAGTCCACGACCAAAAGGCAAGAGCAGTTTCTTCATGTGTGTCTTGGCTCCATGTGCCTCCTCCAGGTCTCCTTCTGGCTCTCCCTGCTTCCTTCCTACCTTAGTCTCCTCTGCAGCTTCTTCTCTCCCTGCTCAGCTCTACCCTCCCTTGGGTGGGGCAGGAAACCTGGAACCTCCCCCTTTCCTGGGGACCACCCTGTTACAGTGTCAGAACAGGCACATGGATCTGAGAAAGTGGAAAAGACAAAGATAGTGGCCTTAGTTAACTGTTCTGAGCTAAGTGGGTGACAATGGGCAAGTCTTCCTTCCTCCAAGCTTTGATTTTCTTACTTATAAATACGAAAAGATTACCAATGACCCTGCCATCCCTCAGATTCTGTGTTTTGAAACAGGCTTCTACTATATTATCGATTATAGAGGTTTGTGGCGTTTCCCTCCTATTGTTGCTTTTGCTAAATATTTTGGATCCAATTTATAATTTTTCTGTTATTTTAAACAGAAGCAAGCCCTTGATTACAATGATTTCTTGATAGGAAAATATAATTTATTTAACCATAAACCATGTCAGCTCACTGTTTCCAAGATGAAACATTTGTACCAACAAAAGAAGACTATTGTACATAGTTTCAGACAATCAAGCAAATTTTGGATGGATGCATGGATAGATGCATGGATGGATGGACAGATAGGTAATGAATAAATGTTCTCTCTAATATTAGGTATTATTCACAGGTGACACAGGAAATGAAGAGGCAGGTGCATGTCTTTCAGCATTTAAGGGTGCTGGACATGGGCCCTATTTTAATAATTGGCTTATGGATGGCTCTGCATCTTGTGTTCACATTCACAGCACATTCTATTTGCCAGCATCCCAAAGGACTTACTGGCATTTTCATTAGACTATCTGCTTTCTTTCTATTAACACACCTGAACTGAATGTTACCCTTGCTGAGGGGGACCACGTCGAGGACTAGATGGCAAGAATAATCTGTGGTGGCAACTGCTTTTCCTTTCTCCCTTTTTTCTATGGATTATGAGCTTATAAAATTGCTATAAAAGAGTCATAGTGTTTTCTTTGTATGTAATCTCTGATGTAAAAGTTAAATAATAATAATGAAAACACTACACTTTGAACCACTTACAAAGTCTCTAAAAAAAATAGATTATTAAGAGCAATGGCAAACTGTTGCTGTTTCTAAGAGGACATTTTAATCTAGAGGGACATTTTGGAAAGCACTTTTCCATTTTGTTCTAATAAATCTATATAATCAAATAGCTGTTATTTTTATTATTTAAATGTTCCTAGCTAGTACATAAAGGCTCCTTGACAGAAGCAAATTCTAATACTCAGACTCAGAGCCGCCAGGGCATATGCTTCCTCATGTTCCCCATTCAGTTGAAGTCCCACTGTCAACACTCCGGTGTGATTGTTGCTTTAGTAGCCACTTCCTGCAGCTGCCATCTGGCTGATTAGAAGGGGTAAGGCCTAGGGTGACAAGTCCTCAGGGCATTCCTCCAACCCTTTGGGAAGCAGAAGGAAATGCTTGGGACTCTAATTAGATACCCAGGAACCACTAATAAATAGCTCAAGCAGCCTTGGAGAGAAGAGGGTATGGGTCTGCAAGCTGATCCCTTCACGTGCTGTCTTCCACACACTCTGCATGCTCCCCTTTCATTTAAGGAGAATCTTTGTGTTTTGGGTCCCATTATTAGGAATAGAAGAATTTCCACTTTGCATCAGGGCTATGAGCTATAGAGACATTTATCTGTGAGTGTCCGTTATGCACCAGGTGTGGCATTAAATTCTGGGAATACAAGACAAGTAGATAAAATCCTGACCTGCAAGTGTTTAAAACAGTCAATTCCATACACCCTCCTACCCTTTCTTTACCTGTATCCCACACCCTGTGTTGCCGGTCTTTTTTTTTTTTCCATTGGTGTGCTTTAAATTTTGATCCAAAAAATAAATAAATAAATAAATAAATTTTGACCCATCTAGTCCATGAAGTACAGACTGTGAGCTCAGACTGGACTGGAGTCCCAGATCTACCTTTTATTAGGATGTGACTTGGCCAAGTTACTTAGTAATACCTCCAGATCTTGGTAGTCTACTCATCTCCAAAGTGAGGGAAAAGGATCACTTCTACTTTTTAGAGGTGCCAAGATGTTAAATGAATAGGACCTGTTAGCTATCATGAATAACACATCATTTTCTCTTGTGTTATCAACAGTGGGTGTTGTCTTATATTTCAATTCCTTAAAAAAATCATAACTGAGATCAGAAGACAGCAATGGCACAGTCATACAGTGTCAGAAGGAGCTGAAACACATCAGTTGGTTTTCTGATCATTGTTTATTAATAAAGAAGTTGAATGTTTCTTTACAGATTTTTTTTCTCCCTTGTGTCAGGGTCAGACTCTCAGAATCCCTGGATGTGAGTATTTCTTAGACATCTGGGGATACCCCAAACTATGTTTTTAGAGAACAAGAAGTTTGTGCTTTCTTTAAAAATGGAATTACTGTCTGTCACTGTTTCCTGTGATTATAAGACAAAAGCATGTTCATTATATAATTAAAGTCAGCAAAGTATAACAAAAATGCAAAAAAAAAATTCATTCAGTATCCCAACTGAAATAAACACTAGGGACATTTTCACATCTATCCCTCCATACACTTCATGCACATATATTTCATAAAATGGTAAAGATAAAGCCAACAATTGTTGAGAACTTACCATGTGCCAGATACTATTGTTAATGCTTTACATATATGTTCACAACCACCTTGTGAGATAGGTGGTAGATACCAATGCTACCCAAGTCCAGCTGAGGAAACCAAGCACAGAGATGGTAAGTAACTTAGTCAAAGTCATACAGCCTTGGGCCTCCCCGGTGGCACAGCGGGTTGAACACTGCTCTGTGAAGCTGTCCGCAGCCTCTGCAGCACGGGTTCAATTCCTTGCCGGCCAGGGAGATAGCCGCATGGCACGGCACGGCAGACCTCTCTTGCCTTGCTCACTGCTCCCCTCAGCAGTGTCTTCAGTCTGTCTGCCTGTTCTGTTACTCGCTCTGTCTCTGGTGAATTCTCTCACCCTTCCGTGCCTCTGACTGTACCCCAGTTCTTGTATAAATAAATAAATCTTTAAAAAAAAAAAAGTCACACAGCCTTTAAGGAATGGAGCTAGAAAGAGGCAGTCATGATTCAAAGCCACACAGTGTGGCTTCTGAATCCAGGTACTAAACCACAACATACTGCTTTCCCAAACAACACGTGCTTTTTTCACTTCAAAGTATAACATAAAATTCTTTCCAGGTTTTTAATATAAATCTATGATTTCATCACTTAATGATCCTAGTAGTAGTCTATCACTACATGTATTTATAAACATATTTATAGACTTCATTAATTTATTTCATAATAGTATTTATTATTTCTATCCTTACAAATATATACTTATATATTTAACTATTCCCCTTTTGTTGAATATTTAGGACCATATGCAATTTCTTGCCATTGGAAAGAAATGTTACCATCATCTTTATAAACATAGATATATCTGTGTCTTGTCATTTTCTCAGAATACCTCTAAATAAAATGCCAAAACAGTGAGTATCCACCTTTTAATACTTCTAACTGCTGGTGCCAAGTTGCCCTCCAGGAGGCCTTCCGGCAGCAAGGCAGGGGACATGTGTCCCCCACTTTTCCAACACTGATAAAATTTTTGTCAAACATAAAAGTGAAAACATCATTACTTTTCAAATTTTTGTTTCTTTTGAGTAATAGTTGAACATGTCTTTATTAGTTCAGGGCCAAGAAGCCTTCTTTTGAGAATTTCCTGGTGGAATTTTAACATGTGTCATATTGATTGTAATTTTATTTGATTATTAAATCTTTTGTCTGATATTACATGTTGATATAGTTAATGATCATGGTAGGGAAGAGTTTTTTACCCAATAAAAATTAGGAATCTCTATATAGATGACTGTAGGGTAAATGGTTATCAGACTTTTGCTCTCCTGCCATTAGGGTTGATGATGGATCTGCAGTCCTGAATGCATGTCTGATGGTGGACACCTGGAGTAGGGTGTGGGCATATGTAAGTGGGTACACCTGGGCTGAGAGACTGGCCTTAAAAGGGCAGCGTCATGGGGACGCCAGCAGAACAGAGCATTCCAAGAGCAGAACAGCAGAGAGCAAAAGAGAGGGAAAAGAGCAAAGAAGCAGAGGCCACGAGAGAACACCAGAGAGCCCAGAAAAGTGTGAAGATTCACTGGGGGCTAGGAGGCCTGCCAGCCTCCTGGCCCCCCAGCACCGCTGCCTGCCATGTACCTGGTAAACTCAATAAAAGCCTGAAAAACCCACTGAGGGCTCCAGGACTCTCCTTGACCAGATCTGCTTGGATCAGAGAGAACGAGCACTGGCGCTTCCTGCTGCTACAAGGACCTTTCAATCTATGATTAATGCCTTAATCACCACATAAAAATACTAATAAGTTGAAGCCCCGGCTTTTATAATAACATTAAAGGAAAATGTTAGAGGAAAAGCAAAACACCAGTGTAGGGTAAGGTAAAAAGTATCAGGCTTTTCTGCCCTCCCGCCGTTAGGATAGATGAGGGAACCCTGCGGTCCCGAATGCAGGCCTGACAGCGGGCACCTGCAGCAGGGTGTGGGCATAGGTAGATGGGATTCACCTGGGCTGAGACTGGGCATTTTTAAGGGCGGCGTCACGGGGATGACAGCAGAAGCCCAGAGAAGAGAAGCAGTAGAAGCTGAGAAGCAGAAAAGCAGAAGCAAAACCACGAGACAGCCCAGGCAGAGTAAGTAGTAGGCAGGTCTCCCAGGCCCCCAGCGCCCCTGCCTGCCATGTGCCTGGTAAATCCCAGTAAAAGCCTGCAAAAGCCACTGAGGACTCCAGGACTCTGACTTCTCTCTTACCCTGTCTGCTGGATCAGAAAACCTGCCCTGTGTCTTCCTGCCACCACAACCAGGTTGATAAACAATTTCACAGGCAAGGAGCTGCAAGCTTAGCACCTCGGCTACATCCTTTAACTTCTCTGAAACAACTGAGTCCACTTTTCCCAGTCCCCCAGCCCCAAGGTGCTTGCCTCACTGTGGCTTAACAGCCATCATGATTTCCTCCTTGTCCCTTCCTCTGGCCAGAGAAACTTTGGGTTCACCCGTGAGTGGCAGCCTCCTGGCCAGCGTGTTCTGGTCATCTGGGTAGCTGGTTTCGCTTGGGGCTTTTTGATGAGCATCAGGCTTCTGTGGTGTCACAAAGCCCTGGCTCAGGGCCAGCTACTTCATTTGCAAAAGGAAAATATGAGGCCCCTTGATTTAAAAAAAAAAAAAAAAAAACACAGAGAAAAAGTTTGACCCTTTTGATTAGTTTGTCTCCTGACCTTGGGTGGTGTTTCTTATTTGCTATTTAATGACACACCCCCACGAGCACAGGGACACTCACGGGGCCAGAACAGACGCTCTAAAGCGCGGGGACCTTGTCCCCCGACTTCGCGCACTAAACTGAGCGCAGCACCCTAAACTCCCGGAGCCCAGGCTCGGCCCAGGGTGGGGCATGGGGCGAGGAGAGGCGCCGGTTGAGACAGCCAGGGAAGCGAGGAGGCGACTGGAGGCACTCCACTGTCCCTTGGGACTTCACTTGAAATCATTCAGAATTGCAAAGGCGGCGACTGCAGAAATTGGGGGGTTCTGGGGGCTTCTGGCGTGCGGCCGTGGCGCGAGCGCTGGGGTGGCCGTCCACGCGCCTGGCCCGGCCTCGGCTCCCGGTCTTCGTCCGAGCTCCGCCTTCCTGCCCGAGCCCGGGTGTGCGTGCACGGTGCCACATTTATCTTACTTCCTCCGCCTCGCCACCACTGAGCTGGTTGAGATAAGCAAAAGCAGCCACAAGGAAAGACAAGATGCCCTTCTGTGTGAGATCGGTGAGAGCACGAGAAGTGCATTCCACTTAATTACCAGGAGAAATTCTCTGGAACTGCTTTCCATACTATTCCTGGAACCAATTAGCCAGAACCGTTCATTTAGATGCAACTTGAAGATGCAAAAACAAATAACTGTGGTACTGTATGTTAACAGCTTAAACAGCTCCATTTGTTTAGCTTAAACAGATGAATAGCTTTCCAGAAATACACAGAAGAGCACTTTGGGCCTGATGAATGCATAACAATGACAGCTGCAAAGTCACAAAGGAAGTACCATTTAGGTGGCATTTGCTAATGGGTTGTATTTGGGGAGAAAGAAAAATAAGTTGTTAAAATAATGTGAAGCCAAAGCCAAAATAGAAGCCATCTCTCCCTCTATTTTATTTTATGAATTAACAGCTGGATTACCAGTTTGGATTAGGACCTGGTGGAGAAGGATCATAGTATTTAATAAGAGGAGACTGTCTCTACTTTGAGTTCACATTTAAAGAAACCATATTCACAGCATACTTTTATAATTGTATGAATATAACATTTGCTTTTTCTTTTGTAAAGCTATATGCTAATGATGAGATAAATACTTATGCTTAGAGACATGTTTTTATAAATTCCTGCAGAATTTCTACAAATAGGCAGGTGACTTGCAATTCCATTGAACACAGATATAAGCAGTACTAAAAAAATGAAACTGGTTTGCAAATATTTTCTTCACTTTTAAAGGTGGGTGTTCAAAATAAGTTAGCAAAAGTGTTTGATAAACTTTCGTTGAAGGTTGTTAAAATTTTATTTCATCATTTTGTTTCATCTGTTTATTCAAAGATGATTTTTAAAAATTAACTTACTGTTTTTATACCTAAAGAGTCTAATCTTAATGCAGGTGATTGTGAATTATGTTGATGACAGTGTAAGCCTGATAGCAAACGTTTCTCTGAATTTATACAGACCTGTCAAGTTGTGGATGAATAGACCGACCAGAAAAACAGCCTGATTCTAAATCAACTTGAAATGTTCTTATATGTATTGCACGTAAGATAAGGTTTACACACAAAATAAAGACTCTTAGCAGTTTTGAAAGTGTGGAGAGGTAATATACTCTGGTTGAAAGATAACAACCACATTATTCCAGCTCTAAGGACATTTAAATTTAATTTGAGAAGAGTACGCAAGATCTGCTGCCAAAACAGTGCTAATGTCAAACCAGGAACATAGAATCAACCTGCCCAGTCTCTCTCCTAAGTCCTCTCTCCCTTCAAGTTGCATCCTGTCTCTCTTCTAATCTTGACCTGTTTTAAAAACTTCTCATTGTCATCTTAGCCTTCATTTTGTTGGGGGGAAAGGATGACCTGAATAAACTCCACAAATAGGTTTAATGGACTCCACCCCCACTCCAGACCAAAGAGAACCACGACACCAAGGACTACAAATCCCATAATGTCATCATCACCGAAGGGAGGATTGCTGGGAACTGAGGGTGGAGTTAAGCAGCCAGGTTTGTTAGAACACCAGACCATGGGGGTCTCTTGATTTTTCACCAGTTCTCAGTGTGCTATTGGGATTCCAGCTCAGCACAAATTTATCTCCTTCTCTTTCCCTCTGAATTACTCATTTCTTCACTTCCCCTTCTTTTGTAAATAAACCTTTTATTAACCTTTTTGTGTGAGCCTGCAGTTGAGTCCTGTTATAAGTCGCTTTTCAGTGCACAGGTGAGGACCCAAGTCAGGCCACCGATCTCATATCAGGGTTGCCCTCTAACAAATTCTCTTTTAATTGAAATCCTGAAAAAAAAAAATCAATCCATCCAACACACACAAGGCAAAAACTCTATGTTCTAGAGCTATGCTCATAAGGGTGAGTCAATGCCCAATTTACAACACAAAAGAGGAGCCAGTCATGGTCAAAACATGAATTAACTCTTCTCCTGCCATTTCAATTCACCCCTGGTGACTGGTGCTGCTTTCTTCCTCCCCATTCCTTCTCTACACCCCACTCGCACCCTTGCCCATCCCTGCTTTCAAGAGTGCTCATCACACGCTCATCAATGTCCAGCTTGCCCTATTCCAAGGGTTCAGGAAAGTGCTAAGGGAATGAGTTCCCAGGTCCTCCACATCTCTATTGGCCTTTTACTATAACCATTCTACTTGAGAAAGCACCTGTGGTCCACGTGTCCTTCTGGCTCTCTGCTCCCATCTCCTTTTTCACAGGCATCTCCCTTCTCTACCTAAAAAAACTGAAGGCACACCCTTCACCTATCCAAGACTTACTACTTTTAAAACCCCTTGAGGCGCTCACAATAAAGTCAATCTGAAATAATACTGTTGGTGTTGAGACTGCAAATGACTCTAACGACTGACCAACAAATATTTTTTTTTAAGATTTATTTATTTATTTATTTATACAAGCACTGGGTACAGTCAGAAGCGCAGGAGGGTGAGAGAATTCACCAGAGCCAGAGCGGGGAGCAGAGCAAGCAGAAGGACCAAAGCACACTGCTGAGGGGAGCAGCGGGCATCAGGAGAGGTCTGCGCGCCATGTGGGACCCTCCTCTGGTGACCGGGGAGCAGCTGGGGATCTAACCGGCGCTGAAGAGGCTGCGGGCAGCTTCGCCCCTGACCAACAAATTTTTGCAAGTGCTTTCCGATTCTTTTGAAAGAAAAGCTGATTGACCATAAAACGGATAGATAGATAGATAGATGATAGATAGATAGATAGATAGATAGATAGATAGATAGATAGATAGATAGATTTTCATGATAGATCACTATGTGACTTTGTTAGGATAGATCTTAAAAGAAATGAATTTCCTAAAACAACAGTAGTTTCATTAGCAACTACTCATTCAGTGATCAAAATGTCTCAATATAGCTATAAAAATGACAAATATAATGAGAACTGGAGCTGAATCCTGTCTCTTTCTGACCATTAGTAATATTCAACCATGAATACATGAAACATCTATTAAATGCCTCATTTATCTCATCATAGATACAGTTCTAATAGAACTATATTTTTAAATTTAGTAACTATTAACATTTGTAATGTAACGAGGACCTATTTGGTGCTACTAATAATTGTAATGATAATTTAATTCTGGAAGAAAATCTTTAAACACTGTGGATGTGGTCAAAAAATTAATTATAATTTATATGCATATTTTTGTTTCAGAAAAAACATTTAAGGCTTTCAAGCATAGAAAACACTAGGATAAAATTCTATCTGGGGGGCCTCCCCGGTGGCACAGCAGTTGAGCGCTGGGTTGCGAAGCTGCGCTGGTTCGATCCCCGGCTGTTCCCAGGCCACCAGAGGAGGGTCCCACATGGCGCGCAGACCTCTCCTGCCACCCGCTGCTCCCCTCAGCAGTGTGCTTCGGTCCTTCTGCCTGCTCTGCTCCCCGCTCTGGCTCTGGTGAATTCTCTCACCCTCCCGCGCTTCTGACTATACCCAGTGCATGTACAAACAAAAACAAACAAACAAGTAAATAAATAAAAACATGCCTCTATTAAAAAAAAAATCTTTAAAAAAAAAAAAATTCTATCTGGGAATGGGATATAAAGGCACCAGGTTGAGGCAGATGAAGAGCCCGGGATGCAAACCTTAAAACACTCACTTCCAGGTTCATGAAGCATCAACCTACACTGCATAAGTCTGAGGCTTTGCCTTCAAGGTTACACTCTATGTATTTCTTTTGCTTCACCTAGTCTTCTGATTTACTACTGAGGCATCTGTATATTATTTAGCTTCTCTGAACTTCAGTGAGCCTAGTAAAAAATGGGGGACACAATGCTGCTTTACAGACTTGCATGAAAGGATTGAAGTAGAGAACGTGCAGAGGAGTTAAAGTGCCCGCCTGTCGTCACTCATCAGTCAATGGCTCTGCTATTGTTTGACCCTGAGGATGGTATCTGATAAATAAATACAAAATCAGACAATAATCACTAAAATACATGAAGGATTATCATCCCCAGAATGTTTGATTTTAGAAGAGTTGTAAACAGGCCATATTTTATCACATGTATGCACACATGCCACAATCACACACATGTGCTCATGCATGCACACACATAGAGCAGGGTGTCTCACAGGTGGAAGTTTTCCCTGTTTTCCTTTCCCAATGCCTGTCATCTTTGCTGACACTGAGATGTGACCTCTCTGTGCTCAACAATGTCCGTGTTTTCCAAACAAACCTGCAAATGGCAGAGAACGTGCTTTCCCTTTGCAATAATCATAGCTATAAGCACTTAGTCATAATACTTTAAGCATAATACTTTAAGAGATGAGAAGACACAGTTTAAAACTGAGAGCATATATTTGATTTCCTCTTTTCACTGCTTACTTAATCTTTTCTAGTCTCACAACACCAAAACTGATATTTTTCTGTTTGTTGTTAATAATGTGCTGAGTCATGACCAGAGTCACAGCGAAACTGAATGTTCACCCAAACCTGCTGTGTAAGATAATTTTATTCACTCAAATATTTATTCATCCATAAATGTTTTGGAGTGCCAGGCAACTGTGGTGGGTGCAGAGGATACAGAAGAAACAAGTAGGAAAAAATTCTCTGCTCTCAAGATTTTTTTGAGACGAATAGGATAGATCAGTTTTCTTTCCATAGACTAAAACCCAAACTGTCAAGGCTTAGACAACCAGGGAGAGGCCAGCAGATCTCCTGAACCACCTGCTTCTTGGGCTTCTCTTGCTTCAACTATTTCTATCACCATTTACTTTGCCCCAAGGGATGAATCATCACCCCTTTACCTGTCTACAGAACAGGTGAACCAAAAACATCCTGTCAACTTTTTGTAAATAAAGTTTTATTGGAGCCCAATAAAACTCATTCATTTATATGTTGCCTGTGGCTTCTATTGAACTGCAACAGCAGAGTCGATGGTTGTGACATAGGTGATCTGGTCCCCAGGGACTAAAATATTTATTATTGATAGCAGATCAAATTGATAGCAGACCAAACTGTTAAGAGGGGGAAAAAAAGCCATGATATCCATTCTAAGGATTTGTGCCACCTACCCCGCCAGGCAAAGTAACCAGACTCTAGCGTGCTTGAAGGTCTTTAATCCGTAAGAGGTTCAAAGGAGAAAATGAGGTGGGGAGAGAAAGACATACTCCTAGTCTAACTCTGAAGTCACGCAGCCAAGGAGGCCAAGCCCAGAATGAGGTGGCTGAGGCAAAAGCTCACTCACCCACACTTCCCAGGAGGAAGGTAAGGTAGAACCCTGAGTTCTGGAAAAGAAGAGGAGCTAAAATGTACCACCCAAGATGAATTCATGAGTGAGCCAGAATGGTGGCTGCCATTGTCTCCAAAGAGAGCTGGGTCTTAATGCCAGCCAAAGCCCTAAAAACTCCCAGTGAAAAAAGACCGGAAGACTTGTCCTCCTCCACCCCATGTCTTCCTGTTCCTCTCCCTGTTCCACTTCGGCCAAGCCACTCCTTCCCAGAAGCACCCCCAGCCCCAATTTCAGGAAATCAGGTCCATAACATGCTGAGAGTTATAACACAATGTCTCTGGGATGCCTGCAGGCAGGAAATGGGGGTGGATTCGGGAAAGCTCCACCTTCACTACAACCTTCTCACCAGGCCTGTCTCTCCTAGCACTGTCTGTCTAATAATAATAAAGACCACACCTGGTCTAGAGGTGTGACCCCAGCCTGCACCATCCCTTAGCTCCTCTTAGAATAACTGAAAAAGGGTCATACTTTAAAAAAATATTTTACTAAATATTTTCAGAAAACAAACCAGAAATGAATAGAGAGAATAAAAAAGCATATAAACATTTTGACACTGGACTTTGGCATGGGACCCTGTCATAATTGTCTTAGCACAGCATGTTCCTTGTGTCATTAGTTTCTGTTTTCAAATCCAGCCCCAAATGCCAGGCCAGAGCTGCAAATTAATGAGCTCTTCTATTCCCAGTCTAGTTCTCTGTGGAGATCACCAACTTCAGATCCAACGTGTGAGAGCTGCTTTCTGGATAACTTGAGGCCCTTTGGTCAAAACCCCAACAGATTTCCAGTCTGGGTCCCTCCTAAACTCTTTTCTCTCAGCTTCAATAAATATCCAAGTGCTGCAGAATTTTCTCTAATGACTGAACCAACTATTGAACTCACCCTTCAGAAAAAAAGCATGCTTGACAAAGAAAATCCCACAGTATTAAAAATTAATGGTGTCGGGGCACAGGGGGAAATACACTGACCTCACTGGGGTTCCTCTGCAACTGGGCAGATGAACAAATTAATATCAGATAGGTTAGGGAAAAAATAACACGTTTGGAGAATTTGCATGGCTGTAATTCTAAAGAAAAATGAAGCAGACTAGTGATATTTATCCTCTGGTTAGGGACCTGGGGCACTCAGCAGGGGCAGGGAGACATAACAAGCAACAAGATCACCTCCTTTTTACTCTTGCAGTATAAATATTAGCTTCCCAGAGAGGACATATTTACTGATAAACCAACACCTGATGATACCCCCCCAAACTATATTCTTCTAGGTTTCAAAGGGGAAGCAATGACTGTTTGCTTCTTCAATTAGGAAAAGTGACAAAGGTCAAAAACCTTTTAGGGCCGTCACAGCTCTTAACTTAAAATAATCTGCCTTCTCTTAGTAGTGGTGATAGATTTCCCCAGGCTCCCAAGGTCTTTATGGACCTTTAGTTTTTATCAAGGTGACAGTTATTGGAAGAGACAGACCCATTCTGAAGATACTGACAAAAACCCATCTGACCTTTCCGGGAAGACCACCCCACAATGGTCAATACAATATCCTAAAGAAAGGGCCACCTTCATGAAGCAGCAGAAAGTTGACTCTATTTCTTAACTCCCAAATTAAGAAATCCTGTGTCCTAGAGAATATATAAATTACCCGAGGAAATCAAACTTACTGAAACACAATAATCTGAGAACACGAGAAAAGTGCATAAGTAAGTGTAGTTATCAAGGTAGCTAATGGAGGGCTATGAAACATGGTCAGAGGAGCTGGAGAGAGGGAAGGGGAAGACCCCTCTGAAGGGGTGAAGCTTGGATAAAATCTGAGAGGGGCGACCTGTATTATGACGAGGACCTCTCTGCTTCCACTCCCAATTTCTCCTCTTTCTATTTCCTCCCTGGTAAATTACCTCAACAACAGTTGCCCAGCAACTAAGGTATTAATTTTGCTCAAATAATCACACTTTTATTCCCATTTTACTAGTAAAGCATCCACTCAAAATGGAGGGAGTCTGACTAAATAGTAACTGTGAAAGGCTGTCTCTCACCTAGGCAAATGAATTTTTATAAGTCTAAGGTAGCTGCTTTCAGATATTGATTTCCACATAAGGCACAAAATTTCCTCAGTATTGCATACTCCCCACCCCCCCACCCACTCAATAACTATTTTTTAACTCAACAATTTCCCTTCATCACAGAGAATAAATATTCTTTTCCTTATAAATTAAGTTGATCTAGATTTTGATATAAAATAACCTGAAGAGACTTCTTAATAAAGATAAGATTACGTGTAATCATTTGCCTTTGGATTTTATCTTCTACTCTATATTAGCACTTTGAAGGGAAAACAGAGGAGGTAAAAACATTTTATAACTAGTATTTACTTCATTTCAAAAGAACAAAATCTTTGTTTCTATGGGATCATTCGCTGCTGTTTAGCATCCATTTCATTCTAATGGACACTTTGTTTTGTTTTACAATTTACATTTGAATTCCAAATATTTTACTTTGATGCATTTCCAAAGGAAAATTCAGACACTTTGTCTGGTTTTTTCTTTTAAGTGTAATATTAAAATCTCATTCTATGCTATTCCTCTAAGTGCCTCAATAAAATTTTCAAAAAGTCATCACCTTTGTTCTATCCATGGAGGTTTATTGAGGGGGGGGTGGGGATGTAAGAAGAAGATTAAGGGAATGTTTTCATCGCAGAATTGTTCCAGGATGAAAGACTCATAGGAATATAAAATGTGTTTCAGAAGAATTAGAAGGAAAAAGCAGAGGTTGGGAGGAGCCTGATGCTGTGGGTGTCAGACCCACAAGAGCCTGCTCACTCATGGCGCGCGCAGATCATCTGACACGGTCATGCGAGCAACAGAAACTTACATGGTTTTTAGTCTTCCAGGTAGCAGAGAAATGATAATGTGGGCGGATCAGGAAAAAATGAACTCATTTTTTTATTTAAATTACTTTTGAGCTAGTTCTAGACCGTGGGGGAGTTGATAAGCCACCTGGTTCACACACACTCACACCTCCCCACTCCTCCACAGCCAAACCAGTTTTTCACAGACTTCTGGTCAACACATCACTCATCAAATCACATTTATGGCGGAATCGATACATGGGGGTATTGTGTTATGGCCTGGAGCGACAGAGGAAAGAATGCATTTCCTGGCCCTAATGGAAAAACCAGAGAAGTGCACAAATAATCACAACCCAGGTGAGAAATCTACTGCTTGAGCGGGAGGCCCTGAGCCAGGCACCTAACCCCGCTGGGGATGCAGCGTGGGGAATGAGGGAAGCCTTCCCGGGGGAGGTGCCCCTGACTATGTTTTGAAAGATGCACAGGAGTCACCCAGGAAAGGGAAGGATGTCCCTGCCAATTCCACTTGCACAATCTGAGGACGTGAGACATGGAGTGGAAAAGCTGTTTGGAAAAGAAAGCAGGGACAATTTCACAGGGTCTTGGGGGCTATATGAAAAGTTCAAACTTCATCTGAAGTAGATGGGGAATGATGACGAGGACTGGTAAGAGGGGATGATCCGATTCACACGCCAGCATCATCACTGTATGTAGGCCGCACCTCCTCTTCAGGTGGCTCGATCAGGAAAACCAACTTGAACAGAAGGCAAGGCTAGAGCAGTGAGTGGGACAATAAAGAACCATGGGATTTCAAAATATTTGTAAGGAAGGGACATCTAGAATACTGGATGTGGTTAGTGAGTGAGAGCTAAGGTGACAGCAAAGATAGTGCAGTTTAGGGCAAAGGAATAAGAAGCTGCAGAGAAGGAGGCAGTGGTGTGAGTAGCAATGGTGAGCACAGTTGAGATGAGCTGAGTTTAATCCATGGAAATATTCCATGGTTAATTGATAAAGATAACTGACACTGGAAGACAAGGCAGGGTAGAAAGACACATTTGGATGCCATCCAGGGATTGGGAGACAGTCAAGGTGTAACAGGGTGGTCCCCAGGAAAGGGGGAGGTTCCAGGTTTCCTGCCCCACCCAAAAGGAGGGTGGAGCTGAGCAGAGAGAAGAAGCTTCAGAGGAGACTGAGGAAGGAAGGAAGCAGGATGGAGCCAGAAGGAGACCTGGAGGAGGCACATGGAGCCAAGACACACATGAAGAAACTGCGCTTGCCTTTTGGTCATGGACTGGGTGACACAGATGTAGGTGAGAGACCCGTGGGGAGGTGACAATGGTGGTTTTTGTCTTGCTTTTGATTTTGCTCTTTTCCTTCCAGACTTGACTGGTTGTTTCTGATCTTTTTCTGTGGGTCCCCACTGGAAGGTGCTTTAGACTTGTGGCAGGCTTTGGGGCCTTGCTCTGGGCCAATCCCATTTGCGTGGACTTTTACCCATGAGGGGACGGGTAACTTTGGGTGCTTGATTTAGAAACTATATTCTGTGTCTTTCCTGTATTGTTTCCTAATTGTGTTAAAGTTCCTTTTCATTAACGTCTCATATGTTTTGTGTTGATACGGCAGATGGCAGAACCTATTTAGAGCAGGCAGGTTTGCGGGGTCTGGGGTGCCCCTCTCCCTGCCCTGTAACAAAGGGGTCTTATGAAGCCCTGGAGAACACCTACATTTCAGGGCCCCTGAGAAAGTCTGAGAAGGAAATAGCAGGTGGATGGAATGAAGGCCGTTAGAGCCGTACACAACAAGGAGAGGAATGTGTCTGAGAGAGAGAGAGTAGTCAAAAGGAGCAGATGCCACAGAAAAGTAAGCACGGCATCTTTGAGGATCTCTGCAGGGCAGTTTTAGTGGAATGATCAGGTTGAACCCAGATCTCAAAGACAAACTAAATGAGAGTGAGAGATGGTTACACAAGAACAGCAATGCACATTTGAATTTCAAGAGGCCCGACATGGTAAGAAGAAGGGACAGAAAATAGAAGGATATGGACGTTATGGAAGGTTAGGGAGGGGAGGAGAAATAGAAGGGGAGAGGGAGAGAGAAAACATGAAATTGAAAGGGAGAAAGAGATTGGCAGAGAGTGAGAGTGGGGTAGAATGGGGAGTGAAAGAGAGGAGGGAGGAAACTTGAGTTTTGTTTTAAAAAGACATCATATTCTATTTCCTGCCTGGTGAGAACTCATACTAATCTAATCAAATTCTTGTGTCTTAAGTCCAAAAAGAATGATGTGTTTGGTACAGGAGTTAAGTATGGAACACATACTACATGTCAGAAGTTTTATGTCTTTGTTCTCTTTAATCATTCCAGAAGTTCCACAACATTTTTATACTGTCTCCCTTTGAATGATGGAGAAACTGAGCCACAAAAGCTCAGTGGTTTGCCCACCACCCCTGTAGGTGACAATCGAGCAGGAGTTTGGCCCCTGGCTCTCTAAAGCACTAAAGCTCTGGGAGTGAAAGAGTCAGCTACCTTCGGGTACTTTCAATTCTAGCATTCTGTTTCCTTCTCTGTGAAGTGAAAATTTGGACTGCAAGGTCACAATCACAACTTGTTTATTCCCCCTGGGGCGCCATGCAGTCAAGGCCCAACTGTTCCATTGAAGAGGCAAACCACTTGGTAAACAAAGCAAGTGAAAATTCATCTATTTATCTTCTTGCCATTTGAGCTCCCCTCTACACTTGAGCACACAATTCTATTATTTTCAAACTCTAATTTAAGTATAGGAAGAATTGAGTTAGTTTTAGCAGCGAAAGTGGCTGTCTCAGCATGCTGAAGACCCATTACATTAAACACAAATGCCCTTCCTGGGTAGTTTCAGAAGAGCTAGTCTGGTAAAAGAGATCTTTCTTTTTCCTCTTTATACCAGAATTCTTTATATATATATATATATATATAATATATAATATATATAATAAATAATATATATAATAAATATATAATATATATAATAAATATATATATAATAAAAAGAATTATATATATATAATTTCTTGAGAGAGAAAACTTCATTTTATATATATTATATATATATATAATTTTAACTTTTCATTGATATTTAACATAGTGCATATGCCCTAAATATTTAGCTTGGTGAATTTTCAAGATGAGCACATCCATATAATCAGCACCCAAATGGTTGACTCTTTTTAAAAATTATTTGTTCTTTGTTTCCACAGTTATAAAGCTTACTTGGTAATTCAACTCTCTACCTCACAGTGAATTTAGAAGGGCTAGCTAATTATAGCTTTAACTGTAAAACACTTTGACAAACTTGAAGTAGTTAGAGAGCTACTTAAATTGATTATAATGTCACATGGTTTCTACTTAAATTATTTCACCTGGGAGAATGTCAAACTGTCCTCATTAGCAGATCACGAAGGAGAGAGATTTGAAATTCAACTTAATGGAGACTTGAGAAATTTTTAAACTGTTGGTGGCTTGTTACCTGAAATATTCCTGTTTAAGGTTTGAGTCAAACTCCTTCCTCTTCCAAAACTCTAGCATTCCTTTTTCTGTAACAATGGGAAATTTTGTGTTTGAAAGTAATGGTGGTGCCCCAAACCTCCATGACTTATATGTTGGTGTAAGGTACATGAAGATTGCTCAGGCATTTGCGCGGTTGGCTTCTGTGGCTATTACCTGTGGCCTGATGCAGGAGGCATTTGGGAGCATGGCCTTGGGGTACGCATGCCTCAGGGTATACACCTGGAATATGGTGTGGGCATGCGTAAGAGGGCACACCTGAGCTGAGAGACTGAGGCTAAAAGGGCAGCGTCACAGAGAATGGTGTGTGGCAGAGGACAGTACACAGAGAGCAGTGAAGAGAGCATGAAAGAGAGTCAGGGAGAGCCCAGAGTGAAGATTCACCAGGGGCTGAGAGGCCTGCCAGTCTCCTGGCCCTCTGGACCCCCTGCCTGTCCTATACCTGATTGCTCACTACAAGTGGTGTAGAAAGATCATTAAAAGCCTGAAAAAGCCACTGAGGGCTCCAAGTCTCTCTACCCATCTGCCCGGATCCATAGAGAACCTTCCCTGTACCTTGCTGGCACCACAGTTGGTCATTGTCATTAGTTTTTACTGGTTCTCAGCCTCCTTCTCAATTCTTGGTTTTCAGGCATTGGAAATGATGTTTTATACAAAGCTCCATGCAGATTCCAATCTTCTACAGGCTTCTACAGGCTTGGATGGCCTTTCTGAGCCTGCTCTTGCTCTAGGTCTTTTCTAATGTAGAGAGGCACAGTGAGAAACAGCTGGATGTAGGAGCACTGAACAAGAAAACAACAGGCCTATTCTGGGGACTATGTTTCCACTGCTTCAAGAGATGAAACTTCTGGGCCTCCCCGTGGTGCAGCGATTGAGCGCCGGGTTGTGAAGCTGCCTGCTGCCTCTGCAGCACCGGTTCAATCCCCGGCTGCTCCCCAGCCACTGGAGGAGGGTGCCACATGGCATGCAGACCTCTCCTGGCGCCCGCTGCTCCCCTCAGCAGTGTACTTCAGTCCTTCTGCCTGCTCTGCTCCCTGCTCTGACTCTGGTGAATTCTCTCACCCTCCCGTGCTTCTGACTGTACCCAGTGCTTGTATGTATGTATGTATGTATGTATAAATAAATAAATAAATAAATCTTAAAAAAAAAAAAAGAGATGAAACTTCCGTGTGATAAGGACTCTGATGGTGAAATCTAGAGAATCCCAGAGTGAACAGCATGAAGAGAAGTCAACTACATTGGGCGATATTTTGATTCCAGAAAGTCTATAGCTCATCAGCCCTTGGAGTTATGCCCCCAGTGCTGTGAACTGAAAAATTGTGCTGCTTCCTGTGTCCCATGAACAAGGCTCTCATTAATAGTGTTTATATTTCCTCATGCTGTTTGTGTCCAATCATTCCAGCATGTCTGGGAATTGCTGGAATGTTAAGTCCCCTTCCCAATAGTTTGATAAAGCTAACACTTTTACATAATCTATATGGAATTAGTTATTCTTGCTACCTTTCCCCAAGATCTGGCTCCCAATCCAGGTTTGTACTCACTGTGGACAGATAGGTCTGGTGCCTTGTCTTCCATGTTTACAGACTTAACCAACTGAGTGAAATTTAGCCTAACTTGAGTAGTTACTTTATTTTTTCTTGGTACAAGAAAACTTGCTTGAAAACAAGTTAGTTTGCAAACTGAAAGTGTGTTGTTTCTTTTCTTTCTTTCTTTTTTTTTTTTTTTTTTTTTGCTTTTGGTACTGACCTGTGTACAATTTGGGATTGTTAGGTCATTTGTGTACATAAATCTTATCTCCCCAAGGAGAATGTTAGTGCCAAGGAACTAAGTCTAACACATAATCCAAAGTACCTAACAGTATAATGTGCAAGAAATATTTGTTAAATGGTTGGTTGGTCAAGGGAAAAGATCTAATAAGCCATATTAATATCTCATTTTTTAAAATTGAGGAATATGCTACCTGATTTTGATCTGTGATAGTACTGTATATATATTCAAGGAGTCTTTTTCACCTGTAAGTACAGCTTTAGACAAAAAAGCAAATCAGCCACTAGATAAGGTTGAGACCACTCAATAGCTTCCTTTAATAATTCTAATAATAGCTTCAGATGAGAACCAATCATAATACATTTTAGAAAAGGTAAGACTTCCCCCCTATGAGCAGCCCTCTAAAACCACCCCTCTAAGGCCACCACATAAAAAAAAAAAAGCTAAATGTTTTGCTACAAAGTATTTTAGATTATATTCTTATTCTCAGCTTTTCCCATTTGCACAATGTCAGGAAAACATCACTGAATATATCTCACAATGAAAATTATTTCTCAGCAAAGGGCAACACCTCTCTTAGGCAAATACACGAGAATGACATAAATGGAAGAAAATAAGAAAGGTAATTTAGGCTGCATATAAACAAGCAATGTATTAATTTCAGTGACCTTAGTGAAGACAGTCTTTATAAATCTTGAATAGTGGGATTATTATTAAATGCAAAATGTGGATATATCTGTTTTGCTAATTAAGATGTCTGTTCAACACAAGTATCGGGCATCCTCATTTAAATAATTATCTCTTAGGCTACACTTCTATGTTGTATATTAAAAGTGTTCAATCAGGAGAAATTCTAACCTGCTTAGGAATGTTTGTTAATGAAAATGTAATGTTAATGAAAAGATTTGGAGATTTAATTGGAACAGCTCCAGTTTTTTAGAAAAATCCTTAAAGTGAAGCCAAGTGTAATTATAACTCGTATTGTTCATCTAGAACTAATAACATGCTCTGGCAGGTATCTGAATGCATCCTCAGTGTACACAGAAGCAGATCCATCCAATGACCCACCTTTACTTACCCTCCCAAAGCTGGACTCTCTATTTGCTCCCACTTTGTTAGTCTCCCCAAATATCTACATCTATTCTGAACCTAAAACAAAACAGTTTGTAACTTTTCAGTTTACATAATAATGACTTGCCTAGGAGGCTTGAGGACAACAAAATTTGCAAGTAAGAGATGAATAGCCAACTTCACAAAAAGGGAAAAAGAATTAACTGGATATCTCTGGTATACTTGGTTTTAATATTTTGATGACAAAACAAAAGCAGGAAATTCAAGGAGGATCTTCAGTCTTTTCTCGTGGTCTGCCGCCATTGAAGGACCTGTGATCCCTGAGCAAAAAGATGAGTGGTTGCCCACGCCAGGGAAGGGATTAAATAGGCAGAATTCAGAGGATTTTTAGAGAAATACTCTGATTATATCATAATGATGAATATGTGTCATTATACATTTGGTCAAACCCATGGAATGTATAACAAGAGAGAACACTAATGTAAACTATGTTTGTGTCAATGCAGACTACTTACTTATAACAAATGAATCTTGGAAATTGGGGAGGTACTGCACGTGTGGGAGCAGGCACAGGAAATCTCTGTGCCTTCCTCTATGAACCTGAAATTGCTCTAAAAATGTTAACTTCGAGCTTTATGCTCCTTAAGCTTCTTCTGTGGCTCCTTCTCTCACTCATTTGTTTCACTTTCTTGTTGTCTTCTTTTTCTTAGTGTTGTCTGTGGATATTGCCCCACTTCTCTGCCATAACTCAGTAATAACTTAGCTGCAAACTGTTCTCTTAAGACTTACAGTTCTTAAAACTTGGGGGTGACTGGTATCCCACGATGTCTTTTATTGTGGGGCCTCATTAAGGAGACTATTGGTTTCCAAGGGGCTCAGTCATTTCCTGCTTATTAGTTATATTGATTACCGCCTCCAGAGAACTGTCAGAAATTCTGCACAGATATTAACTCCACAATACAGAGAAAATGTGTTCATTTGCCAAGAGTGATTCCAAACACTTCAAAAGATTAAAGTAAGCCCAGGACAACCTCACCCTTCATTTTTTTTGGTCTGACCTATTTCTACCTTCCCTGTCTGAACTGTTAACAATGTTCTATATTATTTTTTCATGACAAGCATCCAAGCCAAAAAAAAAAAGTTTTTAATGAACATTTTTATTGGATTGAGTCAAAGCAATCTCCTAAAACCTGACTGTGTAGAGCCCCAGGGCACCAAGAGTGCTCTTCTCACTGAGCAGACCTCCAAACAGCCCTCACCATGCCATCCTGTTTCTCTGCCTTTATGTAGAATGATTCTTCATCCAGCAAATTCAATTTATACCATTTTATTTTCCAAGAATGGCATTATATGGAAATCAGGCTTACCAAGTGAGCTATTTAAAAGGAGCTTATCATCCAGCACAGTTTCCCATTAAATGTAAAAACTGAAGCTGTGTTTTGATTTCAAGACTTTGATTTCTTTTTTTTTAAGTCGGTCAACAAACGTTTAGTGGTATGGTAGACCAGATTCCAGGCACAGTGTCGGGCAGTGGGGAAGAAGAGAGCAGATAAGCCAGAGGAATTCTTGCCTTTGTATGATGGCCTACTGTCTCTCTTTCTATAATCAGCACTCCACATAGTTATGGAATTAAAGGGGATGGTATTTGTTCACAAAGTCATTCATCAAATGAGAGAGGTCGTGCCAGCCTGCGATTGCAACAGGGCTCTGGAAGGCTTAGGTAATATTAGGCAAAGTGAATTTCCCTTTCTACCATTACAATGACAGTAAGTGACTATGGAAATGGCCACTTACCAAGTCAGTAATAGTGTCAATAAAATGTATTGCAAATTTTGGAAGACAGCCACCAGGTAAATTGCAAAATGTGGGAGTTTTCTTTATCTGCCTACCCAATTCATTTCAAAATTGGACATCATTCTTTAAGAAAAACAGAGAACTAGCAATTTGAGTTGGCTTCCTTATTATGGGTTGTTTTAAGTGTAACTGGGCATGGCTATTATTGACGAGAAAGACTGGTGACACTCTGGGGAATTGGGCAATCAGTGTGAGAGCTCCCCATGTATGCCTGGAGTTTTAAATTTCAGTCATGACCTCTGTAAACTCCCACTAATCCAAGACAGGGGTGCTACGTAGAAGAGATTTATAACTGGTGGTGTTTTACTAAATCAAACAATAGATTAGCACTCTAGACTCATTATAATTGTATGGAAAGTCCAAAAGCAACTCTCATTCATTAAAAGAACTTTAATACAAGGAGACACACAAAGACAGATACACACATACGCACATACACACACTCTCATTTACTCACTCAGTGTCTGCATAAGCCAAATAGCCCAACTAAAAGCAAGAAATTAGGCCACTGTCCAGATATCTCTAAATTGGGTACTCTGCATTGAGACACAAAAATATCAGGATGATCAGAGTTTTGGAAATTTTTCAAGCAGGTGTTTTGGCATTAAATGGTTACATTCAAGCTTCCTCTCTTCCATCACACCAGAGAAGAAAGTTGGCCCCGAGGCAGGAAGGGATCAAACATGTTTGGAATGACATCATGTTGGAGGAACAAAACTCAAACACAAGCCTTTTGTTTTTTTAATAAGTAATGCTTCTTTCTTTTGCATCAAGTTTATTTTGCAGATTATTTTCAGAACATATGACTGAGATTAATTTGCTATTACACTCTTGTGAGCTTTGAAGATCTATCCAATTAGTTTGCAATAAAGGAGACACTTGAGAATAACAATGGTTTCTATCCTTTTGTTGTCACATTCTAAATTGCTTTCTGTAGTGAAATAAAAGGAACAAATAACAAATGAACGTGACTCAGAGAGGAAAAAACTGGTTTTGTTCTTCTAAACATAGTTGATACATTCAACTGACCCTCTGTTGGCATAAGGCACGTACTATTTCTTACTTGAGTTCTACTTTAGTGTGTTGTCCTCATTGAAACTATCAGCTGTTGATGAAATCAATTTAAGAAATTGCTTGATGGCATCTTAACTTATATACAGTTGTGTGCTTTGGGGAGTTCTGCAAATTAAAAGTGAAATTACACAGCAGATACAGAGGATGTGGAGTCCTGGACTAATCCTGGTTGTAAATTGAGAACTGGCAGGATGTGGGAGGAAGGAGTAGAAACAAGAAGACAGGAAGAAGTTCCCCATTCCTGTCTCTTGCTTTGCAAAATCATTGTCTTCTCACTGTGAGAAGTGAGCTTGGGACACTAGCTAAGCTGCTGAACTCAGATTAACCCTGAGCACGAAAGCTCCATAGACGCATGTGCCTTTCTCTCTCAGGAGTCTGAAAGTAGGGGTAGGGCCTGAAAAGCAGAAAGCCTCACTCACAGGATTAGTGAGGCTCCCAGTTTTCTTCTGTCTATGTTTTGACGTTCCCAAGCTCTGTCACAGCCGGGTCAAATGTGCCCACAGCTGAGCCCTGAGGCTAAAAAGAAAGGGAGGGAAGGGCGAGCAGGTATCTTTAATGTTTTTTTAAACAGCTTTAGTGCCAGGCAATTCACATACCATACAATCACTCATTTGAAGTATGCAATTCAATGGATTTGGCGATTACATTATAAATCTCTTAAATAAAAATATAGCCATAGGACCTGTATGTGCCCTCCTCTCTCCCTTTCCCATGTCCATGATGCCTTAATCCCCAGTGTGGTGTTTGGAGGTGGGTTTTTGGGTGGATTGAATTAGGATCAGGTCAAGGGAGTGAAGCCCAGGATGGGGTCGGTGCACATATAAGGGGAAAAAATAGAGCAGATCACTGCGTTGACCATGAAGGGATAGCAAGCGGGTGGCTATGTCAAGCCAGGAAGAGCCTCTCACCAGAACCCCGCCATGCTGGCGCCCTGATCTTGGACTTTCAGTCTCCAGGACTATGGAAATAAATGTTTGCCGCTGAAGCCATCCAGTTTATGGCATTTTGTTACAGCAGTCTGAGCAGACTAAGAGATATATTTATCACAGAATTTGCCATTTTAATCATTTTTATGTCTACAATTCAACGACACTAATCACATTCAATGTTATGCAGCCATCACTACTATCTTTTCCCAAAACTTTTTCATCAATGAGCGAGCTTCTTTTAGGCAGTGATATGGACATTGTCAACATCCTGTCCATCCACCTTTCCTGGCTGCAACTAACTGTGGGGAGACTTGGGAGCAGAGGCCGAGGTAGGCAGGTGGGAGCAGAGCTCCCTAGAGCACAGGGCAGTCTAGGAAGAAGGGAAAAGGTGCACCTGGGGAAATCTGCAGTTCCCACTGGAGACACTCGTTGAAAACAAGTTCTTTGTCTTAGCCTGAGATTTTTGGGCTGGTTTCACAAAATACCACAGAATAGATAGCTTAAAAATGACAGAAATTTATCTCTCACAACGCAGGAGTCTCAAAGTCCAAGGTCATGGCACTGATGTCTTCGGGTAAGAGCTCCCTTCCTGGTGGCAGATTTTTCACAGGGCAGGAGGCATAAGGGATCACTGTGGGGTCTCTTGTATAAAAACAGCAATTCATTCATGAAGACTCCCCCCCCCTTCCTCACTTAAACACCTTCCAATGGCCTCACCCACTAATACCATCACAACTGGCATAGATTTCAACATTTGAATTTGGTGGGGAAGGAGTACAGACTTACAGATGCTAGCAGTGGTGTAGGGCACAATCACATATTTTGGATAATATTCTATAAATTTGTTTATCCTCTATAGATTTTGGGGGCGGGCTATATTAAGGAGTCACCAAGCCCTTGGTGTCTTTATTAGTGGGTTATCATACTCAACAGCAGCAAAAAATATACCATATTTATCAAGAACTCTTGGAAAAAGGAATTTGGGAAAAACAGAGGCTTTGTTCTTCTCATGAAAGAATGTAATCATAAGCTATTATTCTGATTTTGAAGAGGCAGTTCACAAGACAGAATCCATGATACCAAAGTGCACACAGTATCTTCCTCTGACCCCTGACTCAGCCCCTGACTCCCCTCCACTGTGACAACCATTAGTGCCAATTCCTTGTGCAGTCTTCCAAAGATATTCTACACGTATAAAAGGATGTCATCCTTTTCTATAGATACATGGTAAGATACAATATGTACGTTTATATATACTTTTTCTTAACATATTTTGAAGATCATCCCCAAACAGAATGTTGTCTTTGTTTCTGAATAGCAGATTTAAGCTAGACCATAAATTATTTAACCAGTATCCTTTGAATAAAAATTTAGGAATTTTGTAAATTTTGGTAGGGCAAACAATGGATTGTGCCTTTTACATACATTGTTTTGCCCACATGCAATTCTATCTCTGAGAAAAATTCCTAGAATTAATTGTTGGATAAAATGTGTCTGGGTTTGGCTGTTATGCCAGAACACCATAAATGGGGTGGTTTAAACAACAGAGTTTCTGGCTCATTTTTAAAACTTTGGTGAATACAAATACATTGTCAGGTATGGGTTTTCAGACAAATACTGAAAGATAAACCTCAGAGCTTATATTGCACTTTCAAAAATGTTTCACTGGTTTTAACTGCCAAGCCAGCATTTTTGAACATAACCTTTCACGTATATAAATCACTAGTTACATTAACTATAAAGAAATATTAAAAAGACAACAAACCACTCAGAAGTTGACACATTATGCATACTTAATGTTTGTTGAATCAATTAATAAATAACAATGGATGGATGAGTGAACACTGGTGTTGCAATTTAAAAAAATTTTGCTTTTCAAGTATATTTTCTTTTTGAAGCAAAATTAATTTTCAAATTTCAAATTTAAAGGACAGTTTGTTTCAATTGGAAGAAAAACAATGCTAAACTAAAGGTGACATGAGAACAGGAATTCAGTCTCTCTTGCTCTGCCAGAGAGAATGAGGTGGGCAGCCCCAGGCTTGTTCCCTCAGCAGCACGATGAAGGAAGGAGAATACAAGTTCTTTCCCTCCTCCTTGGTTGCCATCAGCATATGGTTGTTCATCCTTAGGATTGGCCATTCATGGCTGCAAAGCAGCTGCTGTCATTTCAGACATCACATCCTCGCCAAGTGTGTGTAAAGGCAAGACAAAGGGAGTCTCTTCTGAAGAGCTTCTTGCTGTCATAGAGAATGTGCCAGAACCCTCTCCTAGCACACTTACTCATCTCATTTACTGGGTGAGTCACAAGCTCATCCCTAAACATCACTCGCATGATGGCATACAGGTCCACCACAACTGCTTTAGAAAAATGATGATTAATCAACGAGTGAACCTGCCCACCTTCCCTGAAGGCACTGCTGCTTATATCTGTGCAGGGCAGAGTCGGGGATGGGTGTGGGGATGGCGGGTGTGCCACCAACCAACCTTGTACTAGTTATAAAATTTTCAAGAAATTTCAGAAAAGGTGATGTTTTAATAATTGTGACTTTCCATATTCTAGGACGTGGTAAAGATTATTATTGGAGAACAACTATTCCTTTGTTAGAGAACCTTTCTGTTCACTTCTTGAGAGTATGAGGAACAGAGGGACTTGAGTGCTAGAGCCAGGGAGATGGGAAAGAGAGTCTCCTGACGTGGAGCAGGCCTTGCCAGGTCGCAGGAAAAAGGAACATGTAGAGCCTCTGAAGGCGGGGATGTATGACCTTGGCTTTCAAGTTTTCCATTTTACATGGCCATGCCCTTATAATAGGTGGCTTCAAGAACCTGATAAATCTTGTCAAACACATCCTACTGTCAACTTTTCATTAACAATACCTTATGTAAGAAAAGGGAGTACAGGAGGAAGAGCTGAAAAAGCAATTGCAGAATAGCGAGAAGCAATGAGTCCAGAAAAGACAAAGACTTAGACCCAGAGGGCAGATTAGTGTTTGCCAGGTGCAGGTACAATGGGGAAAATGGATAATGACTCCTAATAGGAACAAGATCTCTTTAGGGGATGATGGAAATGTTCTGCAACTAGATGGTGACAATGGTAGCACAGTTGTGTAAATATACTAAACATATTAAAGACTAATGAGCACTTAAAATGAGGGAATTTATGGCAAGTAAATTATATTCTAATAAAGCTGTTGTTTTCAATTGACCAGCATAGGAGTCACAGCAGGAAGTAATTAGCAACACACAGCATGAAGGGTGAATCCTCAGAACTACTAGTAAAGGTCTGTACTCCCAAAGGCTGTAGAAGGAGAAAGAGTTAAATTATTTTATTTGAATATTAGAGGAGAGATTAACCCAAAAGCCTGGAGAGCTTGAGGGTACTTGGTATATAGTACTTTATAATACTACAAACAATAATAATTAAATAAATATAATAAAGGGTCCTTTATAATAGTAATTCACCCCTTCCTCTACTCTGCTTTTCATGGTACCTCAACTGCTGTCTCCATCCCTTAGTGCTCACAAACAGAACTATGCACACACACACACACACACACACACAGCTTGCTTCTGAGGACATAAAGTATTAGCCAGGATTGGCTCACTGATTTGCAGGATTAATAAATACTGGAAATGCCTACCTCTGCTCCCACAATCTCCAGCTTTATGATATCAGAGGAAAGGCATCTCATGAAAGGATAGTAGTAGAACAGAAGGGCACTGGGGCCAGACTATCTGTGTTAAATCGCACCCCAGATCTACAGGTTACCAGCTTCAAGACTCAGACAAGTTATTTAACATCTTCGTATCTTGTTTTATCCTGTGTGTGATTGGGATAATATTAATACTAATCTATATGAATGCTTTGAAAATTAAATGAATTAGTTCATGTAAAACATAACTGCACCTTGCAATAGAAACACTCTTAATAGTAAACATCAGATATTATTAGTTATAATAATATGAAATACAAAGCATTTCTCCCATTTCTAGTGAACTTGTGAAGCCTGAATGTGGGAATCAACTGATTTTTGAGCTGAAGAGAAAGGTGACAGGTAAAAACCATGGTTGTTTAGACCATAGGTGATACCTGCTACATGGTAATTTGCTAGAGACCAGAAAGGCCTATCTAGCTGAAATACAAAAGGAAATCTTCAATCAGTCAAGCACTTATAAGTCTCACCCAGCTTGGTCCTCATGAAATAGTGCTATTTATTGCACAGACTATGTGCCCTTCTGACAATAAGTAACAACTTTTATAGGACAGTTTCATCTCTGCTTAGCAAGCCACAGTAACATGCCCACACCCTCTCACCTGCACAGCTCTGGACAATCATTTGCCCCAATGTTTCTGACTGGTCTATGCTCAATTAACAACAGAGGGCTAGGCGACATTTAGAGCTAGGACTGCAGCTGGGCCAGCACTGAGATCTATCTGACATCATGCTGTGCTGAAAAGGTGAGAAAAGGCAGGTGAACACGAGCCAGGCCTTCATCTTGAAGAACTGATACAGGAACAGATTGTCAAGGCAGGAACCCAACACCTAGCTGGGTACAGAGTAGGAGTATAATCTCAGGTGTGTGGGAGAATCTGAGCTGTCAGCTTGACTGGCTGGTCAAGCAATAGTGGAGACTACCCTCCTGCAGTGATGTGGTAGAGGCAGAAATTTCCATTCTGCTCAACTTAAGGTCTGGCTGAAGTCCAGAGGTCGGGGTGGTCCTGAGTCCATATCTGGGCTCAAGTTCTGCTGGCAATGGAAGGAGGTAGAAACCAGGCAAGGCTTGTGACCTGCTCATGCCTTCTCTGACTGATTCCTAGGCAATCACAGCCTGCCCTGCAGGTTTACTTTCTTGCCCCATGCCAAGACCCCCACATCTTGCTCAAATCGGTGGATGTGACAGAGCTTTCACTTTTGATCTTCCTGAGTTCTTCTCATTCTTTCATACTCATACTGTGCCTTCTTACCATAGGTTCCTGTGGTTACTTTTATGTGGCAACATGGCTAGACTGGGACATCCAGTTGTCTGGTCAAATAGTAGTCTACATGTTGCTGTGAAGGGGATTTTAATGTGATTAATATTTACAAAGTAGACTATGAGTAAAAGGGATTGCTCTCTAGAATGATGGTAGGCCTTATCCAATCCATTGAAGGCCTAATGAAGAAAAGACTGAGTTTTGCAGACAAAAGAGGCAATTCTGCCTCACACTGAAAACATGAAAACTCTGCCTGAGTTCCCCACCCGCCAGTCTGCCCTACAGATATTAGATTTGTCAACTCCCATAATGGCCAATTTCTTAAAATCCCAATCTCTCTCTGAGATCCATATACATATATGCATACCTATATCTGATAGCTATCCCTTTCTATCTATAATCTATCATCTATTCATTCACATATATCTTGTTTCTCTAGAGAATTCCAAATCTCTACAGGAGCTAATTTTTGGCAGCAAATGCAAACACATTTTTAACCAAACAGGAATTTTTTCAGTGAAAAACATTCTATCCATTTATCTGACAGAGTTATTTAAAAATATATACTTTGTTCAACTTTGCTGCTTTTCATTAATTTGCAGCTTCACAGGTTTGCAACAGGGTCTTGCTTTCTGGTACGCTGACATTAAAATGAATGTTTACTTTTAAAGAAGTCATTACATCCCTAGCCAACCATTGCTAACTGCAGCCATTCCAGGTCTCCTACATCTTAAATGGCTCAAAGAGGTACCTATGGAAACAATCAATCGCCCATTAAAACCAGTCACCGGGACCTGTGCAAACCAGAATAATTGCACTTGTTCATCAGCTTGTGATGCCCAACTGAGGGAGCCGGAATTTCATTTTTACTTCTGCTTTTTCTTAGTTTTGGCTTTTGGAAAATACAGAAAAACATAGGATGCTACCATCAGCCTCAGGAACATGCTGCAAATCCTAGAGCATCTTCACTTTCAAAGAACCTCTCCCAGAGGGATTTGAAAGCCAGGCATCTCCTTTGTGTACCCTACTTCACACCCCAAACTCCAGGCTAAGGAGTGGCAGCTGGGGGTGGTTTTCAGGCTAAAGCACAAGGCAGGGTTTTCCTTCCTTGGAAAATGAGAGTGTTTTGTTGTTTTAAACTTCACGTCCATGCTCACATAGGACACTTCCCTTGCCTGCCTCCCAGACAGTGGGCACATTGAAGGCAAACATAAACTAAACTTAAACGCCTATGAAACAAATTTCTAATGACCACCCTTTAGTAGATAGACTCATACTTTATTTTGACAAAATTAGGATAGAAAAATACCACAATGTGAATATAACCTTGGCTCTTTTTGTAACATGGGTTGTGATGTGCAGGGCGACATGGAACAGATTGTTTCTGTCTGGGCTTCAGTTCACACTGAAGTAGAGCTCAGTCACTGCGTTTGCTTGAGCGACTATTGGACATAGCAAAACTGGTTTTAGACAGGGCTGTGGCATTCAATAATATATATGACAAACCAGTGAACCCAAAAAAGCTTTTTAAACAGCTTTATAATGACTAAAAGTCAACTTCTTGATTAAAGCTACTTAGATTTTCAAAATAGCTTTAACACACTAATAAATATGTAAGAATAATAGAGCACATATTGAAAAACAAGTGAAAATCATAGTAAACATGATATATCAATGACTATAAACAGTAAACATTGATTCAGTGTGTAGATAGATGTCATTTCAAGAATCTACTCTTTACCCAGCTGGCCATAAAAACTGCAGTTCTAACTATCATCAAAATGCACCCTGTATGTAACCTCTGAGCTTATTTCAAGCTGTCATTTCTATACTCCATCTTTGGAAAGAGGGGCGCTTAGTACATGCAGATATTTGATTATGGTTATACGGACAAAATAAAATGTGCCAGGAGTCTGCAGCTCAAACTGCTGCCTTACATTGTGAAGCACCTGCACATTCTTTTGTCTCCGTGATGCTTCAGGTAAACTCATGCTAAATAATTCATGTCAGTGCTAATTTTGTTGCTGTAGTCCCTTTGAGCTTCTATCTTTGCTTCCTTTCCCCACTCCTCAAAGAATAAAATCGGATGGCTCCTCATTAAAATACGTCATCTGTAACATATAAAATAAGTGTATGTACATATATACATTATATGCATTTCCTTTTCAAGGACTGGGTAACTCCTCATTTTCTATCAAATATTCCTTCTTCATATACTTGGTTCCCCTAACTAACCTCCACACTTCGAGGTAGGCGTCCTTCAAGGACTTCTTGCTCATTTCTTCTGAGGTCTGAGAGCTCCTAACGGCCAGCGGGACTCCGCTGGGGCTGCCCCCTGCCTCTCGCCTGCCCTGCTGAGAGGAGCCACCTGCTGCCTTCCCACCTTCTGACCCACCATTTCCACCCTCTGCTGGCAGCTCCTCCATGACAAACGGCAGCTGGTCTCCACTTGGCTGAGCCTCCTCTCCCCTGGGCTGCGTCTCCAAGTCCTCGTACTTGCTTTGCTTTCTGGTCTCCAAGAACTTGGCCACACAGTAAATGATGGAGCCCAGGGTGTTCACCACGACGCCGGCAATGAAGAGAGAGGTGGGCTCCACGTCGCTGAAGGCCACCATGCCCACGGTGATGGTGGCGATGCTCTTCACCACGCCCACGAAGCTGGTGGTCACGGCGGAGTTGATGTAGGTGCAGTGCAAGGTGGTGAAATTCATGGCGCAGCCGATCAGGATGCAGGCCAAGAAGATGCAGACCATGGCCGGGTCCTTCCAGCCCGGGAAGGTCCAGGCGTGGATAGAGTCGGTGCTAGCGAAGGAAAAGACTATCAGCAGCGGGGTGGCAGAGACCGCGATGACATACTGCGCGGTGAGCGGCCCGTGCTCGGTGTCGGCGCTCGCCTTCTGGATGAGCACCAGGTAGGCGGCGTGCACCAGCACCGCCAGCACGCCCGTCACATACCCGATGGGGTCGCCGGTCAGGTCGCCAGCTCCTGGAGCGCGCAGGAAGACGAACACCCAGGCAGGGAGGAGAAAGAGAAGACAGCGAGTTGAGGGGTGGGGGTATCTACTGCGGGCAAGGCATAGGCTTGGAGAGTGGCCCTGGTTCGCGCCCCTGTTCTGCCCACTAGTCAAAATCGGGAATGCAAGCCCAGTCAATGCCCAGCGCAAGGCAGGAGAAGAGGCGCCTTCTTTGCCCTGTCCTCGGGGCACCCTGCCTAGCTCTGGCCGCAACAAGCCCCCCCCCCCCAGAGAGCAAATGCCCTCGGGGCAGGTGCGTGGCTTCTCGGGGCTGGCACAAAGGTCCATGAAGGGCCCGTGGGACCCCGATACCCCCTTCCCGTCGGGGGACGCCGGAAGGAAGAGGGAGCCCCAGCTAGTGGCTTCTAAGCGCGCAGGGCTGACCGAGGTTGAACAAGCCCCCCGTCACCCCGCCTCGGAAAGGTTCCCCACCCGCGGGCTTCCATCTCCCTCAGTTTCGCCCAACCCCGAGCGCAGGTGGGTCTCAGTTCGCCCCCTTCTGCCTCGCGCCGCCACCCGCACCCCCGCGCGGGACGAGGGACCCCAAACTAGCTCGGGCGTCCCAAGCCGTGTTCCCTCCCCCCAACTCACACCAGCCCCGCGTGACCCCAGGAAGTTCGCGGCCCCCCTCCTTCCGGCTCGGGCTAGGTTCGAGCCGGGAGGACTCCGGCCCGGGCTCGGGCGCGCTCGCCACCTCTCTCCGAGGAGGACGGAGTGTCGGGGGGTGCGGGAGTAGAGCGGGACGGGGAAGGGGTCCGCGGTGCGGCTGGGGTGCGGGTGGAAGCCTGGCCCCGGGTCGGGGAGGAGGCCAGAGTGCCGGGAAGGCTCGGCTGGGTCCCACACGTGCCGTTGGCGAGCCGCGCGTTCAAAGCTCTCCGCCTCTGCGCCTCCGTCTCCCCTTCTGGAAGTGAGGGCGTTGTCCTAAGTGCCCCCCGCGGTCTCTGCCCGGTGGGGAGGGGTGGGCCGGGGGTCGGCGCGGGTTCCGCTCACCTGCCAGCGCCGCGCCGCAGGTGGTGATGAGCACGGCGGCGAGCACCCCCGGCGAGGGCGCGCCGTTCTTGAGCACCAGGACGCCGATGAGCATGGTGACCAGGGGCAGGCAGCGCTTGAAGACCACGTACATGGGCAGGCTGAGGCCGCGCAGGGACCAGAGCGTGAGGCTGGACTGCAGCGTGGAGAGCACCGCCACCCCGGCGAAAGAGCGCGCCAGCCTCAGGCCGAAGGGGGGCACGGCGATGAAGCCCAGGCGCCGCAGCAGCTCCAGGCTCAGCGCCGCGGTGGAGCTGGTCAGGCACTGCACCAGGGTCAGGAAGGTGAACTGGTAGCGGCTGATGAGGAACTTGAGCAGGATGTTCAGGGAGCCCGAGAAAACCCCGTGCGCGATGGCCACCGAGATACCCAGCACGCGCCCCCGGCACAGCCGCCGCATCGCGCCGGCCCCGCGGCCCCCGGCGGTGGCGAAGCTCGGGGATCTGCGGGCGGGAGCGCAGAGGGGAGCCGGGAGACGCCGAGCGAGGGCGGCGGGGGTGCCCGCCCCACGCCGCGGCGAAGGGCAGGGGGCGCCGGCTCGGCCGCGGAGGGCAGCTCCAGCCGGGCGTCCTCGCTGCCAGGCGGCTCCGCGTCCGACTACCCCGCGGCGCGCGGGAGGCAGTGACGGGGGCGGGGGACTCCGAAAAGTGGCAGGGGTGGGGGGGCTGGTCTGAGAGGAGTGGCGGGAATCCTAGCGACAGCGATTTGTAAGTAGGTGACGAGCCACGATGGGTTGTGTCCCGCGCGGCTGCACCGTCAGGGAGGCGCCCTGCGCAGGGAAGCTCCGACGACCGCTGCGCGCGGGCCGGACCCCGCTCCCGCCACGCCAAGCGCGCTCCTTGGCCGGCTCTCGGGGCAGCCCGGTGCTCCAACAGCGCCGGCAACCCTTGCTTGCTCCCCTTCCTTCTGTTTCTGAGTCGAGGGGCGCGTTGGTTGGCGGGGTGGAGAGAATCCCCGCCATAGCTAAAGATTTTAGAAACCAAAGCGCTCCTGGGACAAGCACATGTATTAGCCGCAACCAGGCAGTGCCCCCAGCCTCCCTCCTCCGAGTTGGTCTTGCAACCCACGGTTCCTCCCGCCACCCCTAGTCCAGCTGCCAGGGGAGGGAAAACGCTGGTGCCGGGAGAGCTGAGCTGCCGGGCGTGTTCCTGATTCCGGCGCCAGCGCCGGGACGTTGAAGGAGCCCACGGTCCCGGGCGTGCACGGGCGCAAAGGCCAGCCCCATAGTGTCGCCAGCACAGGGCGCCCCTGTCCTAGAGCCTTCTAGGAAGGAGCCTGGGATTACGCCCCGCCGCTCCGGGGGAGCCCCCCGGGACGCCAGGGGCTGGTGGGGTTGCGGAGCCTGGGGGTGGCTGCAGACGCAGACGCTTGAAGTGCGGCAAGGATGGGAAATAAGCAAAAGGGCAGAGACCACGGTCTGGACTGAGGAGCCTCCACGGTCCCGGAGTTCCAGAGCAGCGCTGCCGGCCGGGGAGTGAGCCCGGAGGAACTGGCGGCGTCGCGGGGCGGGGGGAAGCAGGAGAGGCGGGTGTGGCCGGGGTAGGAACTCCCGGCCTAGACGGTGTAGACTCGGGGCAGCGGTCTCCACATCCTCGGAAACCTAACGCAGGCTCCAGGGCCGTCGTGGGTCGACTTGGGGGGCAGGACAACCCCTGCTGGGAAGGGGTTGACAACCTTCCTCTGGCTAGGGCACGTCTGCGCCCCATTTTACTTCCCATTTAGCTAAGAGAGCAGCTCCAGCCAGGCGGAGCTCAAGACTTCGGTGACCCTTTCTTTGATCTGAATATCGTTCCCTAGAACGCAACGCCCGGATCCGTAAATTCAGCATCAGCAACGGGGTTCCATCAGCCGAGGTCACCGCCAGAGCTACAGTTTCGTGCTACCTAAAATTTGGGGGAGAGTTATGAGGGGGAGAGATATGAGGGAGAGAGTTGGAGAGTTGGAAATAACAATTTCCAACAGGGATGGCAGCATAACTGTTGCCTTTCTTCCCGGCCAGCTTGGTAGCTGCTGGTTGCACTCTTTAGCGACCAACCCGCCAGCTCGTGTGCAGAGCGCCAGGCAGGTCCACTTCCCTGTCCCTGACTGGTGGGCATTAAAGAAAATGCTTTGGAATTGGCCCACAGTGCCAGCTTTCCAGGAATGACACGGAAAGCATCCTGAAAACCCATGCTTCCCTTTCCACAGGGAATCATGGTTTTTGTTGCTAAAAGCTGTAATTGCACACGATTGACTATTCCGGGGACTCTTTTTTCAAGTGTTGATGTTCTTCCTTTAGGAGATAATGAAATCTGAAGAAACAATTGTAATTATGTGTATGTAAGTGTGGTGTGAACATACATTTAAAATATACTCACAAAAACCTTGAAAATGAACTTTTTAAAGACATCAGCAAATAACGTATCTGCTTCTGGGGATCATTCCAATTAGAGCCATCCTAAGTGACTATTATAAAGAACTGTCTGCACAGACCTAGTTTTGGAGTGATTCATTTCTACCAGTAATTATAATTGCTTCCATTTGTGATACTAACATTAAGTAAAAGATTTGGGGCTGATTCAGCTCTCTTACCCTTCTCATTTAGGCAAGAAATTTAGCTTAATATTTGAAACCTACACTGGCATAAAAGAGTACATTTTCTATATTTTATTGCATATAATTTTTTCCCATTAGGGCTTTATTTAAAAAAAAGTTAATACTTTCTCCCACACCAGTTACTAGATAAGTTCCTAGGGAAAAATCAGAAAAATAAAGATACTATGTTTAGCAAGATTAATGGAACAAGAAGATAGACATGACGGTTAAAAAGCTATTTGATCTACAGGCAACAAGATACTAAGGGTCTACACTCAAGCTCCATTATCTTTGGAGCTACTCAGTAAATCTGGATGGTATTCAATAAATCATTTAGTTCATTCATCCAGCAGAGCAAGTACTTTGTGCCAGGCAGTGTGTTAGCCACAGAGGATTCCAAGATAAGCACACATCTTAATTGTTAAGGGTTCACAGTGGAGGTGAGATGACTTGATGAGCTCACTGGGGTCTTGTAGCAGAAAAGGGAACAGCAAGGATAGCAATAAAACCATCTTGAGGGGCTACAGAGGAGGTTTCCTGGACAAGCACATGCATTGCAGCTAGGTTATCTCATTCAAATAAAGGCCTATTAAATAAGAAATTATTGAGTTCATTTTTGAATGAGCCAAATTATAGTCAAGACTTACAGTTGAAAAGGTGCCAAAGCCAGAAGGGACTGCTGGCTCTCAGTCTGGATCTTCTGGGACCTGTGGTAAGGTCACTTACTTTTTAGCTCTGTAGACTTGGAAACTCAATTTTATTAATACTCTTAGGAATGATCAGGATCTAGTCACCAGAGTTCCACATCTTTACTAGCCCTCAGTGGATCAACTTTTATTGTTTCTAAGAAAAGGAGGCCTTGTGGCATGGCATAGGTTTACTCACTCACACAGATTTCAAATGCCAGCTCCATTACTTCCCAGATATTGTAACTCCTTAGAGGCTGTTTCCTTGTCTGGAAAAGTGGGTAGGCTTCCTTGCAAGCATATTATAAAGATGAAAAGGGGTATCATGGGCCTCTCTGGTGGCGCAGGGGCTAGAGACAGAGCTGTGAAGCTCTCACCAGCCAGTGCAACATGAGTTCGATCCCTGGTCAGCCAGCCAGGGAGCAACCCTCATGGTGCAGCAGACCTCTCCTGTCTCCCCACTGAGCCCCTCATCTGTGTATTTCAGGCAATCAGCCTGTTCTGCTCCCCATTCTGTCTCTGGTGAATCCTCTCATTCCCCGCATCTCTGGTCTATACCCCAGTTCTTGTATGCACAAATAAATAAATCTTAAAAAAAATAAAAAGGGATAACATGCAAAAAGCATCTCACAGGGAGTCCAGACCCCAGAAGATGCTCAGGGCTGTAAGACCCTTGCAGATGGGGGAAGAACTGGGAAGATGACAGGAGAGAGCTCAGAACTCAGCAGCCTGGAGATTAAGGCTGGTTTTCCAATCTGGAGGGAATGACTGGTTGTCCTCTTAAAAGTCCAGAGGCTGCTTATGAACTACCAATATTAAAAACCTTGATCATTCTCTTTCAGGATCATATCCATTTCCCTTTTTTCTAGTTTCTCAACCTTAGCTCCAGGGAACCCAGTGAGTAAGTGTTCACTCACACTCTTTCACATTGATAGACTTTAAGAACTTGAATTAAGTATTATGAAGTTAATATCTCCAAACATCTCTGTCTGAAAAAGAGGGAAAAAATAAATCAAGGAGATACTAGTTTTTAAGTCACAAATATTTGTTTCAAAGCATATATGATAGGTTATTTTGTTAATAAAATCTCTTGCATTCTAAAAAGAAAATGTTATTTTGTTTCATTGTAAATATGATCTGGGTTAAGTATTTTAAAAGATCTATTAGAAATCCCATGATACAGAGAACACCCACTGTGAACCTGCTTTTACTGAACTGCACTGGGGGTGATGCCACCAGTTCACATGGAGGGAAACAACAGAAACAGCTCTAGGAACCCATCATTGTGACAGCTCTAAGGATATGGTGAGATCCTTGTTCCTTACAATATACTATTGTTAAGAAGTGTTTTATTTTGGAGGGTTTCTAAATAACAATTAAAATTGATGACCTCAGAACTAAAAAGAATTGCATTTTCCCTAAGATTATTCATTTATTCATTCAAAAAATATTTATTGAGCACCAATATGTGCTCATGTGCTCCAAAGGTGCTAGGGCCATGCCTGTTTGGCTCTAGGACAAAGTCCTCAACTTCAGGTCTGGGTATGAACTCTGTGCCTCACCAAGCATCCCAATTAACCTGCCAGTAGCCACTTTCTAGGACTCTGAGGCCTATATTTTCAAACCTCACTCCCAGCTCTACTTCATGTCTCCTGTTCTATTTTTTATAATGATTATTTTTGTACTTTCTCTTAATTGTTTCTAGAACAAATAAAGAGGTATATAATATGCAATTTTCTTCGTTCTGATTAAAATTCTCAAAAACTTGTTAAAAATTTAATAATTTATGTTATTTTTCACAGTGACTAGTCTTTAAAAAGTATGATAGAAAGGTGAGAAAAAATATAAATATAGGGTTCTGGGTAGAATATCTAAAAAGCTTTGAATAACTACGTATGCTCTTAACTTATCTTAAAGAATGGCACCACGTTCTTGAATCATCAGTTTTTCTGTCAAGCATATAGTAGATGCTCAGTGAATAACTGCTAAGTAAAGTAAATTTATACTAGAGTCTTGTGTTCATACCTATACTATATTTTAAAAGTAATCTTGTTGGGGATGCCACAAAATGATAAATGATTAAGAGATGTAGTTTATTTTTCTCAATAGCAGTTATTATGATTTACATAAAAATGACAAATTAAAAATGAAATATTTCACTATCAATATAATCTGTGGGTCTTCCATAATTTAATCCATTTTACAATACAGAGATTAACAGACACTACAAGATAAACCATAACATTAATTATTTCTTAGGATTTTAAGACGTATGGCTTAAGTATCAGGCTTAAATAGTGAAGAAAGTCTTTATCAGCTGCCTCAAAATGGATTGCAGAACAAGTTTTTAAAATTTTAAATCTGAATAGCACATAAAAGCATTATGTCTCTATTATCAATAGTTAATTTATTTCCTGTAAAGTAGTTTCTTCAGTCAATAAGCCTCGTTTCTTTGTTTCTTATAATGTATCTCAGACAGGCATACTGAGACAAACAGGGTCATATATCTTTATCGTTTCATCCCAAGCACAGTCAGCCACCTAGAAAACAAACAGAAGAAAGAAACATAACCGACAGCCACTCATTACAAGAATTATTCAATGCCAAAGGGATAACTTTATACAAAATATATAGTCATTCTTCATATAAATTTTTTTTTTTAAAATACCGACCTTCAAATAAACCAAAACATAAGATTTAATCTATAGTTTTCTGCAGGCTTTCTGCAGCTGGTTCCCAAGCTTTAGCGGGCGTTAGAATCACCTGGCGGGCAGAAGGCGGTCCCAGTCTTCACAGTATCAGCGTGACTGGTATCACCTAAGGCTGATCTACAACCTGGGCTCTTTAAACCATCGCACACAGACAGGAGTCAGAAAATCCATTAATGAAACATTTTGTACACATATTCATTTTGGGAAGAGTCAAGAAAGAATAATATCCTTCAGATTTATCAATTCCCAAACTCCCCCAAAGTTAACCTAGAGCATTTACGAACTGTGAAATATAATCACCTAGGGAACTTTCTAATACGCAGCCAGAATCGAAAGAGAACCTTTTATAAAAAATTTTTTGATATATTTCAATTTTCTCAACTGGACTTTTGTTACATGCACTACGCTGGAGAATTTTTGAAGTATTTTAGGTGCAGCAATATTTTTGCTGTTGACTAGTAAGAAATTTAAAATTTAGCAGGATCCAAGTATTCTCCTTTAAGAATGAGGGGAAGGAGAGACATTTGTCCATCAATATAATGAAAAATACGTTGTGCCATATTTTCACATTTTTATTTAAAACCTAAGTTTCAAATCTGGTAGACTGCTACGTGGTAGGAAAAGAGCATGAGAAAAGAACTAAAAGAGATGAAATATAACAGAGCCATCCTTTAAGAAAACTACTACCCCTACCTGAAGTATTACAAAACCAAAAGTTTAGTTTCTTGATTCTATTCTACTAAGTCATGTATCCAAAATTTCTACCTAAAATACATGAAAAGAATTTATTAAGCTGTTTATTAATTTATTAATCATTTAAGCTGTATTTAGTAACTATTTTATTTGAGATTTGCATGCTGCTGAGTTCCAAATAGCCTGAAGTGGTTTGTAGGTTAACCCACAGGATCAAATAAAGCAAGTTACAGATTAAAAAAAAAAATCTCTTCTAAAAGGAACAAATGAAACTAAAGCTTCTGATGCTCAGCATCAGAACTGAGCATATTATCATACTCAAATAGTAACTGGGCCCTACACTGTATGATAACTAAAGAGAGGACAAAAGCAAGCTGGGTTCTATAGCTGTTTTCTAACAACAGACACATATGGATGTAACCACTTTCGTATACCTAAATCTGGACAGGATCTTCTCTTTTAGAGTCAGGGATTATATCTTGATCAAATCTATACTGTTTTATAAACAGAAAACCTTTAATAAATGCTTGCTGAATGAGATAATCCATGTATGAACAGTTTTTTTCCTTCCTTACTAGGGCTAGTTGAATAGAGCCTTGTTGATAAACAGCACCTAAATGGGTGTGTGGTCAGAAATCTGGGTCAAGGCAACAGGTTTTACAGGACTTTCGCATGTCATGAACATTAGAGAGGCTTCAGAGAGCTTTATTCTATATCAAATATTCCTCTATACTAAAAGCTAGTTTAAATGTAATTTAAAACAAAATTCGTAGATAGATACATCTTTATATTCAGTCACTTATTCAACAAATATTAACTGAGCGCCTCCTTGTAGCGTAAGGTAAAAGTATCAGGCTTTTCTGCCCTCCTGCCATTAGGATAGATGAGGGAACCCTGTGGTCCTAAACACATGCCTGATGGCGGGCACCTGAAGTGGGTACACCTGGGCTGAGAGGCTGAGTTTATAAGGGCGGCATCACAGGGACTCCAGCAGAAGCCAAGAATGAACGGAAGCAGGAGAGCAGAGAAGCAGAGAGAACACGAGAGAAGGCCAGAGAGCCCAGATAGAGTGAAGACTTGCTGGGGGCTGGGAGGCCTGCCAGCCTCCCGGCCCCCCAGCACCCCTGCCTGCCATATGCCTGGTAAATCTAAATAAAAAACCTGCAAAAGCCACTGAGGGCTCCAGGACTCCTCCTTTACCCGGTCTGCATGGGATCCTGGAAAACCTGCCCTGTGTCATTCCTGCCTCTACACTCCTTTATGTCAGATGTATGCTGAGGATTGTCCTCAATCCTGTATGCTGGTCTCTGTCCCGACAGATCTTGGCTCTAGGGGAGAGACGGATACAGTGCAAAGTGATGAATATGATCACAGGGGTATTATGGTATGGGGTCCGGCAAAAGCATGTAAGTGGTCATTATAGCCAAATGGGAGTAAAATGCATGCTTTCAGAAGGAATTATTATCCAAACTGTACCTTAAATAAGGAGTGTGCCTTTGACAGCAAATATTTGTTGTTACTATTTGTGGGGTGGGGACATGATAAGGAGAAGGAAAGTCTTCTAGCCAGTGGAATAAAGGTAAATGAAGAACTAATAAGTTCTAGCTGTAGGACAACTAAACTGCATTGTAACTCCTCTGATGAAACAATCTTTCGAGAGAAGGCTTTTTTTCTAACTTCTGTCTAGGGTTTCTTGAAGACTGGTGGCCAAGGAACATCTTGTTTGAAGCTCTTCCCTTACAGTAAGTGTGCAAGTGGCTCTACCTCATTCCAGATTCTACCTCTTTGGCCTAAGGATATTCAGGTAGAAAATTTCTTAACCTTCAAGCCCCATTTGTAGTACACTTCATCCCTGTGCCTATTTGGCTTCCTTTAATCTAAAATTAAAATGCAAATCTTTTCATTAAAACTCAAAAGTAAAAAAATCAACATTAGAAGAAAAAAATAGTTTGTGAAAATGTTATATTTCTTTACTTAATGTAAAACTCAGGGAAATCAATCTTCTTCATTATTATTTTTAAAACTGTCATCTTCTAGAGTAGTGAAAAATAACAGGTTAAGATTCCATAGATGTTTTAGTTATTTCATTTTGATTTTTTAATAGCAAAATAGATCTAAGTTTTAAGAATCAGTGTACTAATTAGAAGTAGACTTTTTTTCTATTGTATTAATGTGTCAATTTCTTTAAAACATAATGAAGCATTCTTTCTTGAAAAACTGAGTAGAAATTGATTATCTACCAATATATGGCCTATTAATGTCTAAATATGGCTATGGCATATACACCATTACAACATCCTACATGGAATGCTTAAGAGTGACTGTATTGACACAACAGACTAACACCCAGTGATCAAAAAAGATAAACTCATGCCATTTGTGGCAACATGGATGGAGCTGGAAGGGATTATGCTAAGTGAAATAAGTCAAAAGGAGAAAGATAAATATCGAATGGTTTCACTTACATGTGGTTATAGAGAAACAGACAAAACTTGTAAGCAGACCATAGATCTGAGGTATACAGCAAGGGAAGGGGAGAAAGAGGGATCAAAACAGGACAGGGAAGAGCACAAGGCACTATGGTGATGGGAGAACTATGGGGACTACACTTGAGGGGAGAAATCAAATACTGTACAAGAATGAACAACATGGGCCTCCCCGGTGGTGCAGCGGGTTGAGCGCAGTGCTGTGATGCTGTCCGCAACCTCTGCAGCAGGGGTTGATTCCCAGCCGGCCAGGGAGATTCCCACATGGCGCAGCAGACCTCTCCTGTCGCACCTGCTGCTCCCCTCAGCAGTGTATTTCGGTCATCTGCCTGTTCTGTTCCCCACTTTGTCTCTGGTGGATACTCTCACCCCCCACATCTCTGGCCTGTACCCTAGCTCTTGTATAAAAATAAATAAATCTTAAAAAAAAAAAAAGAACAACAATGTAATAAAAACATTTAAAAACAACAACAAAAAAGAGCAACTGTATTAAATAAATATTTCAGCATTTGCTATGTGCAAGGTACTGAGCTAGATCCCATCACAGACCCAAGATTACTAAAGAAACAAATCCAGTCAATAAGTAGTTTATTATAAGAATTTATCATTAGTGGAGCCAAAAAACTTGTTTATAAAACATCATCAATGATAAAGGTCTTAATAAATGCAAATTTTGGAAAAGGAAGCACTTCATAATGAAATACTAAATGTTAATACATCTACAATTTATAAAATCATATTCCTTAATCTTATCAATTCTTTTCATTTTATTAAAATGTATACACATGCCACGAATAAGGTTAATTATCAAGATTGATTTACTGTGGCTGTTAATATAACAAAGAATTCCTACTGACTCATTAAGAGATTTATTTTTTTAATATTTTATTTTATATAATTCTTGTATCATTTTTCATTTTTGCGCAATGTATGCATTTTCATTTTGGTTATATTCCCCGTACAATTGCCACCCCCCTTATTTTGGCCCCGATCCCTCCTCTTCTCCCGGCTCCCCCCCCCCCCATTAGTCTGTCTCTGGTTTATAGTTGCTTGTTGATTTTGATTTTTTCTTTATTATAATTAGTCTTTTTCCTGGTCCCTTATTTAGGTTTTCTAAATTCCTGCTATGAGTGAGATCATCCGATAGTTTTCTTTTTCTTTCTGGCTTATTTTGCTGAGCATGATCCCTTCCAGCTCCATCCATGTTGCTGCAAATTGCATAAGTTTATCTTTTTTGATTGCTGAGTAATATTCCATGGTGTATATGTACCACATCTTCTTGATCCAGTCATCTATTTTTGGGCATTTGGATTGTTTCCATAGCTTAGCTATTGTAAATAGTGCTGCTATAAACATAGGGGTGCAGGTGCCCTTTGGAATTAATGTTTCTGTGTCCTTTGGGTAAATACCTAGGAGTGGAATTGCTGGATCATATGGAAGCTCTATCTTTGGTAAGTTGAGGAACCTCCAGACAGCTTTCCATAGTGGTTGGACCAGTTTGCACTCCCACCAGCAGTGCAGGAGAGTTCCTTTTTCTCCACATCTTCGCCAACATTTGTTGTTGCTAGTTTTTTTAATATGTGCCATTCTCACTGGTGTAAGATGGTATCTCATTGTAGTTTTGATGTGCATTTCCCTGATTACAAGTGATATTGAACATTTTTTTCATATGCCTGTTGGCCATTTGCATTTCCTCTTCAGAGAAGTTTCTTTTTAGCTCTTCTGCCCATTTTCTGACTGGATTATTTATTTTGTTTTTGTTGAATCTCATCAGCTCTTTGTAGATTTTTGTGATCAGTCCTTTATCATTAGTGTTGTGTGCAAAAATTTTCTCCCAGTCGGTGGGGTTTCTCTTTGTTTTGGTTATTGTTTCTGTTGCTGTGCAGAAGCTCTTTAATTTGATGTATTCCCAGCTGTTTATCTTTGCCTTCACTATCATTGCTTTCGGTGATGCATCTGTAAAGATGTCTTTGAGGTGCATGTCATGTAGTGTTTCACCTATATTTCCTTCCATATATTTTATAGTTTCAGGTCTTATGGCTAGTTCTTTAATCCATTTTGAGTTGGATTTTGTGCATGGTGTGTTAAGAGATTTACTTTACTGACAAGTTTTCTAATTCCTATTTATCATTATATGCTTTTCTCTTCTTGGACAACTGCTTTTGTTCTTGGGAAACAATCTGTTGTAATAATCTGTATGACATTTGGCCACTGTAACTAGAAAAATAGGCAGAAAGATGTAGAAAGAATGAAAGAAATCACTAGTAGTTAATTTCTAAATTTCTAATTCTGAAAAAGCAACCCAGTAATTATGTTACAGTTGCGGTATAGATTAAAGAAAAGACATGTTTTACTGATTCAACCAGCTTACAATAGAAAGTGAATATAGAGGAGGACATGGTTTATTATGTTACTCAATGAAGCTTATGTAAAGATACAAGTTGATCAGTATACTAAAAAGTCCTTTACATTCATTCACTCAATATTTATTTAATTGATATATATCAGGTAGTTTGTATTAATCCACAATTTATGCAGCTCCTGCTACATAGTTGGCACTCAAATATTTACTGAATAAAAAAACAGGAGGGAAAAATTTGTCCTGAACTTTGAAAATCTAGGACTTTATACAGGCAGAGGTGAAGGACAGTAAGAGAAACAGCCAAAAAATCAAAAAGACTTCAAAGCAAAGTCGAGTAGGAACCAAGAGCCCAAATTAGGTTTTTTTTTTTTTTTAGATAATAAATTTTATTGTTATATTCCCCATACAATTGCAGCCCCCACATTCTGACCCCAATCCCTCCCCTCCCGCCCCCGCCCCCCTAAAAGTGTCTCTGGTTCATAGTTTTTTGTTGATTTTGATTTTCACTTTCTTATAGTTATTCATTTTCCTGGTCCCTTATTTAAGTTTTCTAAATTCCTGCTATGAGTGAGACCATCCGGTATTTTTCTTTTTCTTTTTGGCTTATTTCACTGAGCATGATCCCTTCCAGCGCCATCCATGTTGCTGCAAATTGCATGTGTTTATCTTTTTTGAATGCTGAGTAATATTCCATGGTATATATGGACCACATCTTCTTGATCCAGTCATCTATTTTTGGGCATTTGGGCTGTTTCCAAAGCTTAGCTATTGTAAATAGTGCTGCTATAAACATAGGGGTGCAGGTGTTCTTTGGAATTGATGTTTCTGTGTCCTTTGGGTAAATACCTAGGAGTGGAATTGCTGGATCATATGGAAGCTCTATGTTTAGTAGGTCCAGAAATCTCCACACAGCTCTCCATGGTGGTTGGACCAGTTTGCACTCCCACCAACAGTGTAGAAGAGTTCCTTTTTCTCCACACCCTCACCAACATTTGTTGTTGCTAGTTTTTTTTAATATGTGCCATTCTCACTGGTGTAAGATGGTATCTCTTGGTAGTTTTGATTTGCATTTCCCTGATGACAAGTGATGTTGAACATTTTTTCATATGCCTGTGGCCATTTGCATTTCCTCTTCAGAGAAGTTTCTTTTTAGCTCTTCTGCCCATTTTTTGACTGGATTATTTTCTTTGTTGTTGTTGAGTCTCATCAGCTCTTTGCAGATTTTTGTGATCAGTCCTTTATCATCAGTGTTGGGTGCAAAAATGTTCTCCCAGTTGGTGGGGTTTCTCTTTGTTTTTGTTATTGTCTCTTTTGCTGTGCAGAAGCTCTTTAATTTGATGTAGTCCCAGCTGTTTATCTTTGCCTTCACTATCATTGCTTTGGGTGATGTGTCTGTAAAGATGTCTTTGATGTGCAAATCACGTGTTTCGCCTATATTTCCTTCTATATATTTTATGGTTTCAGGTCTTATGTCTAGTTCTTTAATCCATTTTGAGTTGATTCCAAATTAGGTTTTTTTAAAAAGTAGTTTATGGTATGTAAATCAGCTTTTTAAATTGATTTGCAGAAGCAAATATATTTTCTCTATATTCTTGCTATATTCAAATCCATATACTCTATATTCTAAAGCAAGGAACATGAATGAGAAAATAGATTACTCAGTAATGGAAGCCCAGAGACAAAGGCTTAGTTGCATAAATCTGGAAGCTCTCAATGCAAGAGTGTTCCACAGAGTACAGAGGTAAAAATTACACAATTATGAAAGCATCAAGAAGGAAACAGCAGAGACTAATGCCTGAGGACATTGGATGCTTCTGGCACATGTTCTTTCAACACTAGGCTGTGACAGATGCAGAAGATATCACCTCAGATAAAAGGTGAACAGGATACAGTTATCCTAACTACCAATAATGCTAGTCCTCTTCTAAAATCTAATCTTCCAACCTCATATTAAGAATTTTTAAATACTTTTATTAACTATAATTGTATAATTTTTACCTTAAAATTATATAAGTACTTGTTTTCTCCTAGCCATAACATTCCCCAGACACAGCTCTGAAGGGTCGGAGTGTGCTCCTAAGATGGGTGTGTTAGCCTGCGTCTACTTCCCTCTGTACTCTGGACAACACTTTCTAAAATAGTGGTATAGGTAAATCTTTACTCCTTCTTCTAATTTCCCAATTTAATCATGGGAAAACAATAAACTTTATTAAATATATAAAGGTTATATAATGGGATAAACTAATAATATCTATTTTGAAACTAATAATATCTATTTTGAAATAACAATCTCCCAGGGCCTCCCCGGTGGCACAGCGGTTGAGCGCTGGGCTGCAAAGCTGCCTGCTGCCTCTGCAGCGCAGGTTCGCTCCCCGGCCACCGGCAAGGGTCCCACATGGTGTGACAGACCTCTCCTGTCGCGCCCACTGTACCCCTCAGCAGTGTATTTCAGTCAGTGTGCCTGTTCTGTTCCCCACTCTGGCTCTGGTGAATTCTCTCACCCTCCGGCACTTCTGACTGTACCCAGTGCTTATATAAATAAATAAATAAATCTTAAAAAAAAATAAAAAAATAACAATCTCCCAGAAGGAATATATAAAGATATGTAAGCCAATACCCAATTTATAAATGCTTAACTAAACATCAATGAGCATTTGAAAAAGTAGAGTTGATACTGCAGAGCACAAAGTCAGGAATTCTAAAAATACAATAATATGGAAAATCCCATTATATAAATGGGTATATCTCAGGTCCTGATGCATAAAACTAAAAACAGAATAAAAGGTATCCAATTTAGAAATAGCAAGGATAAGAGGAAATGCCATGACTATACAAATCATGATCAGAGGGGCAAAAAAATCAAAGAAAAAAATTTTTCTAAAGTGAAAGGTAAGGTTAGTCTGGTTAACAAAAGTGGGCACAGAGTATTTCTCAGCAATTACCCTTAAAGAATGACCCCAGACACTTATTTGTCAAGTTTTAAACCTTTAAAGATAAGATCTTACATTTTGTCAAGAAGAAAGGAGGTATAATAAGAAAGCTTTTGGATCTCATTTTTCAGATCTTTAAGAAGGAGAAAGTTAAAAAGAAAAAGAATTATAAATATAAGAACTCAGATAAATCTCTTTTAAGGCAGAGAATATATTAAGATACAGAAGCCCTAAAATAACGTCAGCAAAGACCTGCAGCTATTAACATCACCACAAAATCAACAGGTTTTTGAAAGCTGATGAAAAGGCACTTTCCAAGAGATGAGAGAAAGAAACATTCTAAGAGAAAAAAACTATGAACGAGGGTGAAATTAAATTAATATGCAACCAGTAACTTGACTACATAACATGTGAATGAAGGATAAATATGTTAAAAATAACTTAAAATTACCAGCTCTCCAACAAAAGATTAGTATGGTAGATTTCTAATGATCACAAATTCTTTGCAGCTACTCCCATCAAGAGGTATCCATCTTTCTCACTCTTAGAATCTGGGCAGGCCTCATGACTTACTTTGCAACAGAAAAGATGCCATGTGATGGCCAGCTCTAGTCCTAAAGACACCTTGCAGCGTTTGTCCCTACCCTCTTGGAAACCTACAGCCACTAAGTGCGAATCCTGGGCTCATGAAGTCAAAGAGCACCTTACCTTAGACATGAGAGGCCATCTTGGATTACCCAGCTCCAGTGAAGCTACCAGATAAGTGAGCCAGAGGCACATTGAGTAACCCCAAGCAAGACCAACAGAAGAACTGCTCAGCTGAGTCCAGTGCAAATGGCTGACTCACAGAACCGTGAACAAGTAAAATTGCTTAGGCCGTTATGTTGTAGGGTAGTTAGTTATATAGCAGTCGATAACTAGAGAAAAATAAATGAGAAAAGTAGGGAGATACCCCAAGAACTTCATTCTTATCTCCTTCAAAAGGAGCTTAATGTTACTTGATATAAACATGTTAATACAAAGTTTGTATTAAAATGTGTTGAGGATATGTAAAAAATAACCAAAATTTTTGTTTTGAGATTATCATCTTAGTTTAAAAGGTAAGAAGAAAGTTTAAAGTTCAAACCAGAGGGGCCTCCCTGGTGACGCAAGGGGTTAAGTCTCAGCACTATGAAGCTATCCGCAGCCACTGCAACATGAGTTTGATCCCCTGACCTCTACTGTCTTGCCTACTGCTCCCCGCAGCAGTGTATTTCAGTAAATCCGCCTGTTCTGCTCTCCACTCTGTCTCTGGTGAATCCTTCTTTTTTTTTTTTTTTTTTTATAAATTTTATTGTTATATTCCCCATACAATTGCAGCCCCCCCATTCTGACCCCAATCCCTCCCCTCCCGCCCCCGCCCCCCTAAAAGTGTCTCTGGTTCATAGTGTTTTGTTGATTTTGATTTTCACTTTCTTATAGTTATTCATTTTCCTGGTCCCTTATTTAAGTTTTCTAGATTCCTGCTATGAGTGAGACCATCCGGTATTTTTCTTTTTCTTTTTGGCTTATTTCGCTGAGCATGAACCCTTCCAGCGCCATCCATGTTGCTGCAAATTGCATGTGTTTATCTTTTTTGAATGCTGAGTAATATTCCATGGTATATATGTACCACATCTTCTTGATCCAGTCATCTATTTTTGGGCATTTGGGTTGTTTCCAAAGCTTAGCTATTGTAAACAGTGCTGCTATAAACATAGGGGTGCAGGTGTTCTATGGAATTGATGTTTCTGTGTCCTTTGGGTAAATACCTAGGAGTGGAATTGCTGGATCATATGGAAGCTCTATGTTTAGTAGGTCCAGAAATCTCCACACAGCTCTCCACAGTGGTTGGACCAGTTTGCACTCCCACCAACAGTGCAGAAGAGTTCCTTTTTCTCCACACCCTCGCCAGCATTTGTTGTTGCTAGTTTTTTTTAATATGTGCCATTCTCACTGGTGTAAGATGGTATCTCATGGTAGTTTTGATTTGCATTTCCCTGATGACAAGTGATGTTGAACATTTTTTCATATGCCTGTTGGCCATTTGCATTTCCTCTTCAGAGAAGTTTCTTTTTAGCTCTTCTGCCCATTTTTTGACTGGATTATTTTCTTTGTTGTTGTTGAGTCTCATCAGCTCTTTGCAGATTTTTGTGATCAGTCCTTTATCATTAGTGTTGGGTGCAAAAATGTTCTCCCAGTTGGTGGGGTTTCTCTTTGTTTTTGTTATTGTCTCTTTTGCTGTGCAGAAGCTCTTTAATTTGATGTAGTCCCAGCTGTTTATCTTTGCCTTCACTATCACTGCTTTGGGTGATGTGTCTGTAAAGATGTCTTTGATGTGCAGATCACGTAGTGTTTCGCCTATATTTCCTTCTATATATTTTATGGTTTCAGGTGTTATGTCTAGTTCTTTAATCCATTTTGAGTTGACTTTTGTGTATGGTGTGAGGTAGTGGTCAAGCTTCATTCTTTTGCATGTAGCGACCCAGTTTTCCCAGCACCATTTATTGAACAAACTTTCTTTGCTCCAATGCATATTCTTTGCTCCTTTCTTTTTAGAATTCCTGACTTTGTGCTCTGCAGTATCAACTCTACCTTTTCAAATGCCCCCATCTCTGGTCTGCACTCCAGCTCTTGTATGCATAAATAAATCTTTGGAAAAAAAAAAGTTCAAACGAGAATATAAATAAAATGGAGAAAAAAAGATAAACTTTTAGAAAAAAAATCTACGGGGAGAATAGTAAAAACTCATCATTGAAAACAAAAAGTAGATCCAAAGACTCAGATTTACAAAACCCTTTCTTCAAATAGGTCCCAAATCTAAGAGGTCACAAAATCTTGATCTAGTGACCCTCGATCACATATCTATCACTTTTAATCTGTTTTTTAATTTGTGTGTTTTGACCATTTACTTTTTATATAATTGTTGAAATGACTGGATTTAAAGGTTTCTACATATTAAGATCATGTCATTTGTAAACACAAATTTTTACTTCTTCCTTTCCAATTTATTTAGATCCCTTTTATTTCTTTTTCTTGCCTACCTGCTCTGGCTAAAACTTCCAATATGATATTGAATAGAAGTGGTGAAAGAAAATATCCTTGTTTTTATTCCCAGTTTTAGGGAAAAAAAAACACAACTTTCAGTTTTTCACCATTGAGTACAGTTGGCTGTGAGTTTTTTCTATATGGTCTTTATTACATTGAGGTAATTGATTACTTTTTATAATAATCTCCACTACTGGCATATTAGTTATACCTCTTTTACTGTAACTTATTAGTAGCTATTATATGTGTTATAATATACATCTTGAATTTATCAAAATCTGCCTTCATATAAAGCTACATAACTTCACATGCAGTAGTAATTTTACAGTCTAATTCTCCCCTCCCCCTTCTATTATTGTTATACATTTTACTTTTGCATATATTATACAATCTCTTTTCACCCTAGGTATTTATTTTTTAAAGTGATAAAATTAAGTTCTCTCTCTCTCTCTCTCTCTCTCTCTCTCTCTCCCCCAAAAACTTCCTTTAACATCTCTTGTAGCAGAGTTGTGCTCTCAGCACAACTTGCTTATGTCCAAAAATGTCCTCATTCTTTATTTGCTAAATGAGGGCACATCAAAAACTGCCTATTACATATACTCCCTAGATAAAAAATGAACTTCAATTACTAAAAAAAGTCTCTAAGTCTCTTCCAGGCCCTATAGGCTTTGCAAAGAGCTTAACTTGGTCATCCATACTTATGAAATGTTACCCTGGCTTATACCAACTTATAGTCTAAGAGCCAAAATAAACTGTAAAAATTCCTTAGATTTCTCAGGAAAAAAATTGATCAAATAAATGTTCTTATATTAAGAATGATCCCCCAGAGCCATCTTTGACATCTTCCTCAAAATTATAGACAGAAAAAAAAATTAACAATGCACTCAAAGATCTGAAAAGAATGTGCTTGATTGATTTAAAAAAAATTAAACAATATTCAGGTATAATCATGTAAGCTATAGTAACTTTTCCCTGTTCAATTCTTCCTTTGATTAATGGGCTAGAGGAAGAATTTGCTCTTTTAGTGACATGGCACCAACTTAACTACATCACCCAGGCAACTCATGATCAGGTGAATTTGATTGAACAACTCTGTAAAGCCCTTCAAAAAGCTACCAAGAAGATGATGACACAAGCTCAAAATGTACAAATCTAGGCAAGACAAATTCAAATGCAGCAATTAACGAGTAAATTACCCTTTCAAAAGGACATATTTCCAAGCTCATTATAACAATAGTGCTGTTCCAAGGAAATACAGGCAGAACTTACTGCTTTAACCCTTGTCTGTTACTTGGCTGAAGAATAGGTTGCTAATATTTATACATTTATACTGATAGCAGATATGCCTATGGAGTTATTCATGACGTTGGAATGCTTTGAAAACACAGGGGGGGCGGGTTTAATCTCTTCCAGGCAACTAATAAAAAAGACCTATAAAGTCCATTGGACTTTATGGCTCTTGGGAATACAAAAATATTATCAAAAATAATATCACAAGAAATAGTATCAAACAATATTATTGGAAACCACCTCCCCAAATTGCCCATAGGTTTATCACAGGTGCTTTATCTGTCCACAACATAATCTGGGTAAGCCAATTCATCTCTGTGGGCCACTTTCCCTTACCAACAAGCTAAACTGAGAGATGGCAATCGGATTTAACCAACAGCTACCTCTGAAAGGGTAGAAATGAATAAAAGGGTCTACATATTTTCTCACTGGGTTGAAGCATCCCTGTCTTCAGAGTGACAGCACACAGAGTGATTAAAATACACTTTAGGGATTTCCTTTAAGCTTCATAATGACTCATTTTACAGGTCAAATCATACAATTTGTTTGGAAAATCAACTAATCTCACAACATTTTAACATTTTTGTTGCATTTTTCCATCCTTAATCTTCTGCATTGGTCAAAAGAAGAAATGGAATTTTAAAGACTCAACTGGTAAAACTGATTGAATCCTTCAGCCTCCCCATGCCAAATACTCTGCCTCTGGTTTTGCTTACCCTTAGACCAACACATTCTGGCAAATATAGACTATCATTGTTTGAAATAATTATAGGCAGGACTGTGAAATTAGATCAAGGCCTATGCAACCAATCCTTATAAAAGGGGCTATTCTAACTGACTGCAAAGAACACATCTGAGCACTTAAAAAAGTAATTTGAATTTGGCAACACAGTCATTCCACAGTGCATACCTGGGAGAGGAAGACCACCGCCATCATGTCCTCCAGCCAAGAGACTTCATATACTGGAAAAGACATCTTCAATTCCTTTTGGAAGGGACCCTACCAGGTATTGCTGACAAATCCTTGTGTGCTAAATCAATAAGTACTGACTCATAGATTCAAGTTTTTCATCTTAAAAAGAATCCTCCCCCAAATGGATCTCTCAGGTTTTGGACCCACTAAAACTAAATTCATTACCAACAGAGCTCCTCATGGAAAGGAAGCAGATGACTTCTGATAGAGACAGCTAGCCCAAGACTCTGGACCAGGCCTGCATATCTTTCTTTCTCTACAATGAAATGCCTCCCTGAAACCCTTAGGCTTCTCGTCTAATAATTGGAATACTCTTACTTTTAGTATTACTTCCCACTACGGATAAATTATCCTGATGGTTTTACTAATAATACCTTTGAGACCTCATTAACCCTCCCCCTCATTTCACTTTACTCTTGGTGCTCATAGTAATTGATCCTCTAATAAGAACTGACAATTTTTCTGAACTAAACTGTTCATTCTTCACATTAAAAACTGCACTGATGTCATTTGGTCTTTTCCTGAATTCAAAGCACAAGTCACTATTTATTCTTTAAGATATATACTTTTAATTTTATTTTTATGTATGAATCATTCACTTTTGTCTTATTTTTCATACCATCATCCCTTACATCTCTTTAACCCTTTTTCTTTCCTCTTCCCTCTTAAGCTCAAAAATCTCAATTTGTTTATTAGCACCCACAAGTTACTCTTTAAATCAACTATCTCAAATTTTCTAACTCTGTCTCAGAAATTTCTTACTTTTATATTTAGTGCTATTGTAATACAGAACTGCTTTGTCTGAAGGTAAAAAATTGCCTTTGTTCAAATAGCCCCCAATTTGGCTCAGGCAAGGAACCTAATTGCTGGATATGACACATATCCCTGACAACTAGTGAAAAGCCTACTTTTGATCCTATTTTCACCCTTGTCCCAGATTTCCCTTCTTAATCACCAATACATGTGCCCTTCATCATTTCTCTCCTATCAAGTAAAATTATACCAACCCAGGCAGCCTTTACCTTGCCTTTACTTAACTCCCCATGTAGACTAATAACTATGGCATTTAATTCCGACTATAATGACACAAATGTTTATAACCATAATTTCCCCATCCTTCCGAATAGTGGAAAGATCCACTTACTATCCTCCTCCATCTTTGTTTTCCTGCTTCTCTTCCAACATGAGGGTGACAATACTGAGAGGGAAATTAGTCCATCGTAGCATCCCAACTACTTAGCAGGAGCTGAATCTCAGACTACATGCTCTAGAAGTGTATCAACCATTTCATTCTTCAACTGTCACCCTTTCCATGGGGCAAGGTCAATGTGAAAACTTCAACATGTTAGGCACAATACTTTTGGGAAAGGTTCATTGAAAAGCCAATCTTTCATGAGAAGAGAGACAGGGCCAAGATTCTGGATACCTTTTTGCTCCTAGTATTTCAAATGCTCAAGTTCATATAATAAGAGAGATCAGACTGATTAATGTACACTGTTCTACCCTAAAGCTAACAATATTATTCATAAAAACAACAATGCCATACGGATGGCTACTTGTGAACTGTATGGGTTAAAAAAAAATCAGGTGATCACACACATTACCTGAGTAGGACTCTGAAGACTAAAATCTAAACCACAAGTAAACTCTGTATGATGTTCCACTGTTTCAAGAAGAGGATCAGGATTTGAAAAGTTCCAGAATCTGTAGAGACAAAAAGAAATAATTTAAGCTAAAACTGCTTAAAATATTTGGTCAAAACAGGTTCAGTCAATTCATAAATGCAGAGCCCCACTATCCTATAGGAAAAATCTAGTAAAACTACTGGATTATGTAAAAAATGAAATTATTAGTCAATCTACCATTATAAGAGATTATTATATCCCCATCAGTTTACCTTATAGGATGATAGCTTAATAGCTTTAGGTACATTTTTTAAAAAAATACACTGCACAAGTCATTTGAGATGAGAGACACTAGGCTTTTGTAGCAATGTCTTATGGCACTCATGACCATAAAATAAAGATATTAGATTACATAAACTCTAACATTTTATAGTTTCAAATACTACTTCATTTCTCAATGCTGACATGAAAAGACCTTGGGTTTTATTTACATTTCAACACCAATTCAATTCTTTAAAAAGAATCTGTTTTCTCATGAAAATCTCTTTAATGCTAAAACTTTTTTGAGGCACTGCCTCTCTTATAGATTCCAGTTACTATAATTCCTAGAGTCAAGAGATACTGAAATACGTTTTCCTGGGCCAATATTAAGTGTCCTATTTATCTCCTAGAGGCTGGGGGTTGTAATATTTACCACAATATATTTCTGATTTCTACTATACAGAGAAGAATTTGATGATATTTTCAACACACAAATGAGTATTTTATTTCTAAAGCTTATTTGCTCATCAACTTTTTTACCTGACTCCAAACACACCATAAAAATGGCACATTCAGAATCAGAGTCACACCCCAATTCAGATTCTCAAATGATCTATGACATGGAACTGAAGGTTTAGCAGATCTCTTTGAAAGAGTAAACACACAAAGCCAACAGTCACAGTTTGTTTAACCTGGTGGTATTATTTCCCTAATAAACACAGAGTTGGCATTATTAAGTTAGAAAAGGACTGTTGCTATGGATAATCCACTATGTGGGTACCAGAGAAACAATAAAATGAGTAATTTGCTGATCATTTAAACTGAAATTTACAAAATATTTAAGAGTGACTTTACTTTTCAAATAGATGAGGTCAAACAGATGAGGGAACAAGCTGCTGTCCTCAGAAGTCATAACAGTGGTCTCCACTATGTTTGTGTATTTGTTCCTTTGGATCTAGAGACAGTGAACTGTACTGAAATCTAATTTTCTAGATCTTGATAATGTTTATATAAGCAAAAGTAAACTGTAATTGTGTAATTTCATTTCTAAAATATGGTTATTCATTTGCATTATCTAAAACCACCCAATGATTTTGCATATAACCATTATGTTGCCCAAAATACTCAAAATAGTTTTTAAAATATGTATTTAATACAGAAAAAAATTAAAGAAAAAAAAAAGAGTAGAAAAGTAAGTCTGAACCTGTAATGAGATTTGTCAATAAAAATATATTCTATGGGGCCTCCCCTGTGGCGCAGCGGTTGAGCGCTGGGTTTTGAAGCTGCCCGCAGCATCTGCGGCGCCGGTTCGATCCCCCGGCTGCTCCCCGGCCACCGGAGGAGGGTCCCACATGGCGCGCAGACCTCTCCTGCCGCCCGCTGCTCCCCTCAGCAGTGTACTTTGGTCCTTCTGCCTGCTCTGCTCCCTGCTCTGGCTCTGGTGAATTCTCTCACCCTCCACGCTTCTGACTGTACCCAGTGCATGTATAAACAAAAACAAACAAACAAATAAATAAGTAAGTAAAAGCATGCCTCTATAAATATATATATATATATATATATATATATATATATATATATTCTATGAAGCTATATACACTGGGCAGGGGAAGGACCTGAGACAATAAGCTTTCCACAAGCAAAGGAAAAGGGAGATGTGATCAAGTTCTGAACTAGTAGTGTCCATAGCCAAGTTGTTCCTGGGGCTCAGAATGAAATTCACCTGTGGGAGTTCATGGAGAACCACCTTATGCTTATGATGAAGAGCATCTTCCACATCTCTTCAGGAGACATAGTAATGTTTCTTGGGCTGCTCTTCATCAGTCAATGGTGTCTCCCCCAAAGGGCAGGTTATTAGAAATCATTCTATGAGAAGGTCAATTTGATGCAATCCAGGTATTTGGTTCTCTGACTTCATTAGGGATTCAGACTTTATTTCAGTAAAATTCAGGAGCTAAATACATTTTAGACAAACCATAAAAATTGGTTTCTTTCAGTAGAACTTTCTAAAGATAATAAAAAAGATTTGTTTATACACTCCTGATAAATTATTGGAATACGGAGTCTTTTTTTTTAATGGAAGGTCTTATGGAAAATTAGGATGGCTAACAAAGACACATGTGAAATCATCTAATTTTAGTCTGAATGTGTGATAAGGGAAGTAACACATGCAGAAGGGCTAAAATTTTATAAAAGTTACTTTGAATTTTCTCTAGCATGTAGCTAAGCCTGCAGTCAAAGTTCCACATGGTTTCATGCCACAAAGTCACACTCATCATCATTTTAACTGGGAAAAACCCTCAAGTATTTATCTGCATCCTGCAAAACAACTTCATCACACAAAATTCATGCTTTGTAAAACTCTAGGCAGTGAATAGAGGGTTTATCTAAAGGATGAAATAAAAATGCTATTATTGGCTATTAAACTACTCACTTATGTAGGACACCAAGTGTATATCATGGTAAAAAAATTATGAGATTTATCTCCAGGAGAATGACTAAGTAACCAGACCAACATCCTTGCTGGAGACAACTAAAATGTCTAGATAAAACAAAATCAAACAAACCACTAGCACAAAAATTTCATTACAGTTATCAATGAAAAACATTCAGGTGAAGCCAAAGTGAAGACAAACCCAGAACAGTAAATGAAACCATGAAGTCAGATTTTGCCCCGCTAAGATTTTTTTAAACAGGGAGATTAAACTTCAATTTTCTTAATCTCAAGGGGAGAAATAGCCAGGAAAATCAGAAGAATTACTATTACTATTCATCACTTAAAATTAGTTTTCAGAAAACTGAATGATCAAAAACAAACTAAATACAGTAAGTTACACAACTTATAGAGTTTCTAAATACAGTGATTTCTAATGTAAGTTGAGAAGACCAAAGGCTAAGCAATTTATCTGTTACAATTTTTAAACTGCTAATAGTATTTTTAATAACCAAAGAAATATATGTATTTCTTCCCTCACTCTCGGATGGCAACCATTGTAAACAGTTTGATATATATACTTCCAGAATTTTTCTGTGTATCTCCATCTAAGTTCCATGGGAAGCGGTGAGTTATAAGGAGAAGATGACAGGGGGAAAGTAGGCAGTTCAGCAGATTTTCTTATATTAAGAAAGTGGGCAAGGTCTCTCTTTGCAATTTTCCCTGAATTTCAGGGTCCTATGATTCCTATATATCCCAGTGTCTTTAGCATCTATCACACAAGTAAAATGGCTCCTTTTTATTGAAAGAATTTAGGCTACATAGATCATTAAGTGGTCAAATAAGGCATATTATTTTTAAGTGAAATGTTTGTTATGGCTAGCATACATACTTCTTGGTGCCTTTTTGTCTCTTCGCTGATGAAATCACTGACTATTTAAGCCCTCTCATGGGAAGTAAATATACTGGACAGGCTTCCAATGATTAAAAATATTACAGAACTGTAGGAACATTTTTCATTTAAATTGGAGATGGAGAGAAAAATTAATCATAGTACTATGTCTTGGTTGAGTCCCTTCTGCCTTCTGACTCCACAATTCTTTAACAAAGCAAATATGCAGCACTGTGTTAAACAAAACATTAACACGATTTCAAAAATTAAGTTGAAATTACACTGACTAAAAGGTAATTTGAAATCTCTATACTAATGCTTTTGAAATGTAGCCAATAGATGAATTTAACAGAATGTTTAAGATATATATTAAAGTTCTTCCTTTCCTTTCCTGTTCTCAACTTATGAGTTAGTCAATAATTCTATCACAGTCTTTCCTAAAAGCAAGAAAAAGATGGGGGGAATGTTCTGTCTACTTTTAATGCCTTCTGAGTACCTTGATTTTAGTTGGTTTTTAAATTTAATTTTAAGCATATCAGTTATACTTTCCTATATCTGCATGACAGCGATGAGAAAAAAATGTTACATTTTCTTTTCCTGTCATTTACTCATTCATTCATTCCAAGTACATGCCAAGTATTCTCAGAACACCAGAAGGAAGAGAGACATGGTGTCAACCCCTCTACAGTTTACAGAGTGGTGCAATAGACTGATTTTTCTTTAAAATAATCACAAAAACACAAATGTAATTTCAATTGGCAAGTGCCCCAAAGACAACAAAGGATGATGTAACAATGATGTCTTGAGGAAGTAACAGTGAACTGAAATATGAAGGTGAGGAATTAGCTGTGGAGGGAGCAAAGAAAGCACTCTGCACTTTGTCAGCCAGGAGCCTGATGAAGTGTGAGAGAGAGCCCCAAGCCACTGGGGCAGGAGATGGATAGGCAAGCAGGACCAGATCACACGGGTCTTTCAGGCCAAGTGAAGAATCTAGCATTTTCTCTGAAGTGTTCAAAAACAAAACCCAAAAACACCTACACCTTAAGGGTTTTAAATAGGAGATTTCTGTACCCAGTAATACCTTTTTCAAAAATTTTTAAATAAACTTTTTAGAATACTTTTAAATGTACAGAAAAACTGTGATGATAGTAGAGAATTCCATATTTATGGCTTCTATAATAATACTTAAAACACTTTCATGTATTTATTTGTTTATAGACCTATTTTTCTCGTAATAGCCCCTTGATGTCAAGAACAGCACCTATTCTTTGTATTTCTTGCATGTACAAAAGTGTTTGACACATGGCATCCAAAGAATGTTTCATGTATGAGTAAATAAATTATAAATGCCTTTATTAAAAGATAAAGATAAATATATAACAAAGGCCACTTCATAATAAGACAACTTTTAAATCACCCAAAATATTTGGTTTCCAAATAATGGACCCAAGACTCATTATATTAGACATTCAGAAAATACACATCCCTCAGCTTTGCTTAGGATGGTTTTCCCCCTGAACATTCTGATTGAGTAGGTCTGTATGGAATCCAGAAATCTATTCCCAGGAAATGTTAAAATTTAACCAGCTAGGTTGGGAATCACCAACAGATATAAATTTGATAAAATTACCTTTTTTTTTATTTTAGAAGATGATGAAATTAAAGTAAAAGCTAATAGGGCAATGATCTTCAACACTGACTACATTGGAATCAACTGAGAAACATTTAAAAAAATACTGACATGTGAATGCTATCCCGAGAATTCTGATTTAACTGGAAAGTTCAAACATATTTCAGGGGATTGTAATATACAGCCAACATTGATACCTCTGCCTTGGTGCAAGGCATTATCCATTAATTGAGAATCACTGATCTACGCCAGCAGTTCCTAAACCTAGGTTACATCATAATCACCCAAAGGGATTGTGTTTTAAAAACATATTCATAAGATTTGGATTGAGGATCTGCTTTAGAAATAAGTTCCCAGGTGATGCCAATATTGTCACTGGTCATAGAACCACACTTTGAGAACCACAAATCCAGACAGTTGTTACTGGTAAGAATTTATGCATACATTGCAGATCTATTAGTGAAGGCAAAACTCTGGGAGAGGGTACAAATGATAAGCAAAGATCTTCATAGGAAAAGTAATTTCCATATAATTGCTACAGAATTTTATAAAAGTATTAGCTCATATAATTTGATTAACAAAGCAGTCCAGGTATAAAAGGCTGCTGTGTCCTTTACGGCTGAAAAACAACGAAAATACCTACTGATATGTTGGCTCTAGCTTCCCAATAATAATGAACAAAAATGGCCTAAAACTGAGTCTCTCACTTCTCCCAATCCACCCATGGCAAGAAAGATTTCAGTTTTCAACATTTTATCTTACACTGCTTTTGATCAGCACAAAAACATCTTCAAGGTAAATACAAAGGGCATTATTCACATTTCAGAAGAATATGCTCACAGAAATGAAACAATCATGGTGACATAGTTAATAAATGGCAGCCCCAAAGCAGAGAATTCTCTATAATACTCATTAATTTTTATACTGCAAGAAGCTGCGACTCACTTTTGTTCCATAGCTGGGGCATGACAGAGAACGGGAATATTTGTGGGGAGGATCTGGGATTTTTCAGTTAGTTTCCCATAAAAACCTGGAAGCTCAAATGGACCTTAACCAAATCAGGCACCCTCCCCAAATCCTTAAATTGTAAAGAAAATAAGATGAAGCCCACACCAACACTCCATTAGTCTACTACCATACACTCAAAATCAAAACCCTAAAAATTACAAATTCAAATAAATCTGTGCTCTTGTGGAAAAGAGTGTAGGGATAGTCCTTTCTCTATTCTATACTTTCTTGTATATACTTACTGCATCCCCTCATCTTCCTTGCTGTCTTTTCCTACCTTAGGTATCACTCAATTGACCAATTCTTTGTGTAACCTCACAGATTGCAATCCTTTTGAAGTGAATTTCCAAGAAAATATGGACCTATGGACTTATTATTTTATTATGTGTATAGCTCTTGGAGAGGGATAAAAAAATAGAAATTGTAGACTAGCAAAATAATATTATAAAGAGTTAAGGTTTCATTCATTAACTCAAAAACACTTATTGGGTACTGTAGGGTAAGGTAAAAATACATCAGGCTTTTTTTGCCTTCCCACCATTAGGATTGATGATGGATCCTTGCGGTCCTGAATGCATGCCTGATGGCGGGCACCTGGAGTAGGGCGTGGGCAAATGTAGATGGGATTCACCTGGGCTAAGGCAGGGCTTATAAAGGCGGCATCACGGCATCATGGGACGCCAGAAGAAGCAGAGAGTAGAGAAGCAGAAGCCACAAGAGAAGCAGAGAACAAAGTCACCAGAGAATGCCGAAGATCCCAGACAAAGTGAAGACTTGCTGGGGGCTGGGAGGATGGCAGACTGGCACCCCTTGCCAGCCATGTACCTGGTAAATCCCAATAAAAGCCTGAAAAGCCACTGAGGGCTCCAGGACTCTCCTCCTCCACCCATCTGCTCGGATCATACAGATCCTGCTCCGTGTCCTTCTGCTGTTACAGGTACAAATGTTCATTTATTTGCAAGATTAGAGAATTGTTTTGGAACTGGTAATAAAAAATAAAATTTAATACAGAAAGGCACTAATTGCTTGTTAAATAAGAATATGATTACTTTTCAAGGGTTACTGAATAATTTTCAAAGATGTCTTTTAGCATATTCAATAACAAATATCAAAAAACTATAGCATATTTACAAACTTTTATGGTTAAATATGATAAAATTCAAGACTTAAAATTTCTCTCAAATACATTAATTGTAATATTTTGATTAAAACATTAATTAGATGTGTATTTTAGATAGGCTGACTCCACTTCATCACAATCAACATTAAGTCTGGCAACCACATGTCACAAAGTCTGAAGAACTCTGACAAATTAAAGGAAAGCATTAGCTGATGGAGGGTCTGCTCTGACAGTATTTATGGCCACAATCTATAAGGATGCAGGATGATTTTTTAAAGAATGCCACATCTCAACAAGAGGAGATTCAGGAAAAAGAAAACCAACCGTAGTGTTTACTGCCTACTGGTACACATTAAAGAACCATGAAATAATTCTGCAATATTTTCAAACAAATAACTGACTAGAAAATAAAATGGTAAGAATTCTATCTACTCACAAAATAGCTATCAATATCTTAGGAATAAGAATAGACTACACATATCTGAAACCGTATGTAACTGGAACAAAAATGTAACTACCTAAAGCAAAAATGAGCATCTCACAGTACAAATGATAAGGAAACAAATGAGGTTGCAGTAAAACTTCATTCCACAACTAAATGCTGAAGTAAATTAAACTTACAGCAGCCACCTGCTGTGCTTTGGTCATTAATTAGCTATATCAGCATGAAATACTTAATGTCATTATTTCTGCAGCTTAGCATTTATTAATAAACCCACTTGGTTTTCAGGTTGTGGAATGGCTGCACCTCTTGTAAGGATCTCCTTTATTTAAACAACTCTCCTCAACTGGATAAAACAATGGTGGTAAAGGGGAGAAGCCAGATACCAACAAAGGTAGGTAGAGGAAAACCGAAAGAGCACATTAAATAACTGTTTCTGTTCTGTGACAAGGTATGAAAACTAAGGGGGAAGGAGATAAAAAGTCAGTCTGTAGAAAGAAAAGGAATGATGAAGTAGGCACTTAGTCAAGCATTTTCAGTGTCTTCCTTACGATTGTTATATTTCTGCCCATGGACTCTGCTGGATCCCATATCCTGTGAAACATTTTCCCTCTTCTATTCAAACTAATTCAAGATGGTTTCTATTTTATACAGGAATGTGCATTCAAGAGAATGTGTATGTGTGCATGCACACACAAACACACACACACTAAATGATACAGTAGAGTAAGGTACTAAATGATACAGTAAGATAAGGAATTCTTGTGTATTCTGTTTAAGATGAAAACAGATAATTGCTTCTTTATTCTCTCTATTGTTCACTCCATTAGGTCAAATCAAATATCCCAAGATTTGAATATTTAGTTTGCCACATTTTAGACTAAGGATTGAGAACAGACGTCAGGGGTGAATTACTTATCCCTGAGTTCTTATGGGACAGAGCCAACTACTAACAGCTGACAGGTAGTACTGAATTGTCTAAATAGGCTTAGTATATGTGCAAATTACCAAGAAAGGGGAAAATGAGGTTTTCTGCTCAATTACCTTTTTCTTCAAAACTATACATATACAAATTAGATGCAGTAATCCTAAAGGCTATACAAAGAACAGTAGCCTCTCACCTCATACCCTTAATCTTTCTTTTTTTTTTTTAAGATTTTTTTTTTTAATAGAGGCATGTTTTATTTATTTATTTGTTTGTTTGTTTTGTTTATACATGCACCAGGTACAGTCAGAAGCGCGGGAGGGTGAGAGAATTCACCAGAGCCAGAGTGGGTTGCAGAACAGGCAGAAGGACCGAAGCACACTGCTGAGGGGAGCAGCGGGCGGCAGGAGAGGTCTGCGCGCCATGCGGGACCCTCCTCCGGTGGCCGGGGAGCAGCCGGGGATCGAACCGGCGCCGCAGAGGCCGCGAGCAGCCTCACAACCCAGCGCTCAACCGCTGCGCCACCGGGGAGGCCCCCCTTAATCTTTCACCTCCGAGGCTCACTTTAAATTTTTTCAGCTGTTCCTTCAGATACTTTGTATTTCTAAATAATGTGCTCATGACTTCATTGGGTTGTTTTCATTTTCAGATATTATCTTTTGATTTCCTACTATGGATGATGAGGCAAAGTAATATCTGCATTAGAAAATAAAAATATATACAACAAAATCCACTCAGTTGCCTTATTGAAGTGGCACAACAGAATTTTTTAATTATAATGCAAATTAACTGACAAAATCCTTAAATTTTCTGATGGAACTAATCAGCACAATTCAAAGTTCAAAGCAATGACTTATGCTGCACTAAACTGAGACTTAACATTCCTCACTCCTTTAAATCTATTTCTTCATGTGTTTGTCTTAGATTATGAATTAGATGTGGATTTGGGTTGATTCTTAAAGAAAAATGTTAGTACTAAATCCTGAAAACGTTCTGCAGTTATAAATCAGGGTATTTAAAAATCAAAAGTCTTACAAGTTTCTTTCTAATTAATGTATGTTGTTTCATTTTCGAGGAAATTATTTTCATTTTTCACCTGGCATTTAACTTGCAAAATTATACTTCACTTCATCAAAAGATCTTTCCAGTGTGACAATAATTAACACAAGAATATTCTGATTTAAGTAAGTCAAATGGAAACACTCTTTTAGGACTTATTAAAAAAACATTTCAGCAAGCCCAGGAGTTATCCTTTACACATACAAAATAAATATCTTAACAATTAGATATGTAAAGCTCAAAGAGATTTATCAGTAAATGGTATATTAAAATTGATTGTAGGAAAAAACAAAAATTTATCTCTAACAATCAGAATACAGTCATTCTAAGTTTGTTAAATCATAAAACTTTTCAAATTAATCAGTACTAAAAACAAGCAAGCTTTCTCTTTGAAAAATAACATTTTCTTATGTCAACAGTACTTTACACTTTAAATTCAGTTTTATTAATGACTAACTTAAACATAATTAAAGTGAAAACCATAAATACAATACCAATAAATACAAATAAATATTGGTAAATACAAATACCAATAAAATTATAATGGTTTGCAGGCTTTTACATTCTGAGTGATCAAAGATATCATTTCTTATACAACTTAAATTTACTTACACTTATAAACATTTACTTAGTATATCTATGTCTCAGGTACTGCAGTATGGACAAAACAACAAAACAGACAACCCTACCCCTGTAACCAGGTAATGTGTTTTATTAACACAAAATATATTCAATACTAAAACATCCTTATAAGAAATATGTAATGCAAATATTCTCATTCTTTAAAAGAATTCAAAGACAACATTAAGTTTTTCTAATATCAATGGTGAAGTTTGGTGAACGAACCTTTGTTGCAAAGCGAAAAATGTGATAGAGATACAAAGACATTTATCCCTAAGATATCTGAAAAGCACAGAACATTAAACAACTCTTTGATCATTTTAAGAATTCAATTACAGTTCCTGCAAATGCTAATTAGCATCATATCATTAGACACATTGTGTCTTTGGGGTATGATGAACAAATGTGGAGAAATTAAAAACTATTTTAAAAGATGAGGTAAAATGATCATCTGAAGCCACATTTGAGCTCGATTCAACCACATTTCTCATCTGTTTACTCTGACTGACCTTTTTTTGTGGGTAAGGGGGCTAGGTAAAGTTGAAATGAAAGGTTTGTGAGACAGAGTACATATTCAGCTATACTATCTGTTTACTTTGGCTGACCTTTTTTTGTGGGTAAGGGAAAGAAAGAAAAGTATCTGCCCATGGAAATCTCTGTGCTAATAAACATAAGGATAAAAAAGCCCATCAACCACATCAAAGTTAAGACACTTACTATATAAAGGTAAATCCCACCAGAGTAAATATGACAAAGATAAAAGGTATTTCTGTATCTGCTGCTTTGTTAGAAGTCTAAGTTTACTACATTCCAATTAAAGATCTTTTCCCCACTCATGCCATATAATGAAGTTGTTGATCTTATTTTACAATTAAACAATATTAAATACCACATTTACTAAAAGGCATTAACAAGAAACAATTTCAGTGTCTTATTTTACATGAGCAAATAGCTTATTTTTTCTCAAATGTTTTTAATTTAAAAACTAGTAACCCACAGAAAAATTCAAAGAATAATATAATGAGCACCCATAAACCCTTCACCTAGGTTAACCAACTGTTAAAACCACATTTGGGGACTTAAGAAGAACATGGCGGCGAGGAGACGCTGCAAGTAAGATCTCCCATTAAAAAAAGTTAATAGGGAGGAAAAGCGGCAGGTCCCAGTGAGAACTGGGACACGGAAGATAAACGGACGACTCCAGCAAACTGCCCAAAGAAGAAAGTTGCCATAAAAGAGGACGAGAAGGGAGGGAAGCGCAGAACCCTGCTCCCCTCCCCCGCCCACAGAGGCGGCACTCTCCGACCGGCAGAGAGGAGGAAAACAACAAACCAAAACGGCCAACAAGAAAAACGGACGCAGCAAGTGGGACTGTGAGTGGAAAGGAACTATTTCAGCCACCACACCCCGTGAACGGGAGCTGAGGCGAACCCTGCAGGATCCGCCGCGGAGGTGAGCTCCAGGCGCCATTAAAGAGAGCCCCGCCCCCCAGGAGGAGACCAGCACCAGCACACAGCCCTGGCCGCCCGGTAAGCTTGCGCGAAAGCGGCGCTCGGATTGCAGCTGCCCAGGTCCCCGCGCCTGCGACCTAGGCTTGGGGGAGACGGCGGAGGCCCTCCCTGAGTGAGCAGGAACAAGGTGCCCAGGCAGGGGAGCGGGATTCAAAAGGCGCCATTCCCACACCACTGATCTGGGCTACAGCCCGCATCCTGGAACTGAGGGCTTTGGAACTGAGACCCGGGCGGAGGCCCTCCCTGAGTGAGCAGGAACAAGGCGCCCAGGCAGGGGAGCGGGATTCAAAAGGCGCCATTCCCGCGCCACTGATCTGGGCTACAGCCCGCATCCTGGAACTGAGGGCTTTGGAACTGAGACCCGGGGCACGAAATTAGGGGCGTGGGTTCCCCACGACGGTGGGGCACAAGGCAGACACAGCACCCCAAAGCCGTTGAGGTGTACCCTACCATCCCCGCTCTGCTCCCTGTCCCACGGGGTGGAAAATCCCCAAGGGCTCTAGGAGAGATCTCTGGCGCCACCTAGCGACTTGACCCCAGCACAGGCTACTGAAGGAGCTAGTGGCCAGCTGGGGAGTTAGCCCACACCGGGCCCCTTCCGAACAAGTAGTCTGAGCCCACAGGGAGAGCGAGCACCCACAGCCGGGGCAGACCAGGCGCGCAGAAGAGTGTGCCTGAGACCAGAAGCGCAGGGAGTGTGTCCCACATCACCATTTTAGAACAGGGACATTTCTTCAGTAAAGACTACCTGCAGAAGGCTTCCTCAGGAGCCAGAGGTGAGCGGGGTAAGTTCGCCCACGCCAGACCCCCTCTGGCCTGCAGTCCAAGCCCAGAGGGGAGCAGGAACCCACCGCTGGGGCAGACCAGGCGCACAGGGGAGTGTGTCCACACATCGGCATTTTAGAACAGGGACCTTTCTCCAGTAAAGGCTGCTTGAAACTGACAGATGACTCCTGGAAGAACCAGAGGGGAACAGAGAAGCCCACCCAAGATGCCGGCCAGTCCCAACAACACAGTGTCCCAACGCATACGGCAAATTAGAAAACAGACAGTAGGGAGGAGAAGAACCACACGCAACCTAGCAACTCTCCAGAGAAAAAGCACACCACAAAAAGAAAGCCAGCCCCCAGATTGCAACGACAATAACTTGGAAGAATTTCTGAGCCTTCCAGAAAGAGAATTTAAAATTGCCGTGATTAAAAAACTGACAGAAGTCATAAAGGAAAACAATGATAAGGGAAAAATAATCAACGATCAGAAGAATGCAATTGAGTCCCTAGAGAGGGAAAACAATGGTCAGAAGAAAGAAATTGAGTCCCTAAAGAGGGAAGTAAAAGAACTGCAGGAGATCAAAGAATTAATGGAAGAACTAAAGAATTCTGGGAAAAGCAATGAAAGCAGAATAGATGAAATGGAAGAACGAATAAGTAATCTTGAAGACACAGAAATAAAAAGAACCAAAACAGAGAAGGAAAGAGAAGTACGAAGGAAAAAGAACGAAGAAAGACTTCGGGAACTATCTGACTCCATGAGGAAAGGAAATATAAGAGTTATAGGAATACCAGAAGGAGAGGAGAGAGATGTAGGAACAGAGAAAATATTCAAAGAGATAATTGAAGAGAACTTCCCAAATGTGAAGAAGGAGCTGAAAATTGATATACAAGAAGCAAGAAGAACACCAAACTTCCACGACGAAAGGAAAAATACAGCAAGACACATAATAGTAAAGCTCCCAAGAATCCAGGACAAGGAAAAAATAATGAAGCTGGCAAGAGGGAAGAAACAGATAACATTCAAAGGAAAACCAATCAGGCTGACATCAGACTTCTCCGAAGAAACACTACGGGCAAGGAGAGAGTGGAGGGACATAGTCAACAGACTCCAAGAAAACAGATGCCAACCAAGAATACTCTATCCCGCAAAGCTCTCCTTCCTCTTTGAAGAAAGAATATGGACCTTCCCAGACAAACAGAAACTCCGGAATTTCATTGCAACTAAACCCCCACTCCAAAAAATACTACAAGGAGTCCTAAAGCCAGAACCTCAGAGCGACGAATAACAATGAAAGAAGGCCAAAAAAAAAAAAAAAGTTATTAAAAGAATAAATAAATAAAATCAAAGGAAAGACAAACACAATGGCAAATACAGATGTTAACATATCAATATTAACTCTAAATGTAAATGGACTAAACTCTTCAATAAAAAGACACAGAGTTGCAGCCTGGATTAAGAAACAAAACCCAACCTTTTGCTGTCTCCAGGAAACACATTTAGCTACAAAAGATAAAAATAGGCTCAAAGTTAAAGGATGGAAAACAATCCTACAAGCAAATGGACCAAAAAAGAAAGCAGGAACAGCTATACTTATATCAGATAAAACAGATTTCAAACTCAAAAAGATAAAAAGAGACCCCAATGGTCACTACATTATGATCAAGGGGACAATACTTCAAGAAGAAATAACACTCATTAACATATACTCACCAAACGAAGGAGCACCAAAATATATCAGACAACTGTTGTCCTCTCTGAAAACAGACATCAGAGAAAACACATACGTAGTGGGAGACTTCAACACACCACTATCAACAATGGATAGATCAACAAGACAAAAAATAAGTAAAGAAACCAAAGCTCTAAATAAAGACCTAGAGCAATTGGGCTTAACAGACATCTATAGAACACTAAACCCCAAAAAAACGGAGTACACATTTTTCTCAAGCGCACACGGATCATTCTCCAGGATCGATCACATACTGGGGCACAAGACAAACATCAACAGATACACCAAGATTGAAATCATATCAACCATCTTTTCTGACCATGAAGGCATCAAACTAGAAATAAACCATAAAAAGAAGGCAAGGAACTTTCCTACCTCATGGAGATTAAAAACCACACTACTGGAAGACCATTGGACTAATGAGGAGATCAAAGAAGAAATTAAAAAATTTTTTGAATTGAACGACAAGGAGGACACCAATATCCTAAATGTATGGGATGCAGCAAAAGCAGTAATAAGAGGAAAATATATAGCAATAGAAGCTCACATCAAGAAACAAGAAAGAACGCAAAGAAACAACCTAATCTCGAAGCTCAAAGATCTAGAAAAAGAACAACAAAAAAACCCCAAAACCAGTAGAAGAAAAGAAATAATAAAAACCAAAGCAGAAATAAATGAAATTGAAACTAAAAAAACAATCCAAAAGATCAATGAAACCAAGAGCTGGTTCTTTGAAAAAATCAATAAAATAGACAAACCCCTAGCCAGGCTCACAAAGGAAAAAAGGGAGAAAGCACAAATAAACAGGATCATCAATGAAAGAGGAGAAATCACAATGGACACAGCAGAAATCAAAAGAATAATCAGTAACTACTATGAACAGTTATATGGAAACAAGTTTAACAATCTAGAGGAGATGGACAAATTCCTACAACTCTACAATCACCCAAAGCTAGATAAAGAAGAAATAGAACACCTAAACAGACCAATTACAATTAGCGAAATTGAAATGGTAATCAAAAACCTCCCCAAAAACAAAAGCCCAGGACCTGATGGATTTACAAATGAATTCTACCAAACATTCAGAGACGAATTAGTGCCTATCCTTCACAAACTCTTCCAAAAAATTGAGAAGGAAGGGACAATACCAAACACGTTCTATGAAGCCAACATTACACTAATACCAAAACCGAACAAGGACAACACAAAAAAGGAAAACTACAGGCCAATCTCCCTAATGAACACTGATGCAAAAATCCTCAATAAAATTTTAGCCATCAGAATCCAACAATGTATCCATAAGATAATTCACCACGACCAAGTAGGATTCATTCCAGGGGCACAAGGATGGTTTAACATCCGAAAATCAATCAACATTATCCAACACATCAACAAAAAGAAATATAAAAAACATATGATAATATCAATAGATGCTGAGAAAGCTTTCGACAAAGTGCAACACCCATTCATGATAAAAGCCCTTGAAATTCTTGGGATACAAGGAACATACCTCAACATCATAAAGGCCATCTATGACAAGCCAACAGCCAGTATCATTCTCAATGGTGAAAAGCTGAAAGCAATTCCATTAAGATCTGGAACAAGACAAGGATGTCCACTCTCACCACTGCTTTTCAATATAATACTGGAAGTCCTAGCCAGGGCAATAAGACAAGAGAAAGACATCCAAGGAATCCAAATAGGAAAAGAAGAAGTCAAACTATCACTATTTGCAGACGATATGATATTATACATAGAGAACCCCAAAAACTCCACAGAAAAGCTAATTCAACTCATCAATCAGTTCAGTAAAGTGGCAGGATACAAAATCAACACGCAAAAGTCAGTAGCCTTCCTATACACAAACAATAAATCTGAAGAAGAAGAAATCAAAAAGACCATCCCTTTTGTTATTGAAACAAAAAAAATCAAATATTTGGGAATAAATCTAACAAAAGAGGTAAAGGACCTATACAAAGAAAACTATAAAACACTGTTAAAAGAAATAGAAGAAGACACAAAGAAATGGAGAGACATCCCCTGCTCATGGATTGGAAGAATAAACATTATTAAAATGGCCATCCTTCCAAAAGCAATATACAGATTCAATGCTATTCCAATCAAAATTTCAATGTCATTCTTCAAAGAAATAGAACAATTATTGATGAAATTCATATGGAATCACAAAAAGCCCCGAATAGCCAAAGCTCTCCTGAAAAAAAAAGAAGGGAATGGAGGCATCACACTCCCAGACTTCAAACTATACTACAAAGCCATAATCATCAAAACTGCATGGTATTGGAACAAGAACAGACATACAGACCAATGGAATCGAATAGAAAATCCAGAAATAAACCCACAGATTTATGGTCAACTAATCTTTGACAAAGGAGCAAAGAATATGCATTGGAGCAAAGAAAGTTTGTTCAATAAATGGTGCTGGGAAAACTGGGTCGCTACATGCAAAAGAATGAAACTTGACCACCACCTCACACCATACACAAAAATCAACTCAAAATGGATTAAAGAACTAGACATAAGACCTGAAACCATAAAATATATAGAAGGAAATATAGGCGAAACACTACGTGATCTGCACATCAAAGACATCTTTACAGACACATCACCCAAAGCAATGATAGTGAAGGCAAAGATAAACAGCTGGGACTACATCAAATTAAAGAGCTTTTGCACAGCAAAAGAGACAATAACAAAAACAAAGAGAAACCCCACCAACTGGGAGAACATTTTTGCACCCAACACTAATGATAAAGGACTGATCACAAAAATCTGCAAAGAGCTGATGAGACTCAACAACAACAAAGAAAATAATCCAGTCAAAAAATGGGCAGAAGAGCTTAAAAGAAACTTCTCTGAAGAGGAAATGCAAATGGCCAACAGGCATATGAAAAAATGTTCAACATCACTTGTCATCAGGGAAATGCAAATCAAAACTACCATGAGATACCATCTTACACCAGTGAGAATGGCACATATTAAAAAAACTAGCAACAACAAATGTTGGCGAGGGTGTGGAGAAAAAGGAACTCTTCTGCACTGTTGGTGGGAGTGCAAACTGGTCCAACCACTGTGGAAAGCTGTGTGGAGATTTCTGGACCTACTAAACATAGAGCTTCCATATGATCCAGCAATTCCACTCCTAGGTATTTACCCAAAGGACACAGAAACATCAATTCCAAAGAACACCTGCACCCCTATGTTTATAGCAGCACTGTTTACAATAGCTAAGCTTTGGAAACAACCCAAATGCCCAAAAATAGATGACTGGATCAAGAAGATGTGGTACATATATACCATGGAATATTACTCAGCATTCAAAAAAGATAAACACATGCAATTTGCAGCAACATGGATGGCGCTGGAAGGGATCATGCTCAGCGAAATAAGCCAGAAAGAAAAAGAAAAATACCGGATGGTCTCACTCATAGCAGGAATCTAGAAAACTTAAATAAGGGACCAGGAAAATGAATAACTATAAGAAAGTGAAAATCAAAATCAACAAAAAACTATGAACCAGAGACACTTTTAGGGGGGCGGGAGGGGAGGGATTGGGGTCAGAATGGGGGGCTGCAATTGTATGGGGAATATAACAATAAAATTTATAAAAAAAAAAAAAAGAGGACTTAAGAAACAAACACTTAATAGCAGGGCTTAGAAATATATAAACCCCAAACTGACAGTATTACACAATGAAATTAAAATTTCAACATTTTAATCAAAAAAAAAAAAAAACCACATTTGCCTCTCTCCCTCTCTATACACAGACATATCAAATAATATGTTTGCTGAGCACTTTAGAAATAAACTGCGGACATCATGACTTAAATGACTTTTTGTGATTCTGCTTCTTTTAGCAATTTTGAACAGAAATATAAAAGCATATATCTATAGTGGAATACAAAGTAAATACAAAGTTTGGGGAACACATATGTGAATAAAAAAGAGAAGAAAATTTATAGTGCACTTGACATGTGCCAGGAACTATGTGAACAGCCTTGCATATATTGGTATTTAAGTCTCATAAGATTTTATGAGTAAGGAAACATTGGCTCAGGGAGGTTAAGTAACTTAGAAACTAAATGTACCAAGAGCTACAGAGGGCAAATCTAGGGTTTTAATCTCTATCTTTATTTTCTATGATATTATGCTCCCTACCAAAGAAATTATTTTATTTTATTTTTAAAGATTTATTTATGTATATAAGAACTGGGGTACAGGCCAGAGGTGTGGGCGGTGAGAAGATTCACCAGAGACAGAGTAGGGAACAGAACAGGCAGACTGACTGAAATACACTGCAGAGGGGAGCAGTGGGCGAGTCAGGAGAGTTCTGCTGCGCCATGTGGGTTGCTGGCTGGCTGGCTAGGGATGGAACTCGTGCTGCAGTGGCTACGGATAGCTTCATAAGTGGCATCTTAACCCCTTGTTGTGTCACCAGGGAGGCCCCCAAAGAAATAATTTTACTAAACAAGAATCAGAAATTCTGTAACATGAGTTAACATTATATTAGAGTTATCCTCCAATGCAACTAGATAAATCAATTAGAAGCATCAGAATTGGAACGGACAATGTAAAACTATTTTTATTTGTAAGTGATATATGATCCTATAACTGAAAAACCCTAAAAAATCACTGATCTTCAGGTGGCAGACAAAAAAAAGACACTCTCAAACATTGCTATTTATAATGGAAATTGGTATATTCCTTATGAATGGGAATTTGGTAATATCAAATATCAAAACTACGTATTTACATTTTAACCTAGCAGTCCCACTTTTAAGAATATACTCGTTAATTTTCTAGCAATGTGAACATACATATAAGGTTATTATCCACTATGCCATAGTTTATTTTAAAAATATTTGAAAAAAAGCTAAGTACTCATATGTAGGAGTAGTTGAATAAGCAATATAATATAGTCACTTCATGGAATGTTATGCAGAATGAGAAAGATCTTTATAAACTGATAATCAACTGATTTCCAAGATACATTTTAAGTAAAAAAAAAATATCCAGAGTACTCTACTTTTTGTGTATGAAAGGGGGAAATAAGTAAATATACACGTCCATTATCTGATCGATACTCATTATCTATAGGGTGTGGGGCCCTAAGAATGGATTGGAGAGAACAGAGGAAATATATCTTTAGGTATATCTTGACTTTTGAAACAGTGCTAATGTTTTGCTGCAATAAATCAATGAATCAATTCAAATCAGTAAGGTTAGGAGGAAAACCCTAAAACTGAATACACACAGGAACAAATGTCTCAAACCAAGTTTCAAATGAAGAGCAGAACTAACTTAAACAACTTTTAAAAACAGCATTTGGAATAAATGAAAGAGCTAAACAAATGCTGAACTCTAATTAGTGAGATTCTCTTTTCAGATGCATGGCTTTAAAACTTGGAAACCGCTTTCCAAGCAAATCAAGAGCTATAAATTTTGGGGAAAAATAGAGTGTGGGAGGGAGAGAGCTACACATGCATACATATTCATACATAGATACATGTATACACACATATACTTACATTTACATACACGTTCACAATCATTCATATATTGATAGGATTTTTTCATCACTTTATATGAACTAATGATGTGAACATAATTAAACTTGAAGAACGAAATTTCACAGATATGAAAAAACTAAATTTAAAAGATATTGGCTATGCAATCTGTAACATGTTGGGTTGTCAGAAAAGCCATGATGCATTTTCGCAACAAAAAACAGAAAAAATACTTCATGACTTTTCTGACAGCCCAATAGAAAGGCATTACCACAGAAACAACTGACAGAAAAATGATAGTTTGTTTTTTGAGTAGGGGAATAGAAATTGTGTTAGGTGACAGAGATTAAAGGTTAAGAATAAGATAGCAAGATGGAGTTAGACAGAACTGAGTTATGAGTTGGAAAAAAAAGACTTTTAAGCAGAGCAGTGAGGCAGATTTTAAAATAGCAAAGAATCTATATATATGGCTAGATAATAAAAACAGGAAAAATATAATATTAATCCTAGTGGCCAATATTCATATGTGCCCAGCTCAGATTATGTTATTAATAAGAATAAACACATTACCTTTCATAAAATTGCAAAGATGCAAATGCTACTTGGTATTTCACAATGAAACTTATCAAAAAGCCACTGTACCTTACAGTAAAATCATAGGAGCAAGAGGCCAACACAGAAGCATGAAATGGTGAAAACTACAAAAAAGAAAAGACAATTTGAGGTTAATTGTAATTATAACATGCTACTTCATATGGTCATTACCTGGAATAGTATAATAAGATTAAAGTTAGTCAGGACTATCACAATTATACTTTTCTGTACCTAATATGCTTTAATTCAAGACAAATAACCTTATGGCTTTATAGAGTATCCATCTATTGGAAAATACATCTTTTTTACATTCTCCAAAGAAAGTCATCCTTCAAGCTTTAGATTTATTTAGAATAAAATGTTCCCCAAATGTTGCTATTCTGGAAAAATCAAACGCAATTTCCTATCAGTATCCAAAAAAAATTTCTACAAATATAAGGGATTTAATTTAATATATGATAGTACATACATAATTATATATTTTACTAACTTATGAATATATACTATGATGTATGATAAAATGAATACATATCCTATATATAAGCACAAGTATCAAATAAACATCAAAATGTAATGTAACTTAAAAATATCTTTTAAATAATTTTTGTGTTATTTATATATCACAGCTAATGAAGATCAAAACCAAAATTATAAAGACCAATAATGTCTTTTAGATAGGAATATATATGCTTTAATAGGCTGTCCTTTGCAATGATTTCAGTCTTTTCCTTATTAGTACTTTATAAACTATATACAAATGACAACTACACTTGAATATAGCTTACAGCTTACAAAATTCTTTATTACATTACCCTATTTAATTAGAAAATATCTTTCAACTATTAAGCCCTGTGGGCCAACACTGTATTTCATCTGCTGCATTGTAGACTATAGAAGTTAAAATATTAACTTAAATTTAGAATTTTAAAAATAGTAATATAGTTATCTTATTGAAAAGAGCAATAAGGCATTTTTTACCTTTCATGTAAAAAACAAAGAATGAAATTAGAAGATGTCATTTAATAAGATGTGTTCCACTGTGACTTAGTAAAATCTACCTAACTAAAAGTAGGGAGGCTAACAAGTAAATTTATAGCTGGAACCCACTGAAGGAAAATTATGAAGACTAAACACAAAAAGTAAATTACCACAGCTAAAAAATACCAAAAGGAATAGATTGAGGATGACAGCATGAGGAAGACATTTGCTGGCTCATTCCTCTGAGATGCAGTTTGGAGCTGCCTCCCTACTCCCCACCAGGCCAAAATGCCACCATCCAGTCATGTTCAACACCCCTCTGATGGCTGGTGTCCAATCAGTGCTCCTGAAGGGGTGGGACCATCTCCACTGCCAGCCTAAGAAATAAAGCTAGAGCAGCACTGTAGTCGCATGGAGCATTTTCACCGTACACAGTGTGCACTCACTACATCCTAGCACCCTGCTGAGTGCCTTATTTGCATTACCACAGCAGCTGGAGGGTGACTGTGCTATCACACCCTTCTTCCAGGTGAGAAAACAGAGCCACAGGCAAGCTGAGGTCAAGAAGGTCAGAACAAAACCATTAGGGTATGTCCTGGGTGATATTTTTATTCACATCAAGAAAAGCCACTCAGAACACCCAGGAAACTTGCAACACTCAGGATTTCAAGAAAAGATGGGGATTTTCAAACTGATTGCTGGCTGGCAACCACTTTCAAAAGACTGACCAAAAGTGCCCAAGGCCAAAGACCTGGCACGAGACAGCAGGGTAGGGAGCCCAGGCAATCTGAATCCAGAGATGGGGTTCTGAGTCACTTGTCTCTAAGGGTTCCCAAATGCATGAGCTCCTTTTTTAAGTACTGATTGTCTACATTGCACCAGTTCGTTTAGTTACTTAAAATATTGTACCTAATTTTAGCTTTCAATGTTCATTATCATTAACTGAGAAACAAAAACATGCACAAAAAAGGTATCAATAATCACAATCCTCATGCACATTTCTATATATACTTCATTGATTATATTTTAATTTTTGTTCTAGATACACAAAGAAAAGACAGGAACTTACTTTCACTCTCCTAATAGCATAGGTGTGACCAAGAAGTTCAAACACTGGTTGTCTTACATTCCTCAAGTCCCAGCCTCTCAAACTACAGTCAACTGCCCCTGTCACCAGCAAATTCTGAAAACAATTCAGAGAAAAGTAAACTGTGACATCTATGCAGCTAAGTAGTCCTCATGCTTCTACTAAGAACAAAATCTGTATTTTGCTAATTAATTAATCCAAACACAGGTGTATATATAAAAAGCATAGAAAGGAATCAAAATGCACATGAAAAAGCAAAAATTCACATGATTTGAAAGAAAAGGAACTTTATGTGCTTAATGTGTTCGATGGAACTCTGTATACAACAGAAAAAGCCATAGTCCCAAATAGCATTGTGCATTCTACAATCCACCTTTAGTAGTAGTAAGTACCTAAGGTCTAAAAATTATATCTGACAAATGAGTCCTCCTTTCTCTTCAGCACACACTTTGAGGTTTTACCAGGCATTAAAAGGCAAGATGCCTATTAGTTTAGGAATATTTAAAAGAACAAACGATTATAAATTAAATATTTATGTTTTTCTAAATTTAAATCACTCATTGTCCCCAACACTCAAGGGCTACCTCTTTAACATCTATCTAATCATATCTGGCAATCTATGAAAACAGCTGTAAGTCTCGTATCCAATAAGTTTTATAAACCCTGCTATGGAGAGCCCAAGGTGAAGCCAGAGCTCCCAACGAACAGGCCCATCCTATTCAAGTAGAATAGTAATTCACTGTCTGAATATGCTGGGCTTCAGTCTAAGCTCATTTGAGGAAAGTTTCAATAATTTAAAGAACTTTTTTTTAAACAACTCTCAAGCATATACTGGCACCTCCTTAGAAGTATCACAAGTATTATAATCCATATTTTCATTTTCCTACATGGGAAATTATTACAGAGATTTGAACTGTAATCAACACTGAAATTTTTATTTAAGTATGATTGAATAAGTTCAATAATTTTTTAAAATCTATTTTATTTTTATTTAAAAGGCTCTGCCAGTACAATGTTCTCTTAACTTTGATGAATTAACTTAAAACTCAGAAAAAACAAGGATAAGTTTTTCCTATTTGTCACAGTCAACAGACCATTTCGGGTACATAAACATACATGATAGTATAGCAATATATATTTAATCCATTTCTATGTCTACTTCATATGCTCATGTGGCTAACTAAAGCTTTGCTTAAAGTTACACATGGACACTGCTCTTAATAGTAGCATGAAGATTGGTTAAGCTTATTTATTTATTTATATATATGAATATCTATACATGTAAACTACAGTAACTGATTTTGGAGAAAACCAGTTCAGCCTCATGAAAATTATATGGTATATGGTGTGATGTCAGTCATGGTCTTGAGTTTCACTTAGTCATCGTGTGGCCCTGCATGCATTATATAATATCTCTGAGATGAAACAAAATTTTAAAAACTGATGGACTGTCAAATTAAAAATCAAGTTACAAATAGTTCAGTAGCCTATGAGCAGCAAAGTGAACAAAAAATGAAAGGAAAAGATGACCCAAATTATTGGGGTTAAGAGCAATAAAGGAAAAAAATACACAATACTAGAAAAAATTACATAAACTGTACAGCAGTTACCCAAATAAACAAGTAAGGCTGCACTATTGAACTTTCAGAATTTCTGTTCTTCTTATGCTTTTTTTATGTGCACTTAAATACAATTAATGCTAATGCAGGTCACTTACTGTCACCAATTATAAATGAAAGGGACTGAATTTAACTTAATGGTCTGTAAACACAAACAAAATCCACACAAACAAAAATAAAACGAAATCTGGAAATTTCACTATTCAAGAAGAGCTCAGCAGCCTAGGACAAAGTAAGACAGGGTACCTCATTGTATTTACACCAATCACAACTCAAAATTTCTGCCTGATGTGCTGGAATCACAATTCTGACTCCTGCCGCCTTCATATCCCAGATTCTCAGAGTCTGGTCACCTGGTGAAAGAAAAGACTTGATCACTTTCATCACAGTGTTGGGATATTCAGTGACATATGGTGCTCATGATGATGGGTGAAGAGAAAATACACTACTCTCACTATTGGAATACTGCCATCTATCCATCACAGAAAACATGTATTATTTTAAACTATAATATTGCATAAGAACGACCAAAAACGAAGATCTACAGAAGGTAGTATATTATGATAATATTTTTAGATCTATTCAAAGCAGGAGAATCTGAATCTCACACTGATGTAAGCACAGCGATGAATAAATACACACTTTTTTTTTTTTCAGGATAGGAAATGGCCCTAAAAATCAAGCCTCTGTAACAGAATATTCTACAAAATCCAAATATCAAGGGCCTCCCTGGTGGTGCAGGGGCTAAAGTCTCAGCACTATCAACTATCCCCAGCCCCTGCAGCATGAGTTCAATCCAGGGCCAGGAAGCTAACCCGGATGGCGTAGCAGGCCTCTCCTGTCTCACCTGCTGCTCCCCTTAGCAATATATTTCAGTAGATCTGTCTGTTCTGCTCCCCTCTCTGTCTCTGGCAAATCCTCTCACCCCTTGTACCTCTGGCCTATACCTCAGTTCTTGTATGCATAAATAACAAATATTTTTTAAAAAAATCAATAATAACAATTTAACTGTTAAATGTGGGCAAAGTCTACCAAACCAAAATGGAGAATTTTTAAATCTTAGCTTTTACATTTACTACATTTTAATGGTCTAGAAGAATATTCTTCTCCTTGGGAAAAGGTTGGAAAAAAAATATGAGGATTATATTTTGCATTATTATAGAAATGGTTTACACTGCTTAGTTGCAGTCACCCCTGATTAAATAGTTCATATGTTATTTGTCTTCAATTCTTGGAAACTACAAGGAAATAAAAATATGGCCAGATGAATAAAAAACAGAATATATAAATACATTTATTTATTTATATATGAATATCTATACATGTAAACTACAGTAACTGATTTTGGAGAAAACCAGTTTAGCCTCATGAAAATTATATGGTGTATGGTGTGATGTCAGTCATGGTCTTGAGTTTCACTTAGTCATCGTGTGGCCCTGCATGCATTATATAATATCTCTGAGATGAAACTTTTATTTCTAAAAAAGAAATAGAATGCTCACATGAAGGTTGGTACAAGAATTTAGTGTAGTAGAGCTTCTGTAATGTGCCTAATAGTAAACACCTACTACCATGGTAGATACTTTAAAAATGCTAAATGTTAAAATTATCCTTTACTTGCTTACATCTATTTTCCTATATTCCTGATTTATGTGGAAGCTGCTTAAGAAACAAGAATGAAGTTTTTGGTAGTAATGAAATGCAGAGGTTATTACAAAAGGGGGCTTTGGCGTTCCAAAGCCTGGTTCTAATCCTGCTCTATCATTTGGTAGCTGTTGATATTTAATTAAGTTATTTAACTTGTCCAGTTTTCAGTGTCCTTATCTATGTTAAAATATCTGCCTTATAAAGTTAAAGTGAGGTTAGGTTTAAAACAAACAAAAAAATAAAACAAACCCATAATAGACACTCCTGTCCCTATATAACAACCCACATAATTGCTAAATTTTAGTTAGTGCTTACTATGTGCCAGATGTTCTAAGCATTTTATATGTGTTAACATTTATATACATCACAGCAAATGAGACAGAAATTTTAATATGAAAATAAATTTTTGTAGTAATTGACAAATGAGAAATCAGAAACACATAAAGATGAAATAAGTCACTCAAGACAGGAAGTGACACATTGGGACTTGGAACTGGCATGTCACCCTCTGGGTTTCCAGTCTGTATGCTCCACAACTACATTCTGCTACTTTCTAATGCCGCTGGAGAAGTGTCATACAGTCAACCTAAGATATTGTTTTTTTGTTAATTCTGTAAATTTGACAGAAAACATTAAATCACACACACGTTTAACACATTAAGGTACATTGACCCCAGAGTTATTTCAGAAATTAAAATAATAAAATAAAACAGGAAAGGGCAAAACCTCTATTATATTTCCACTCACATTCCCCATCCTGCTAACCACAGAGCTTTACCACAATCATGTATTTGGAAAGCACCCCATTGGTCTGTTTTTATAGATACATAAATTATACATTATTACTTGTGTGAGGGGTTTAAAAATGATTTTATTTATAACCACCATGCCCCTATTTTACAAAAGGCTGAAAACTGCTCTTATAGAAGAGAGTAAGGATTAATTAGGGATGAGCAAGAATGAAAAATTTGAAAAAACCAAATGGTAACTGTTTAAAATTGCTACAGACTAGAGCTTCAAATATCTTTAAGGACCGTTAATCACTGTCTATAATCTAGGCAACATCCAGTAGAATTTGTTTCAAAATTCTAAATAGCATTAATAAAATCATCTTTTGTAATTTTTTGTAGCCTTTGAAATATCAAGCAGGGCTGCAAGGATGTCTAGTGTTCTGTCTGCCAGCAACACCCATTTAGGAAGAGTGTCCTCCCCTCACCATGCAATTCTAGAAAGACCTGTACTAAACACAGTTGACCAGACAGGGACAGGTCCAAGAAAGACGAATCATAGCATATCATTTCCATCCCTGACCACAGTTAACAGGCCATAGGTAGTAACTGTGATTTTTGTGAAGTATAACTGAAAAGATAATGTCATTCCCTCTTTTATGATAGAATTTACAGGGTATTACACTGAAAAGCTGCTAGTGGCTACACTGTCTCAAAGTATGGAGAAAGCCAAGCTGCAGAATCAAGTAAACAAACTGAGAAAAGACCAAATTAAGGACACAAAATATCCTAGGGCTAGTCAAGCATCCCTTCTTCCTTTTCTGGGGGTAGCTTTTCTTTTCTTTTTTTTTTTTTAAAGATTTATTTATTTATACAAGCATTGGGTACAGTCAGAAGCATGGGAGGGTGAGAGAATTCACCAGAGCCAGAGCGGGGAACAGAACAGGCAGACTGACGAAATACACTGCTGTGGGGAGCAGCAGGTGCAACAGGAGAGGTCTGTCGCACCATGTGGGACCCTCGCCGGTGTGGCCGGGGATCGAACCGGCGCTGCAGAGGCTGTGGGCAGCTTCACAGCTCAGTGCTCAACCACTGCGCCACCAGGGGAGGCCCTCTGGGGGAAGCTTTTCAATAAATCTGGCAAAGAGCTAAACAGTTGAAGTTCTATGATCTGTAGGTAAAGAAGATCCCTTATCCTCATGGAGGGAATTAACCTAAAACCTCAGTCACTAAAAGACCCACTTCCCCCATCAAAAAAAGATTTGATTCAGCACAAGGCTCCCACTAAAATAAAGGAAATATTTAAATGATGTATACTAGCCTTCAGAAGTTTATACTTAATATCAGGTCTATACTATCAAGCCTATAATGTGTGTTATAGCCACAACTAAAGCATTCTTTGTGTGTGAATGATGTATAGTACTAAACTGCAATGAATGTTGATTAGGAGATTAAGAAGTAACAGTTATTCTAGAAACAATATGGATGACTCTCACAAAATGTTGGGCAAAATAAACCAGAAACAAAAGTATAAAACAGGCAACATTAGTCTATGGGAAGATGTGGCAGGACAGTGATCACCCTAGAGTGGGATGGTGGGAATTAAGGTAATGCCTGATAAAGTCTAAAAAGAAGGTTGTAAGAGAGAACTCTCAGAATGTTGTTTCTTGATTTGGGTGCTGGTACACAGATGTGTTCATTGAGAAAATCCTTGCATTTTACACTTAAGATTGTGCACAGTTTGTGCACAGTTACACTTCAATAAATTAAAACAACAAAGGCTAGGTGGATGGTTATTCCAAATTTTTCTGGCACAACATTTTGAGCCTTCATTATATTCAAGCAATATTAAAAAAAAAGGTCATAGCTTAGGTTGTCCATTCTTCCAGTTAGACACCAAAAAAGAGAGAAATACTCTGAAGGAGTTAAAAATTCCACTTCCTTGACTATTGCTTCTGATGCACACATTTGGCACTACTCCTCATCACATGGCTTTGCAGGTAATGGTACAATGACTCATTCAACTCTTCTAGACACCAGGAAATCTGTATTTCTATTGTATTTTAATTGTGTTTTCCAGACAACTGGGCTTTCATTATCAGCTAGACATTTATCAGGGGCCTGTGATGGTGCCACAGACCCACCTGAATTACCAGCTTCTCTTATCAGCTGCAGACCTGCCACTGACAGCAGAACCAGTTAGCTCAATGCATGATATAGGATAGGAAGTACTGGCTCTACTATGTCTAATTTCAAAGGGTGGCGGGTAAGAGGAAGTGGGGCAAGAAGAATGAGCGAAAATACTGAGTATGAAACTGTGAAGTGATCTGAGTCACAAAAGGATGCACGCTGGCCAAAAAATTTAATTGAAATGCCAGATGCCCATCAGATGCAATGTGACTTTTTTCTTAGAACAGAATGAGAATTTTTTAACTACTAGAGCCCACATGTTCAGGCATGGCTATGACTTATGCAATTACATGGAGCCTGTAATAGCAGTAATTAAGTTTTCATAATTCAAAAGAAAAATTTATTTCATATTAATCGCTTTATGTAAAGAGATCAAATATTCTTCCTTTCTATCCCATATACTTTAGAAACTGGAGTTCTGTATTAATATCACTGTCATGAACTAGACAAAACATAGTGTCCTCAGAGAACTGCGCTATAGACGGTAAATCTAGATCAAAATCTCAAGAAATTTCCCTCCTTTTGGGCCTGACTTAGCCAATGATAACAAATTTAGTCTTTATTTGTAAATCCCATACAACTTTGGAAGTAACTAAATTCATGGAATAATTTAAATATTATATTCCCAGATACCTTAAAATATAAATCACTATAGCAGCTGAATGACATAACTGTGTGCCACAGGATTAGACATAAATACATTTTGATCGCCTATACATTGGATTGCCTGTAAGCTTCTGTCATTAAAAACAACTATTTTATAATTTTGTGTTCCATTAACTGAACTTTTTTATGCAAATTGCTTTATTTTTTATATATTTTTTTTATTTTTTTACATCATTGTTCATTTTTAAACCATTTTTTGCTTCCCCCACCCCCTCAAGTATAGTTCCCATAGCGTTTCCTTCCCCAAGGCACCCGTGCACCATCACCTCAGTCCCCTGTGCTCCTCCCTCCCTCCCTCTGATCCCTCTCCCACCTCCTCCTCCCAGGATGTCTCTGATTTATAATTTTCTGGTTTTGTTTTGTTGTGTTTTATATTGTCATTATTTTTTTACACTGATGTCTTATTTGGGTCCCCAGAATAGAGTATGTTTTATAGCCTATGCCTGTATGTAAGCATGAAGACAAACTTTCTCTCTGAATTCAGCAATCAAGCGATTCTGTGAATTTTAAAAAGGGATGAGTATATTTCTATTAAAACAAACATGTAATTCCTATTATGTCAACAGAAATATACCATTCATTTGGTATCTCAAGCAGAACTATACCATAGACTGGTAGACTTTCCAAATCAGGCTAATCACTAGGTTCAGCTGAGGTAATTAAAAAATCTATCTCCCAGGGGGGCTTTTGATTCAGTAAAATAAGATAAGAGCCCAGAATTGGTTTGTTTAGGTTTTTTTTTCCAGCTCACCCAATGATTCTGATGATAGGCATGTTTTAGGGTCCCTAGACTAGTATGTTATTATACAAGCATGCATTTCAGATACCACCTCAAGCAAGTTACCCCAAAATTCTGTTCTTAATTTTAGTTCTCAGATAACCAGTGACTAGTCATTCTCACAGCACACAGGCATGCAAAGGCCATTCAGATGTTCATACATGTCCTGTTCTCGCCAACGTCTATCCTTTGCTTCTGTTTCATCTCCTAACTCTTACGTGTTCATAAGGTAACACCTTCAACACTACCCTTCTGACACTACCCCTTCTGTAACCAGCCAAACATGAGCAGTTCAGGAATCTTTGGCTATGTTTAACAGAATCCGGGGCATACATGTTAATAAAACACAACATTTATATAGCTCTTACTCTGTGGCAGGCATTGTTCTAAGTCTTTTGTTTAGGTTCATTTAATCCTGATCAAGACACCATGATATGGATACTGTCATCACCTTATTTTTCAAATGAGAAGAAGAGTCAGATTAAGTAGCATGAGCACAGTCATGCAGTGGTAGTGAAAGCGGACTGTGATCCCAGGCAGCCAGCTTGAGTCCATGCTCCTAATCACTGCTGCTAGCTCTCCCTCAAAGAACTTCACAACCCTTATCATTTGACCTGTTGCTAGTTTTTTCTTGGCATCTCTCCCACTGGACTATATGCTCCAGGAGAACAGAAACCCTGTTTTGTTCCTCACTGTATCTTCAGTGGGGGACATTCAATAAATACCCAACTGACTGACTAACAGTATCACGCTCAGCAATTAAAATTAACCTCGGGTATGTTTTGTTTTTTTATTCTAATAAGATGCTTACTCTCCTATCTTATAATAAAAGTATTTTTAGTGTTTGGCTGTGTAAGACACTTAACTATATAAAAGAATATCACTACAGGAAATGCATAAAAACAGGTTGGGCAAAGAAAATATGCAAAGTTTGCCTACTAATGTATAGTACATAGCTTGGCAAGCAAATTTTCTTGACTTACTTGAAGTGGAAAAGGCACAGTGAGAGCTTCAGAGCTTATACTAACCTTTACTTTACCATAACCCCTTCAAGTATTTTTGCAGAATGGAAGAAAAACTAAATCTTTTCAACTTTATTAAGCAGGCTAATATTTAAAAAGTATCACAAAGGAAACTATCAAATGCTTGATAAACAAACCATCTAATGAGTTTACAAAATCATTTAACCTAGCAGAAACTGGTTTTACCATATCCAGTTTCCCCTACAAAGGAACTTACTTCATAGTCCACAGGTCCAGTTGATTTTTATCAACTCCCTCTGACATTCTTTAATCTTTGGAAGGACAACTATTTTAATAATTGCTGGACCCCAAGAATCTATCCATGCCCAACTAATCAGGATTCACTTTTTCCATTCTTAGTGTATGTACTTTGAATACCACCCTCTCTCATTTCCTATTTCCAGGTACACAAGCTAAGCCAGGCCTAACCCAACCAATATATTACATGTGCCTGCCAAGGTATAGTGAGTAGTTTAGGAATATTCACACAATCTTCAAAGGCAGTAAGAGAAAATGATACTTTCCTAGATGTCTATGAAGGAACCTGTCACTTTTTTCTATTGGATGGACTCCAGAAAGGATGTGGGGGTTAAAGCAACTGCCCTCTTGCTATCACATTTTATCTGACACTGAAACACTCAACAGAAAATATAACAAACAAAATGGCATGAAAATCCATCTTTGACCTCTCCATCCATCTATGTCTATAAAGGCAGATCAATTCTGGACTTTTCAACTACATGAGCAAAAAAATTATCTTCTTTAAAGTGATTAGGGCCAGGCCTCCCTGGTGGCGCAGCGGTTGAGCGCTGGGTTGCGAAGTTGCCCGCAGCCTCTGGGGCGCCGGTTCGATCCCCGGCTGCTCCCCGGCCACCAGAGGAGGGTCCCACATGGCGCGCAGACCTCTCCTACCACCCGCTGCTGCCCTCAGCAGTGTGCTTCGGTTGTTCTGCCTGCTCTGCTACCCACTCTGGCTCTGGTGAATTCTCTCACCCTCCCGTGCTTCTGACTGTACCCAGTGCTTGTATAAATAAATAAATAAATCTTTAAAAATAAAAAATAAAGTGATTAGGGCCAAAATTTCTCTGACCTTCAACCAAAGAAGTCCTAGCTGATATGACCATTATTTGTGTTCATTTCTTTTTTTTTTTAAAGATTTATTTATGCATACAAGAGCTGGGGTACAGACCAGAGATGCGGAGGATGGGTGAGAGGATTCACCAGAGACAGAGTGGAGAACAGAACAGGCTGGCAGACTGACTGAAATACAATGCTGAGGGGAGCAGCAGGCGAGTCAGTAGAGGTCTGCTGCGCCATGTGGGTTGCCCCCTGGCCGGCCAGGGATCAAACTCGTGCTGCAGAGGCTGCGGACTGCTTCATAGTGCGGTGCTTAAGCCCTTGCGCCACAAGGGAGCCCCCTATTTGTGTTCATTTCTAATGTAACGGATGAAGGCAATGTCATTAAACAGATGCTCTTTCTCTGTGAGTGAGCAAGTGGCCATTCTGTTAACAAAAGATGACTTTTATATACTACCTATTTACAATATACAATCAGTTTCAAAAGCTAAGTTTTGAAATTATATTACTAACCCTCTATAAAATCTTTTTCTGCTATTCTATTCAGTTTCAATACTGAATATTCTATAGAGAGCAACCAGAGTCAATATTACACACACACACTGCAACACAAAAGGCCCATGTAAAAGAAAGAGATGTATGTGACTCAATCCAAATAAAGGACTAATATACACAATTCTGCCTGATATTTAAATAAATGCAGCTGTATTAGTTCACAATTTTGTCACTGCCAGATTTTACATTAAGTCACGGGCATAAAAAGAACAGTGATTAAAAACAAACGAAGACAATTTTAGAATCTTAAATAATATAAATTAACAAAACTACATTCAATAGCAAGGTAAAGAAATGTTTCAAAAGCAATCTGCTCAGGAAGTTTTATTTACTAACACTTTTCCAAACATGCAAAAGTATACACATAATTAATATTAGTTTTTATTAATTTTAGTTTTAACAAAGCTCCCAGAAGACATATCTTCACTGTTTCACTAGAAGGAAAGCAAATTTCACTTCATTCTGTAGATAGATCTATCATATACCACTAATACTATCGAGAGTTTGAAATTAAACTGTAGATGATAAGGCCAAGGAGCATCCCTACCCTAAGAAAATTATGCTAATGTCAACCTAATTCACATTCTTACAAGAATTTTAATTCAACTTGTACTAATACTCTACAAAGTAGGGCTTTTCACCAGCAGGAAAATTAAAAAATGGTAAATGTATAACCATTATGCTGAACTGTGGTCATCTTACAATTTGACTCATTATCAGCATGAAACTTACTAGCATTTACATTACCTTAAAGCATAAAAGACAACGAACCCAAGTTATACAAGCAGGATAAAGGGTCAGTTAATTCAAACAAGTGTGTTAATATAGCTATTATTTACTTAACATACATCTAATCTTATGATTAACTGTGCCATAGAAAGAAAAAAGATCAAAGAAAAAATTTAGGCTTCACAAAGGAGATGTGATAATAAAAAATATTACACTGTCCCATTTCCAAAAGACTTGATTATGGGGAGGAAAAATTGACTTAAAAAACATAGGAATTTTAAAAATAATGATAATAACTTTAAGTTTACAGAATATATGGTTCTTTATTCTATAAAACAATGCTGCTAATTTTAATCAGCAAATAAAACATTAAGTGTACCTTTATACAAAGATGTCATTATTATCCTTTATTATTTCAGGATCTGAAAAAATTTCTTAAGCATGGGGTGGTAGCATACATTCAAAGAAGTATGAACCTATACTCCTAAAACATATACGCTGTTACTAACCAACACTGCCTCAAAGGAAAACTGTTTTTAATTCGTATTATTTAAATGGGCATATCTGGAGACTCAGCAACAACAAAGAAAATAACCCAGTCAAAAAATGGGCAGAAGAGCTAAAAAGAAACTTCTCTGAAGAGGAAATGCAAATGGCCAACAGACATATGAAAAAATGTTCAACATCACTTGTAATCAGGGAAATGCAAATCAAAACTACCATGAGATACCATCTTACACCAGTGAGAATGGCACGTATTAAAAAAACTAGCAACAACAGGGCCTCCCAGGTGGCGCAGCGGTTGAGCGCTGGGTTGCGAAGCTGCCCGCGGCTGCAGCGCCGGTTCGATCCCCGGCTGCTCCCCGGCCACCAGAGGAGGGTCCCACATGGCGAGCAAACCTCTCCTGCCGCCCGCTGCTCCCCTCAGCAGTGTACTTCGGTCCTTCTGCCTGCTCTGCTCCCTGCTCTGGCTCTGGTGAATTCTCTCACCCTCCCGCGCTTCTGACTGTACCCAGTGCATGTATAAACAAAACAAACAAACAAACAAAATAAATAAATGAAAAACATGCCTCTATTAAAAAAAAAAACAAACTAGCAACAACAAATGTTGGCGAGGGTGTGGAGAAAAAGGAACTCTCCTGCACTGTTGGTGGGAGTGCAAACTGGTCCAACCACCATGGAGAGCTGTGTGGAGATTTCTGGACCTGCTAAACATAGAGCTTCCATATGATCCAGCAATTCCACTCCTAGGTATTTACCCAAAGGACACAGAAACATCAATTCCAAAGAACACCTGCACCCCTATGTTTATAGCAGCACTGTTTACAATAGCTAAGCTTTGGAAACAGCCCAAATGCCCAAAAATAGATGACTGGATCAAGAAGATGTGGTACATATATACCATGGAATATTACTCAGCATTCAAAAAAGATAAACACATGCAATTCGCAGCAACATGGATGGCGCTGGAAGGAATCATGCTCAGCGAAATAAGCCAAAAAGAAAAAAAAAAAAAATACCGGATGGTCTCACTCATAGCAGGAATTTAGAAAACTTAAATAAGGGACCAGGAAAATGAATAACTATAAGAAAGTGAAAATCAAAATCAACAAAAAACTATGAACCAGAGACACTTTTGGGGGGCTAGGGGCCGGGAGGGGAGGGATTGGGGTCAGAATGGGGCATTTGCAATTGTATGGGGGAATATAAAAATAAAATTTATTATTTCAAAAAAAAATAAAATAAAAAAATAAATGGGCATATCTGTCTGTAGGTAAGTTACTTAGCTGAAGGTTTTCACATCTGAATGTCTTCAACCTAATACGTGCAGAATTCAGGGACATTTGGTTATTTTTAATTTTAGAATTAGAATTTTTAGAAATTAAAAATAATTTTTAGAATTAAAATAATAAACATAAAAAGTCATCACTCTTCCTAGTAATCAAACATGCAAATCAAAACAACAATTAGATATCATCTTTCATGCATCAAATTGGCTAACATTTAAAAGACTGAGGAGGGCCTCCCCGGTGGCGCAGCAGTTGAGCACTGGGTTGCGAAGCTCCCCGCAGCCTCTGCAGCACTGGTTCGATTCCCAGCTGCTTCCTGGCCACAGGAGGAGAGTCCCACATGGCATGCAGATCTCTCCTGCCGCCCGCTGCTCCCCTCATCAGTGTACTTCTGCCTGTTCTGCTCCCTGCTCTGGCTCTGGTGAATTCTCTCACCCTCCCGCACTTCTGACTGTATCCAGTGCTTGTATAAATAAATAAATAAATCTTTAAAAAATAAATAAACGACTGAGGAGGTACATCTGCTTACCATTTCAAGATCCAAATCTTAAAATAGTTGTTACCTTAACACTTTCAATATTCTCATTATTATAATTAATTCCTATCACCTAAACTGGGAAGGTCGTTGTTACTACTTTGTTTAATCTGTAATGTGTAATACACTAAAACTAGCTTACAAAATCATTTAGAATTTTAAATTAAAATTTGCAAAGGTATAAAACCAGTGTTTTTAAGTAAGCACATTTGAAGATGATTAGCATTATACCCATTATATTTATGTATACCTTCCCCAAATGATTTAATTTTAATAACTCCTCACCCTGGAATACTCTGCGCAGACATTGGCTTCTTTTCATGAACCTTTCAGGAATTTAACAGATGGTTAACTATTTATGTGATTCTTTGTTACTTATTTTTTATTGAGGTAACATTGGTTTATACCATTGTATATGATTAAGAGGTATAGGTCCACACCTCCTCAGATATATGTTACGACATCACAGCTACCACAAAAGCATCCATAATCCTTTGCCACAGTCCACTGGCTCTCTTCTCCTGCCTTTCTCCCATGGGAGGCTTTTACTTTCCATCTGGCATATTTCTGTGCTCTTTCATTTTCTTTTTTTTTTTAATTAATTTATTCATTTATACAAGCACTGGGCACAGTCAGAAGCGCGGGAGGGCCCCCCCCGCAGCCTCTGCAGCGCTGGTTCGATCCCTGGCCACAGGCGAGGGTCCCACATGGCGGCAGAATTCTCCTGCCGCCCGCTGCTCCCCTCAGCAGTGTATTTCGGTCCATCTTCCTGTTCTGTTCCCCGCTCTAGCTCTGGTGAATTCTCTCACCCTCCCGCGCTTCTAACTGTACCCAGTGCTTGTATAAATAAATAAATCTTAAAAAAAAAAGTACTATTTATATAAAAAAAAAATAACATGTTAAGTCAAATGATTAGACTCACTGAAAGGTAATCAAACTTGGCTAATTCCTATCTAGAGGTTGGTAAAAAAAAAATGAAAAAGTCTAAAGAGCATCAAGAATAGTAATGCAGACTCTTATAGCTCAGAATCTAAGGTACATGGCGCCACCTACTGGGAAAGGCAAGGTCAACATTCACTACAAGTATTGCTTTGGGTAACACTCAAATTATTTACCTGAGGCTGAAGCAAAGCAACCAGGGATGTGGGGAGACCAGATTGTGCTATAAATAACACTTTCATGGCCTCTAAAGGTGCACAGAGACTTTCCAACAGTTGGATCCCACTAAAAATAAATGAATAGATTAATAATATTTAATGGTTAATTCGAATTTCTGCTTTTACATATATAATATATATACTATGTATATTTTTGTGCAATATACATATGCAATACACACATATAAAAAATTTTTAAAGTCTATTTTTACATAAAGCAAGATGGCATTTAAGGGATCAAATGACAAATGCTGAGTTAATCATTAGTTTGCAGACAAAAGATTAGAAAATTTTTAATTCTAATAAATGTTTTAATATATTTTTTAAAGAAAATTAGTCATCCAATTGAAAATTTACAGAAGCATGTTCTAGAAAAGAAAAAAGTTAAGGGGAAGCTTTGGGAAAGAGAACATTTGCTTTTAAATAGTGCAAAGCTGACATACCAGTTTCACAGTTTGATCCCATGAGCCAGATACCACAAGCTGTTCACCTCTGGTTTGGCTCCAGTCAACACTATATACCTAAAGACATTTTAAAGGGTCATTTAGACTATAAAAGATAATCAAGTTCTATATTACATTTTATCTCTTTATAAAAGTGATAACCAGTTAGAACAATTAATTCCATTTGTTGAAACATCAAATAAAGTCTTACAAATCCCAAAATGGTGTCTGAGAAATGGAAAGGTTATTTTGTCCATTGCTTCAGATTCATTCCTTACAGATAAAACTCCACTGTACTTTAACAGAATTCTACAGAATATTTTCAAACCTTCTTTACTAAAACAAATTATACATACTTTTAACCTACCAACAAATCACTGTTTGCAGCACACTGAAGAAATGTCAAAGCAGATTAGAAGTTGGTCATCTAAAAAACCTTGCCAGGTCAATGTTTATCAGAAAGCATTAAAATTCAATTAATATCCCTATTTGGCCTTTCTTAGAAAAAGCTTGTAGAGACCAGGTGATCCTTTCAGATCTCTTGGTAAACAGTTTTCGTTATCCAATGCTGCCATTCTATGCTTCACTGCTCTCCGTGAACTACTTCAAATGAACCCTTTGAAAATTCATAGAAATATTTTTCATTTTGTCATTTTATATAACAGATTATATACAGATCACTAGTGCAAGCTAAGTTCAAAAAGATGTGCATAAAAATATTTATATGAAAGTAGTACTGATGTGGACTTTAGTATGCATGATTAAATGAGACCAGCCAACAGGTTATTTTGAATTTTAAAATTCTACCCCATTTATCTAGGAAATATGAGTGTTTATGGTTTATTGTGGCTTAAGTATGGGATACCTTTTCTCTGGTGCTTAGTGCAATGCTTAACCATGCTGGAGCCTGAATTTAAAAAAAAAAAAATCAGTAATATTGATCTAGTCAAGCCAGAAACTGTGTTCAAAAAATGAAAAAAGAACTACAGAAATAAGGATAAAAGCAATGTCAGGAAGGAAACTCAGTTTGATGCCCCAAAGAGAAGGACTCAAGGGGGGCCTTGAAGGCTGGCTAAATGTCTGTAGTACAAAGCAGAGTGAAAACAGTGACCACAAACTCCCCTAAAGACAGAAAGAGATATGGAAAGTACCCTAGGGATGAGGACTAGTGAGCATTGCATGATAACACCAATGGTTTTGTGCCTTGGGTCTGAGTGATGGTGGCATTAACAGAACTGGAAGACTGGAGGAAAGAAGATAATGTGTAATTTTAGACATACTGAGTCTGAACTGACAGCAAGATAGTCAAATAGACATGTCTACTAAGAACAGGGTTTGGGCATTAACCTCAAGGTCAGAAAAAAGTTTACAGCCAGAGAAATGTTCAGGAAACAGCTGAAAAGAGAGGACTGGATTTCATATCCCAACTCCAAGTCAATTCACTAATGTGTTCAGCAAGTACTTATGAAGCACCTTCTATAGACACAGCTGGGGATATGACACTAGACAAGACAAAGTTCTATCCCTCAGAATCTAATGCTTTAGCAGGTTATAAATAAATATGTGTAATATCAGGTTGTGATTTGGAAAGAAAAACTTATAAAACAAAACAAAGCAAAGAAAGGAAACAGACACAATGACAAAGACGGAGGGAGGGTCATTCCATGCTAGAGGAGTCAAGGAAGATTTGTCTGAGCAGAGACCTCAGTACAGTAGAAGACACCATTGAAGATTTGAGAGGAAAATCTTCTAAAAGAAGAACAGAGAAAGACTCTGAAGCAGGAAACAAACCTGCACGTTTGACTAAGAGTGAGGTCAAGCAGTTAGGAGACAAGATCCTAAAGGGCCATGGTTACAAGTACGTACATAATTTCTCCTAAGCTTGAGACTCATTATGCTGTTGCTATTTCCCAATGGGCAAAATCACGCAAAGTCATACATGATTTAGGGGAATATATTTACATAGTGAAAATATAGAAAATATAAACTGAAAATGCAGGATAGTGACTAGTCCTGGGTAGAAAGGAAGGAAAAAGGACGGAGACAGGAAGGACAGGATCAGAAGGGAGTAACCAATGGAATAGGTAATGGTTTATTTCTTAGACTCAGAGGTGAATATGTGATGTTCATTATATTACTTTTATTTATTATATTTCATGTATATTTTAGACACATGAAATATTTCATTGCGATTTGTTTAAAATCAATGTCTTCCCACTGATCTTAGTGTAAACTAACTGCTGTAAACACTAACTGCTCCAGGCATATTTTGTTTTCTTTCCTTCAGTCATGTACTTTTCTTTGCTCCAATCCTATTCCTCTGGCCTCTTCACCTGAATAGCTCATTCCTACTCTCCTTTCAGGGATGCCCCGTGCCTTCCCCCAGACAAGACCTTCCCCTCTCTTAGTGCTTAGTACATCCACAGCACCCACCACATTATAAATTAGATAACCAGCAGCCTACACTTTTCTCCCTTAGAGAGAGCAAGGCTCTCAAAAGGGCAAACACCATGCTCTTCATCTTGTGCATCTTTCCAGCCAGACCTAGTACAGGTCCTTGCAGACAGTAGAGATAATCAAAGTTTTTGGAATGAATGAAGGAACAGAGAAATGAATCTACGTGGAAAGTACCTATCACACTGGTCTCTCACATCTTTTTCCTAGTCCCAATTTCCCCCTTTACTCCTACTCAAACGTTGGATATGGTTAAATCAAGCATGAAAAAAGAAGCAAGAGATGTAGTTATGCTTTAAAAGCAAGGTCCTCGAAAGGCCTATTTTATGAACTTATTCTTGGCAGTGGCAAAGAATTAATTGGGAAACTGCAAAAAGGAAAAAAAAAGGTGAACAATATTTTGTGCTGCTTTATGAAATCTGAACCTCATCAAAATCAGAGTTTGAGAGGACAAATTTTATTACTGAAACCAATTCCCAAAGAGTACATTTTTAATGTACTGTACGGTACTGCCCTTTTTAAGTTGGTCTTTTTAATTAAAAATCATCAAATAAAAACTATGTCCGGAATGTCCATGCTTATCTGTATCAATACAAAGGAAAGGGACACTGACTTTTAATTACAGAGCTACTGGAAAAGGCTACATGTTTCTTTTAATGTAAAACTTAAATTTTTTTCATTATATAAATTTTAAAATATGCACACAGTGTTTTCTTCACATTAGAAAATTAAAGGTTTCAAACATCTTGATTGCCAGAGCACTGTGCTTTTACCAGTTTAGCTAGGAAGCAACAACAGCACTGTTTAAAGAAAAAATGCAAAAAGAGAACACACACAGAGGGATGTGGGGCTACTTTTTAAATATTGATAACAGGGGCCATGCTGTCCATTACCATCACCTCGTAGTTGCAAAAAGTCTGAGATGTAATGATAGTGTAATCACTTTGAATAGTATGCATTACTATATCAAGGAATTGATTGCCTTGCATGAATGCTCTATTATATGTTTAGTTACCCTAAGCTACTCCCGCTGTGAAGTAGAAGTGTGTGTAGAAAAAACTTTTTGCTATATGAAAGTTTACAGTACTTCTGAAAACAATTCCTTCAGTTTTATGCAGAATGCAATATTTCTTCAGGTATCATCTGAAATTCCTCATAGATAAGAATTTCAACCACATTAGGTGTTGGCTTCAGACTAATCATCTGAAATTGTTGCTTTAAATTGCTTTCAGAGTTTTTACATTGTCACCTCAAATTTCTAGAATGCATCCTCTGCTCATGTTATTGAAACCACTTCCTACTTCATACAGATGTTTTTGCAACAGCAATTAAAGTTATTCTTCCATGAGTCAAGTTCTCTTAAGAAAATAACTGCAGTTGTCCATTTAGTGTATTGCTATTATAAGTTATTGCTTTCTGAAATTCAATTCCTTTTATTTTTTTATATCTACATTTTGAATCTGTAGCCCCTAAATATTAGATAAAATACATATCTATTCATTAAGCGAATGTCTATTAAGGCTGCAACTTTAAACACTGTTGTATACTGGATCTATTGGGGAATCTTTAGGTAATTCTAATATGTAGTAAAGTTTAGGGTAAAAATAAGTATTCATCTTATTTTACATTTTCATTTCAAACATCTAAATTTATAGTCTAGTCCTACCTAACATATAAAAAAGTGGATTAAGTAGAAAACAGGTAAAACCTGTCTATCCTGTCCTGTTTTCTGCCCACAATGTGTGGCTCAAGATCTACACAATTCCTCCCTCTCCTAAACATTCAAAGCACAAAGTTCGATCCCCAGCAAGGCATTCGGGGCCTGCCAGATATGCTCCTTGCCCACTTCTCCTATCTCATCTCTGTGTATCTTCCATCAATACCAAAAGGATAAATAATTCTGTTTAAATAAATAAGACCTTAAGCATACAGCACAACTTTACTATAAAATGTATATTGTTAAATGCATTTTCTCCACAAGATACTAATAGTTTCATATGTAGTTTAAAGATAAGTTTTTTATAAACAATGATCAGAAACGAAATGAATTAAATCTTTCTCAATAACTTCAGCAAACTGAAAAGCCTCATTGTTTGACATGAAGACCATGCCACCACATACACTCTGCCTCAGCCACAACAAAGAATTTGTGGCCTCCTGAACAGGTCATGCTCCTCACAAGTCTGAAGCTTCGCCGTGTGCTTCCCCATGAGAAATGCTCTTTTCTTTTGGGCTGCCTAGCAAACTCCTACTAATTGCCCAAGTCTCAGCTCAGATAGCACCTCTTTTGTAATAGTACTTGGTTCCCCTCTCTGTGTATCTTCTACACGTGGGTTTTCAACATTTACCACATTTTATTAAACAGTTGCTTGAATGTACCAGAGCTCTCACCAGAGGTTAGCACCTGAGTCTTATTCAATATGCATCTGCAGTGAGGCATCTAGCACAGGCCTAGTACACACATGTGCCCGCAGTAGAGACTGAAAGACAGCTCTTTCAGTCCAAGTCCAAGCTCAAAAATACTAAACAAAGCAAAAAAACAAACAAAAAAACTGAATGCTTTTACAACATGAGGATTGAAAAATGACACTGCATCCTATCAGTGGTAAAATCCAAAAAGAAAGAATTGAATTGATTCAACTGACACATAATTAGAAACTATGCTTCTCTATATAATTTTAATTTTACAGTTATAATTTCAGGGCTAAAGTTTTGAACTGATATTTTAAATTGCTCAGGAGCCTACTCAAATGAATGGCTAGCATGACTAAATATGGAAAAATAAATATATCAAGTTCAACTGCATTCTCAATTTTGAAAAGAAAGGGAAGGAGGAAGGAGGAGAGAGAAAAGAAAAAATATCCCTTAATTGACAAATATGTTGTGCAATTTTCAACCTAAATGCATTTCTAAAGAGAACGAACTGGTGTTAAATGCATGATTGGCTGCCATTCTGCATATATATTTTTATAGGCATTCATCATCATAAACTTTTCAGCCACTGTCATTATCAAATAGGGTAAATGATAGATTCTTTGTTTAAATAAAATCTTAACCATATGACACATTTTTACTATAAAATATAGAGTTAAATACATTTTTTTCCACAAGATACTAATAGTTGTTCAAAGATAAGATAAGCAATGATGGAAAACTTTAAATGGATTAAATATTTTTAATAACTTCAGCAAACTGATAAGCCTCACTGACAATGAAGACAAAATTTAACTATTTTTTAACAGGTAACAAGCACACTACAATTAGATCTGGAAATAGATATTAAATTGACTCTGTCATCTTTAAAGTTGCTTTTAACTCACTCCAAAGAGTACAGTGCTGTAAATCATGAAGAAAGAAAATTCTCAATTCACCCTCTCTTTTTCCTCCATCTTGCTTAATCTTTTCAAATGTTCCCATTCCTATTGTATCCCTATTATATATTCAGCAGCAGGTTAAGCTAAAGGCATTTTATGGGGTTCAAAAGACATAATAGTCTCCACAGACACCAGTTAAGCACTATAAAGAATCTGATTCCTGCTTTGATGCTAAGTTTAGAAGCTACGCATATGGATAATATCCATGTTTTTCTTTCTTTTCTTTTCATCAAGATCTTCATTCCACAAGGCCGAAAATGTATTTTGGTCTGAAACTTCTTTTTGCTTCAGTACCTACTTATCTAACTATCTGAAAACATTGTTGAACATTTCTCAGTCATCAAATAATAAAATGGGTAGTTGGAGGATACCTAACCTGTTTCACATTTTTCTAACCCTGTTGTAAGAAAAACAAGTGATTGCTCATATTTACTAAGTTCTGGTTCTTTTCTAAGTACTCACAGCAACCCTATGACACAGACTACTATTATCCTCAGTTCACAAACAAAGAAACTAAGTTTTAGGAAAAATGAGTGGCTTGCCCAAGGTCACAAGGCAGGTAAGTTACAGAGCTTCGACTCAACTCAAGCCTGTCTGAAACTATGCTGTTCATCTTTATACTAACTGTCTCCACTGGGAGAAAATGACTCATTGTTTGCTATTCTGACACATAATGTGGTGTGTCAGAAAAGCAAAAAGAATAGCTTCTCTAAACATGGTGTGAAAGAAAAATAGGAATCTGCCACACCCAATCACTTATTAAATAATTCAGCAAATATTTATTACCTGTCAAAACTCTTGTTTGATCTTAAATCCTTTCAAGTGTTTCTAAGTATTTGGTATAGAGACACTTTGAATAAATGCTGTATTTTTCTTTAATGAAAAGGGTCAAACATTTGGTATTATAATACTGACCACCAGAAATTCTTTCTCTTAACAATCTCATGGAGGATGGCCTTTATGAGATTGCTGCCATTCTCTACTCATCACCTTGCTTGGTGCAGCTTGATTTTCACAAACAAGTGGTGAGAAAGACAAGGAGTAATGTTGGAAAACACAGTGATGGCTGGCTCTCCCACAGTCAATCCCTTTTCTTCCTTGCTTATAAAACCCCAGTTCTGACCTTTAGGGAAAGAAACTCTGTCTGCTCCCTGTCCCAGAGCTGACTTTTGTTTAGGTGAAGACAGGAGGAGTGGCTTGCTTCCCTCACAAGTGGCAATGTTAGGACCGGACACATAATGCTCCTCGGGCTCTGAGGTGTATGCTGTAGGGTGTTGAGGAAGTTTTTTTCTCACTCATATAAGGAGTCCCAACACAAGGACGTTGATTTTTTTTTCTCGTTGACCAAGCAAGGTGATGAGATGACACTTCAATCTACAAAAAGTACAACAGTAAAAGAACCCCTCCCTCCACCCCCAGAGGGTAATAGCAGAAAGGCAGGAGACCGAGGGTCCTCTCTTTAGAGCTTGTCAAGCCCCAAATTAACCAAGCCTGGACCCATTCTACTTCCACATACTTGGCTGCATGAAATAATAAATTCTGATTATTGAAGCCATTTTTAGTTGGGTTTTCCATTACATTCACAGCTGACTAGGCATCCTGATACAAATACTCATTAAAAACTGTTTTTGAAACAAAGTAAGGAAGGGCAATCTAGAATAATCATCTGCCAACCCCAAAACAACAAGGCAGTCTTCAGTTCAAAATAGCCACTGGCAGAATTATAGACTTACATACTCATTTAATAGTAGTTCAAATAACAAAAACCCAGGTGCTCACTAGTGAACTCAAAGAAACCCCACACTGTGACATGGTGGTGGAAATGCACAGCCATGCTGGGTAACAATATTAAAACGAGAGGTTCAAGATCATAGTGACAAAGTACTATAAAGTGCAGCCTGATCATCCCATATCTGCAATAAATTAGGTATACAACATTAAAAGCAACATTGAAGAGCAACATCCAAATGAGTTTACCAAGAAGGTGAGGGATGTAGAGATCATGGAATCTGGGGAGAGGCTGATAGAATTACAAATGCACCGTCTAGAATAAGGAAAACTAAAGGGGGCATACAGATGATTTTCAAGAGTTCTCCTAACCAACAGAAACTGGACTTAAACTCACCAATTCAAAGAAAAGTATTTGATGCAACAGTTGATTGGTATAGAAGGTAGTTTTGGGCTTCAGAAAAGTTATTTTCTAACCATCAAAGCAATCCAAAAGTCATTAAATAAGTCCTCTCACAAGATAGCGAAATTCATTTTCACTGAGATGAAGTGAAGACTTAGTGATCATTCATGAGGAACATTTTAGAAGATGATTTCCCACTGAGTAGTACATGCACTGCTGATTGCACAAGAGAGGATTTTCATTGCTATATATATTCCTAATTTTATTCTTTATATTTTTAACATATACTTTATATATTTAACATATTAACATACACTAAAAACTAAACAAATTATCAATCCTATGATTTCATGAGTATTACTATTTTAGGATAAATGAAGCAACAATGTAAAGTTGATTTAAAGAAAACCACTAAATCAATGTACTCATTTAAGGAAAGTAGATACAGTATTTTAAGATATGTTGGTTATTACTCTAGAATTTATATAGATAAGCAATAAAAGTAAAAAAAGAAGACAATAGCCTTTTAAGGGAAAGACATTTTAAAAAATTAAGTTAATAATATAAGTGATTTAAGAAGCTGCCAAAAATCATGAGGCTCCCCAAAATGTCTGTTTTTAGATATGCTGCTCTGTGGGGATTCTTGCATTGAACATCCTAAAATTTAAGTTCCTCTTCTACCAAAGATGTCTTAGTATTCAGTGATTCTCTGAAAACAAGATTTATAACTACATTTATTCAAAGAGCCTTCACAATAGAGAAATTATAATTTTTTATCCTTTCAGTTACAGTCTTAAAAATAATGACTTTTACTAGCTGTAAGTATAAAATGATGTCTAGAAAGACCAATACTCTCGCATCTAGTAGCACTCACAGAGGGCCTTCTATGAGCCTGCATGAAACACAAACTTGAAAGTAAATTTGCAAGTTTTCAAGTTTGAAGACTATTGCTAACGTGAGGTAAATTTTAAAACATTAAGGTAAACACCGAAAGAAAATATCTTTACCAACATGTTCATTAAAACTATGTAAGTACGTTAGTATGACTAAAGTCCAAACTATTTTCTATGCTACCCATACATACATACACAAAATCTAGACAAATGAACTAGATTTAGATTTTGAATTTCTTGAGTAGGCTCTGCTTTAGAGTCAGCATTTGATGCTCTTGCTCCAATATGTTCTGAAAATCTCTAGGAATCTTACTGAGTCCCTAAGGACAATCTTGTTATGTCTTTGTGAAAAGCCCCCCTACCTCTACCTTAAGGCAGTGCATGACCAGCATAGCCTCACAGCATAAAGAAAGCAAGGGGTCTCCTGGAAGAAATGGGCCAAGTACACTTACTACTGCAGGCATTTCTAATGACTAATGAGAAGTCTGACCTTTTCTTCTTTTCCCAGCTCCTTAGGCTAAAAAGTACTTTATGTTTGAACAGTCAAATAACATGTGACATCTAACATGTACAATAAACACTAAAGCTTAAACTTCTTGTTCCCTGAAAACTTCCCCTTATGATTCCATCCTCAAATGGCTTTCTTTTTTTTTTTTTTTTTTGAAGATTTATTTTATTTATACAAGTGCTGGGGTATAGGCCAGATGTGCGGGAGGGTGAGAGGATTCACCAGAGACAGAGCAGGGAGCAGAACAGGCAGATTGAATGAAATACACCGCTGAGGGGGAGCAGCAGGCACGACAGGAGAGGTCTGCTGCACCATGTAGGATTCTCGTGGGCGGACAGGATTGAACCGGCACTGCAGAGGCTGTGGACAGCCTCACAGTGCAGTGCTCAACCGCCTGTGCCAACAGGGAGGCCCCTCAAATGGATTTCATCCAGAGAAAAACAATCATCCCAGAAAGATTCCCTTCCTACCTCCTGAGTATGCTCCTTGTAGACTTGCAGTGGCCCTGTGGCTTTGGCAGTGTCCCAGAGCTGCAGAGAGCCATCACCACTACAGGTGATCAGGACGTGTTCATTGTTCTCACTCCAGGTGACATCAAATAAACCATCATTCCAGTCAAAGCTACACCAGAAAAATCAAACAAAAAAAAAATCTAGTTAGATATGATAGCTGAACAACAATCATAGTTTCACAGTTCTGTTTTTTAGCTTATTACATAGTCTAACACATCTCATTTCATCTTCACAGTATAGGAAATAAGTAGAGCAGGTACTTGACAGATACAGAAACAAGTTCAGAGAGGTCGCAAGAACCTTAATTATTAAGCCGGGGGGTAGACTTTAGCAGAAGGCAGAACTGGGTTAAATGAGGTCTCCGGAGTAGAGATAGGGTGTGATTTACAAGAGGGTGTGCTGTCCCACCTGGGTGCTCACTGTTTTTTTGTGGCTCATAAGAGGGGTTAGCAAGCACTGGAAAATACTAATTTAGAAATCAATAATTTCAACTTTTCTTACAAATTGTTCACATGAGCAATGAGCAAGTAGTTATTTTCTAACAGAATTTCCCTTTCTTCCTCTACTTCTGACTAACTCTAATGGGGGTGATAATGAGTCCAACAGTCACACAAGGCATGACTGCAATGTAAAGAAGAAAGGAAAAGAAGCACTAGCTAAGTCCTAAAATGGATAATTAGCTCCTGAATAAGAAAAAAGCAAAGACAGGCCATGTCACACAGTTTATCATCAAGTTCCCTTTTTTAATGTTTAAGTATTATAATTTATAAATGGACTCAAAGAGGCAAATGCTTTAGAAGGGATATAATCCCAATTTTATGGCCAAAATGAGTTCCATACTGTGCATCTTATTGAACACAAAGATTCAAAACCTAATTCTAATAGTTTTCATAGCAACAGAGGATATATACAAGTTTACCAGTCACCTTACCTTCTAAAAATCCTAAGCCCAGATTCATTTTGATCCAATATGAGCAGGGTTCCACAGCCTAAAGAGAAAAAAAAATACAGATTGTGTTGTTGAACCTGGGGAGAGGCTAGCTACGGTTAAGGACGCATCAAGCACTGAATAGCTAATTTGACTACTACAAATGTCTCCCTACAGTGAATGAGACCATGTATATAAAAAGATCAGGACTGTGCTCTCCATTTCTGTCTTCCCAAATTGTGCTTTGGTCATTAAATATTAGACATATCATCTCACTTATAACTGGAAATAGATACAGCCCAAACAGAAGGCAGAAGTATTTGAGTGCAGGGTGCCAGGCACACGAACTTCCCCAAGAGGTATTTTCATCATTATTCACACATGAAAAAACTCAAATCTACAGGTTTCAAGGATGCTCCTTTACTACATCACACTGCCACCCAATAAATCGAAAGTACATGGAATTGGGGATTTTTAAGCAAAATACCTGGTGGAATTTACCATATACTTGGTGGCAGGTGCTGAACACAAAATATTCTAGAAGATGAACTATTTTATTGAAACAGCATATTTAAAAGTTTTGTTATAGGGATGGGCAGACCACTTCTACTTAACTATAACTGCCTTCAGGGGCCTCCCTGGTGGCACAAGGGGTTAAGCACCGCACTCCGAAGCAATCCAAAGCCTCCGCAGCACAAGCTCGATTCCCGGCAGGCCAGGGAGCAACCCACACAGCGCAGCAGACCTCTCCTGTCTCACCCACTGCTCCCCTCAGCAGTGTATTTCAGTCAGTCTGCCTGTTCTGTTCCCCGCTCTGTCTCTGGTGAATCCTCTCACTCCCCACATCTCTGGCCTGTACCCCTGTTCTTGTATGCATAAATAAATACATCTTCTAAAAAAAGAAATGTAACTGCCTTTTTAAAAATATTAACTTCTTTTGGGACATACTTAAAATATTATAAACGAGTCTTCAGCCTAATTGAACTTTTTAAGTACTGTAAATCTGGTTGTCAAATATTGTAAATTGCAAGCACGAAGAGCTAATGGGGGGGGGGGGAAAGGCAAAACTTCGCCTGAGTTTTAGAAACTACCCCACCCCCGTTGCTATAGGACCAAACAAAATCTACTGAGATTTGACATGCAATGACTTGTTTCATAGAACCTCCGTGCATAAACGGTAGCAAGGATATAAAATCAAGAATGGCGAGTTGGCCTTTCCATGTGCTGAGACTTATTTGAACCCCAAATATACGTCTTCTTCCTGATGAGACAACAGAAAGTGAGGTCAAACTTGACAAAATCCCTGATGGCACTGCCGGGAAACTCCCAGTCCGCTCGGGAGGACCCTTCTCCCTTCAGCAGGCCGAGTGTCAACAGTGGGAACTTGGGCTAAGGAGCAAACACTGGGGTGACGCTGCAGACTGTCTCCCCTGTGCTGCTGGTCCCATCAGACCGGGGGAGGGGACCATGCAAGCTCTACTGGCGGTGGACAGAGTGAACCCGGGGGGGGGCGTCAGGTGTCGGTGGCGTCTGTGCGCCCTGAAACCCAGCACCTTCCACAGGCTACTTCGCCCTGCAAGTGGGGAAGGTGTAGACACTGCTCCACTCCAGCTCCCACAGCGGACAGAGGTCACGGGAGGCAGCGGTCGCTCTGCCGCCCCCTGGCGTCCACCTGCGGCGCCGGCTCCTGTCGGAAGCGCGTTCCCCCCGCTGGGAGAAGCTGCGGCTCGGCGGGCACCCGCCCCCGCCCCGCTGGCGCGGCGCGTCCGGGCCTCACCCGCGATGCCGTAGTGCTGCGCGGCGGCGCAGGCCAGGCGGCCCGGCAGGTACGGGGAGAACTCGGCGGCGTAGCCGTGGCGGCCCGGCACCCGCAGCGTCCGTGCCGCTCCGCCGCGCGCTGCGCTCATCCCGCCCGCAGCCTCCGAGCCCCACCGCCCGGGCCACGGAACCCCTTCCGCGTTGGAGGCCGACGGACCGAACTCGCCAAAGTTAGGGCACCCAGGAAGGCGAGGCGGAAGTGAGGACACTGTGGCTCGGAGTGCTGGGTTTCTATTGGTCGGCAGAGGAAGGGCACAGACGCCCAAAGGAGCCATTTTTGTTTTGGGCATAACAAACTGATTTGCGCCAGTTTTGACAAGTTAGATGAAAAAGGGCCGCAGTTCTAGGATTAATGGTTCTGACAACTTTCGTTCTCGCGTATTAATTCCGAAACCATGCGGCGAGTCCGAAAGGCAGTTGAGTACTGCGTTGCTGTAGGAAATGCAGTCAAGTCGGGGTGAAGCCAACGACTGAATTAGTTTTTTTCTTTTAATTCTCACTATATATGTTATAATAAGTGCTAGGATGCTGAGGCTAATGAAAGAAAACTAAGACTCGTTCAAGTCAAACATTTATGGAGTATGTACTAGTTGGAGGATGGCCGTATAGAACTTATCTGCCACACAAGGCAGCTTTGAGAGGTTAAGAAGGGGTGAAGCTAATAATTAAGCAAGGTCGTCGAGTGTAAACCTAGTCATGTGGTCAGCTTAACTATACTCCAAGTATACTGGCAGGCATTTGAGATTCAAATGATGACTAAAATATAGTTATGCCATCAAGAGATAAGTCTAGTAGACATGTAATTAGTTAAGTGAATCAAAATATTGTAGTACCGTGAGAAATAAAGTGGCAATTCTAAATTTTTTCCAATGACCTTTTTTATATTTATTTATATTTAACATCATTGTTCATTTTTAAACAATGTTTGCTTCCCCCCCCCCCCCACCGCAGGTGTAGTCCCAATAGAATTTCCTCCACCAGTTCATCCATGCACAATCACCACAGTGCCCTGAGCCCCTCCCTCTCTCCTTCCTATCTTTCACCTTCCCTCTCCCCCAGGATGACTCTGGTTAATAATTGTCTGTTAGTTTTTGTTTTGTTGTGTTGTATTTCGTATTGTTATTATTTTCCCCCGATGTCTTATTTGGTTCTCCTATATTCCTCCTATTAAGTGAAACCATCCAATATTTTTCTTTTCCTTCGGACTTATTTCACTGAGCATATTTCCTTCTAGCGCCATCCATGTTGCTGTGAATGGCATGAGTTTATCTTTTTTGATTGCTGAATAGGATTCCATTGTGTATATATATCACATCTTCTTGATCCAGTCATCTATTTTTGGCCATTTGTTTTTTTCCAGGTTTTACCTATTTATAAATAGGTCTGCAATAAACATAGGGGTGCAGGTATTCTTTTGAATCAATGTTTTTGTGTCCTTTGGGTAGATCACTAGGAATGGAATTGCTGGGTCATATGGTAGCTCCATTTTTAATAGGCTGAGGAACCTCCAGACAGCTTTCCATAGCAGTTGGACCAGTTTGCACACCCACCAGCAAGGTAGGAGAGTTCCTTTTTCACCACATCCTCACCAACATTTGTTGTTGCTAGTTGTTTTGATACGTGCTGAAAATGGCAAATTTTTAAAGGAAATTGTCAGTGCTGGAGGCTGGAGGCAGGGAGAGCTTCACAAAGGAGGTGATCTTTATGGTGAATGCACACAGATGAGTAGGTTTTTTTTTTTTAAATAAACAAGATGGTGGAGGTCATTATAGGAACAAAAATAACATGAGAAAACCAGATGGGGTTGCCAGGACTCAGTCTCACCAGATGGAAGAGATATGGTGAAGAAAATATTGGGTGGAAGGACTAGAGTGTTGTATTGGGGCTGGATCATTAGGGCAGAAGAGTCTCGTGTGTCATTCCAAAGGAATCAGATTTCTCCTGCAGTTCAAATAATTGGGAATCATCAAGGTTTTCAAAAATGAGAAACGACTGTATTTTCACTTTTAAAGGTCTTCTGGCAACACTAATCTGGAGGACAGAAGTTGGAATTGAAAGCAGTTTAAAACACTTAATCAGTAGTTCAAGCAAAAGATGATAAGAACTGAAACAAAGATGGTAATGAGAATGGAGAGTAAGAGCTAGATAAAATTTTAAGGCAGTAACACAAAACACATGATATATAAGGAATAGAGAGGAGACAAAATGACTCCTAGATTTCTGACTTAGGTGCGTGGAGGGAGGCAAGGAATCCATCACTGAAATAGGGCCTATGGAAAGAGCTCAGGACAGAAATCTTATTTTGCATGTAGATATCATTTAATCTGTGGAAAGGACTTTCCTCCTGAGTGTAGAAGCAGACATATGCTATATATGCCTCCTCTCATCCCTAACCCTCATAAGCCTCAAATTCTTACCATCACCATGAACCTAAGATGGTACATAGATGCCTCACTACCTGGGCAGCGTTCCTCACATTTCAAATCCCTGCCTCAGAATCTCACGGGGTAATTTTTATAATGTTGATTCTTAGAGCATATCACAGATATATTCATTCAAAATCCTGGGGTGGGGGGAGGCACCTGGAAATAAGCCTTTTAGTTGGCTCCTCTGGGTGATTCTCACATGTTGGCTAAAGCACAGAGAAGAAATGCACTTTTGCAGAGAAGTGATCAGTGCTGACAGACACAATTTGGGCAATGAAAGCATATACTAGTAGCTTAGGAGGGAATGTGCTCCAGGCAAAACAAACCAGAGTTCTTGAAATGTTCGAAGAGGTAACATCCTGCACAACTGACACCTTATTTGAAGACCTAATTATTGTGAGGTTTCTTCCCTCCTGCACCTGAAGGAAACCACATGAGATGAATTACTCTCTCAGCAAAATGGTTACCAATACAGGTTCTGGAACTAGGCTCGTGTTGAATTATTATAGAGTATATCTGAGAATTGAATTTCAACTATATACTGGTCAAATCTGGACCAACTGAAATATTGACAGATACAGAGTATAGCCTATTGAACAAAACAATAATCTATGAAATGACACTAATATAAATAAATAATGGGGGAAAGGCAAAATTTTTCCTTACAGAAGAGTTCCCAAAATACATTGCAACTAATACAACAAGTGAATTAGTTGCTGGGGTACAGGAAGATTTCCTTTTCCTATGAAGGACTTTAGAGGACTATGGAAAGTTTTAGAAAGCTCTGTAGATAAGTTAATAGTTTTGTATTAATTCTAATTTCCTGGCTTGAGATCACTGTATTTTGTTTATGTGATACAGTGTTCTTGTTTTTAGAAAATAGATATCTTAAGCACTTAAAAAAAATAGGTAGGGGGCCTCCCCGGTGGCGCAGCGGTTGAGCGCTGGGTTGCGAAGCTGCCCGCAGACTCTGTGGTGCCGGTTCGATCCCCGGCTGCTCCCGGGCCACCGAAGGAGGGTCCCACATGGCGCGCAGACCTCTCCTGCCGCCCGCTGCTCCCCTCAGCAGTGTACTTCGGTCCTTCTGCCTGCTCTGCTCTCCACTCTGGCTCTGGTGAATTCTCTCACCCACCTGTGCTTCTGACTGTACCCAGTGCTTGTATAAATAAATAAATAAATAAATAAATCTTAAAAAAAAAAAACTTTCAAAAAAAATAGGTAGGTAGATAGATAAAACAAATGTGATAAGATGTTCCTACTTGGGAATCTGTATGAAGGGTATGAACTATTTTTGTAACTTCTGTAAACCTGTAATTATTTAAATTTAAGTTTTTTTAAAAGCTGAAATTGTGGTTTTTAGTTCTCCAAGTCTACTTGAAGATACTACTATATCCTAACAAGTAAAAAGATGAATTGATTGAAAATTAATGAATCTCCTTGGACCTGTAAGAGAGGTGAATACATAATGCTAATCTCTGCCCTCAAGATTAAAGAGGCCATGAATACATGGAGTCGTGGCTTACTTACAAGAACAGAGACTCTCATGCAGAAGCTGCCACAGAAACCAGTGGGCAAAACTAAGAATTAAAATCATCAAGGGGACCCAGACACAGAGGCAGACCCACAATATTGTGAGATTTACCTCAGACCTTTAACCAGGTCTCCACAGTAAATATTCCAGAAAAATCACCTTCAGGTCTCATGGAGGGAGAGGGAAGAAACCCTTTTGAAATATGCCAGAACACTGTTCTTCATAACAAGGCCTGCTCTCAGGAGAAGCTAGTAAACTAGAACGCAACCTGCCCAGATTTTATCAGTGTCTAAATGACTGGAGGAAAGGAAATACCCAACTCCAGCCTGTTCTAGACATCCTCCCTTGCCTAAGGAGAGAGGAATGCAGGAATACTGAGAAATACTTGTGAATTTCACAGTGCAGAGAGGTAGGTTCACTAAGGACTGAGTTGTAATCATAGGAATATAGAATTCTATTCCTAAAAACCTGTGTATTGTAATTCCTTTTCATCAGGTACATCATGTCTAGCAATCACGAAAAAATAATTACAAAGCACACCACAATTTAAAGAGAAAGTGTAAACGTTAGAACCAGACAAGGAGGGAAGTTAGAATCACCAGATAGGGAATTTAAAACAACCATTATTACTATGCTTAAGGTCTCTAATGGATAAAGTAGAGAGCATGCAAAAATGGATGGGCAATATAAACAGTGATGGAAAGTCTGAATACCAAAAAGAAGTACTAGAGATCAAAACACTGTAACAGAAATAAGGAACACCTTAGAAGGACTCATTAATAGACTGGACACATCTGAGAAAAGATCTTTACTCTAGAAGATACATCAATAGAATCTTTGAAGAACAGAAAGCAAAGAGAACAAAGACTGAAAAAAAACAGGATATCCAAGGACTATGGGACAACCACAAAAGGTGTATGGAACATACCAATAATAGGAATTCCAGAAGAAAGAAAGGAACAGAAAAAAAATACTTGAAATCATAATGATTAAGGATTTCTCCAAACTAATGTCAAAACCACAGATGCAGGGAGCTCAGAGAATAACCGCAGGATAAAAACTTAAAAACTCCACATAGGCAGAAAATCAAAGATAAATAAAAATCATTGAAAGATGTCAGAGGGGAGAGAAACACCTACCAAAGAGGAACAAAGATTACACAAGTCTTCTCAGAATGCATGCATGCTAAAAGAGCTCGTGCTGTAAAACAGGGGAAAACCAACCTAGAATTCTGTATCCTGAGTTGTTTTTTTCCAACAGTGAAAGAGAAATAGAATTCCTCAGAAAAGCAAAGAGTTAGGGAATTCACTGCCAGTAGAATTGCTTATAGGAAATGTTAAAAAAAGTTATTTCGAGATGGGGGGGGATAATGGAAGTGGATTTGATCTGAAAGTCGTATTTGCACCAAACACTACAGCTTTCTTTGATTTGCACCTCATGTATTCCTTTCTAGACAGAATTTCAGGTTTCTCAAACTAAAACAGGACAGGAATGTTGTTGTAGAGAGAATTTCTCAATCTCTTGCCTCAGAATACCTATTAATATCTCACAGGATGCTTGTGTTTTGTAGAATATGCTTTGGGAATGTCTGTCATGCAGTATTATCCATGGACAGTTTACCTGGTACTACTATATCCAATCTCTAGGTAAATAAAGGGAGAAGCAAGTAATACATAAAAAAATATTTAGATATTTTTATATATTATATATTATATAATTTTATATAATATATTTATTTTTATATATATTTATATTTATTATATTTTTATATATTATATATTATATATATCCTAAATATTTATTTAGAGAGAAGCAAGTAATACATAAAAAAAAAAGCCAAAGCTTGGATGTACATAAAGTGAGGAAGAGCATAGAAGAAAAAAAGTGAACGTAAAAAAACTTAAATCTCTTATTCCTAAGTGATCTAACCTGTAAAATTTTGTTCAAAATAACCTACCAACAATGACATTAATTATGTGTGTTTACATATAAATGACATGACTATCAGTATTTACTGAAATAATCACCATTGTGTAGCAAGTCAAAGAGAAATTTATTGAAGACATTCAGAGCAAACTGAGGATTTCAACCTAGGTGACTGTGTCACATTTCTTTGACTACTGGTCCCCCCTTCAAATATTCTCATCTCAGTTATATAAGGTTTGTACAGGTGGACTATGTGCACAGAAGGAAGTACATAATTCTTCTAGAACAGAAATAAAAGAGGCATCTGATTACATTCTGTTTAATGGGAAAAGGAGGAATGTTATGTATAATACCAAATGTGATCACTTATTCTGCAGAGTCAGACTTTGTGGGACTAGCTCATGAATTGAGGCTTAAAAAGTTTTCTTTCTATCCTAGAGGGTGTTTGATAGCAGAGTGTCAAACTATCTGAAACAAAAGTTAATAAAACTGTAAAGAGAATTAGATGAATCTACTGTCACTTCAGCACTCCTTTATCAGAAAAGAACAGGTTCAGCAGACAGAAAATCAGCAAGAACATAGCTGAACTCAGCAACACCATCAATCAGCTGGAAATAACTGCTGTCTACAGACATCTTCATCCAACAACAGCAGAATATGTATTCTCTAGTTCACATGAAACTTTCACAAGAGGTGATATTCTGGGTCATAAAATACACTGTCATAAATTTAAGATAATAGAAATAATACAATGTCTGCTCTCAGACCATAATGGACTTAAATTAGGAAATAGTAACAGAAAGATAACTGTTGAGATTAAAGAGCACTCTTCCACACTAGAGTCTAACTGGCTGGGTGGGGAATTAGCAGAGTCCAACAGAACTAACTAGGCCTGAGAAGAAATATCAAGAGAAATTTCTAAATATTTTGAACAAAATGGTAATGAAAATGCAGCTTTTTAAAACTCATGGAATGCAGCAAAAGTAGGTAGTATAGGAAAAACAAAAACTGAATGAAATAGAAAAGATGTAAAATCAATTATCTAACTTTTCACATTGGAAAAATTAAAAAAAAAGGAAATTAATTCCAGAGTAAGCAGAAGAAAATATATAATAAGAATTGAATAGCAGGAATCTAGAAAGCTTAAATAAGGGACCAGGAAAAAGAATAAGTATAAGAAAGTAAAAATCAAAATCAACAAACAACTATGAACCAGAGACACTCTATGGGGGGTGAGGGGCGGGGAGGGGAGGGATTGGGGTCAAAATAAGGGGGTCACAATTGTATGGGGAATATAAAAATAACATTTATAATAAAAAAAAGAAAAGAAAATTTTTAAAAAATTGAGAAAACTCTTAGAATTCAATGTGGGGGCGGGGAGGGACATACAATCAGTTGAAACATGGGCAGATGATTTGAACAGACATTTTCCCAAAGAAGACATACAGATCATTAACATGTACATGGAGAGACTTTCAACATCACCAATCACCAAGGACCAAATCATAACCACAACTTACACTTGTTAGAATGTTATTATCAAAAAGACAAGAATTAACAAGTGTTGGCTAGGATGTGTAGAAAAGGGAATGTAAATGTAAACTATCTGCTGGAATGTAAATTGGTGCTGTCACTATGGAAAACAGTATGGCAGCGCCTCAAAAAATTAATAGAACTAACTACCCTATAATCCAGCCATTTAACTTGATTCACCTGGTTATTTAAAATAACCAAGATATGGACACAACCTAAGTGTCTTTCAAAGGGTGAATGGATAAAGTCGTCATATAACTTACACCATTAAATACTTTTCCCACATAAAAAAAAGGAGAGCTTGTCATTTGCAACAAGATGAATGACCCCTCAGAGCATTATGTTAAGTGAAATAAATCAGAGAGTAACACATACCACGTGATCTTATATTTATAAGTGGGATAATAAAACAAACAAGCAACAACAACAACAATAAAGAAGTTCATAAATACAGAGAACAGATTCATGGTTGCCGCAGGCGTAGGGGCTGGGTGGGTGTTAGTGGGGGGATGGGTTAAGAAAGTCAAAAAGTACAAATTTTCAGTTATAAGCCACAAGTGATGAGGATATAAAGTCTTAATTTTAAAAAAGCTGGTTCACTGAAAACAAACCTTGGCAATTAATGTTCTTGAATAAACTAGAAAGTTTTAGAATTTAGCTTTATTTTCCACTATCCTTCAGAGAGATGTTCAAGAAACTAAAAATCAAATAAAATCCCCCTTTCCCCATCTCACTAACTCCGATTGTCTACAGATTTCTTCTGAAAGATTCTTTTGTTCCCTACACCCACAGACCTCTCTGGGTGTTCTTTAATGCTGCCCCCTACGC